>NC_134420.1:67516956-68130456 GCF_030867145.1 Opisthocomus hoazin | reverse complement strand
AATAAAAATTCTCACCAGGGGTTTAAATCTAACATGTATTCACAGGTATAACTAATGGCATTTTTCAGTAATGCTGTGAAAAAAATATGCCTGTAAGTTAGTAACTTCACACAGGAAACTGCTGGGAGTTTTTAATTTACTCTCTAACTATTCTCCTAATCATTCTCTTATCATGCTGTGATGGCTAAATGCATACAGACCATAATGATGGTGTGCACCCACCAGAGCAGTGTCAGTGATGACATTTGTCAGTGTTTGAAGTTAGGCTGCTGCCATCAGAGCTCTGCAGCCGAGGCAAGGAGGGAAACAAATGGGGATAACTGCAGCCCCATGATTTCACAAGAACTCGTGTCTGTTGGTTTAAGGCCTACTCCTGTTCAGAAAGGGATTAGTCTCTACCCAGTACAGGTCCAAACATCTCTGGGATTCAGAGCTTTTAGGACAATGTGTTTGCTGTGTCATGCTCAGAGATGTTGAAGGTCCAAAGAGACTTCTTTCCTAGAAATCCTCATAAGTGAAGACAGAGCCTGTCATCCAGTGTTCCAACCTCCAGGAAGCCCAAGCACTGGGATTCCAAGGGGAATCTGTATGCTTTATCCAGATCTTCTCTATGGAAATTTCAGCTCCAGACAGTGCAGGACTTTGGCTAGGGTAAGACCTAGCCTGATTCAGGGTCAAAGCCCTCTTTACTTCCGACCCAATGCAGCTCCAGCAAAGCGGAAAGCATGAGCTTTGAGTGATCCCACCTCTGGGAAATAGATAGCGTACCAAAATGGGAGGCACCTGCCTTCCTCCTGGGTTCACCCACTGTGCAGGGGGAGAGAGTGACTCATTTTATTCACAGAAAGGCACCAGAACAGAGCAAGCTCAGTGAAATGAGTATTATGAGGAAAGGGACAAAGCAGGTGCCATTGATGTTTACTCCAAGTGCTGAGGTCAGTGACCACAGGCTTTGTCCTTCCCTTGGGTATGTTTATTCTGTTGGTTAACCAAGATCATGCCAGTTTCGTCTGAAGGAGCCACCTGAGTTTCAGGAAAAAGAAGCTTAACAGATCAACTTTATTTTTCTCTACTATTTGGTCACTTCTTCCCACAGTGGATTTTCTTCATGTCTACCTCCCAGTGCAGACACTGTCATTCCGAAATATCCCCAGGGCATAAAAGATAAGGAGGAAAGAGCTGAACTTTTGAAATATGTTGCCTAGTTATTAGTGTTCCTCATTCTGAGCCTCATTTGTGGCAAGGATGACTCATTGCCCTTGAACACCCACTGCCTCTCTATTTCCTCTAATGTTGCTTTCCTTTTTGGTTTTCCGGATATGGATAGCTGACTGCTTATCTATTCCTAACAATAAAATGATGCATAACTACTGCATTTTGTGGATGGAAACATTATGGAGACTGAAATGTCATCACGGCCCCATTTGCTCATCTGTTGTTATTCACTTTCCAGCAGACAGTATTCAGTACACAGGCACACACAATGCAGAAGTCAGCACGACATTCATCACACTGATACCAGGACGTACAACGCATCCTGCCACTGATCAATGGAAACAGTCTGGGCTGGAGGATTTACAGAGCTCCCCATCTCCCTTCAGGCTCTGTACAAATTTCCCCTGGCTGAGACGTTGTAGCTCTGGAAACGAGCCGAGGCATGGCTACCTGCTAGTGGGAGGGTTTCCAAAGCAGGAGGATGTAGAGGTCCACTGTCAGAGTCACCTTCCTCTCTGGTGGATACAGCTGTGCACTGGTTTCCTCCAAAGCCTGTCAGTGTCACCGCTGCATGCAGTGCTCCCTGGGAGGTTTGCACAGCACTCCCTGGGGCACCAGCCTGCATCATGGCCTCAGATCTATTCCACTGGTGAGGCTTTTTGTGGATGCAGATGAAGCTCTGTCTAGAATAAGAAGACATCTCCAGATAAGTGTCCTGAAGTCCTGCTACAGTCAGGTCATGTGAAGCAAGTGCCTAGCTATGCAAAAGCATGTCCCAGGGAAATCAGTAGTGTAGCCCAACAGGGGTGGTTTAGACCCCTTCAGTGCAGGGCTTCAAACCAGAAGCCACAATACCTTGGATCTGTGCGTTATGATGTGCTATGCCCTTTATAAACACCCTGCAAAAATTGCCTCTACCCAGGAGAGTTTTCACTTCAGTGAAGGAAGTCAGCAGATGAATACTGACCATGGAGAGCTTGCAGCAACAGTAAGACCTCTTACAGTGGTTGTGAGGACTATGGAACAGGCTGTCCAGGGAAGCAGTTGAGTCACTGTCCCTGGAGGTATTTAAAAGACTTGTAGATGTGGCGCTTTGGGACATAGTTTAGTGGTGGACTTGGCAGTATTAGGTTTAGGGTTGAACTCAATGATCGTAAAGGTCTTTTTCCATCATAAATGATTCTGCAATTCTGTGATAGTATCCAGCCAACTAATGGGACTCCCTTGACAGGGAACTAGCAGTAACAAGGATGAGGATACTGGCCTTGGGCTCAGTGGGGATTTTTCCTCTGCTCTGGGAGAATCACCTAAAGGAGGGATTGGGCGTTTTTTAAAGGCAGATGGCTGATCATAGGCAGGCAGGGGACTGCAGGGGATATAGGACTCTAGACCTCTGGAGGTTGGGAGATTGTCACTGCATACCTGCCTCCCTCTTATTGCTTCTCTGGCACCCTCCCTCAGCCACTTTTTGAGAAAAAATTCTGAGGTTAGCTGGACATTAGTGGCTGTTCTGGTGCGCTTAATGCCACAGATTTCTGGGAGAGGCCAAAGGAAGATCTCAGCTATTAGAGGGTGATGGAAAGTGAATTTTGTAGTGTGACGAGAATCTTCTGTCTCACATTTTTTATTGATTCAGCTTGCTTTCAGTCAGCATCAATGATGTGTCAAGACTTCTGGCTTCACATTTGCATCAAGATGCTCCTCAGCCCAGAGCAGAAAACTACCAAGTAATGCTGAAAAAGGGCAAAACAACCACAACACCACTCACAAAAAGGTGCGGGGGTGATAGCAAACAAACAGAGCTGCTTGGAGAGCACTGGGCGTGGTAAGCAGCTGGCTGCAAGGTGAAGGGGTCTGGGACAAAATCCTCCGCCAGTGCAAGACTGGGGCTCAGCCCAGCTGCTCCCCTGAACACAGATCTGCTCCAAAGAGCTGTTTCCTTTTCCTTCCACATGGTTCTGAATTTTTTTATATTTTCCTTTTGATGCCCTTTTCGAAAAAGGAGCCTTGCCATGTGGAAATTCACAATTACACCAGCTTGTAGTTGGCTCATATCTGCCACATAAAACAAAGCCAGTCACTCCTGACATCTGGAGCCAGCTGGCTGGAGAGGTCGTATCCAGCTTCAAACAGCGTTTGCATTTGCTGGGCTTGTCCTCCAACCCCAGTTCACACATCTGTTTTGACACAACCAGAATGACAAGTTTGTAAGTTTTACAAGAGCTGCCTCAGTGCAGGAAGGAGGCGTGGCTTTCCCAGCTCAGATCAGAGACCCACCAGTCCCTGTGTGCCCCCTCCAATGTGTCCCAGAGCAGACAGACACCAAGGGGAGAGGATATGGATGTTGCAAGCAGGAAGCCATACTTCTTCAGCACCTAGTATCTGAGGTCAAATAATTCAGTCAGATATACACTCATGTCTTGCAGTGGAAGGGAAGACACAGCAAGTTGCCCATCCAAGGGTAATATAAACTTCCAATACTGTATGATTTCACAAGTGCCATTCACAAAACTTATGTCTTAAACAGCTACAGCCCCAGCCCCAGGTCAGAGCCACATTGTGCACTTTGCTAGCTATGATGAGAGGAGAAAAAGATGGTCTTCATCCTTAGAGTCAAGAGGGTGGAAATACTCACGGATGTGGGAGGCTGCCAGTACCAACAGGAATCCTGATTCATCTTCTGCTCAGCACAGCGTGGGTGCTGTGAACCACCGCTGGGCTAACAGGCAGGGGCAAGACTGGAAAGAGCATTGGTGATGGACTTAACTGCCCAGGCTGGCTTTTCCGCCTCCTCTTCACCGAATCACAGAATGGTAGGGGTTGGAAGGGACCTCTGTGGGTCATCTAGTCCAACCACCCTGCCGAAGCAGGGTCACCTACAGCAGGCTGCACAGCACCGCGTCCAGGCGGGTCTTGAATATCTCGAGAGAAGTAGACCCCACAACCTCCCTGGGCAGCTTGTTCCAGTGCTCCGTCACCCTCAGAGGGAAGAAATTCTTCCTCATGGTCAGACGGAACTTCCTCTGCTTCAGTTTGTGCCCATTGCCCCTTGTCCTGTTGCTGGGCACCACTGAAAAGAGTCTGGCCCCATCCTCTTGACACCCAACCTTGAGATATTTATAAGCATTTATTAGGTCCCCTCGCAGCCTTCTCTTCTTCAGGCTGAACAAGCCCAGCTCCCTCAGCCTCTCCTCACAGGAGAGATGTTCCAGTCCCCTCACCATCCTCGTAGCCCTCCGCTGGACTCTCTCCAGTAGCTCCTCGTCTTTCTTGAAGTGGGGAGCCCAGAACTGGACAGAGTACTCCAGATGAGGCCTCACTAGGGCAGTGTAGAGGGGAAGGAGAACCTCCCTCATCCTACTGGCCACACTCCTCCTAATGCATCCCAGGATCCCATTGGCTTTCTTGGCAGCCAGGGCACACTGCTGGCTCATGGTTAACCTGTCGTCCACGAGGACACCCAGGTCCCTCTCCACAGAGCTGCTCTCCAGCAGGTCCGCCCCAAGCCTGTACTGATGCATGGGGTTATTCCTCCCCAGGTGCAGGACCCACCTGCCTCAGGCACTGAACCTGTGTCTCCTGATTGCAAACTACTTGGCTTTGTGAGCACCCCGGTGTCGATTCTTTGTGGATATAGATGTGTGCAGAGGACTGGGAATAAAAATGGGGTAAACATAAGTTTTTTGCAAAATATTTCAAATTGGGTATCAGTTTTACTAATTTTAGGTTTGGATTGCTGGTGGTCAGGTTGGCACATCACCATGACCTAGAGCAATTTCTCCCTGCTTGTTTCATGCACAGACAACAAGGGGATTTTTGGTTGTGCAAAAACTTCATCTGAGAGTAAGTTGTGATCTGGAAACCTCCACTCCACACAAGGAAGAGATTTGATTGTGACACCTAGATAGCAAGGGGTTGCACATTTCCTATTTGCATCCCGCTACCCTGCTCCAGCTGGGTGTAAATAATTCCTTCCTTCTCCTGGGGGTCCTTCCACTCTCAACTTCCTTTCACAGCCAAAAGATGAGACAAAGCCAAAAGATATTACCTGGAAATTTGTGAAATCACAGAAAGTCAGGAAATGTGAGGTCAGCTCCAGTCTTGCCAGAGATTTGCCACAACTCTGAACAGGTCACTTAATCTTACATCAGTACCACAAGTGATGAAGGCCTCATTGGCATCATATTAATCTGTAATCAAAGCTTCAGATAAGGATTACAGGATTATGCTACTGCAGCAACAGAATATTCTTCATCTGGATGATCCCTTTGTTCCAAGAGCCCGTGTGTATTATTGCCACTTTCACCTGTTCATCACTTGGAGAAAATGTCTCATGTCCCTTAGTAAGCTCAAGCATACATTTTCCCCTGCCACACTCCCCCACACTATTATTTTTAAATCTAAATACATTTTCTAAAGGTTAGGACATGCTGTATAATTAAAATCAATTTGTCAGCAAAGAACTATTTCATTCACTACAACTCTTTTCACCAGATAATCCTCCAGCTGGAAAGCAGGTGGGGAAGTGATCTCGTACTTACCCATAACAACAAGGCCAAGGTCACAGACATGACTAGTGACACTGGATGCTCATAGTGACAGCTGTTATGGGAGCTTAATTTTTCTGAAGTTTTATTCAGTGCTTTCTGAAAATGAGATCCTGTAAGGTAATTCCAATGAGCGTCCCAGAATCACAAATCACTTCTGTAAGTCACGACTTTTGCACTCACACTGGGAATTGCACAGGGTCAGAAAGGTAGATACTGCTCAGCATTTCCAGTAGTCCTAATTTTTCTTTTCTGTCTTTTAACTTTCTTGTGTTATATATGAAGTAGCTCCATTCTCCTTCCAGACTCCTTCCCAATATCTTGTAAAAGTAGATGAACTTTAAAATTGGAGGTGGTTCTCCAGAGGAGTAATTCAGCAATAATTCAGCCTACAGAAGTTCCCAAGTCTGTAATTTATTGATTTAGCTAACAGTTTGCACTGACTAGATAACAGTTTCCTATCTTATTACCCTGTGTTTTCATTATAAGCAACCTTTCTGGTAGAAGGAATATCAATCTTTGGCAGCTTACAATTGCTAACAGTAGCTGTTAAATATCTCTAAACTTGCCTTTACTTCATTTTGGAGTCTTGCAAAGTTTCCTGGTTTGGAGGGTTGGCAGAGAGTTAAAAAGATCTACTTTTCTTCCTGAGGAAAACAACAACAAAAAATTTTGATCTTTACTTCTGTCTCTAAAAGAGAGACAGACAGTTCTGCGCTTCTGGTCTGTGTGCATAATCCTCATCTGCACTTCCCATCCAGCCTGCAGAAAGTGTTTGTCACGTCACCCCTCCCTCTCCATAGCAATAAATGCAGACGATGTGCGGTTGCCTTGTAGACGAAATAACAGAAATCATCAGTGCACTTTCTTGGCAAGAAAGACAGACTAGATCTTACTGTGTTTTTAAGACAGACTAGATATTGGTCATTGACACTTGTAGCTGAGAAAAGGTTCCCCAGGTCAGAGGTGCTAAAATTAGACCTGTGAAGAGGAAAGTGTGAGGAGAGTGGGAATAATACAAAGCAAATGTTGGGTGCATTCAGATTCATGAAACTACTTTATTTCAACAACAGTCAGAAGCTTTTTATTCTTGGTTTTGGAGGATATTTGAATGATCAGGTAGCTAAAAGGCTTGCAAACAGCGGCAGTCTGAATTGTAAAGGAAAGGAAAAACAGGTGGTGAATTCAGGGTTGACATACATGTTACAGTACTGACAGGCACATCAGAAATGCTTGTGTGCTCTTACAGAGATACTTCTCCCATGCTACAGAAAAAAACCTCATGACTCAGCTCACAAGTCACACCTCAACAAGTGCTGAATGTTTGCTGTCTCTTCACAGAGAAAACATTCAAAGACATTTTTAGGCAAGGACAACAAATAAGCCCTTCTTCAATTTGTCGGTGTGCTGGTTTTGGCTGGGATAGAGTTAATTTTCTTCATAGTAGCTAGTATAGGGCTATGTTTCGGTTTTGTGCTGAAAACAGTGTTCATAATATAGGGATGTTTTAGTTACTGCTGAGCAGTGCTTACACAGCATCAAGGCCTTTTCTGCTCCTTACTCCACCCCACCAGCGAGGAGGCGGGGGGTGCACAAGGAGCTGGGAGGGGACACGGCTGGGACACCTGACCCCAGCTGACCAAAGGGATATTCCATACCATATGGCGTCACGCTCAGCATATAAAGCCAGCGGAGGAAGAAGGAAGGGAGGGATGTTCAGTGTGATGGCATTTATCTTCCCAAGTAATCATTATCTGGGTTGTGGAGCCCTGCTTTCCTGGCTGCACACCTGCCTGCTGATGGGAAGGAATGAATTAATTCTTTGTTTTGTTCTGCTGGCACACACGGCTTTTGCTTTACCTATTCAACTGTCTTTATCTCAACTCACAAGTTTTCTCACTTTTACCCTTCCAATTCTCTCCCCCATCCCACTGGGGGAGGGAGTGAATGAGCAGCTGTGTGGTGCTTAGTTGCTGGCTGGGGTTAAATCACGATAGTCAGTTACTGCAAACCAGTTACTTAGCCCTGTTATCATTTCAGACCTGGCTCATCTGATGAAGAACTAAATGAAGTCAATGACACAATATTCAGCAGGTATTTAGGGACCACTTGTCCCATATGGCTAAAGGGGGTCTCTTCAGAACAGGGATAACACAGGACCCGTAAGTCCCATGAGGAAGAAAGTTTACAAGCTTTCCATTGCACTGATGGAGAAGCAGTTATTTGTCTGGCTTTGTATGAAAACAATAGCTGTTTCTTCTTCATTATGGGCAATAGCACTATTTTGTAAGAAATATGCTAAACCAGATCAATGCCATCTCCTGATGGACCTACTTGCCCAGATTGACCTAACTTTTCCCAAGAAAAATCTGCATATTCTGCTACCTTTAAACAGATGACATTGCTAGAGCTGGGGCTTTGCCCTCATGCACAGTCTGGCTCTACCATCGCTCACATCTTACCCTCAGAACAGATGTCCTGGATTTCCTATTTTTGGGACAGTCTGCATGAGTAGGGAGGCATTAAAGGGGTCTGTACAGATGGTCTGCAGTCATGTGTAGTGACCCTACCCTTGCCAGAGCTCAGGTAGCCCCCTCTGACCTCCTCTGACCTGTCTTCTGTACAAGCCCCTGGACTAAAAGCCACACAAAGCTCCTTCACCTTTCCAGTGTGCCAAAAAAAAAGTGCTCTGTCTTCTCCTTCACTTCCTGAGTTGTGTGATGATCAACTGACCATTCTGCTCCTTCTGCCATTATTTAGAGCCTGAGGACCACAGGAGTCTAGACACATTGGTGCTCTGATGTTGAGCTCACAGACTGTATCAATTAGTGCACTGGTTTCGGCCCACATATCCCAAGAGGCATCAGATAGCTTCTCCTAGCCCATAGCATTGACAAACCTGGGACTCCTCACTCAGAGGACGAATTAATGTGTGCTGTCCCTGGCCCTCTTTGCAGGACTGAGTCACTTTCTTATCTCTCTTCTTTCCAAGATGCCCTCTTTGTTATGAAGTCAGTAGGGTCGTAGCAGGGCTCTAGGTGTGGCTCATATTTTTCTTCTTCTGAGAAAGCTGACGTCCCCAGGCAGGATAAAGCTGATTCTCCCTGCATGGCAGAGCACATGCTCAGCCTTTAAGCAACACACTTGTTCCCCGAGCACCAGCCTACTCATAAACCAGCCACTGGGAACTTCTATGTCTGCTTCTTTTCCTTCAGAAGCAATCAGAGGATGAATGTCCACAATCCCACCACCTCCGCATCCAGCGGCACAGGAGCACAGCTCTGGCTGAGGCAGCCTGTGTGACTCAGCCCTCCCTGCAAATGTGACAACCTTTGTTAGGAAGAAAACCTAGGGTTTTGGTACCGAAATAAATTCAGCCACGAGCATGGCTGAACTGCCCTAACATTGTCAGACAGGCTGCGTAGTGCAGTTCCAGCTCTCCTCTCCCGTTCCTGTTCTTAGTTGTCTAGCTTAACACCACTGAAACTCTGGCCAGCACACTCCCACATATAAATAAAGAAGTCTGAGTTGTGCTTTATATTTTTCTCCTGACAAATGCCCCAGTTTGAACTTTCCAGCCAGTTATTCCAAGCTGTGGTAGCATTAATCAAACTAATGATATCTGGTTAGCTGTAGGAAAATCAATATATGGCAAAAAAAAGTATCCCACAATTAATAGTGTACTGTACAGTATCTGTGTTCCTGTGCCAGTCTGGACAGAATATAAATGGCTTCCTTTTTTTTTTTTTATCTACTCTCTGGAGGGGAAAGTGGTATAATGAGAGTTATTGGAACCCTGCAGCTGTTCAAGGATAAGACAGCTTTAGGTGTTGGCTTTACTACATTACTCATGCAAGGTTATTATGGCCGTGGATGCCAACGACAGCCTGGAGTCTCTGTTCTGCCCAGACACTTTGTGCAAACTGTTTGTACTGAAGTAACAACTCCTAGGATAAAGCCCTGGAGAAAAGAGATTGCAAATCTAAATGAAACCAGAATGACCTGTGGTTTGGGGGACACCAAATCAGCTGTATCAGGAGAGGGAACATCCATCACCTCAGTCTGCTCTATTCCTTTAGAAAACAAAAAGAAAGTGTGGCCCCTTTTCTCCAAACAATGCTGTGATCAGAAACTGATTTATCTTAAATCTGTCTGCTGAGCTCGCTGCTGGGTTTTATGGTCATGGCTCTTCAGCCATCCAGTAGCAACAAGAATAACTCAGTGACCAAGAATTCTCTTCACATCCCAGTTAGGGCTCTTAGCTGTGAGCTTTGAGCCCATAGCTGCAGTACCAACTTAACCCTTCTACTGTACTACCAAGAAATGTTGTTTGATATGAGATCTCCCAGCCTCCACCCAGCTTTTGCAGAAAAGGCACTGTTAACCAGCCAAGGAGGTAAAGAAAGATGCCAAAACCTGGCTAAACCGAAGACCAGGATCCTGGATAAGCAGACATAGAGTATCTCAGTTGTTCTTAACCAGACATTTTGATCCAGGATGCTTTGTAAAGAAAGGTCATCACTAGTAACAGGGACTCTGCAGTGACTTCGGTGACACACACAGACCCCAAGAGGCCATGCAGACTTCTGTCCCCTCCTTCTAGTTTTACCCATATCTTAAAAACAAGAAGACAGTAAGACGTTGTTTTTCTCTGCAGTAATGTTTTTCTCTATGTTTGTTTGCTCTGGGCTCCCTGTCCAGGGGCCCTCAGAGAGGCATCTTCATCCTGTTCACTCAGGTCAACCAGACCCCCTTGGTGCTGTGACCCAGAGATCTTTGAGTGGTAGTGGGGACACATACCTGCTCAGAGTAAGCAGAGAAAGCCACCCTGCTGCAGCATCTGTTCAGAGCCGGAAAAACCCTTCCCATTTCTCCTTTCTGCTGGGAAAAGCCTTTGGTGAGGATGGGGTGACAGCTGGAGTAACTGCCCTCTGCAAAAACGTGGGTCGAGGGAATGGGGCAGGCGGCATCTGGACCCTGGCCACATCTGGACCCTGGCCACAGTGTATCTGGCGGAGACGCAGGAGAGCAGAGAAGCGGTGTCCTGCAGACTGCTTTAGGAGGCAGCTTTGTTTCCCCATCTGACATCCTTTGCTTCCCCAGTCATATGGTTTGCATTCCTCTCTTTTTTCATGTGGAAATACCGCTTTCAAAGCTATCAGCAGGGATGAGCATAGTGGCCGTGATGTCATTGCCAGCACACCTCTCCCACGTGCAACTCAGCATCTTTTGACAAAGTGTGAAAACCCGAGGGGACTTTTGCAGCTTTGGCAGGTTTATTCTACTCTTGCATACAGGTAGTCTCAGCAAGCAGCGGGAGAAGGTGTCGGGAAAGACAAAGCAGGAGAAAGAGTTGGAAAAACAGGTAAGGTAATTAGAAACCAGCAGCATCAATTACTGTGACATTTAATGTCAGTTTTTTCCTTTTAACAGAGAGCACACTGGTTCCTTTGAGGTAATCTGCTGTCAGCTTTGAGCCAAACACCCAACAAACAGAAACTAGCACAAGCCCTCTGCAAGTCCATGGTGCCATGTTAGATTACCCCTGCTGTGGACCTGGCCTTGCCAGCGCTGCACAGCACTGTGGCTGCCTCGGCACACTCCTCCTGAAGCACAGCCCAGGCACTTACAGACAGCCTCGGACTTCATTAGACAGGTTTATTGTTTCCTGTATGATTCTTTGGTTTTAGTCAAATCTCCATTAGGATTTGTCACAGAAAGGCTGTGAGATAAATGAACAAACAGGAGCAAGGACAAAGCTTTCCTGCTACTGCGTCCAAATGAGCACTAATGAAATCTAAGCAGATAAATAAGAGACAAAGCAAAGCACATGACTCAGGATGTGTCTGCACTGCACTGCAGTCGGGAGCAGTGATTGGAGCAGGGGCAGAAATAGTCCCACTGGCCTTCTTCTAGCTGTGCTGAAGAAGCAATGTAGGTTCATTAATGACCCCTTGGGTACCTCCAGGACCACAGGGAGTTCAGCAGCTACTCCACATTGCAATCCAGGCTGTCCTTTTCCTGTAGTTAAGTTCCTGGCCGAAAACTTGTATGAAAAGGTTTGCACACACTGTAACCACTCCTCTAAGTGCAGGGTCTTCAGACAACTAGGAATAACTTCGGGTGTCCAAGTCCCAAAAGGGTGGTCCCACACTCTTGCCTTTAGCACTCAGGCTGTCCATCCTTTGTCCACTTGGACAGTTCTGCATTTGGATGGATTAGTTTTGAAAGATATGTTTTAGTCTGATTAGTTGCAAATTATTCATTTGCCACCAAAACAGCTCCCTGATCTGCTTGTGTGCCCCATTTCAGGCTAGTACTGGCATAAAGCAAGACGAGTCTTGGGAGGTGGGAACACAAACCCACTCCTGTCTATATACCAATGTAGATTCAGGTCAGCTTAAACAGATGGAAAAATTGCACCCAAACATACTTGAATGAGAACCCTGGAGATCTGGATCCATTTCTACCCAAGCTCTGAACTCAAGTCTTAAGCTAAAACAACTTTTTAAGCTTAGCTAAAATACAATGCTTTGTAACATTGATGTGCAATAGAGTTTTGAAACCCTGACCTGAAATAAAAATATTTATTTCTACATTTCTATCATTACGTCATACATTTCATCATTTCTACAGATCATTTTTAGAAAATGTAGATAATACATTCCCAGTTGTGCCGATTTTCTTAGAAAATAATAACATTGACTTAGGGATTTCCAGTATATCTCTGTGCTTGCAAGAGTAAGTATGGGTTGCGAATCAGAAACCAGTAGTGCCACTGCTCACTGCTTGATGCTGATTGCACCTATACTGCCGAGGTCTTCCAAACTCTACTTTCCCTTTCTCCAAACTCCAGCACCATATTACCTTCCAATGCACATTTTTCTCCTCACCAGGGCAGCAGATGGAGAAGCAATTACAGGGATTTCTGTCTTTTTGTGGGTGTCAGTGAAATAGCACTGAGGCTTTGTCAAGCCTGAGAGAAGGAAACCCCTTGCTGTTCAGGTCATAATCTTGATTCTCCTTGAAGCTCTTGGCTGCACGCACAGGAGCATTCTTTCTGGCTCAAAGCTCTCCTTGATCAGTCAGCAACCAAATCATTTGTAGGGATGGCAGAATTACAGATGATCTCATGGGCATTTATTAATTCTGCATTTGCTCTTCTAAATAGGCCAAGGAGCATTTCTTCCTCTTCATTTTCCACTTCTATGCTTCAGCTGCTGGAATGAGAGGTCAGACTGGAAGCATTTGCAACCCAGCTGTGGGTAGCTCTCTCTGCCCGCATGCTGCGTCTCCCTGTCATCCCAGGAGATGAACATTGTGTGGCATCCTTGGCCATTATAAAAACCTTGCCAAGGAGATTTCCCATGGAGAATCGACAAATTCAACTGTCACTTTCTCTCAGCATCTGCAGTGAGACCTCTGGTTAAGAAGGGATATTTTTAGCCTGGAGGCCAGAGGCTGTACCTAGTGTTTGAGGATATAAAAAGGAAAGGGGAGTTCCCAGAGGTCCTGGTACCATCTGTATTTTGGTCCAGAGGAGGGCCACAAAAACGATCAGAGGGCTGGAACACCCTTCCTATGAGGAAAGGCTGAGAGATTTGCGGTTTTTTAGCCTGGAGAAGAGAAGGCTCTGGGGAAACCTTAGAGCAGCCTTCCAGTACCTGAAGGGGACCTACAAGAAAGCTGGAGAGGGACTTTTTACAAGGGCATGTAGCGATAAGACAAGGGGGAAAACTGAAAGAGGGTAGGTTTATATTAGATCTAAGAAAGAAATTCTTTACTATGAGGGTGGTGAGGCCTTGGCACAGGTTGCCCAGAGAAGTTGTGGATGCCCCCTCCCTGGAAGTGTTCAAGGACGGTTTGGATGGGGCTTTGAGCAACCTGCTCTGGTGGAAGGTGTTCCTGCCTGTGGCAGGGGGGTTGGAACTAGATGATCTATAAGGTCCCTTCCAACCCAAACCATTCTATGATTCTATGAACTCTATTTGCAGGTGATTTCCTCTGCAAGGAAAGGGTGTTCCTTTCCTTGTCAGTCAGTGTCATGTCAGTCAAAACTGCCCCTTTTGAAAATTCACACACTGTGCCTGGTGAATGTTTCCTGAGCCTTTCTAAGGGGTAAGATATGTATCAAATAATACCACACAGTACCCCAGGAAAATGGAAGGGAATGGAGCTGCCCTGATACACCTTATATGCGGTGTGCCTGGTGTGTGCTGTCATACCACAGAGCCAGTCCTAGAGTTCTTATTACTAACTTGAAGAAGAAATGCTCTTAGTGGTGCAGAGATACACCTACTGGAGCCATCATCAGCTCCAAATCAATCATGGACATCATCCAGAGATGCTTTAGGATAAGAGGCATTTCACTTTGAGAAGACCGATTCTTGAGGCGGAGCAGCTGACATTGTTAAAAATACAATGAAATAGCGGAGTGGGGTAAAAAGTATTAAGAAAAGAGTGTTCATCAAAAAGTTATTAGTCACTTCATTAACAGAAAAAAATAAAAGGTCAGCTTCTTAACTGAGACTGAGGAGTCAAACTTGCGTACTGACATAAGGCTTATGCATAAAATTTCCAGCCATGAAGGTCTACCCTGCCCCAGGTTCAGGGCCCAGTTTAATAAGTGAATCTTTGGACATGCCACAGTAGATGGTCCCAGAGCTCACTCTCACACACTCAGACACACACACACAGAACCCTGACCAAGTCTAAGAAAGAAGACTTTTCTGCTTCTTGCTGAGTTAATTTGAAGCCACAGCATCCCCTGGCCCTGGGCCCAGACATGGTGACACAGAGTGAAGCTGGCACAGGGCAGGAGGCAGGAGGGTGAAGAGCCAGGACCGACTGTGCCAGTTTAAGCTATCCTGCTCCCAGACAGGAACTCAACTTCTTACACCTGTACAGTCCCCAGCAGTGTCACTGGTAACTCATTCTAAAAACTCAATAATCTGTGGTTAAACTACACTACAGCTGTAAAAAACACATGCCAAGCTGAGTTAAATTTTTGGTTTAATTCAGTTATATGCCAGTCATTTGCAAGGCAAGGACTATGTGCATGTACACGTGCAACAGGGTAACTGCTCTGTACCTCATCCATTTCTCTTTCCATTTAGGTGTCCTGATGATGTGAAAGTTTTTTACCGTATCTCTAGGAATGAATGCTTTATCTCCCTGAAAGTAGCAGCTTATCCTATGGATACAGCACAAGGGCTCATCCAGTGGCATTGCCCCTGGCTGACGCAGAGAGGAGGTCCAGGGACGCATCGAACAGCCCCTGCTTGGGACATTGGCCCTGGTCTGCCCTGTGCAACTCTAAGCAAGTCACCTCAGGCTGCCATGGCATGAACAGACTTTCTGTGAAATGGGATAATATTATCTCGTTTGAATAGTAAAAAGTTTGACCACAGTTAGCAATGCTGGGTCTTCTGCTCCTGTTCTCGGGACCCTAGGGAGAAATTGCTGTATACAAACACTTCCAATAACTGCTTTTGTAGATTTAGTAAACAGTGTGGTTAAAAATTATACCCTCGGTGAGTATCCAACAGTGTAACCTTTTAAGGTTGGAAATGAGTTCTGGATTGTCTGAGTAAAAACAGCTTTTAACTAATAGGATGGAGTCTAATGAGAGATCAATGTCTATTGTGGGAGAATTATACCCCTCCCCAGGAAGCTGAAGGAGACTTTTGCCACTGTGGGGAGTGCTGAGATGTGGGAAAAAGGCTGGCAAAAAGAAACAGGCTTGATTTTTGGTCAGCAGCACTACAGGAGCAAAGCATGGTCACACTGCAGCCCAACAGGAAACTGCCTCCAAGACCAAACCTATTTCAGGTTCTGATTTCAGCATTCAGCCATCCTGCAGGATCTTTAATTAAATACACAGTGCATACTAACATACAGGCTAATAAACCATATTGAAACCCAAGTAATAATCACTCCTTCAGTAGCTTCCCTTGGCAGGCCAGAGCCAGAACAGTCAGGTCAGTGGAAGATGTGCCCTGAAGGTGAAGAGCCCTGCATGTGACAGAGCATGTGAGAAGATGAGGAGAAGTCCAGAGCTGAGGACTTTGTGACCCCACTGCAGTACTACAAGCTCCAAGTATATAAAGCTAGATGTTAATCCCATTCATTAAAGCAAGACAGGTGGGATTTGGGAGGCCCCAGGCTGATCACAGGGACTTTCTAAATGAAAGAACTGAAGCTTTGTAAGTGGAAAGTGTATAAGTGCACTGCATCTTGTATCAACACTGGGGAAGCATGCTGCAGAGAATCGTCAGAGTTGCCAGCTGGGCAGGCAGCTCTAAATTAGAACTAAAGATCAAATTTGCTATTGAATTAACTGGCCATTGGGTGAGATCACCAATTCCATCAATGAGTTTTTCCGAAAATTCTTCAGGTTATGAAGTTGTTTCATCTTCTTAGGCATCTAGAAAGGAATAAGCAATACGATCTTTGTCATGCTGACTAGCCAGCCAGTGAATAGGAAAGATACCTGGAGAATAAGTCTCCTGAAATGAACTGCTTCTGGGAGGAGGAAGATGCTGACTGTGCTCATATATGCAGGGGGTGACATGCACCCTTCTTCAAACCTTTTCTGGATAACATACTTCAGACAAACAGTCACTAAAACTTCTGCAATGAGCTGGGAAAAGTCCTGAACATGGTGACCCATTCAGCACACATTGCAGGAACATAAAAGCAAAAGATTAAAATTCTTGTACAGCTTGGGCTTGCCTTCCTCAAAGCTTGGCTTCTCTGCACCGTCTTGGTATATAGGCCCACCAGGGGCAGCTCGATTAATTGTTTTACAAATCAGTTTCGATGGACTTGAGAAGCTTGATTTTGCTTCAACTAGAAAATCATGTTTTGCCAATGAAACTGGAACAGGGAGATGGATTCAGTGGCTTCTTAAAGTCTCTTCCACCTCTGTCTTCAAACATCAGTGACCTCTGTTTGACCTGTCATGTAGTCTTTTCCTCAAACTTTCAACACTACCCATGGGTCCAGAGGGCTGGAGCAGAAGGTACTTGCTGCTACAGAGGAAGCCGGGCCTGATACAAGGTGTAACCAGAGAAATGCTGTTTAACCAACCGAAAAGGGATTTTGATCCAGATCTCCACTCACTTGGGCTGCAGGATGTCAAGTTCTGGGGAAAAGTTTTTGCCTACAACATTCCTTCTGAGGAAGCAGCAGTGAGGGTACATGGTTACAAGGCGTGGCAAGGCTTGTTAGCAGCTCATGCTCTTCTTGTGGGGTCATCTTTGCGTTCTGACTATATGTTTAAGTGCTTCCATGCTGTTCAGCAGAGTAGCAGCCCAGCCATTTCTACCTGGATGAGTGACAAGAGAATGCATTACCATTACCTGCATTACCTGCTCATATTCCCTGAAAAGTTCTGCTCTATGAAGTGTTGATAATGCTGTACTCACCTCCTTAGCACATTTATTTCCCACTCCCTGCATTAAGTGTATATTCAATTATGTTGGAAGAAAATCTCATTCTGAAACGGGAAACCTCCCTGTCCGTAGCTCCTCTACTGCTGACTTTCTTCAAAGTCACAAAGACAGCCTGTGTCCTTTAGGGATTTCTGCTCATCTGGAATTAATAACTTTCTTCCCAGGATAGTCACGTCTCTGTGCAACCCATCATGTGTTTCCTTAAAAAGCCAGTCCACCCAGGTTTGGAGCCTTGTCCAAGGTTTGGAGCACCTGCTGTCTAGTTATATAGACAACAGTGAAAGCTTTTTTGTCTCACTGCTGGTCCTGCTTTGAGCAGGAGGTTGCACTAGAGACTTCCTGAGGTCCTTTCCAACCTGATTTTTTCTCAGTTTTCATGATTCTTTGCTTTATCTGGGAAAACCTGAATGGCAAATGGTCATATATCACAGAATCATAGAATCGTTGAATGATAGAATAGTTTGGGTTGGAAGGGACCTTTAGAAGTCACCTAGTCCAATTCCCCTGCAGTGAGCAGTGATGTCTTCAGCTAGATCAGGTTGCTGAGAGTCCTGTCCAACCTGACCTTGAATATGGCAGAGAGTCTTGCAGCTGCCTCCCATACTCAATGTTACAGTACTCTCTGCAAATCCCTTTATCTCCTTACAAGTACTCAGTTGTGAGTTAGCTCAGATTTGCCAGGGTAGCAACCAGCGCTCCAGTCTGAAACCTGGGCTGTCCAAGTGAAGAAGCCTACTAAGGAAGCAGAATCAATAAATCCAGATAGACCCCAGAGCTGCATCACTTTACTGACCTGAGCTATGGTACTGCACAGTGCAAGCTATGTACCATGTCCCCAGAAAATCTGAGGAATCTAAGACTGACCAACATCATGGATGCGTTCCATGCATGTAGGTGATGACTGGAGGTGCAACACCTAATGACTGGCCAAGGTGACTTGCCCAAGACTACAGCAGGGAATTGAGAATTGGCAGTTGACACAGGAGGGACACAGCCCTGGTTCTACATATTGAAGGGCGAGCAGGGCTAGAATTGCCCATAGTTTCAGTAACAAGTGGAAGCTTCTTGCACCTTTTCTCCTAACTCTGTACATTCATGCACATGCTGTTTATAGCACCGTTTTTTTCCTAGGGCTATTCACAAAATAGAAATGTCAGGTTTTCATGCTGTCAAGAGGGATCTCAGCATCCTATTTTGGACTAAAGCATATATTATCGTCTAAGACTGAAATCTTTGGCACTTGATTCTTCATGACTGAGTTTCCTATACTTTAAAAAGGTATAATTTGGGTCTCCAGGAAGAATCTACTCTGTGAGTTTGTCCACATATTGGACTGGAGTAATTTTATACCCCTATTACACCTCCTTTGCAAAAGGCGCAGACAATTGTTTTCCATTGAGTTCCTGGGGTGCCTCCCATAGAAATTGTGATGGACACATTATTTTGTACCACAGACTCATATGTTCTTCACCTGGAGGTTTTTTTGTGAGATTTAGGCCAGAAACTGCAAAGGAACACAGAAGATCAAAATCTGTTGTTTCTCACAGAATGGAGAAACAGAAAGAATGCAATAATCATAATTTTGCCTCCTGTAAATAACTTTGTAGATAAATGTGAGGAGATGTGTCCTGCATATGAATACCACCAGGAAGCCAGTTATAGACCTTAAGCCTATATTGATCTGTGCATCCATAAAAGCTCTTATTCGTCAGGCGTAAGAGAACAGACTCAGTATGCATGACCACACATGCCAATGTCAATGGAGATATAAAGCTGCACCCTCAGAAAAATAAATTGTAAATCAGATTTTAGTTCAAAAGAATGGAAATCTGTGACATTAAGAATTAAGAATCAAAGCCTTCTGACCCAGATTAACTTTCTTTGCTCAATCACCCATACATAATGTGCTCTAAATCAGCTCCTGGAAATGTCCTTTTGCATGTTTTTCATGATTAATTGAATTAGCAATTGATTTGTATAGTATGACTCACTTAGAAACAAAGACACACCAAACTGACAACATGCACACCATCCAGGTAGCAACAAATTACAGGTCCTACAACTAATCTCACCCCAACCCTCCTGGGCAATGCAGATTTGCTATCTACTACGCAGAGCATAAACTTTCAGAGAAAGATGAGTAAGAGTGCCTGTGCATGCTCTGTGTGTGTGCATACTAAACAAACATGCACATGCATGTCCTGTAAATGCACAAAGAAGTTCAGGTATTGCAGTGTCGATTCATTGAACGGGTGATTTATAGATGCTCTGCTAAGCCCAGAGTTAGGACCTATGCTTGTAGGACTTGGAGAAAATGTACAGAGCTGGGAAAAAAATGCTAAAAATGGGTTCCTTTGAAGTTAGGGAGGGATATGGGAAAGCATCTAAATTATTTAAGTTTGGGAGTGGATGTTTAGCAATACCTGGCCTAGTGTTAGGGTAGGACTTCACATGTTCTGGGCTTGGGTCACATTTTTGGCCTCACTAGCAAGATTTAGAATTGAGACCCCTAGGTTTATTTCAGGACAGAGCTTGGAAGGAGGTCTTGATGCAATAGAGACCATGTTGGGGTATGTGGGTTTCTGCAGAGTCAAATTTGGTCAGAGTTGGGACATGTAGAGGGGGGTTAAGCAGAGTGAGGGTGACTGGATCCCCCACAGCCCTCGTGCTTGGAGATAGTGATCACTCAGCCATGGCTCCTCAGCCAGCTGCAAGGGGGGACTTGCACAAAATGTCGTGGTTCGGGGCAGCTGGAGTAGGCAGAGAGGGAGCAGGGAGGCTGATGGTGAAAGCTGGCAACTGCAGGTGCAGACGTGGTTAGAAGTTGATTAATTGAGTGTGTAGCTCCCCAAACATCCAGTAGCGTGTGGCAGTCCATGTTTCCCTAAGTTTCCAGCAGACACCAGCAGTCTCCCAGTCCCCTTCCCAGCCTGACTCTGGTCTTGCGAGCAGTGTGAATCTTTCCAAGGTGCTAAAAGCTTTCACAGGAGCCCAGGGCTGCTGGGGAAGGAGGGTGGCTAACAGCAGTGGGAAGAGATGACCTTTCCTCGGCCCAATTATTTTGATATTTAAAAAGTGGATCCAGAAATAAGAGTTCATCATTTCCTTTGCTGGAGATCATTATGCAGTGAGAAATGGGCAATACTATGAATTATTATAAACTGGCAGCAGACCGAGACTGCTCTTTTCCCCTTTCTTTTTCTTTCCCAAGAAGCATCCCCATTCGCACAGTGAAGCAGCAGCTTTTCAAGAGAAAATAACGTTTTTATGCCTGTCAAGATTTCCTTTCATTTCCACCAAGAAGTCACAACTGATGCCATGTCTCCTTTTCTCCTGGGTGCGAATCTCTCTCCCAGCACCAGTTACGTAGAGGAATGAGTGAACTTTATCTTTCCTGTCAGCTTGGCTAGACACTACTGGGAACATGCAAGAAGGATCCCATTTTCTTCCCTATCAGCTTAACCCTGCAAATCCTGATGCACTGCAGTTCATGAATGGCTATTCTTTAATCACAGGCTAATGTATGACCATTTCCAGGGGACTCTGGGTAATTTCCCCTTACTCCGCACAGTTAGGGAAAGCAGTTCTGGCTTGTCAAAAATAGTGTCCTTGTGTGTAAGAAGAATGGGGTTTATTTCTATTTGCCACTGAAACATTTTCAAACCTACTCAAAAACTACCCCCCTCCCCCAAAAATTCTTGGGTTGTTTCTTTGGATTGCAGTGCTTATGAGTTTGATGAGTAGGCAGATCTTCACTGACGTAAAGACCCTGGGCTTTGGCTCGCTGGTCATCAATCTGCATAAACATGCAGCAGCTATGTGGTCACTACCATAGTAATTCCCCCCTTTCATATTTTCTCTGCTATACATAAACAGGCTGGGGGAAAGAGAATCATTTTGTTCTCTGCAACTACATCATTACATTAAAGCAGCGTCTCTGCTGGCCTCCAGTCCTGCTTGAATAGAGCTGCTCAGGAAAGTTGTGTAGTGCCTCGTATTGTTCAAAAATGCTGATACACAGAAATGAAAACTGGCTTTGTGGGAAATGGTCAGTTTTGGTGCATTTTTCAACTTTTTTATTCTCCCCTCCCTTTTTTCTCTTTACAGAAAGGGGTTTTGAAACAGTGAACCAGCTGCGGCATACTCAAAACAAAAAATGCTGGTTTCTTTTTCTGCCTAGAAAATTAATTACTCTAGTGAGAGTAAAGTTATTTGAAAACACTCTGAATCAAAGGGAAATATTTCTGAGACTTTTACTGACTTTTTCAGATTTTCATTTCTCAAATGTGTTTTGCTTTTGATGGTTTTACCCTCTTTAGGTCTAGATATGTTTTTTTAATCTAAAATAAAAATATTTGCAGGGTGGGGAAATTGTGTCCTGCTCAGCAAGACCCATCAATGGATGTTTCAGTGCACATGATAAATGTTACAAAGTGAGTCACTGTTCTCATCTGTTCCTGGGGGACCTGGTACTAGTTTCTTATTGTTTTCATCTCTTTGGAAGACAAGTCATCTAGGCTAAAAATCACATTTTGCTCTTTATGTTCAGGGAAAAGGAAAAAAAAAACAAACCCAGGTTTGATTCATCTCTCAGCATTATTTTTATTTTTGGTCTATTGAACAAGGAGTGGAGTTTAAATCAAGTGCTGTGATCTGGTGCCAGCTACTGTTGTAGGGCTGTAGAGGCTGTGTTATAGAGTTCACCATTCACTGGGAAGACACTAGCTCTGCTGTTATTGTTTTTGCAGGTATGGTATGGGTAGAAAGAAAAAGCCAGATTTAGTACTGATCTCCTCGAAAGAAGCAGTAAAATGACATCTGTGCATCTTCAAGCTGAAGACTAATAGAATATCAGTAACTGACATTTTACAGACTCTGGGCCAAATTCATCTCCCATGTACCAGGTGTGATTGAATCCATACTAGCACCACTTTAGATCTGAATGCACCCAGCCCTGGGGATAATAAATTTGAATTTCCTCATGAAGACGAAAGCGATCGAAAGAAACATCAGCAAACATCAAGATCTCAGTTAACGTTCAAGGCCACTTAGAATGTCTCTTCACTTCTCAAACTGCGAAACCCTGCAGTGTTTCTAGCAAAGCGTTTTCTTGTGATCTCCCTGCATGCACACGCACACCTCCTCTTGGATGGAGAACAGTCCCTGTGGGAGAGTCTGGGCTGGCAAAACTTCCGCACCAAAATACTCCAGTTCACATCTTTGCTAAGGGCTACACAAACAGCAGGTGAAAACATCGCTGTGCTACAGAGATCTTCCTACCAGCTGGCAGACAAGTTGCAGGGAGGTTAACTCTTCAGGGCTCACCAACAATTTTTCTTTTCCTCAGGTGTTTTATGCTTTCAGGGGCAGTCTAAGGTAAAGGCTGCAAAATAGTATTGGTTGGATATTTTATGTAGGCACAATGTGTTTGAGAAGTTGAAGAGTCTTTATACAGTTAGGCTACGGAAAACACCATAAAATTTTCATCTGGATGTAGGCAGGCAGGATAATTGCTTTGCTGACTCATTCCAGTGTGGCTTGAAGGGAGCAACTGCTTTTGACCCTTATAGCCTTATGGATGATCTGATTTTGGCCATGGTAAGAAGCAGGCCACCAAGAAGTTTTCGCACAAGCACTCTGCTGTATTGCAGAACAGCCTCGTCCCTATCCTGACCTGGCCCAAATTTGCACATGTTAGGAGAGGTACCAGGATCACAGCAGCTGGCTACATCCGAGGTGGGAAAACGCAGTGTGCTCTGCTCATGGGAGGGTACAAAGAAGGAAAGAGTGTGATCAGGGAAGGTGCTGAGAAGTTCTCCCGTCTTGCCAAAAAATGTGCCTACTGTTTTGATCCTCTGAATAGTCCAGTTTCTGGGGTTTTCTTTGTTTTAAACTAACCTTTGGTGAGAGCCGCGAGGCCACAGTAATTATGTGGGATCAGTCAGGCTTAGCTTTGCTGGCAACCCATCTTGCCTTTTGAACCCACTCTGCCTCACAAGCCAACTTCACACAAATCCCTGGAAGAAGTAAGTCCTTGCCAAATAAGACCTGCCAAATGTTAGAGTCATAGAATGGTTTGGGTTGGAAGGGACCTTAAAGATCAACTAGTTCCAACCCCCCTGTCATGGGCAGGAACACCTTCCACCAGAGCAGGTTGCTCAAAGCCCCGTCCAACCTGGCCTTGAGCACTGCTAGGGAGGGGGCAGCCACAACTTTTCTGGGCAACCTGTGCCAGCACCTTACTACCATCACAGTAAACAATTTCTTTCTTATATCTAATCTAAAACTACCCTCTTTTAGTTTAAAGCCATTCCCCCTTGTCCTGTCACTGCATGCCCTTGTAAAAAGTCCCTCTTCAACTTTCTTGTAGGGCCCTTCAGGTACTGGTTGCTCCCCTTGAAGTTTAGGCTCAGGTTTGGAAACTGGTTTTCATTTGTCTGAAAGTGGGTTTTCATGTGTTTAAACCTTAGATTCAGCAACAATAACAAAGATCTAGAAAATTGTAATGGGACTCAGAGAACAGCTTGGCCATTAGAGTCAAGAGCGAAGGTTATATTTAATTTGGCTGCTTAGCATAAAGCCAAGCATTTTACAAATACTATAAAGGTATCTTTTTCTCTTTTTTTTTCTTTTTGGAGAGGTTGTCTCCCAACCATCAGGCATGAGGACATTAATGCACATTCAACGCAAACATCCTCGGGTGCATGTCAGAGCAGGGCAGTCCTATAGTGGTGGGACTCAGGGCTAATTAAAGACCAACCATGTGTCCCCAATTCATACCGACACTAGAAACAGTGGCTGATAGGGAAATTCAGGCACAGCAGCTGCTCTTTTCACAGCAGTACAATAACGATCTCTTTAATGGGAAGGGGTGCGGGGGAGGGATGCGGCCCAAATAACAGCACCTGCCTGCTTATGCCACACCAGAAATCACAACAGCTAATCCTCCTTGCCTGTCATGTTAATTGTTACAAAGCTCCTTTTGATATCAAACTATTTGTCCTTTGACTGAGATAAATCAGGCCTTAAGCACCACATTTATCTCACTATGATACAGGAGCAGAGGTGAGCACTGTGGGGAGATTTATACAGTGGGAGCAAAGTACAGCACGCTGAGGCAATATTTATGGGCTCAGGGTCTTTTCATCAGGAAAAGCAGTCTGTTGACATTGTTCACTACAAAAGAAAAGTTCAAATGCTGTATATTACACTACAGCCCTAACACACCATTTGACATAAGCAGGAGGTAAACAAAGCAAGGGAGGGGGCGAAAATGCCTGGCCAACTTTCACACACAGTCATGTTTTCAGCTGGTTCAGCAAGACATTTAAGATTCGTACACAAGTATGGGACCCAGTAGATTTATTCAGACTGTTTGTACATTTGGTACTCGGGATGTATTTAATGGCATTTGCTGATGCTTGTTCACAGTACGGAAAATGCATTTCTGCAGAGCCCATTTTGTGCACAGGTACAGCCCTCCTGGTACAGGGGTGACTGGCAAGAAAGAAAGAAAGATAACCTCACAAGGGCTAAAGCCACCCGGTTTCCTTGCCTTTTCCAGCTGTTAGGCACTGTGGCAAACCATTAGTGCAAGATTTTGGGAGAAGATGCTGAGAGAAAGGCACATGGAAGAGTCTTCCAGACTTCTACTGCAAGGAGGCTGGAGGGTGGGAGGTGGGGGAACAGATCCTGGACTTGCTTGCTCTTACTGATTTGTTTTGTCACACAGAACATCGCCTTTTCTTAAGAATGACTAAAAACCCTTTTGGGGATCAGATCCTGGACTTGGTTGCTCTTACTGACCTGTTTTCTCACACAGAACATCAGCTTTCTTTAAGAATGACTAAAAACCATCTGGGGGATCCCATTTGAAGGGCTGAACTGACCTCACAGCACTTTGGGTCTTTTTCTGTTTGTTTGTTCCATCGGTGCTCAGATGCTCGTGTTGGGGTCCTCCATCACCCATGGAATTCCCTCCACAGAAGTCCTGGGCCAATTGCTCCTGAGAGTTTGCAAGGATATCTCTGAAAGGAGAGCCTGGATCCACATGGGTAAAGGTAGGGGTTATCTGCTGCAATTCCTCTTTGCCTGCAGGGACTGCAGGCACAGCAGGCACAAACTTGCCTGAATTTCACTAAGCACCAGTGAATGTTGTTGAAAATTTTCCTGTATTCTTTGTGGGGAAAAAAAAAGGTAGATACCCTACAGTGACAGCGTCATCCACAATCCAAGAAAATCCTGTTAATCTTTCACACCTCCTAAGAAACACCTGTCCTCTGTTTTCACTGCTCATGTTACTAGTGGAAACCAAGCACTTTAACTTTATTTGTGCAAACGTGCTTCTCTGGAGAGGTGCTGTCAGAAGAAAATCTGTCTGTGAAAGAAAAACCAGCAAGTACCTCTCAAATAAGTTGTTGTTACTGGGAGAAAGAACTTGGGATGTTTTGATGGGACAAGTCCCAGAGCAGTGTAGAAGGGTTTTACATGGTCTCCTCTACCTGGGGCAAAAGGGAGTTTTACCTGATTAAGTGAGGTTCCCTGGTATCTTTAGGGTGGACTTCAGTGGGGTCCTCCGTGAGCTTCCCAGATGTGGGCAGTGGTGGGGAGGCCCTACTGCCCCCAGAGAGGGGGCTCTGATCTTGCTACTCCTGTGCTGCTTTATAGATCAATGCAAAAGTGCCTATGAAGAGCAAGGCTTGTGTCTTCCCACAGACCTTATGCAGGTTCCCAGGCACAAAAATCCCCTTACCCTCTTTGCCAGTGCAAAGGCTGCCCCAAAAAACCAAGCCAAGTACTCTGAGCAGCATCTGATCTCCACACTCCATATACCAGCTCTCTTTGCCCTGAGGTCTTCTACATCCCCCTTGCCAGTAGGGACCCCACTTCATGGTGAAGCAGGAAAATGTTACCCACCTGCCTTAGTTTACAAGGCGCACTGGAAACTGTTAGACAGGGAATCCAAACTGTGGGGGGATCCACTGAAATAAAGAGTTCACTGTGTTCCATACAGTCCCAGAGTAATGCAGTAAACAAGGCATATATAGATGATCTCACCCCATTTAAAGCCAAGGACTTCTTGCTGTTCGTTGAGGCAGTTGCATATATCTTAATGGAGGGAATGCAGTTGCTTTTTTTGAGAAGAAGGTTGTGCTGTGCCTGCGTTCGTCAGCTCTGGCTCCTTTCCTGAGCCTGGGCTGCATCAGGGTCCCTTCAGCCTGGTTTCCGAGAAGAGCAACGTGACTGTGAGCAGTCAATGGCTCACTTACATGTCTGCCAGTCAGTTCCCTCTTCCCAATAAATTCTGAAACCTATTGACTCGTTTTAGTCAGATCTTCTAGAGCACCAGAGGTCCCGGCAATTTTACACTCCATTTCTCGTGAAAATAAGCAGCCACCGCAGGAGAGGAGATCCTGTTAGCACCATCACCAAAGGGGAGGCTGAGCCATGGGCTTAATTAGACATGGGGGAATCTGTAGTGATGAACATGTCCCAACAGCTGGAAAACCTTCACTCATGGCTTGCACCTTATTAGACAACTGAGAGTCCACGCAGGAGGCAGACATGCATAAGTAAGCAGGATGCTGCTGCGTTCCACTCACGCAACTGCTTGTTGTACAGTCCAGCCCAGCTGCTTTCAGCGTTGCATAAAAGTAAGCTCTTGTACTAAAAACACATATCGTTTTAAAATCCTTTCAATCATTATAACATACCATAATAATGTGTGGCCATCCATTAATGAGGGCATTTATTACGTCATGTGTGTGGCACAAGGCGATGTACACCTTGGGTATAGGTGCTGTGATGCCACTGGCATCGTGCACCATTCGTTACTGCAGACAGTAGATGGAACACGGGTCCCACGCCTGACTTCAGAAGTCCTCGAACCACCCTTTGCTGCAGGCAAAGAAAATAACTCCGGGGAGGCACCGCTCCCCGATGGCTGTTCGTACACTTTTCATAGGCATCTGGGTTTCACCTCCAGCCAATGCAGCCCTTCATACGGGGCCGGGAAGTTTCTTACAAACAGGTCTGAACCATAAATAACAGCACACCCCATTCCCAGGGCTGCTTCTCGCCTCTGTGCACTGCATTACAAGCCTGGAGGAAGTTGTGTTTTATGTTTGCATTTAATTTGCTTGCTTTTGGGGGTTTTTTTTTGGTGTTCACAACCTGCCTGAGGTTGGTGGACTGTTGCTGTTGCTTTTGTGACTTTCGCACGTTTTTGCAGTGAAGGACACGGTTTCTGTGAGAATTGCTGTTCATGAGCAGTAAGGCTGTGCTCACAGGTGGCAGGGAGTTTGAATTTTAATTTCTTAACGACATTCTTTCTGGCTGTGAAACATCCTGGCTCTGTTGCTTGCTTTCTGTTGTTGTTTCTGTTGAAATTTGCAATTAACAGCCTTGCTACGTGAAAAGAAAACTGTGAAGCTGGCACCATAACCTGAGGCCTGGGTCACTGCAGAGCACGTCCGTCCATCCCTGCCCGTCAGCGTTTTTCTAGGACAGAATCCCCGATTTGTGTTGTTTCTACTCCTTACTTTGTGAGGTGCCTCTCCACTCTCTCGGTAGTTTGCTTTCAGTGTCACCAGCAGGTCTTATCTCTCATCAATACGTAGAAATTCACCCACTTCCCCACTTGACTCCCTATGGGGCCGGTAAGAGCCGTACCTGCAGCCCACCCATGCGTCAGGGGAGTGGGCTGCCTCGCTTCCCAGATGTCTGTAAGGGTTTTGTCACCGTTTACAAACTTGTTAGATTTGCCAGACGGTCCCTGCTCTGCTTTTCATGTTTTGTGCATGGCAAATAGCACTGATCTGTGCCTTGATCTGTAGTCAGCAAAATCACTTGCTCATGTTTTCTACATCAAAATAGGGAGGAGGGGGGGAGAAGCCATCTGGTGAATTAGCTCTAATAAAAATAAAAGGAGTCTCTTTGCATAATAGAGTATTAGGGGATGAGACTGTGGGGTTGTTGGGACAAATGGCTCTAAAGGGTTTTGACAGCTCACAGGCATCTTGGCTTATGTTGCAATATAAACATCACAAAACCAGAGCTCCATCAGTCAGTGGCAATGTGTCTGTTGATTGCAATGAGGCCATGATTCCTTCCCCATATAAACGTCTTGGTCAGCTGAATCCCATTACAACAATGTGCAAAGTATTTATTCAATATGACTGGGCTTCATGGGTTGTTCATTTCTTCTGCTGTTCCTGCAAAGTTGCTTTACCATTTATACTGTGCATTCTTCACCAAAGTTGTTCTGCTATTTGGGATCTTTCATTTTTTTAGGATGCATATATTTTGCTGCTTGGTGAATTTCCTTTTGCAGGAGAGCAGGCTTCTCAGGGAAGAGGGAGGGGATTTTTCCTGAAGGCAGCAGGACCCAAAGGGGCCACAGCCCTACCCCAGTCAGCAGTTAGCATTAGCTGTGTTCCGTTCAAAACGGTGATTTTCAATACCCACGTCTTAGGGGACAGTGAAGGGATGCTTGCTTGTTTCTGTTTCTAGTTCTGGGTGAAAGAAGATTGTGCTTGAGATGACATAGATGAGGATGATTTGCAGGCAGTGAGATTTTATTTTTAAAGTAGGTACAGTTTGCAGGCAGCTGGCATCATCTCAGATTTCATTTGGAAACTATCTGCTCCAATTTGCTCTACAAAGAAAAGAGATTAGGATTCTATTTTTGTTTGGTTCTGGTCAGACCTTTCCCTTCCCTTCCACCATGCACACATCCAGACAAAGATGCACACACGTACACACCTGCCCATGTTAGTTAGCTTCTAATTTCAAATGTATTTAAGGCTCAGGCTCTGTTAAAGAGTCAACATGGATCCATTATTTAGTGGATAAATAGAAGATTGATTGGCTGAAAGAGACGTTCACTGATGGGGAAATGGCTGCAGGTGCCCTGCCGCAGGGAAGCCACACCTGAAAACACAGCTGATGAGTGGTTATAGCAGATCTTGCCTGAGGTAGAGTCCCACTTCTGCCTTCTGCTGAGTTACTCATGCACTGGAAAGTAACTGCAGGCATGCTCCTTTGTAGGATTTATCTGTTTTTCAATTGCACATGGTTCCCCACTGTGCTATGGCTGCTGGTAAATACAGATCTAAAGGTGACCCAGGTCCCAGAGATCTCCTCATCCACATAGACAAAATTATAGTTGGACAAGGAAAAATGGAGAAAAATATATCCTCCCAGCTCCTGGTGACAAGCCAGAGAAAGCACAACCAATGTGGCGTGGCTGTGGTGGTACTCTGTGTGTATTCACAGTGGTGTTGGGCAGAAGGGACCTCTCAAGGTCTCTAGTTCAACCTCCCACCTGGAGCAGGACTGTGGCCGGCACTGGATCAAGCCAGCCATGGCTTCGTCTAGCTGAGCTGTGAGAAACTCCAAGGATGGAGGCTGGAACAAGCTGTTCCAGGGTTGCAGCACCTTCCTGGTGAAGTGTTTTCTCCATCTCTCCATCCTGAACATCCCAAGCCACAGTTAGGGCTGTTGCCCTGTACTTGAGAGCAGCTTGGTTCCTTCATCACTGTAACTGTCTTTGCAGTAGACTGTGTCAGCTCAGTCCTTAGCCTCCTGTTGGACTCAAAAACCAAGCCCAGATGCCTCGGTGTTTCCTCATGGGGACTCAAGGCCCTTGACCATCTCCACAGCACCCTCTCCACAGCACCCTCTTCATACACACCCTTGAAGTGGAAGACCCAAAACTGGACTTATTATTCCAAGGATGGCTTCACTCATGCCAAGTAGAGGAGAGAGGAAACTTCTTCTGACCCAGTGGTCGCATTCCAGTTAATGTAGCCTGGTGTGTGGTTTGCCTTATCCCAGATGAGAGTGTATGGTTGGCTTCAGTCTGATGTAGCATCCTCTGCCATTTTTGGCAGGGCTACTGACTCCCATGACTGGGGTTATTGCAGACCTTGTGCAGAATTCACACGTCTCCTTGTGGACTCCTTGCCTTTCTTCCCTTTTATAGCTACCATTTGTGTACACAGATATACATATATATGTATATGTACATATGTATATGGGACAACACCTATATGAGGAATTAAAAAACTGCTTGGATCTAGGAAGTAAAATCCAAGGGGATACAGGAAACAAAAAGCTGCTGTGTCAACAGCTATTGCACAACTGAAATTGTCCTTATAAGTGAGAGAACACAATATTTAAATGATCCAGAACCCCCAGCCTGCAACTACCGAAGAGCTGAGCTGTAAAAGTGCTAGTGTTTCCAATACAGAAGGAACTAAAACTTCCCAAAGCCTTTAATTAGGTTTGTGTCGACGTCCTTTCCCTTAACTCCACCTCACACAAGAGCAGACCTGACTCCTTTGCTCAGTCAAGCTATGAACATCAGCAGCCCACGAGCCCTAAGCCTCTTTAGGGCAGCTCAGCTGGTTTCTTGCCCAACACCACAGCTGGGCTACTTCCAGCAGCTGCAGAGAAGAGGAGCAATGAAAGGCTGCCGGTGGTGTCAGGGCACTGTAGATCCAACACCGGATGAAGAAAAGCTCCTCCTCCCCCTCGCAGTTCCTCCAGGGCTGGGTGCAACAGTTTATGGACAGAGCCTGGCAAGCAGATGATTTGAGGCAGCAGAATACCCATGAAGTTTGGTGACCTGAATTCACCAAGTCATTTTGGACTCGCCCTACTAACGGCCCGTTGCCAAAGTCGGCGACATCCTACCTGTATGCACCTGACGCCGAGCCAGGGCAGGGACTGTCAGACGATGTAGGCTGCAGGACACGGCCCCTCGCTCGCTTTATCTCACAGCAGAGGTTTAGCTACTCTGGGATGTTGCTCTCTGTATTAATCATCTGCAACCAAGATTGTGCTGCTTTCAAGCTGTGCCTCCCTTTTAAGCGGTGGGCAGGTCAAACGTGCTCCAGGCCACTGAATTGCATCATAATAACCTTTTTTAGCTACGCTGCAAGCTTTGTCAAGTCTCCAGCCTCCACTCTGCCTCAGTGCTGCTGCTCACCAGTGCTTCCATCAAGGGGTTGATATTGTTTCGTATTGCTTCTCTGGCTCAGGATTACAATAATATTTGCTAAACAGAGTCAGTCCCTGTGTGAGGAAACAGCATTTTGCTTTAACAGTTATCAAGTGCCAGCGTGAGAGCACTAAAGGAGGCGAAAAGGAGCAAGAAGCACAAAACAAGCAAAGATCTCTTCTTTCCTTTACAATATTGTTTGGGCTTCAAGACTTTTCCTGTTCTTATTCTCCTAAAACATAGCGCCCACCGGCTCTTGAAAAGCAGAAACACACAATCTGCTTCAACAGTTTCTAGAAGCACCGAGCATGAGAGAGGCTGGGGGAAAGCAGAATTTCCTTGTGACAGAGCTGTCAATGGAACAGCTGCTTGTAACATCACAGCTTGGCAAAGCTCCTCCTGTTTAACTGCTTTCCCTTTTACCTTTTGTCTGCACCTCCCAACTCTGTAGGACCAGAATAAGAACTTCCCTGATGCCAGTGTTACTTTGAACGGGGATAAAAGGGGCAATGCTGCAGCAGAGCAATTATCAGCCAGAAGGTGACTACAGCTGGCCATGGTGCAAGAGCCACAGTGGCACTAGAAACAAAAGCTGGGGAGGGCAAATTAGTGACAGAGGAGGTGATGCCCTGGGACTCACAGGACTGTCTGACAGCCCTAAGTGAGGGTGCCCAGCAAGTTGTAAAATACACATGAACTTCTTATACAGGATCGAGAGCAGCCCTGCTGAGAGGGACTTGGGGGTACTGATAGACGAAAGGCTGGACATGAGCCGGCAATGTGCGCTGGCAGCCCAGAGGGCCAACCGTGTCCTGGGCTGCACCAAGAGAAGCGTGGCCAGCAGGTCGAGAGAGGTGATTCTGGTGAGACCTCACCTGGAGTACTGCGTTCAGCTCTGGAGCCCTCAGCACAAGAAGGACATGGAACTGTTGGAGCGGGTCCAAAGGAGGGCTACAAAAATGATCCGAGGGCTGGAGCACCTCTGCTATGAGGACAGGCTGAGAGAGTTGGGCTTGTTCAGCCTGGAGAAGAGAAGGCTGCGGGGAGACCTGATTGCAGCCTTTCAGTACTTAAAGGGAGCCTATAGGAAAGACGGGGACAATCTTTTTAGTAGAGACAGCAGTGACAGGACGAGGGGTAATGGTTTTAAACAAAAACAGGGTAGGTTTAGGCTGGATATAAGGAAGAAATTCTTTACAGAGAGGGTGGTGAAACACTGGAACGGGTTGCCCAGAGAGGTAGTGGAGGCCCCGTTCCTGGAAACATTCAAGACCAGGCTGGACAGGGCTGTGAGCAACCTGATCGAGTTAGCGGTGTCCCTGCTCGCTGCGGGGGGGTTGGACTAGATGACCTCTAGGGGTCCCTTCCGACCCAAAACTTTCTATGATTCTATGATTCTATGATTATATATGCTGCTAATGCAAAGCACTCGTGAGTAGTGGTGTGCGTAGCTAGAAGCGGGGATGAGAGGAACTGCACACAGAGTGGCTCCTGCAAAGACTGGCTGTGTAAAGTTGCCACATGATGCAGACAGTCTTGCATGATGCTGACCAGGTAGAAACTCAGACAGTAAATGAAACCATCCTCAACAAGTTTTTTTGGCCGCAGGTGATTCCTGAACAACACTTTGCCGAGAGAGCAATCTTTGCATGTTTATCCTATATTTTGCCTTACCAAAATACAATTCTAAAAGTGCTGGGCATTCAAGAGTCTGAGATGGAGCCTGGGTGTGCCTTTGCCAAAGCTTTTCCCCTATATAGGCTGCCTTCCCACCCATATCTCTCCTCTGCAGCCTCCTCATTTCAGCCACCGTCTCCAGGAGAAGCACCCTTCTGCAAAGCCAGCGCAGGGCTGCAGATGCAGCAGGGCTCAGGCACAGTGGGATGAGCAGCAGTGGGATGCAGGTGCTGCCCACCTAGTTTGGGATTCGCCTCACCTAACCTGGAGTGAGACACCCTCATCTCCCCCCGCAGCTAGCCAAGAGAGACTGGCAGAGACTGATTCGTCTCGCTCCAGAGCAGATGTCAGGAGATCAGCTGCATCACACCTTGGACGTGCCTGTTTTTCGCTGAGAGTGAAGGGAATGTGACAGCTCGTCCCAGCGAGGGGCTTGCAGCCAGGCAGCTCAACCCAACGCAGGTGTTCCCGTGGGCCCCGCAGGCCATCCAGCTCCCTGATCTCTGCCTATGGAAGAAGCAATACTCATCACATCGACTCCCGTCAGCGTGTGTCTGCTCCTGTTCCCAGCAGGACCTTCCCCCCAGGTTTTCCCAGAGAGTTTAAGACCTCCCTCAGGGCAGGGAGTGACCTGAAAATGGTGGGACCCAGCTTCAGCACTGCAACAGTGATCCTCCAGCCCTGCAAAGTGCCTCCGAGGGGACTGTGGTGCCCATGGCGTGCCTTCTGCTCCCCAGTGAAGAGCTGGTGGTGGCAGGGCAGCAGCTGCCGGCGTAACGCTGATGAAGTCATCCTGCCATGGAGCTGTCTGGGAGTTTTATCGCTGCTGAGATCATGCTAGGCCAGCACCCTGCTAACAAGCACCGTCAGAGGGACGTCACCTTCTCATAGAAAGGCTAAACAACATGGCAAAAAAATACAGGTGAAGGGGGTTTTTATCAGAAGGCGTGAAAGAAGCAGACCTCACTTTGCTTTGAGCTGCATCGTGAGCCCAAGGCTGCTGTGTAGATCTGCAGGGGCAGATGGGCAGCAGCGGTGACACTTCCCTGGGAAGCCGCTGCCGGCCTGTCGCTCCACATATTCAGCATTTTCTCACAACAAGCCAGGGATTCGCTGGGCCACGCAAGGGGATTTCATCATTATTTGAGCGCGAAACCATCAGGGAAGGCTGTGCTTCATGTAAACTGGTTTGAACCCCAGGTAAACACCCCAGCTCTCAAAATGAAGCAACTTTTCCCAATTATTGCTCCACCATTTGTAAATCCTTGAGATTTACACTAAAGCTGACGAGATCAGGCTCGCCTAAAGCCAGCCACCTGAGCGCAGAGAGAGCACCGTTTGCCGGCAAGATGTGCTTGGCTCTGGGGTCAGAGGTCCTCACCTTCTCCGCATCCAGACCTAGTCCCTGGACTAGAGCCGAAGGTCTGGAAGTGCATTTTCTGTTCCTTCTGGAAATGACTGGATAGCATGGTTTTCCACACTGAACTTTGTAAATACCTTATACCCATGATGATGAGGTCTGAATGAGCTCTCTGCTCAGAGGCTCAGTTCCCACATTCCCTGCCGCGCTGGAGGTGGTGGCAGAGTCCCTTACTCCAGGGACATCTTACATGGACACTCGCTTACCCCACAGATGCTGCCGTGGCTGCAAGATCTTGCTCAGCTGTAGGCAAGCATTCAGCTTGCTGACCTTACTGACAGTTTTAATAACTTCCACTAAAAAGGACTCATGCAAACTGAAAGGAAACATGTAAACAATCTATTGAAAAACACAAACTTTTAAAAAATCATTCACAGCACTAGCTTTCATTTTTTATTCCCTGTAATTAAACGCCAGTTGAACACATGTAGCAAAAATCAGCCTGCCAGGCTTGATTTCTGGCACCGTTTATAACTGCCAGCTAATTGTATTGAGTGATACATCTACTTGATGTATTTGATATTCAAATAAAAAACAGAACATAAGACGATCATCATGAAAATGTCTTGAATGCGTCACAAAAGCGTGAGAGGGATTAATTTATTAATATTTAATGAGTGATTTGAAAAGGTGAAGTGTCTAAAAATGAAAAGCGCTATGAGAACTCTGTAAATGATGAAAGATGCAGGAGATATTTTATTTATGCGGTTTGACTGTATAACAGCCAGAACAACACGACTGCAAACAAGGATGAAGACAGCCCCTGCGATGGAGAGTTTGTCTCATGAGACATGTACTAGGTCCATTAAATTAACAGCTTTCCTCTCTGAGAGCAGTCTACTGCGCATCAGAGAGGGTTAAGCAGGGTCAGCGCAGTGTGTTGCTGGCAGTGGGGTCGGGTCCCAGCGGCAGCAATGGCACAGCGATAGCTCTTAGCTCTGTACTGGGGACATGGTCTCCGCTTCCCCCATGTGAGATGTTTACACTTCGTCTGTGCCCCCAGATTTGGACCTCACCCAGCTCCTGCTCCCTGCTCTGGCTCAGAGATGATATGAGTGGAGGCACTGATGTGAGCACCTATGTACAGGCATTTGCTGCTCAGATAAGGGCTTGCATAGGGAAACTTGTACAATGGCTTGGGTTAGGACCTCCACAAGGGTTTTTGCTGCCAGGCACAGCTTTGAGCTGTTTTGTGTAGAGTAGGCTGGAAATCTCTGCTTTTGCATGCCTTGGCAACAAATACATATATATAAATAGATTTGCGTGCACCTCATGTATCACAAGCATTTGAACATCAATCAGGTTTCCTGCAGGCAATGCACTTAGCAAATGCACACCCATCTGAGGTGTGAGCAAGAAACAACTTTCAAAGATATCAAAGACTGCTGTTTGCTTAGGTTGGGAAGCCAAATCTCCCCTTTGTCTACCTTGTACTGCCTGTGATATAATCTCAGCTGTTCCTATATCATCTTTTGCACATGCAAATACCTTCCCCACCTTGGTCTCTTTCAATTTCCAGGTGGTTTCACTATGAGAAAATACTAGAAAGTCTTATTAAATGTGCTTCCTTCCCTAAGCTCTCCTTACAGGTTTTCACAAAGAAAACAACAGACTACACTGAAAAAAAGATAAACCTCGAAAAAGAATTCTGCTTCAACTGAATGGTTGAAATCAGCACAAACATTCAAGGTGTGAACGCATTCATTGCTTGTCCCCTGGAGACCATCAGAGTCTGGATCTCCTGTCACTGCTGTAGTGATGATAAGGGTGCAGTACCTGCATGGGGTGAGGTGAAATCCCCTAACACTCCCAGCTGATCCAGGCACCTCTTGCCCCCTATCCTGAATGTGGCTTCCTATTTCCCCAAAGACAGAGACAGACTGTGTTTCCCCCAGGGGAAAAGCACTGGGACCAGGCACCAGGCACCAGAAATCTCCATGCCATCCCACCCAGAAGGGGAAGGAGATTTTGTAGAGCAGTGAGCTCTACATCAAAGCAGCACCACTTTGTTTTTTGCCCTGTTGCACTCCCCTCCCTCACACAGCTCCCTGTGAAAGCTTGTCCTGGGCCAAGGGTCAGCCGTGTCAGAGAAAAGCAGTTTATTACCCCAGGAGGCTGAGAAATAGCTACTATTAATACTGTATAATCACTCTTTCAGAGGATGGAGCAGGGCCCTGTTGAGACACAGGCTCTGGGTTCATGAGTTCAAGGTTTGGTTTTGCTGTAGACTCTCTGGATGAGCTGGGACAAGACACTTCTAAGCAGTCTCACTTGTATTAGCAGGGAGAAGAGGAGCCCTTCCATTTGGTTTATTTAGATTGTAAGAGTCAGAAGGTTATGAAATATGAGAGCAAAGGGTCTGGCATAAGGCCTTTTGTTGTTAATATTGTCACTGCAAAAGAACGCACTTGCATAAACACAAACAGTCTTACACACACAGACAACTATTTTAGTGTGGTTTCCCGAGTGGAAACCAGTCCCTACTAAGCATCCTCACTGCAGAACAGGTTGTGATCTGAGCCAAGCAGAAAGAACAGCATCTGGAAGGAGGTGATGATGGACCCTGCTGCTCGCTGGAGTACCCCTTGCCCCAGGGTATTGCCTGCACCCTTGCTCAGGTGTCCTGAACAGAAATTCATGTAGCTGGTGTGCACCTTCACACTCTCAAAATCGCAAGGTGGACTGGAAGAAGTCCATCCTTCTCTATCATCCTTGAAATGCAACTGAAAGCAGGTTTCTCATACCAGTAACTGTGGAGCTCAGCTCCTGGGTCATATTTTTGTTGGTTCTGGGCTATAGAAATCCTCTTTGTCATATATTCATTAATGACACATATCATTTGAAGTCCCTTGTAACAGCTACAGGTTCATTCCCTTTCCTCTAAACTTAGATGTGAACTCTCTATTACTTGTATACTCGCTAAATGATATCACTTAATAGGTTCTCTTTGCCTCTACCACATTTCCATAACTTGTTCTTTAATCTTCCTTTGATCCTGAATACCAGAGAGATTTATGTGTAATTTATTCTTACGTTGTTGTACTTGTTTAATCTTTCATTTTCAGTTGGATTCATTTTCAAACAAGAGTGCTTGTTATAGGTTCAGATTATTGTTGACAGTTGGGACCTACCTGCTCTTTCTGAGACAAGTTTCCATTATTGTGTTTTATCTTTATCAGTTCCTCTCAACATGTATTTAACTCAAGGGCTCCGAGAGATTCAGCATAACTCCTCTCTTGCCTTCAGATGGAGACTGGGGTTTTCCCTTTCTTTGGCAAGCACTTGATTAGAGCCTCTTGATCTACAGGCAAAAAATATGACATCCCTTTTTCTGTCACAGGCAGTTTGCTGGTGATCTGTAATATCAGCTCCATCGCTTTTCCCTCCCCTTTGATCAATGGATGGAACTCCCTTTTCTAGTTTTTTTTTCCTATGTCGAGCAAGTTATCAACAGATTTGGTGCTTCAGGAGTGCCTTTGTCCTGGTAGGTGAAGCCACCCATTGCAGATGTACCCGAGTTAAAGCCTCCAGCTGCCCTCACAGTTGAACAGATTAGCAAAGGAACCAGTTTGCTCCCTGGGAAGACCATTTCCATCTGTCCGCCTGATTCTTCAAAACAGAAAAAGGAAGAGCAAGCAGCTGGCTGGCTCCTGTGTGATGCTGGCCAGATAGCTTGCTGAGGACATTGCAGAAGGTGATCCATGAGTGAACAGTTTCCCAGAGTTTATCTTGGATCAAAGGAAGGAGGTTGCCTTTGGGAAGTAGCTGTGGTAGCTGAAGCAAAGGCAAAAAAATCCTCCCCAGCTGAGATGGAGACAGCCCACACGTTTTGAAACTGTATCAGTCCCTAAAGAGCCTTAGGTCCACTTTGAAATCTGAGATCAGTCCAGATTTTGCCATCAAAATAAGGCTTCTTTAAAAAGAAATTTAAAAATACAAAGAAAAAGCAACCAAAGCTCCCTTGAGAGCAAATAATTTGTGGATGTTATGTGGTCCGAGACCTCCTGAACAGAGACCCTACAGATGGATGGCCTCACACTGGGGAGTAACCCTGAAAATCTCGGCGCTGCTCCAGGTCACATGCTCAGTCCTGGGAAACTGAGGCAGGGCTGGCGGTACAGCCCCTGGGCACCGAGCTGCAGGAGTCGCAGGCGGTGCCGGTCCCGGACACACTGCAGGGACGCAACCCTCCAAGCCACCGGCTTGACTGCACTGTCCGAGCCAGTGCTGCCAGGTCTCTTGGTGGCTCCATGTTTCCTTTCTGACGCAGAGCTGCTATAAATACAGCCTGGCAAGATGGAGCTCCCTGGCAGCTTCAGGATGCTGGTGAATCTGCCTCCAACAGCCTTGCTGATGCAGGAAATATGAAATATTTGGAGGGGGGGGGGGGGGGATTAAAAGCAGAAGTTCTCAGGAAAAAGAAACTCTCACTGTGAAGATAAGATGGAGGGAGTGCATCAGTAATTTAAGTACAAAAACAAGTGGTACAAAACTCTCAGTTTAGTTCCCCCACATGGAATCTGGATTTATTGTAAAGGAAAAAATCAGAAAATGAGGCAACTGAAAAAAAAAATTTACTCTGCATTGTAATGGCGCCATGAGGAAAAAAATATGGGAGAAAAAAGCCCATCTAATGTCTCGTTAAAATAGATTTAATCTCATCTCAGACCACAGATGCTAAAATGATTTCATCATAATTGTATTGTTATGGAATGACTGTTCCGTGTAATCTTCGCTCTGAATTTCTCAGTGTTATAATGTTTGATTATGAGGGGAGGAAGATTCAGCATTAATTTTTCCATTCAGCTTTGAAGAGGTGTAAGTAGGTAACAGAAAAAGGGATGTCTAATGGCGATACGTGCAACTTTTGTAAAGTTGGAGACATTTTAAAAAGCAATTTGGCAGCAGACTGGATGTTTTACAGCCTTTTATTCTTCTATTTTGTTTTCTAAAGTTAAGAGAAAGAAAAAGAATATCTTCCTTTTCAGACCTGCACTCCGTTCCCAGCTCACCCAAGCTGCTGCAAAGCCTGCTGGGGTGTCCCCGAGGGACCGGAGTGGGCTGAAGGAAAAAGCCCGACATGGCTCTGATTCATACTGAAATTAGGGCTTCACGGTCTATTCACCGTCTGGCTGCAGATCCTGGAAAGACTTACAAGCTCTCACAATGCAGATTTTTATTTAAAATAGCCATCACTCTAGGCCATGGCAGCTACAGCAGCAAGTGGGAGGTGCAGTATCACCTTCCTCTTCCTCTGTTGGTGGGGAACATAAAGGGCTCACAGTGTTCCAGCACAGTCGACATAACCTGAATGCCATGTGCATCTCCAGCTTGCTTAAGGCTGCACCGGCTTAGGAGTGTCCCTGAACAGGAACTGCAGCTCCTCCTCCAAATCCCGTATCAGCACATCAGAGTGAAATCTGTCTGGAGATAACCAGGGAGCTAAAGGGCATTCAGCTGCACTCCTCGTTATCTGGGCTTGCACAGGGAGGCCAAACCAAATGAGACCCTCAGTGCATAATTAAGTTGTTCTGTCAGCAGCAAAGACAATTAAACCTGGATTCCTACAGATCTGCCTCTGAGGTTGTGTGCACTCCTTCCACAGAAAGCCAGCAGATCTCCTCCTACAGCACCTTCAACACAGAACCTCCTTCTTGAGAGTCTCTTCTGACCACCTCTATCTCCTCTGCACTTTTCCCCTTGGCCACGCCATGTGGATGCCCCCATTTTATGCCTCTGCCTTTTGGGCAAAACACAGGAGGTGTAGCAGCCAGGGGAGCTGCGGTGGCCTGCATGGGCATTGATTCAGCTCTCCATCCTCCTTTTTTTATAAAACTTGCAGGAATTTTGTAGCTTGAAGACCTTTAGCTCCCTGACAAAGTTTGTTTACGTTGGCCAACAGATTGAGAAGCCGTGGGTAAAGGCAGGGGGCACAGGCAGACAGACCGTACAATGGCAGAAGCTTCATTTTCTTCAGGCCTCAGTCTTATAGCCAATTATCAAAGAGAAAAATCAGCTGTTTCTTCAGAGTGTGTGACTTGGACAAGAGTCAGGTGGGCCTGATCACGCTGCGAATGAAGGAGAGGGAAGGCGTCCAGCTCTGGCACGGAGCAGCCGGGTGGGCTCATACATTCCTATGGAGGCTTTGTACTGCCCTTTATCCCTTCTCACTGGTAAAGCCCTGTAACCAGCAGCAGTTTGGAGTGTTACACAATAAACACTCAAAATGGTGACAGAAGGAGAACAGCTTGATCAGAGCCTGCTGCTGCCACTAATCTGCCTGCTGCAACTTCTGTTGTTGCTATTTTGGCTGCTGCTTCTTCCATATTGTCTCTTGCAGTGTGTCCAAGAAAGCTGGGCTATTGATCCTAAACTCAGATGTACCAAACTCAAGCAAAGACCTAGCAGGGAGATGCCAGCACAGTATTCAAGTGGGAAAAACGTCTATGCCCAGATACCTACTTCGGTTGCTGTCATTCAGGGCAGTCCAGACCCGCAGAGCCATAATTTATCATAGTTTATGCACAATTAAACCAAAGAAGTTCAGGGCACTACCTCACTGTCCAGCCCTCGAGGAGTCTTTCAGGGGGAGCAAAGTCCTTGCTGCTTTCTTCCAGAGGCAGCAGAGATCGTTCCTTATGTTAATCTTGTGAAAGGACACCTTTGCGAATCCAGCAGCAATTTTGTACCTTAAAGCCAGGCTCTGGTCTGCCTTTCAAACACAGAAAGGTTTACGTTCCAAGGAAAACACATTTCAGACAGCCCTGAATCAACAAGGTCCTCGAAGTCTGCCACATGAAGATACTGGAGCTGATTTTTCTCCGCATTGTGTTTTTTGATCTCACTCATCATATTTTCTTGCAAAAGATCTGCCTCTCCCCCTCCCTCTCCAGATTTCCTTCACAAAACCCACGACGTGAGCAACATATACATCTGCTCTGAAGCTACAGTCATCTGTTGTTCCCTGCAAGACCACTCTATGCATGGGGCCATTGTGCAGAGACATGGGGTATTCTTTCAGTGTCAGGAGCATACGCTGCGCAACGCGAGGGAACCGCGCGGTCCTCGAGGCTCCTTCAGCAGTGGCAAGCGCGCAGAGCTGACACCACTGCAGCAGCTGACCCAGGAGGTGCTTTTCCAGGGGAAGGGGGAATAAGCATTAGCAATGATGAGCTTTGCTGAAAGGCATGTTTTAAGGAGGAATATGAGTGAATGAAAGGAACTGTTGCCCTCTGAGTTAGGAGAGTAAAGGTAACTGGACTTTAAAGAGGCTCAGATCTAAATAGTGCTGCAAAGGCAGCTGTTGGGAGCTAACTGGTGCTTGAATGGTAAATATTTGCCTCTCTGTTAGAAGCTCTTTCCTTTTGTATCTGTCAACCTTCATGTTATGCCACCACTGTAATGCCCAGCAGAACCCTGTGAGGAGCAAGACCTAAAGGATGCAACAGGGATGAGCTCCAGCCTAGGAGAAAGCCCCATACAGGCTTTCGGTGATGGGAAGGTGGAGGAGGCACCGCAGCAGCGAGACATGGTATCCTGCCAAATTGGGGCGGAGAGCAGAGGCTTTGGTTCGATGCAAAGGACATATAGCTTGGGCCAGATGAAGCAAAACACTGCCACCAAGGAGCTGTGAAAAGGGGAGGGAGAGAAGCTGAGGGGTAGGGGAGGGAGAAGTTTTGCAGAATGAATGTCTACATTTACAGGAAAGAGGGCAGATATCCAAAGGTTTATTGACAGTTAAATATCATTCTCCTCAGTTAATTAGTTTCATAGCTACTGTTAGCAGTATATCAAATGAGCTGAAAATCTCACCAGTAATAATAGGAAATGTATGGAAAATGTTACGAGCAGACACTCTCTCGTTGAAAAGCCCCTGTGTTGTCAGTGTCTGATAATTCCATGTCATGCGTCAGGTGAGATGCACACTACGGTCCGGGAGACCTGCTTTGCATCATTTGAAAAGCTTGGGGACATTTTTAGTGTTGGAAGAAAGCGGGGTTTGGATGGTAGGATTCGCGCCTAGATGCTTGTGGACTTTGTCCCAAGACACATCTCCTCTTGGATTCTTCCAGGCTGATCCTCATTCTTTATAAAGGAGGGTAGTGTCTTGCACCTATCCTGGCTGCTTGACTTTTAAACAATGTAATCTTGAGATAATGGTCCAGGCCTCTCAACAGTGTGAGATGTCTCACAAGACCCGAACAGTCAAACCCTCAGCAGCTCACTCTCACGGAAGTACCCAAACAGTGCCATCCTAAACCATTAGTCACTTCTGAAACTCTTGGCTCGTGGGGATGGTTTTGTCAGAGCTTTGCCATTTAAACGGAGAAGCAAGAGAGCTGTAAAAATGAATTTCAGGAATAGCTTGTAGACACCCACCTTAGTCCTAAGTAAGACTGATGAGGTACTGCCCACAGTGCAGTGGCAGGGGACTGCATCTCTGGGGTAATTCATGCTGCTCTGCAGCAAGCAGCTTCTGAGGTTCTAAAAGAAAAGGTGGAGGATAAATTCCCACAGTCAGGTATAACCCTCACTTCTGTAAGAGATTCGTGCTTTTCACTCAGGACCAACACTGGAGAATGACTCTGCAAATGTCGTTTTCCTTTAACTCCCTTCCCGACTGCCAGTTCATGGACTCCTGCAGTGGGGACATGCGTGGCGGTGGCACACAGTACGGCCGTCGCTGCTCCTTGCTGTTGCACATCAGCTGTGCGGTGAAGCCAGCCTCGGGGCGTTTTTCAGCAGGACTCTGCCTGCTTCTTTTGCAACCACAGAGCACATCTTGGGTTTCTCCGCTGCCGCTTGCCTCAGGATCTGTAAGGGAACTGCTCACTGCAATGGATGGGCGGCAGCTACGGAGACCCAGTGCACAATATGGTGCTTTCGCTGTGGTTTCCAGCAGCCTGCTCTGCCTGGCACTTACAATTATTCTCCCTGTCTCTTTTTGGTCTGACTACTGCCTTTCACTAGGCATCACGGTGCTTGGTGCTGGCTTTGGGCGGGAGCATCACCTCCCTCTCAGCCGATGTGGCTCCAGCAGTGCCAAGGCCATCCACCCTGGGAGCGACTCCCTGTTTCTCAACTTTATCACTCACAGGATGAAAGCAGCTCAGAGACATGAAACAGGCAGTTATTTGTAAATTTTTTCAGTGCTTGGACTTGGGAAATACTTTTTTCCCCTTCTACTCTCCTCAGGTGCCTCCATCTGTGGGGGTACCTCTGGCAAACACCCCCACCTTGGGATTAGAACAGTGTAACAAGCATTGCCAGGCAGCAAAGCCCAGCAAAAGCAACCCAGCCAGGAGAGACGTGCTCAGAGAAGCCTCTTCACCCCTGTGGCACCCCAGGAGGCCTGGCAGGGTGCCCTGGGGCTACCAGCACTCCTCTGCAGCTGTCGGAAAGTGCCGCTGGAGGGTGGCCAAGCGGAGGGACAGCAGCCAACCACCCTGCCCCAAACCCCTGTCCCTGGAGCTGGCAGAGAGCCCTGACAGGCTTGCAGGATGGTGGGACCTGCTCACCACTCTGGGGTATAATTCAGAGTTGAATTCGATAGCGTCTGAGATACCTCCAAGGCAGAGCAGAGGAGGGAGCGGGGGATTTCCCAGTGCTAATTATCGAGCAGTCCTTAGCCGGAGCAGCTCCCCCTGACAAGGGATTAGGCGAAGCATTGTTTCTCACTCAATAAATCTTTACAACAAACACCAAATTCTCCAGGCACCATGTACAAAAATTAATCCCCATCTCCCCCTTCTTTTTCCTCATGGCAGGGGTGTTTTCCTGCCGCGACTCCCTGCAGCCCAGGGCTGCAATGGCAGTGATGCACCGTGATGGCACTGGGCAGGTGCATGTCCAGTGAGCTGGGCTGATGCGGACAGGGAGGGGGGCAGTGACTGTGTCCCTCCAGCATGCCCAGTGAGCAGCGTGGCAGCCCTGGTAGCACTCATGCTCTTGCAGCCTGCCCATCGCTAAGAAGCACAGTCCTAGGAGGGACCCAGGACCTCGCGTTGCCTCTGGCTCTCTGGATGCAGCAAGAATATGGCAAAGCCGTTTTCATCTCTGAGTGGCGTCACTGACAGGTCTTTGCTAATTAGCTGCTGAGCGTGTTACAAATGCTCAGAAATGCTGAATGGGAAGGCCATGGTGGGAATTTCAGCACAAGGAGAAGTTCCTGGCTCTGGGATCAGAGGAGCCTGAAAAGGAGCTGCTGGATGTGATACCAATGTGTGGAGTTTCAGCTGGCCAAAAGGATGGTTCTTTCAAACCATGCTTTTAGCAGGACCTAGGAGCCACATGTGAGCAGAGGGGCAAACACTGTCATGCTGCGGCACCTTGGGAGCCTCCTCTGTTCCTGCAGCTCATCAACCCCTGGAAGGAAGCAGAGAAGCTGTACACTCACTCTCCCTGATTCCCACTTTGAGGGGAAGGTGGGATCTCAGTCTGGGTTTTAACCAGGATAGAGGAGCAGGTGTCTCAGCCACAGAGTATACTCCCCAATGCCATTTTTCACTCTGCTGCATTGCTTTCACTGCAGCCTTCCTGCTAACCCTCCGGGACACATCTGCCTGTGGGATGTGGCTGGCACACCTTGCTCGGACATCTCAGCCACGAGAGCAGGCAGAGAGCACATATCTGTCTGCCCACAATCTTGGACAGAAGTATCCCCACCAAGAGAATGGGCTGCATCGGGCTGTGTGGGACACAGGAGTATCAAAGGCGCTATCACTTTTGAGAAATGCTTTATTAACAAGGCCTTAGTTCACGCACAGAGTAGCTTTTGCAGTGTTGTGGACGGTGGTTCCACCCAATAGTTCAATAGACCAAGAGAGGAACATGTCCCAGGCACGTGGGTTTGTCCTCGGTTCTGGCACAGGGACAGCCACATGGGATTTCACACCCAGACACATCTCTGCAATGCTGAGAGCTCCCTGACTTCCAGCTTTCACGCTTACTGTCGCGATGAGGACAGCCAGCAGCTCCTGGTCCTTCCTTGCACGGCTGCTGCCCATGCTGTGCTGCACGTTGTTTGCTCACAGGGGGTTTTCAGCTCTCCCGCATCCTGTTCCAGCATCACCATTTTCAGCACATGCACCTTCGGAAAAGACTTTCCCCCAGGCACGCGTGAGCGTTTCCACACAGCGACAGCCTCCAGTCAGTGCACACAACCCTCCCTCGGCAGCACTGGGACTGTCAATCTTTTCACACCTGCTAAGTGGTAGAGTGCTTCTCCCAATTTACTTATCCATCATTTTTATTGAGAAATCTGCTCTAGTCCCACACAGTTATATGAGTTAATGGAACAATGATTAGGGGATTCTGCAGGAAAGAGCTGTGATTTCAGGCACACTGGTGCAAAGCTGGGAATACACTGCACCACTTCCAGCCCGGCTGCTCAGAGCGGGATTTGTTCCCTTTTGCCGTGAGTTTGTAATAATTTGCATACTCCTTTGCTTGTTTTGATAATTTTAAAAATTTATGTGTATTCTTATTATTTTTTAAGCCATCTGGGCAATTATTGTTGTGTTCCTAAGCAGGGAGAGTGCTGTGCCAGTCTGTTCCCATTAGAGAGCCTCTCTTCCTGATTAACTGTTCTGGTGCCAGTTCGATCCCCATTAAGCCACGGGGTGGTCACTGCTGCTAATGCCCCAGCGAAGGCAGGAGTCCAACAGTCTCCCAGGCAGCAGAAATACTGCAGCATGGAAATGATCATTTAAAGAAACACAGGGGAGTAAAAAAAGAGTACTCCATGGAGTCCCGTTTCAGTGGGAGATGAAGCCTAGGAGTAGTCATGAATAAACTTCTGCATACCCCAAGTCCCAGAGCACTTCAGCACCTTAAAACATGTATGAGAGCTTTCACAAAGCATCCCCTATTAAAAAAGCTTCTAGGGCTTAAAGCCACACTTGACCTCAGGTTTATATCCTCTGCAAAATAGAGACCAGCATCTTTCTGGTCTGAGTACGGGTCAGCGGCAGGAAGAAGGACAAAGAAGAGGCTTTGGGTTTTTTAAACAGCAGCATGGGGGATGCAGTGAAACTCCAGCGATGTCCCCAAGGCAATGCCAGTTTAGCCTCAGCGAGGGAATTTGCACAGTTGGTGGGAAGTCCAAAGTCTTCGCTAATTTACAAGACATTTTAAATGTGCGTGTTGAAAGGCACTGAGGGACATTCCCATCTCATCAGGCCTCTTGTTAATGGAAGCCAGATAAATACTTGCTTACTGAGAAGGGAATAGCCTATCATCACCCATGGCGTCCTTAATCGCTACCAACCCGGAGAAAAAATACCTACAACAAGGCACCTGACAAGTACATTTACTGCACGGTAAACATCAGCTGCTCCTTTCAAATGTTCACCCGTTCTGCACTCCTGTCCCTCTGGCCTGGGTCAGTCAGGGCTGGAATTTTGCCTCGGAGCTGATAGAGAAACCGGAGCGTGTGCCAGGTGCTGGCTGGACCCAGGGAGCAGACGAGAAACTTGCAGGTCCCTGTCCAGTGCCTTACCTGCTATCTCATAGTCCTTTATGTGCTACAGCAGGAGAAATTCAAGCTGGTTCAAGACCCTTTTAATCTCCAGAGAGCAGCTGAGATGTTGAGAGCAAGCTTTTCTGATGCACAAGCCACTGCAAACTGTGTCAAATCTGTCTCAGCCCAAGAGCTGCTGCTCCGTGTCTTTGACATTCAAGTGGCTTGTTTAGCGCATATATATCACAAAACTCCAGGAACTGAACTCTCTTCAAATGACAATTGATTAAATGTTCAAGCTATATAAAGTACCGAAGTATTGTAAATACATTTTAAAAGGAAAAAAAATCTTTGAAATTCACTTTAAGCTTTCTTTTCAATTATTTATCACAGAATCTCAGCCCCATTAAAGTCAGGCTTAATGGGCTTGTTTATATATTACAGAAAACATTTTGCTTTTAATTGCCTGCTGAAAGGCTCTTACACGTGTCTCTCAGCTTTGCGGCAGTGCTTAACCGGAAGGCAGGAGCCCAGCGAGGCAGGCGATGGGCAAATGCCCTCCACATCTCCATCCTGGGATGCTGAGTGGGGATGAAACTTGCCCCCAGAGATCAGTTTGTCCCTTGAGAAGCTCTTTTGCTGGTGAATTCACCCCAGCTCTCCTCCCCGGTCGGGTACTACATAAAGAGATCAGGTCAGCCTGGTGATACTCCTATCATTTTGCCATAGACCCATTACTTGCATGGGTCTTATATCCATGTCTGTTCCCATGGTATGGAATTACTTTGCCTGCGGCTTCTGTTCCCAAGATCCCTCTTTTTATCTCTTCTTACTTGCTGGAAATGATCAAAGTTGTTTCCATGAGGACTGACAAAAACAGGAAACCCATGACACTTCAGACCCGCGGGCCCCTCAGCCCCGTAGCAGCAATTTTGGAGGGGTTGGATGCTGGCTGTATCCTTCCTCTGCTTAACCAGCTGCATCGAGGGTTCGGGCCAGGGCTGAGGGTGAGCTGAAGAGCATGACAGAAGACACATCATGAATTGAGGAACTGAGGTATATTCTCATGTTTAGCAGCAACACTCTGAGAACTGGGAAGGGGAAAGGCTTCTGCTGACATGCACTGGGGAGGCTCTAGAATAGGTAAATACCTTCGTGGGTTGGGAATGGTACTGCAGAGGGAGGGGAAGGGAAGGGAAGGGAAGGGAAGGGAAGGGAAGGGAAGGGAAGGGAAGGGAAGGGAAGGGAAGGGAAGGGAGGGGAAGGGAAGGGAAGGGAAGGGAAGGGAAGGGAAGGGAAGGGAAGGGAAGGGAAGGGAAGGGAAGGGAAGGGAAGGGAAGGGAAGGGAAGGGAAGGGAAGGGAAGGGAAGGGAAGGGAAGGGAAGGGAAGGGAAGGGAAGGGAAGGGAAGGGAAGGGAAGGGAAGGGAAGGGAAGGGAAGGGAAGGGAAGGGAAGGGAAGGGAAGGGAAGGGAAGGGAAGGGAAGGGAAGGGAAGGGAAGGGAAGGGAAGGGAAGGGAAGGGAGAGGAGAGAAAACATCCAAGGTTCCTTTTCTTTGACATTTGGACTTGACTGGTTTTATCATCCATTCCCCATGTTAGGAACTCAGAATGTGGGTCTGTGTCTGCAGCTGGCCACAGAATCACACATCTCCAGTGCTGGTCTAGTGTTGTTGCCACCAATATTCTCCCAAAGACCAAGTTCAGGGCAGAGTATTTCAGACTGCTGAGTCAGTAAGTACACTGTGTTTGGGAAAGCAAAAACTGTCACACAAACAGTCTGGAGGAGAAATCATTAACATCGCCCCATAGGATGTTCTCTCTGTGTGAGGATTACCAGTGAACATTAGCACTTCTCTGCATGGCCGCATGGCCATTTCTGACCCTGCTGACCAGAGCAGCTTGTCTGACTTGCCTTAAGGGGAAAAGAAAGAGAGCTTCTTTCTATAAATACGTACCTAGCATAGGGACAACCATCCTTATCTGTCATTACCAGTATTAAAATAATGAGTCCATATAAATGCTGTATGAGAAAAACCCCACCAACTTTGGTATTTCTAAGTTTTAAACCCATTACAGCCCCAACGATTAGTCTAAACATGGAGGAGTAAGTTCTCTGAATTCTCTTCAGAGAAATGGCTCCAGTTTATTCAGAAGTTTGATTCTCAGGTACCTTAAGTTTGGAAGAAAAAGGAGAGTTGATGTCATAATGACTTCTGGATTTTGTGCTGAAATTACATTTTTGGCGCCGTTAAATCCCATTGTGTGCTATGGAGGATATAATGTAATACTCATCAGAGGCAGGCAGCAGTGAGGTTTACTGGCACTAAAATCAATAGGCACTGAATAAAATGGCTCCAAATGATTTAGGATCATGCACACATCTTCTTTTTGTAAGCTTAAAACCATTTGAAGAGGCATTAATTCATTAAAGGCCTCTTGAAGAATGTCATCATACTGTGTAGTCTGGGCCTGTGCACATCAAGAGCATCATAGATTGTGGCTTTTATTAAGGAGGCTGGAGAATATAATTCTTCCTGGAGTACAACAGACTTTAAAATACAGTGCACTTTGAGATCAAAACAATGTTTATAGCAATGTAGTTACTAAATATTTTAACATGTACAATATAAAACATAGTGCATCCTGGAATGTGTTTATGCTACTGAAGTAGCCGCTAGACTTGTCAGATCCATTACAAACCACTATGTAGACTATTTTCTTTTCATTTCCTCCTGCTGGTTTATTTTCCTTTTTTTTTTTTTTTTTATTGGCTGCAGGATATTATCATTTATTTTATGCAGAACCACCAACACATAGCTCAATGAGTTTTCTCTTAAACACCTTGCAGACATGCAGTTAGCATGTCTGTCCTTATTCTTACATTTGAGTATGGAAATTTATACTTTCACATTGATAACGGGATCGAATCCCTTACTGAGAGGTGCAATATGATTCCATTAAAAGGAAAGTAGTCTGCAGATAACTGGGGACCTCCTTGTTGCCTCACCCTACACAAGCCTGCAGCTCAAAATGTCACTCTGTCACAGAAGATAAAATTCAGAGCTTCTCGCTCTGGACACACTGGTCAATGGAAATCAAGGTGACTCACGGACTTTAATGGGGGCCATGGTCATGGGAGCCATGCTGACACATCGTCTCACATTGCACAGCTGCAAAGCAGAGTATGATGGACCCTTTCCTCACCTGGTGTAAGGTGGCATCACCCTGCAGATAAGCAGTGGGACTACATCAACACATGGGCAGCTGAAAAGTCAGCCCAGTGGGTACCCTTTGCAGATTTACCTCTGGATGTGATTTTGACCGCTGAGCACTCCCTCGCATTTTAGCTGCTGCACATCTGCTGTGGGATGTGCATGGCAGAAACTCCACGGGCTGCTTTGGCATCAGAGAGGAGAGGATCCACTGTGGTTGCGTGTGTGGCAGGACACAGCCGGGGAGCGTGAGCAGTGGTGGCAGCGAAGGGGGGGAACCAACCTTCCCTCCGGAGATGTGCATGATGGATCCCATGTGAGCAAGGCCCCTTTGATATACGGGCTTTCTTCCTGGGGGTAGGATTTCACACGCAGGAAGAGAGAGCCCCGTCCCTCTCCCCTGCCCGCCAAACAGAGACATTGACCATTAATGGTCATTACTTTAAAACAGATGTATCCTCCCAGAATTTCAGAATTAGCTACAGTCAGCTCAGAGCTGTAGAGCTTCTGAAGTTCAGAGCACCACCAACACCAAGGAGGATGGGTTTCCCTGGGCTGAGTGCTCTGCTCTGCTGGGACACAGCTGACTTCACGCCACCCTGCTGGAAACTTCCCGGTCTATGCCAGTTAACGGGATAGGTTAGGAATAGTGACAAGGCATATCCAGCTGCTTATGGCTGTAAATCAGAAATCACGGTCATTGAATTACATCAGCCACATCTCCTCTGCCCAGCCCTGAAATGCAGGAACGATGGGCATGAAGACAGCATGCAGTGTGGTAAGACAAGCCTGACAGCGAGGGTGATTCTCCATGGTCAACCTGAGCTGGTTCCCAGGCTGGCTTTTTGCACCTTATTTTATAGAGAATGCTGTTTTCTTTCCAAAAAACTAGGAAATTTGGCACAAGCATAATAAAAGGAACTAGATTTGACCAGGAATGGTGGGCGAAATTGAAATGTGCTGTTTTGTCCTCATCACATATGATTGACAGAGACTTCTTACGAAGATTTTGACAGAATCTAGGATGGATTTTCCTGTTGTTGCTAGACGGAGGGAGCCCTAAGTAAGGACATTTTGTCTCAATTCAGTTTTGCAAAAACCATTTGCAAGGATCAGTTTCTACTCCTCCACAGACGAAAAAGTAGTTAGAAAACCTCTGAGGCTGTCCCATAAATATATCCTCACACCTGCCCTTTTTCATTGCTTGATTCTTTTTTTAATTTGCAAGCGCAAAATACATGCACTATGGCTAGAGTTAGTCGGACTTGCATCATATCCAGCTCCTCTCCCCCCCATCAGCCTACCCGCAGCACCCAGGTCCAGACACCTTTGCAAAGAGTGAAGGACCCACAGAGAATCACAGTGAACGTGAGACAGGGATGAGAAATTGCAGCTGAACCATCCTACCTGTGGAGGAGTGGCAGTGAGGAGAAAGGCTAGTTATCTGTGTGAAATTCCTGGGCATCTTCCAGCAACTGAAGTTCAAAGAAAATGACATTATTTGAGAAAGCTTTGAAAATATTCACTGAAAGTTACAAAAAATTGCTACTCAAATTCAAGGGCCTTTCCCTGTTAATTGAAATGCTAAACGAGTTTCTGCCTGTCCTGATTTTTCCACCGTTTTACCTGTTAGCGGAAAAACATTATCCTCCATGGAATAAGCTTCAAGACATCCACAACCAATGAAGAGTTGAAACTTCAGGATTTATTTCATAAATATTAATATTTACATACCTAATAGATTCCCTCTTTCCTTTACAGAGCACATATTCAGGTGTCTGAGAACAGAAACATTCTGGGGTAGAAAATCACTGCTGCTTCTTTTTCATATCAATTTAATATTGGATTGCACTGTGTTTTCAATGAGGCTGAAGGCTCCTAGGTCCCACCAAATTCAGCTGAAACCACAGTGTCTTCTAAAAAATTTATACACGAGCCCATGGGGTGGATGCATGGTGGGGTGGACTGGTACAGGGGAGTGCGAGGGCTGCAAGGTAGCGGCTGGCAATGTGCTCCTATTCAAGCTGTTGAAATAAAAGGGTCCCCCCGTGAAAGTCACTTATATCACATCTCCTTCTGGTGAAGGGTCTAGAGAACAAGTCTTATGAGGAATGGCTGAGGAAACTGGGGTTGTTTAGTCTGGAGAAAAGGAGGCTGAGGGGAGACCTTACTGCTCTCTACAACTACCTGAAAGGAGGGTGTGGTGAGGCAGGTGTTGGTCTCTTCTCCCAGGTAACTAGTGATAGGATGAGAGGAAATGGCCTCAAGCTGTGTCAGGGGAGGTTTAAATTGGACATTAGGAAAAATTTCTTTACTGAAAGAGTGGTCAGACGTTGGAATAGGCTTCCCAGGGAGGTGGTGTAGATATTGCACTTTGGGACATGGTTTAGCAGACGTGGTGGTGTTGCGTTGACAGTTGGACTTGATGATCTTAGAGGTCTTGTCCAGCCTTAATGATTCTATGATTCTGTGATTCCATGATTCTCCTTCCCACTTCCTGTGCATTGAAGAGGCTGAGGTTTAAGCTCCTGGGAAATATTGTACAGAAGGTGCTGTGGTTTAACCATCCAGTGTTTGGGTAACTGAACATTCACTGTGTAAAACCTGGTTCATCACTGACAAGGGCAGCCTGCAGTGTCGGAGGCCAGGGATGCAGGGGAAGGTGTGTTCAGCCTTCCGTGATGGCTGCTGGCTCTCGCCTGGGCAGGATGGGAAGGCTTCCTCCTGATGCCACTGCAGCACACCTGGGTGGGAGTAGCAGGGTGCTTTGACAAAGCAGATGGGGTCAGGAAACTAACATGGATGTTTCAGCTTCTCTGGCGAAACACATAGCTCTCACCACTGGCTTCTCAAGCGCAGCCCAGGATGATGCAGAGGAAGAGCAGATGCTCAGTCACAGGTGTGTGCTTACAGCAAGGACCCTTTAGGAGGTTTTCCTACTGGCTTTTATCCCCAGTCTCAACAGACTCTTCAAACCACAACAGGGCAGGGTCCTGCCCTCAATTGCCTATGGTCTGTGCCTGCTGTGCCCCAGCTACTGGTCTTGAGAGTCCCTCTGAGCATAAGCTAGATTTTAAGCACAGGCTCAAATCCCAGCGAGCATAAGCACGAGCGAGCACGGGCTCAGCCACGCTGCTCGGGAGCCTCACTGAAGAAGTATCTGCAGTAGGTCTCCTTGCAGAAAAGAAACTGCGCCATAATGTCTCATCTCATCTCAGGGGAAATGCAAAGCAATCAAGCCATATAAGAATATATTTCAAGCTCTTCATAGCAGGTGTTAGACACTATTCTCCGGCTGCTGACAGGAAATGTGTGTGCAATTCTCCTAGGTACCATGCTCAGAATACGCTTCTTAAGGGCTTTCTGCTTAAAAAATTCTGCAAAGTGTAAATGGCTCTCATAAAATCAGATAGTAAATTGTCTTATCTGTTTGTCCTGAAAGTGCTCAGCCAGCTGGGTCTTTACTGCACATCAGAGCCAGCCAGACAACACTTCACAGGGCCTTAATGAAATGTTGGGAGGAACAGAGAAATCCAGGCTAGGAGCTCATCTTCAGAAAACTTTCTAAAGAGAAAACTGAGTTCAAAGTCCCATCAGTTGAGAAAAAAAATTGAAAGAGGAAATCAGCATTTCTACAGAGGCCGCATAAAAGCATTTCTCACACCTTCCTTTGCCAGCCTGGCCATGAGACTGAGCAATCAGCATGACAAACCAGCAGCTTGCGACGTAGTCTCGTGGGGGAAAAAACCCTTCCCTCCATGTCAACACTGAAGCACTCCCCCTGCCGCTACTCATCACAGGGCAAAAAAATACGAAAAGAAAACACAGCTAGAGTTAAAGAGAATTTGAAAGCCTCTTTTCCCTCCTGTTCCCAGAATAAAGGTAATTGCAGAAGAAAAGCCTCTGCAAAGGAATGACAGGGGACGTGTGCGGGATCACAGTGGGAGTGGGGTTTTTGACCCCACGCGCTGTCCAGTCACACCCCGCGCACAACCGCCTCCCCAAAAGCTCCTGCCGTGACGGTGGGCTGTGAAGGCGACCCTCGCTGGGGACATCCCTGTGAATAGGGGCTGTCAGCGCCAGCGATGGATACACGGCAAGTGCAAGGCGGGAGGGAGGGAGGGGATGGCGACGGGGGTCACTCCGCGGGAGCATCTGTTGAGGCCCGGGACATATGGAGCCTTTATTCCTCCTTGTGGAGACACGAGTGCATTCCTCACCTTCTGCCATCCTCCTATTGTGCGAGGGGCTGCGGCCAGCCCTGGGGACAGCTGCTGCCTCTGAGCTGCCTCCTCGGGGACCCCACAAAGGGCCCCGTCCCTGTCCCCATCCCCTGCCTGCATCACTGCATCACCTCCCTCATCAATCAGGCAGGCACAACATGCCGGGAGGGGTGATGGATACCTTGGGTCTGGTTACCAGGCGACAGGGACAGGGACGTGTAGGCCTTTTTTTCTTTTTTCTGGGAAAAAAAAGACTAAGGAAAAGTCTGGTGGGCTGCACCTTCTGTAAAAGGGAAAACCACCCTCCCTTTGAATTTCTGTGAATTTTGAATTATGGATATTTAAAGATGTGGAGGAAAAAAGTAGTCATCCAGAGCTAATTATACAGCTGTTGAAAAGCCCAGTAAATATGTTACTCAGGGATATATAATACCTTTGATGTAGTTGTAATCCGACTGAAGTTATTATAGGTTTTCACAGCTGCAAAGCAATCCAGCTTAGGAAGGCTTTTTTTTTTTTTTTTTTTTTTTAATTTGCAGAAGCAGAAAAGAAATTCTGCTGCCAAAGCAAAATGAAGATCCTCATAGAAACACAGTAACACAGTCGAAGAAAAATTATACTGATGTTGAGGAGTATTAACCTGTCCCAAAGCTTAAGAGTTTACTAGATAATAAACAGCATCAGTGACTCCAGAAGGGCTAGATTTCAGAAAGGCTCTTCTTTGAGACAATTAAAGCTTTAAATAAAAGTATGACTTTGCAGTTGAGAATTCTCTATTCCCTTCAAACCAACCATAAGTATAAGCTGTAAATGCTCTGAAAAAATATGTACTGAGGTATGAAGTACAGGAAGGCTGCTAGTAAACCTCCAGCATGTTCTATTAAATTGATCATGGAAGCAATAATATCATGAGGCTTTGTAAATGAGTGGGTTAAAAGCTGGAACTTTATTGCTGTTTTCATTCCCCAGGGCCCTGTGGTGAAACAAGTCTCCACGCAAGATCTCTGGGCGCTGAATGAATTATTCACTCGGCTGTGGGTCATTAAATGAGGCTGAGCAAGGGCCCGTGTCCATTATTACATTGCGGTGTATGAAAAAAGACTTATTTTGTGGAGATTGGCGTGGGCCTACTCTCAGGATGCCTGGTCATTTCTGCCACAGCTGCTTCTGAACTCTGGAGATGTTGTGAAGCAGCCATACAGCTGCACAAAACAGGATAAAAGAGGTTTGAGGTTAAAACCACAGGTAAACAAGAGGAAAAGTTAAGCATGTTCAGATGCTAATTGCAGAGATGTCGATAATGGTTTTAAGCTGTAATTGTCCTGCTGCTGCTTTTTGTCACCTTTCTGCTGGAGGCTGCATCCCCCAAGGCAACGCAGCCCTCCCTGGTTAGCATCTCCTCTCCCAGGCATCAGCGATTGCTGACTGCTTTCGCTGCAGCACAGCCCGTAGCTGGGCACTCCTGACTTCATCTCAGATAAATCTGCTTAAAGTTTTAGTAACTTTTAGTCATCTTTTTGTTGATTTCTAATCCAAATTCAAAATAAAGTAAACTTCTGAGAATGAAGTTTTCCCATACAACTGGTCACTCTGTTAATAAAACTAGGGCAGCCTCTCCATAGTGTCCATAAGTGCTGAAACACAGTTTTGCCCTTGCTCTCATTTTCTCCTTGAAAAAAAGAGCTTTTTTCTGAGGTGAGGATAAGAGTGAAATTGCTGTTATCAAAGTAGTCCACGTTTCTGGTGAGAGACAGGATCATGGTGAGGACATGCCTTTCTCTGGGGCTGGAAAGCCGGCGCATCCCATAATCCAGCACTATCTTGTATGATCAGAGGCAGATACGTAAACATGTCCCTGTTTGAACAGTCTCTATGGGAATGATTTAGCCAAACTTTTAATTTAGAACAGGGCAAAAAATTCAGTTAAAACTTCTGAGGCCATTATAATCCAAAAAAAGGGCTAGATTTTTGTTGACCTAAACATTTTGGTAGTTATCTTGAGATCTTCATGTTGTTTTAGTTGAAAAAGCCCCTAACATTTTTAATTGACATTTTCTAAATGAAATATGATGGCTTTTCAGTTTAGATGACTTTCTGCTCAGAAATTCAAAAGAGAAACATTCCATAAATCCTCAAAAACAAACCAAAAAGGTGGTGAGTTCTAAATGCTTTCCTCCCACTCTTTCAGACCTGTCAGAAAAGCACCAGGCAAAAAAAAATAGGGGGAAAGAAAAAAAAGACAATGTTATTATCATGGCCACATTTCTTGCTGCTTACTCAAGCAAAATTCTCAGTAGTTCAAATCCCAAGGCCCCCTTTCAGTTTTCAGTCAGACAAAAAGACATCCACTGAAGTTAACGAGAAAGCATCTGAGGTATGAGTGAAAACTGGGAAAGGACTTCAAGACTTGTCTTAATAACTTAAAAAGACTGTACCCTGAGTAAGAAGGTATTCGTAATGAAATGGAAGCCCAAGATGCAGCAAATGCAATTTAGCCTGCTATATTGCTTTTCTTAGTATTACTCTTTTTTAATGTTATTGTTGAGCTCAACATACATAACCAGTCTCGAGGGGTGAGAAGGGAATAGCTGTTCTCTAATACAGTCCTTCATTTCTAAGCCCTCAGTTCAAGCCCTTCAGGACACTAATTATCCAAAGTTGTCATCATTTGACAGCTGCCGATGGCCTCTGTGAAATGAGGTGGTGGTGGCAGCCATGCTCCCGGTGGGCATGTGTCAGCATCATACAAACACTACTACAGTTTGCCTGGTATTTTTGTTGGCAGCCCAGGCATTTACGGAAACAAACTTGTTTTCTCACTCCTAGCAGGAGCTGCCGCTCTTCATATCTAAAGGAAAAGAGTGGATGGCTGAAGAGTGTGTCCCTCCAGCATTAAGGCTGGTGATGGGTCACCGAAGAGCGTGTAGCTCTGGTGTTAACGCTGCAGGACATCACTAGTGATCTTCAGGCTCCATAGATATCACCTGAACACGCTTCAGGGATGCTGACTCCAGGGAGGAAGGTTAATTCAGTAATTAGCACACTAATAGGCCATGGGCACTTCTTGGTCACAGACCCATTACGGACATGTTCACGTTCCCCTGGGCCCTCATGTAGGACTTGGACACATTTAGCCTGTTGTGTCCCAATTAGTATATGGTCATGTACACAGCTCAGCTCAAAAGAAAAGCAATGGCCTTGTGGTTCTTTTCTACTCCACCCTACCACTAAAGAGAAGCATCTTTGTCCTGCAGTGGATTGGGAGACCATGGCCTTACAGCCAGACACCAGCTTCAGAGGGAACGGGGCTGTAACCAAGGCTGTGTCTTAGCCTCATTGCCAAAATTTCTCTATATATCACCTCACAATTAGCTAGGAATAGATTCACCACGCTTTTCTACATCAGATCTGGACAGCTCTGCCTGTGTATATTGATGGTTACTGCTCCAGCACAGCAGCAGCATGGGGCACATGGAGCCATTCAACTTGTTCAGTGTCTAACGCTCACCAGGTATTTGGCCATCCTCTACTAGCAAGCAGGCTGGACATGATGTTGCCAGAGGCTTGCTGGATCATCTCCCCTCTGCAAACTGCCCACTGGGCAAACCCAGGACCACCTGACACCCACAAACAGGTGTATTGAGGCTAAATTCTACAAGCAGCATCCAAGAAGATAACATTAATAAATTGTTTTTGGAGGAGCAGAACTAACAAAACCCAGTTTCCCTTGTTTTTATGTCCTCTGCCCTCTAGCCTACACAGTGATGACTTCTCCCTCTCATAATCTCCATCCTAAGAAGCAGAATTTCTGGCCTGCAGCATGATGTCTAGACAGGTGGCTGCTGCCCCCCTGGTGCATGCTAGGGAGTGGCACCTCCTTTCTCTGTGTGGGACTACAATTCAGGTGTCTCTCTTTCAATAGCTGCCAATTTTCACCTAACTTCTAAGACTGGAGTTATCTTTGAAATTCCAGGTGACAGAATATCTTTTTCCTGAAGCGCGGTACCCATGCAAGCAGGAATGAGAGATTTCTCAAAGCAAGAGAGGACTGGCATGCAAGGTCAGTCCTGCAGCCTGATGCTTATGGCATTCAGCCAGACACATGGGTCTCATTTCTGTTCCCTGTCCTGGGCACATTTTGCATATTTTATCCCATCTCTACTGTGTGAGCCCTAGAGTTGCACCACTCACAGGAGGTTCCCCAGCAGGAATAGTGGGGTTTAACCCCCTTTCCAGACCTATGCCTATAAGAAATAGCTGGAAATTAGAGCTGGGATGAATTAATGTGGTTAAAATCCTTTTCCTAATGGCCCCATCATTAGGACATCAGCGTCCCTCAGGAGGGAAGTTGTGAGGATGAGGCTCAGTCAATGTGTCATCCAGGTACTACAACAGTGTAGAGCATACACAGATAGTTCAACGACAGAAGATCAAGCAGGGTAAAATGAGTAATAGTAAGTGAGCTACTGCCTCCTCTTTCTCTAAAACCTCTCCCACTTCATTAGACAGAATTTCACTCCTCTGAATATGACAAACTGGGCCAAAAATTCCTGGTATAACTCAGTCATCCCACTAGCTGTGATGAGTAACTGAAGGAAATCTAATTGGCTGTTTTTCTAGAACTTGCACTGGAAGAGTAATATTCAAGAAAGGGGGCAAGAATAAATATTGTGTAATATAACAAGATTTATGTACATGTCTTAGGCAGATAGTTCAGGCTGAGTGATGCTTAAAAGGCTATTATAGACTTGCTTCCAGCAATGAAATAGCCTGTACTGCTATAAAATACCTACCCAGGGCACTTTGGTGAGTTTGGGATTCTCTTTCTAGATTAGCCAGGGGAAATAGCTGAAGCCTTTGATAATGCAGCTTTCTCTTTTTGATGGTGCTGGAACAACTCTACGCCGTTAGCACAAGGCTGCTGGAGATGACTGAAACATGTATTTTTAAACAGGTCATTGTTTTAAAAAGTATTAGCTCTTCTCCACACTGAAATATTGGGAGATCTTCCATTAAGGCAATTGGTTACTACGTATTTATTAGACCCACACTGAACTGAACGTGATGGCTAAAGTCTCTCTCTCAGGGACTGTCAGTGTGTTAATTTATAATGAACAAAAGTGATTGGAATTTCTTCTTTCCAGTCAGAAAATGATGATACAAGAAAACAAACTCTTTTGGCAGGAACTCATTGGTTGTGAGAGAAGTTGGGAAATGGCTCTGAGCAGCAGGAAAGCCACTGCTCTTGCACAGAGACCTGAAAAGAGACATGGGTGCATGGACAGGCACCCACCACTGCTGCCGCATCTGCCTGGCCATAGCACCCACCAGTCACAGTACCTGTAGGAGAGAACACTTTTCTCTTCGTTTTGGCCAGCTAATTCTGTGCAAAGGAAGAGACATCACTGCCACCTGTAAAGACTGACTGAAGACACAGTCCAACCTGACTGATAGAGACCAAAATAATGCTATTGCACACCAATCTGTCAGAAACCTAACATGCACTTTCTTTCCATGTAGGAGAAGGAAGTACTGAAGTCTCAGAAAAGTCCCATGGCATGTGAACATCTTTTTCCACTCAGCTCAGGTAAAGGGTTTTTAAAAGCCAGTGCTGTCCTTGTCAGACATGGGCACTGAAACAAGCATAAGATGTTCATTATTAACACCCTGGAGTCCAAAAACTCCAGAGACGTGGCAGAGGGGTTCTTGTCAGACATAAAAACCAGGACAGCATACAGCCATAGCCAAAGGAAACACCATAAATTGAAACTCTGCCATATAAAATGTATACTGCAGGAGTTATTTAGAGACACCATTTTTAAAGGCCCTGTAAAAGCTCTGGCACAATTTTTTTATGCCCAAAAGATGGCATATCCAATTTTTTCCCTCCAGTTTGAACACTTGGATTTTGTGTAGATAACATTTGGATGAGCAAAACTGGAAAGGGAACTGCAAACTTGCCCTATAAAATTAAAAGTGCAGAAGAAGACATACATAGAATTTCTCAACCATTTTTCCATTTTTCTGATTGAGCCCACACCTTGAAAAGAAAAATAACCAGGGGGGCCAGCAAGGCAAGGGAACATCTGTGTTTGACTGTTGGCTTTAGTCTGCAGCTCAATTTCCTTGCACACTTTTAAAAGGAATATCTCTGTTTAGTCTAATGGAAAGCGTCTGTCTGAAGGTGCTTGCTGCTCCTGTGAACGTTTTCACAGACATGGCGCTCAGCCCCATCTGGCTGGTTTAGTGATGATGTCATTTCGCACAGCATTGACCAAAACACTGTTGAGCAGATTTTTTTCATAGCTCTTCCTTCATTTCAAGGAAATGCAAACTGGCAAATAGCAAACGCGTGCCCTGTGCTGCACCCGCTGTGCTACAGAGGAGGATTTCCAGATTGAAGATTTGTTTGTTTGGAAGGGAAGACTTTTTGCCCTGACCTGGGAAACTGCCATCTGTAAGTAGGTTCAGTGAGCAGTTAAGACTCACAGGCCAAGAACATTCAGCTTTTTTCAAAGACTTTATGGACAGATGACATCGGGCAGAAGGCTGAATTTGCACAGGCTTATACGGGTCAAGGAAGAGAGAGGAGTAAGAAGTAGCAGGAAGATAGGACGGTAAAACTTTATGGACACTGTCAAAAAGTGAGCTTTCTCTCTTTTTGTCCGATAAACAAAATACTCTGGAACCTTCCCTTGGTCACTGATGGCTTGGGTTCTGCTTCAATGAATAACTTTTAGCAAACATAGATGCATTTTATGCCTCTTCCCTTCATTGTCTCTCCAAAGGCATGGAGTGCTGATAGCTGTCCGGGACCAGATGTATAGTACTGCTTTCTCAACATAGTTTCACACAGTTGAGCCTTCATTTTGAAACATGGGAGCTCCCAAGCCAACTGGAGCTGCCAGGTCCCCCTGGCTGTCCTGGAGCCTTGGGTACCAGGTTGCTAGCACAGCTCAGGGGCTGGATGGGCAAGGTGCAGTCCCCCTTTCCCAGACTGGACATCTAACAGCAAGGGAAGCACAGCAGGCACATTGCACCGGGGCTGCCCTACAAAAGCCTGATAATGCCTGACCTAAATTTAACACGGAGGGAACCATGGCCCAGAGTTGGTCCTTGGCACGGCACCTCCCACCCCTGTTTCACACAGAGCGGGGAGTCAACAAGAGCAAGTGGGCAACTATCTCCACATATTAAGGGCACCTTATTCAAAGGTTCAAAAAAATATACAGAAAGTACTGAATTACTGCCTGGCTCTTTAACTTCTTTCACCAGGGTCTCAAATCTGGCTAAAAGGCTTTGTATAAAAGGTCGTCCACAAAGTCCACCACTGTGCTGAGCCTGGATGCACTGCACTCTGCCCACAGAGCTGTGCTGGAGCAAGACTGCAGGCTAGAACATGAGATATCTTGAAAGGTTAACCCCTTTGAGGGCATTTCAAAATAAACAATCACTGCTTTCAAAGGCTTTCTGCCCACCCTGAAAAAGCCCACGGCAGACAAGCCTGGGAGCAGTGGCCAGCAGCTACATGACAAAACAGTCACAAAGCAGTGCCTGCAATCACAAGCAGAGGTGCGCATTGGCCTTGAACTTATGGAGAAATCAGCCCTGGTGAAAAAGGATCTTCTAGGTCCTACTAAAGGTCAAATCCTACAAATCTGTCCACAACCAAGCAATGGATACCTCTGTGAAGAAGAATTTTTGCTATGAGCAAATGGCCATTTCTCCCTGTAACTGTCCAATGGGTATTGGTAAATTCTGCACTGGTGAAAAGATTCAACAGACTTTCAAAAAGGAAAAATGGGAGTTCAGTACATGGCAAGTCCACCTGAGGTTGGACATTTTGAGATGACTTTATCCTCCTGCAAGTATTATCACCAATCTTCTATCCTTTAAAACTCTTGAGTGATGTTTGAGCACATGGGCTTACTTGAAGTACATTTCTTATGTTGTCTGCTCCCTTTTCTCACCATATGTAATCTGTAGAGGTTTCTTTCACTGTTGTTTTCTATCCTTTTAACACTTAAAAAAATCACTGTTATGAAAGGTTTCTATAGAGACATCCTCAACTGTTTATATAAAATACGTTAATCTCTCCTGCTACCAAGTTACCTTGTTTTTAATGGAGAAATCACCCTCCATTAATATTACATTAAAACCTCTGCTTTTCTACATCAAGGGCCAAACTCTGCTTTCAGAAGTGCACACAAAATACCGTGGAAAGGAATGGCAATTCCACACAGGAATCCAACAACATCTGGCCCCAGATGTTTTATTTATTTATAATTTAACATTGCATTATACAATATTCATAATTTTGCTGCTTTCCATTTCAATGACTGTTATTTGTATGACTTTAAGAGGATGCCTGAATGCGTTTTTAGTGCTCAAACAAGGAGAAATGAGTACAGTGAAGCAAATCTGCACGTATTTCTGGAGTTTCAGAAATCTTCCTGATGAACTACACCTGTCTCAGCAGTGAGACATGCTGAACCACTGTAATTCCGGGGGAAATCAATTGTGAAAGCACCTATGGCCTGTATGAGAGCCAGATTTCAAAAACCAAGGCAGCTGTCAGGCAGGGACATGTCCATAAGCTTTATGAGAGGCAACTGGTCAGAGAGCACATGGCAACCTTGTGGCACAGACAGACGAGAGGGTAAGTCTCAATGCCTCGTGTCTTCCCCTGTATGAGTCCATGTACCTCTTATCTCCATCTTGGGGACCGGGCTGAAGATGAAGGCACAAAGGTCTGATGTGGGAGCTGAGCACGTGATTTAGCCTGTCGGAATTGGGAAAGTTTATAAAATCACTACAAACCAAGTAAAGCTGCCTTCATTCCTCGATTTTGCTAATATATTACATTTAAGGCATGTCTTTTCCTGTATTCAACTAAACTGGACCCCTCATGACTGTTAAGCTAATCCTCCCCATAAAACAGAAATCATTGTTAATATTTGCAAATCTTATCACTGGAATGGAAATGGTGACCTGTGGGACTGTCCCACTTTTCAAGCAATTGAAGCATTAAGACATAATTTATGCACTTGAGAAGAAATTTCCATATCACAGAGATTACTTCGTTCCCTGTTATGACTTATGAAGGGTGTTACTAGTAAAAGAAACCACAGAAATCTGTATTACATAAGAACTTGTTTTGACAAGTATAGTGCATCTTATTTATGATGATAGTCCAAATACACTGTTTTAATGCAACTGAACATTATTCCAAGGCTGTCCAGACTAAAAAACGGCTAAAACAACATGGTGTGGTTTTCATTTCACTATGCATCAAAATCGCAGACAGCTGTGACACTCTGGACAAGCTGTCTGTGACACAATGAGATTAATTTTTTTTATAGTATTTATGTGAAAGGTGGATCACTGGGGAGAGACAGAAGGAATGAGAAAGAGGGGGAAGGAGGGAAAGGACAGTGGAAGGGAGGAAGGGAGGAAGGGAGGAAGGGAGGGAGGAAGGGAGGAAGGGAGGAAGGGAGGAAGGGAGGAAGGGAGGGAGGAAGGGAGGGAGGGAGGGAGGGAGGGAGGAAGGGAGGAAGGGAGGAAGGGAGGAAGGGAGGAAGGGAGGAAGGGAGGGAGGAAGGGAGGGAGGGAGGGAGGAAGGAAGGAAGGAAGGAAGGAAGGAAGGAAGGAAGGAAGGAAGGAAGGAAGGAAGGAAGGAAGGAAGGAAGGAAGGAAGGAAGGAAGGAAGGAAGGAAGGAAGGAAGGAAGGAAGGAAGGAAGGAAGGAAGGAAGGAAGGAAGGAAGGAAGGAAGGAAGGAAGGAAGGAAGGAAGGAAGGAAGGAAGGAAGGAAGGAAGGAAGGAAGGAAGGAAGGACGTCCTGTTGTGAGCTGAGGACTCAACCACCACTGCACCATCCGTGTCTCTCAGATGCGACCTACTAAGAGCAGCTTCCCCTGAGACATTCTTCTGGGTCCTGCCCTCACTCCCCATTGCACCCGGTTTGAGCAGGGTTCCTCATTTCTCACATGCTCCTTGGCTCACCAGTAAGCTTGTGGAGGGGAATTAAAGCTTTTCTGCCCAGAACTGCTTTTCCTCCCCAGTTCTGACCAGGCCCACAGCACCTCAACAAATGCAGCACGTTTCCAATCACTTACTGTTAATGATGCCTACAGTTAGCTGAGTGCTGCTGTGTATTTCTGTAAAATAACACTAAGCAAAATCAGAAAAGCATGGATCCCTCTCAAATCCCTTCCTTGAACACATTATGTGCTTTGAAACCTTATCTGGCATTTACTGCAAGAGCTCTAGTTAGAATTATTACACACGCAATTGTCTTTGATACATGCTTGCTCCAGCTCCATCCACGGGCAAGAGGTTCCACCACCAAACCATGCACTTTATAGACCTGTGAGATGATTTACTTAATTAGAGTCCATAATACAGTCCACAAAGACAGTCATCAAAATACCAGCTGGTGATCCCCTGCTTAGCCACTTCTCCTATGAATCAAAAATAAGTTATTCTTTTTCTCACTTGTAGAAGAGTGTTGCTGAAAACAAATTACTAAATTTTACTCTTACAGCTCTCGAAAGACTAAACAAGATATATTAGCTGTCTGAGGACAGAGAACTTTCTATTCTTGGTGGAATTCTTGTTGGTTTAATTGGGCTTTGTAGAAAAAATAATGTGATTTTAAAAGAGCAACTACAGAGTGTAGATGTATTTTTATACACTCAATTGCTGGTGTATTAAAAGTCTGTTGTAGAGTTGACCTTTCACACATTTATTATTTTCTGTGATGTGTGTAAACAATGTTTGGATATTTTAAAAATATACATGATTATTAGTGTCACACAGATGTAATAATCCAGCCAGAATACCAGCATTTGCTCTGCTGGATGGAGACTACAGTCTGGGTAGCTGCAGGGAAGTTTTTGACCACGTCACAGCAAGCTGGGCTTCAACCAAGGGCTTGACAGTTCTCCCACATTCCCGTTTTCACAGGTCTTTCCAGTTTTGACCTTCCTGGGCTCCAAGCTGTGGGAAGCATTAGCAACCCTCTGACCCTGAACCCTGCGTAACCGTGCCCACAGACATGTTATGTGTTTGCATTGCCCCTGCATGTGTTTCCCGAAGCTGGGAAGTGGGAGCTGTGCCCCATAGGACAGTTCCCACTTCCTGTAGGACCGTATGAAGGAAAAAAACACCTTCTGCTCTGTGATGCCCAAAATGTCAGGCTCTGAGGTGCTTTGGTAAGCAGCAAGCTGGAATTTCAGTTTATATCCCTTGCAGCCACTGACACTGAGAGTCTAGCTTGGATTTCATCCACAGACACAGGATAAACACATGGGTTTTCAAATCAAGAGAAGCAGACTGAGTCCCATTTCTCCATAAGAAGATCAGTGGTGCAGATTTGGAAAGTAAACCTGGAATTTACGGTTTCATTCAGACATATAGCACTTCATCTTCCACCTACTCCATGGAGACAAGAGGGAGCTACACTGTCATTAAAACTGTATCACTTTCAAGCCCATAACTTGCCAAGTGCCCTGCTATAGTCTTTTCCTAAACAGGAGAGGTATCTTCCACTTCATACTGAGTCAAAACCCAGTTTCTAGCATGAACTGATCAACATTATAAATTATACTTTTTATTTTGGCTTACTAAAACTTTCAACAGGTGTTGCAGTGAACAATGTCAGGCTCTTTCACTGGAACCTAAAATTAGTATTTTCCAAGCCCTACTAGTCCTGCCTTTCTACAGAGAAAGCTTCCTCAGCTCAGGCAGGCTGTATTTTCTAACTCACCATCTTCCTTCTGGATGGTTGTTTCCCACATCTTAAAGGCAGATGGAAGAAAAGAACAACCACACAGTGTTAAGAAAAGCAACCTTGCAAGGAACTGGGGTAGCTGTGCTCTTGTGTAATGTCTAACTGTTTTCAGCAGGCTGCGGTTGAACCTGCCCAAAGAAATCAGAGCTCTGAGTCTGGATTCCTCTGTCAGCATAAGGTTTTCATTCACACCTTAGCACAGTTCTTGACAGCTGTGGCTTCCTTGTCAGATTAAATGTATCAGGATTCTGTGCCTGTTTTCAAACCAAGTAAGTAAAAAAATTTTATTAGAAAACATGCCAGTTGCAAAAGGTCAGAATAGTTGTACTGATTGTACCGTCCTAATTACATCTCATTAATCCTCAGAGCAAAGTTGGGAAGGTGGGGAATTGTGAACACAGAGCGAGGCAAGCAATCCTGCGCACTTGGAATACAGCGAAGTACAACCTGTGCAGCTAGTAGTTGTTACCTATTTGTGTTTTCCAAATAATCCCAGTGTTTTCCAAACACCCAGAGACTGTTCACTTTGCAAGAAGTGCAGACCCAAAGAGGGTGCATGAGAAGTCTGTGGGAGGATGCTGAAGGTGTGGGCACCCTCCTTCCCAGCCTGCAACAAACTAAGGACAACCCGGCCGAGCAGAGGCAGGCGATGAAATCCCTCCCAAACTTGGCGTTCTGGCTGTGAGGCTGAAGCACAGAGCTGGTGTTGCAGAGCACCCTGTCACTGCTCGGTACCCTGAAGGCCAACAGGCTGCTGGTCCCTCACAGGGGATGCCCACAATTCAACTGTTACCCTGCAGTCTCTCCTGGTGCCAACAGAACGTCAAGGCTGAAAGTAAAAGCAGTTGCTATAATGCAAGTTTTCCAGACGTGGAGAAATAATGTCTTTAGTTATGGATATTTCCTCCAAGAGGTGCTTCTTTGTCTCATCTACTTCAAAAGCTGACGGGACACTCGCACAGCTCCTGTGGGTGGAAACCAATCCTGAAAATCACAAGCTGGGAGTGATGATGTCCTTAAACATACATTTCCTCCAAGGCTTCCCCCAGTGTGAACCAAACTACTTGCTCACTCAGTGCTTGCTGAAGATACCAGCAAGGGCAATGTGTTGTCTCCATCTGGCAGAAGGGACACGAATGTTGTATGGAGCAAACCAAAATTGTCTGTCGGGGTGAGAGTCTTGCTTAACTCTATGCCACTGCAAAGGAAATGATCTTGTCTCATCATCTCTCTTCATAAACTGAAAACTATTTAACACAAATTAACACCTACTGTTTATAGAAACAATAGGTGTAATTTTTCATTAGCTTTTCAAAAATTCTGGACATGATACTAAACAAACATCTCCAGAAGAAAAGTTGAGGGAGGGGATGGGGTAACTGAGGGGAAGAAAGAAGAGGAAGAGAAGGAATTATCACCTGCTGGAAGAGATTAAGCAGCTGGTGAATGGATGTGCTAAAAGACATCAGAAAATGAAAAAACTTCTCTCAAATGAGTAAGTGAACGATGTAATGAAAATATGACATCCAGGATTGACAGGACCTGTCCATAGCAGAAATAACTTTTGCTGCCACATTAAAGACACAGAAGAGTTTCCTGCGTTGGATCCCCCTTAGAGAGAGCGATGGGCAGAGGGTCTCACTGCCCTGCAACGTCAGGCACAGCCAGAGCTCTGCGGAAGAAGAGCCCAGATCTTTTCTGAAAGGTAAGAGCAGACAGCCTGGGAGAAACTGAACCTTCAGTGGTGAATGTCACTATAAAAGAAGCTCAGAGCGAGCCCGCTGACAAGAAGAGGATCAAATATTTTCATCTCCTGAAAAAGAAGTTTGTAAATCTTATGAAATATTATCTGTCACTGCCTATAGCCTGTTCTTACTAGTGGTATTTCTGACATGGACTGATGTCAGTGATCTCTCACTTGAGAAATAGATACAGCCTGCATTATCCCGTTAATTTCTCTCTGAGTCAGAGCAGGATGCAGGTGCAATCTGTAATGATTTCATTTCAGCCATTGTGTCTTGGACTCTAATCTCACTAGATCTAGATAAGCCAAATCAAGGCAAAAAACCTAACCCAAAAGTCTCCAAGGAAAATCCAAATGCTAACAAGAAAGGCAGGATGACTCAGGACTCTTTCCCAGAGGCTGTTTCTGAATCTGTTCTCTTAATGGGTTGCAGAGGGCACTGAACAGTATAGTTTCAGATCAAGCAAGTTTCAGATCTAGCCATTTATCATCATTAGCAAGATTGTATTGCAGGATAGGACCTATGAGTTACTGTCATGGCTAAGGACATTGAATTAGGCATTGAACAAACTCAGAACCAAAGACAATCTATGGGTCAAGAAAAGTTACAGATGATATTCTAAAGAAAAAAGGAGCATTAGGAAAAATCCCTCTCCTCCTTCACAGTCCCTTCTCTTACATCCAAAGAGGTCCATTTTTGTCCCAGTTGGAGCCTCTTTAAGGGCATCAGTTTTTCAACTGTGAGACCATTTTGCCTCTGCCTGCAAAGAAATGTTTTTTGGCAAATGAATGGCAAAACTTTAAGATCTCTGGCTGGAGAGCGCTTCATAAAAATATTAACATAATTTGGTGCTGTCATTTCTAAAGCATCTCTTTAATGAGGGGAGTTGTTTACCGGTGACTGAGGCAGGCGTTGCTATCGCAGAGATCATTTATATTTCACAACGCTGTCAAATCCTGACAAGCAGCAGATTGTAACAGGATGGCTTGTTTTTTGATGCAATGCTTGGTACTTTCTGCTCACATCTGAACAGGCTTTCTGTTTGTACCTTGTCAAACGAGGGGAGAGCAGCTCCAGGGAGGCGGTAGGTGTTTCTACTCAGCCTGACACATTCAGTTTACATCAGTTATGCTTGCAGCGGGATAAACATTTTTCTAAAAGAGGGTGTTGGCAATAGTGGTGGTCATCTCAGCATCTTATTGATATTCTTTCGCAATTCTCATCAGATGGGCATGTGCGTGCCCCGCCACTGGCCAGCAGTCACTCACATCAGACAGCTGGGGAGCGTTTTGCTGCCGGCGTGCCCTCTTCTCAATGACCATGACAGCCAGGGAGATGAGCATCCTCTGTCCCCAGTGGAGTCAGTACTTCACGATGTAAGAGCTCTAAGGCAGGTACTTTATGGAAGCTAATATTGCAGCAGCCAGACTGTTCCCATTTCAGCAATCTGGAGGATTTAAGCAACTGCTTGAGCACTTTGAAGCACGCAAAGGCCTGCAGCCCAGCTTCTCAGGGGGGACAGGCGGTGCAGCTCTGCTGAAGGCACTGGAGAGACACTGATGGAAACTAGCTGGCATTTTGGCTCTCCAGGCCATGTTCACAGATTTTCTAAGAGCTATTGGGCTCATTTGAAACAGTTTTTCAGGAAGGCCAGTGCAAAAATGCTCACCTCTAAGCTATCTCCTGCAGAGTCTGGCTTTACAAGAGCTGGGCAGCAAGTTCACAGCAAACGAGCGATCTGCCAAACTAGCGGGTTTGAAAAGAAACCGAACTGAAGAGAAGCTGAAATGCAGTTTGCAGAACAAAATGGCCCAGCTGCAGAAATAGCTGGAGCAACTGTTTTCGAGGTATTAATCATATCTCCCTCCCGACCCACTCTCCTGATTCTCACCAGGGCGGCTATGCTGGGCAAGCAGATTTTCTGCTCTCCGACTGACACGGGCTTTGTGAAGCTCTAGCCTGGCGCCCGCCGCCTGCCTCTTTTTAAGGCTCAGCAGCACTCCAGCGATGCGAAGGCAGCTGAGGTAATCGAGGAGTACAGATTTTACAGTATTGTCTGCAGTTCAGCAGTTAGCTGGTACATAAAGGCTCTGCTTTCATTCGTAGCCAGTGCTGGCAGAAGGCCTGTATTATGCCCTTTCATTTAAGACAAAGGCTCTCACATTGCAGTCTCCGGTGTGGAGAAATCTTTTGTACAGGCAGAGCCAGTGGGAGAAGGAGCCTTCTGGTCCCAGTGCTCCTTCTGCGAGGAGATTATAAAGAAAACCTCTTCCTTCTGCACATGGGCCAGATGAAGAACTGAAGAAATAATGCCTTTTTATCACAGTAATTACAGTGCCCATTGTTTTAATGACAGTGTTGTTGGGAAACAGGAATAGACCGCAGTCCCAAGGAGTTGTTCCAGTGTACGCAAATAAACGATTTATTATATTGTTGTCAGATTAGAAGGACCACTCAGCCTTACTTATACTACTGTTTTCCCCCACACTTCTTTGTGTGTTTGTGTATTCGATGTATTTAACCAGATTATGCAAACTATCCGGGAGGAGACAAAAGACCATTTTCTCTGGAGAACTTCCTTAGGGACTGGCAATGACAGACTGAGATGGGCAAGGGAGACCTCATCTGACCACAGTGCTGGCTGCCTGCTGTGGTTATATACAGGGGAACAACACTCTACTCATAGAAGGTGTGCTGGGAATCTCTGTTTTCTGTTATTTTCTTAAAATAGGCATCTCCAGCACGCTCAGACACACCTCTGTCTAGGCGCTTATGTGTGTGCTACCACACGGAAACCTATACAGAAGCCTCTACAGGCTGAGAAGCCCTGGGTTTAAGCGGAGTGAGCTTATAAAAGAAATAAAGAGAAATGGTGATGAAGAAAAATCTAGTTTTAGAGGAACTAAAATAAGTGCTGGAAGGTGTTAATGTCAGTGACTAGTGCTACAGATAGCTGGCAAGACGGGGCAATTCATGTAAGAACATATCTGAGAAAGAAATCTCCAAGAAAAGGTCATGATCTGGTGACGGTCTCAGTCACAGAGTGGGAAACAATTCCTCTGGGTGCAACCTACAGGATGCAGAGCACGAGGTCAAGACACATCCTACCTCTCACACATAAAAAACCTGACAATCCACCACATCCTCTGAGTCAAATGAACTTTTTCTTTCGTCAGTAGGGACAGATAGGCATCTGCAGAGGCCTCTGCTCCCCTTGGATGTCAGGAAGAACCTCTGGCAGTGTTTCCTGCTCTCCAGTGACTGGCGAGAGCCCATCTGGCAAGGTTTGGCTAGATGTTGGCTTTTAGATAGCCAAAGATAGTCATAGGGAACCCCATGCAGAGCAGTTTATATGTGAAGACATAATTTTCCCAAATTTGACTGCAGGCAAATATAATACATATCGGAACTTTAGAAGAAAATCTGCAGAGCAGCTTTCTGAGCCACTGACCTCAATTTAAAACAGGTCTTGAAAAATTAGAGGAGTCGTGAAGCCTGGGAGATGCTTTTGTTCCAGTGTAGAAAGAGACCACTGATAAAAACTTGCATAACTATCAGTTGGTTCATCTGGAATTGACTGCACGCAAAATCTGATATGGGAGAAAATCAGGAAATAATTAACAGATAGCAGCATAATTAATGCAATCAAGATGAGTTTATGGAAAATAAGTCCAGTCATAAAGAAACTTGGTACTATATTCCTCAGGACAAGTACGCCTGAGAAAGTTAACTTTGTTGACATCAAGTACTGGATAGTCCAGTTTTTAGTGAGCAGTTTGACATCCACACTGCTAAAGGGATTTTTGTAAAATTGCTGGGATTTTGGCAAAACATGGCAAGGTTTGCAAGAGGAAGCTCAAGAAGGCTTGGTCACAATAAGAGATGACTTGATCTCATCCTATCAAGGAGAAGATTTCTCTAATTAAGTGCACACAGAGTACCTCGATGCAACAACAGAGCTAAACTGAAACTAAAGATAGAGTTAGAGACAGGGAATATGCTTGTAATATGGCAGAAAATTATGTATGAGAACAGTTTGTCTACATATGTGATAATTTGTCTATCCCGTAGAAAAGTATCTCAAAAGTTTCAAAAGCTGTGAGTCATTTGGCTTCTCTCTGTGCCTACTTGCTTTAGCCAGACCCCAAATGCACTCACCACCCTGTACTCCATGGCAGCCCGCAGCCATGAGTTATAGCTCTGCAGTGACGACGGGGTCAAGGGAGAGCTGGTTCTCCATAGACCTCTGAGCCTGGGCAGCACTGGGCAGACCCCTTCTTCCAATCAAATCCGGTAGTGCTTGAACGACATGAGCCCAATTTACAAAAAAACCCCACCAGTACTGCACTTGCACTGCTTTTGCCACAGATCCTCTGCTCCTTAATTGCTTTTGACCTTACCTACAAATGTAAAGGGCACCTTAGGATTTGGCTTATTAACCACTATAGCAGCAAGCCCTTGGGTAGTAATGGAGAGTAACTGATATCATTCCAAGCTCACAGTAATTTGTGTCACTGGAATCAAATGTTTGCCAATTTCAGGGGAATTTAGCTCACAGATTGTTGGGGGAGGGTGGCACTGGTTTTGTTGTGGTTTGGTGTTTTTTTTTAATCGCCATTCTAAAAATAATAATCATAAAGTAATTTGGGTCTACTTCTCTTATGACACTTTTAGACTGAGCACAAGGGACTACATTTCTTTTGCCGTTTTCAGAGGCTAATGATGTTGGTAGCACACTGAAAAGCCAGTCAGTTTTTCCCATGTAACATTCACAGATTTTTAAAGTGCCTTCCAAAATTTCATTTTTGTTCATTCTAGATGAAACATCCTACCTGACCGCATCCAGTAGCAATTTTAAAAACTTAAGGGCTGAATAGTTGTAAGATTTTTCTGTGTTTAAACACTCTAGCTTGTTTTCAATTTGAAGTAGCTTAGCATGAACTCACAGCCACCAGATATTGCTACTGAGGAAGATATCTTGACATTAAGAAGTAAAAAAAACAAACAATCACCTTTTGCAAAGTTAAAACAAAAATCACCAAGAACGCAAACCGTCATCCATAACTTTGAAGATATTCTGTTTTACATTAATAGATCTTAAACGGCTCATGCTCAAGGGACCAGCCAACCCCGTTCTCAGCATGGAAATGTGACGTTCAGTGTGTTAGAAGGAGCTCAGCAATATTGCTTGTGCTTTCTGCACACAGCTTGCAGGCAGCTGACAGAGAACAAGATGCCCACCTCGATCTGCAAGTGGCTGGTTTCAGGGTGGCCGTACTGCACTGATGCTGGGCTTTCCCTCAGGCAAACTGTACATGCTGTCAATGAATGTTATACTGTGTTTTTTAATAAAACAGGGATGGCTGTCAAGCGAGGACAGTAGTGTTTCATCTACGGAGCATCTCTACCAGCTCTCAGGAATACAGACCTCTGCTTGCAGTTCCTGTGAGGAAAACACATTTGGTTAAAGGAAGAAGGATAAATCCAGCTGGGCAAAGCATTGTGGCTCCTGCTACAGCCAGGAAACCCCTATTGCTGCCTAAGGAGGGCTGGCCAGGGTTGTAGGGAGCGAGACCAATGTGAGCACACACAAACACACCCACTTTATTGCCTGGACAACAGTCAAGCTCCACACCACACTGCTCCCTGTCAGCAACGTGCTAATAAGAGCTGTCCTTACCTGCTATCTGCCCTTGCAGGAGAAAGGAAAAATTGTATATCTTTCCATATATGCGCAGGAAGAATTAAATGGAAAGATGAAACAGAAAACTGTATTTTGTTTTTCAAGACAGAATTCAAGTTTTTTTTCAAAAAAACGCACAACTCTCCTTCTGTCGCACCCTTCTGGATCATTTAGGAAAACAGTATGACAAAATGAGAACTATCCTTTGGAACACCAACCCCATACACTTGCCAAAGCAAGAGAGTTGTTCTTGACGCATCTGTATTTAATGTAACACTATGCTTCACCTTCACAGCAAATAATTTCACATACATGCTCTCATCAGTGATGGGGAAGCCTTAGCAGGTTTTGAGTCTGTCTTCAGTCTAAAAAAGGAAAAATCTGGTTGTTTTATCTAAACCTCATGAGGATGAAAACATAGGAAATTGGAAATCTCTTCATAAGAGCAAGTTTTTGTGTAAGACTGTTTGCTTCTTTCAGTTTCTTTCTGAGATGAAAATCAGAAATGACAGAACTTCCCTGGACATTTATGAGCCATTATACAGAGACAGCTCTAAAAGAGAGATCTTAAAATGGAACTGAATATAGATTTTAACTACTTTTCATTTTCCCTGATTCCTGGCCTAAACAAAGGTTTCTTGACCTTATGTATTTAAAATATATTGGGATGTGGGGCGAGTGGTGGACATTGTCTACCTGGCTTTTTCCAAGGCTTTCAGTATGGTTTCCCACAGCCCTTTTCTAGAGAAACTGATGAGTTATGGTCTAGACAAGTGGTCTGTGCAGTGGGAGACAGGTTGCACCCAGAGGGAAATGGTAGTAAATAACTCCTTTTCAAACAGGCAACTTGTCACAAGTCCCCCAACACTGTTTAATATCTTCACAAATGATCTGGATGATGGGATCAAGTGTATCCTGATGAAGTTTATGGATGATACCAAGCTGAGTGGGGAAGTGGACACTTCAGAAGGGAAAGCAACCCTGCAGGAAGACCTGGGTAGGCTGGAAGAGTGAGCTAACAAGAACCTTAAGAAGTTACTCAGTGTAAGGTCTTGCACCTGGGAAAACATAATCCAGGAATCCAGCACAGGCTGGGATTTACCCGGCTGGGGGGCAGCTCTGTGGAAAGGGACCTGGGGGTCTTGGTGGACAAGGTCCTGTGCAGCCTGCTGTAGGTGACCCTGCTTCGGCAGGAGGGTTGGACTAGATGACCCACAGAGGTCCCTTCCAACCCCTACTGTTCTGTGATTCTGTGATTCCATGATAACAAGCTCAATATGAGTGAACAGTGTGCTGCTGCGGCAAAGAAAGCCAATAGGATGCTGGGTTGCGTCAACAACAGCATCACCAGCCGAGATAAAGAAGACATTATCCCACTCTACTCAGCACTTGTTAGGCCGCACCTGGAATACTGTGTTCAGTTTTTGTCCCCGCTGTACACAAAAGATGTGGACAGGCTGGCAAGGGTCCAGAGAAGACCCACAAAGATGATCAAAGGACTGGAAAGCCTGCCATATGAGGAAAGTCTCAGAGAACTAGGTTTGTTCAGCCTTGAGAAAAGAAGGCTTAGGAGAGACCATATCACCATGTTCCAGTATTTAAAGGGTGGCTACAAAGAAGATGGACACTCTCTTTTTTACAAGTAGTCACATGGAAAAAATTAGGGGCAATGGGTCCAATTTAATCCTACAGAGATTCTAATTGGACACAAGAGGAAATTTGAAAAATCTCCCCAGGGAAGTGGTGGATTCCCCAACATTGGCCACTTTTAACATGCGGCTGGACAGAGTGATGTGCCATCTTGTCTAGACCATGCTTGTGACAAGAAAGGTTGGACTAGAGGATCCTTGAGGTCCCTTCGAACCTCATATTCTATGAAAATACTGCTGCAAAAATAATTTTCTTGACTGTACTTTTACCACTAGGATCACAAAGTTTTCCATGAGAGTACTGCTCTAAGCAAAAAAATGTTCTTACAGAAGCAAAGTAGAATCTGTGTGGAAGGAAAATCAGTTTTGTAAATAATTTCCATCTTCTGTTGGGCCAAAAAAAAAAATCAAACAATCTTGTGAGGTTCAATGTTATTCTCTAGGGATAGGGAAGATGAATGGCCAACAGCTTTCCCAAGAATGGAAGGATTTGCAGCCAAGTTCAGGAAAAAGCATGGGAGAAGTTTTGCACCTGCCTCTGCCTCCACAACAGCAAAATCCTGGTTTTAGGGGGACAGGATAGTCTGCATCTCGGGAAACGAGGATGAGGAGGAAAGAGGAGGAGCTCCAATGTCCACTTCTACTGCATACCTTTTGCCGGCAAGGTTGGGTGGGAAAGGGTGCTGCCAGGGTGTCCTGCATCCCGCAGGCAGGCTGTAAAATTGGCACAACCAACCCAACTTGGTGATTTCCAAGCCAAACAATTTAGCTTTATTTTTTCCCAAGGTGAGCTTTCTGGAAAGACCTTCCCATTAAAAAACAAAACAAAACAAAACAAAACAAAAATTACTGGCTGTTTTCCTCCTTTTCAGTATATTTGGATGAGAAAATGCCATTGCCACTCTCCAGCCACCTCTGCCCATCCCTCTGCCCACACTGTACTCCTAACTGCTGACTCCCTTTCTCCCACGGCATCCCACGTATCCTCCTCACCTTCCTCTCTTACAAACTGTGTCATGGCACTGAGGCATTGACACCTCTCCAGCTCCCAACGCACCTCCGGCTTTCATCGTCCTCTGGCCCAGTTTATTGCCCTCCCAGAAACACGCACAACGCATTTTCACCAACTTCCTCCCCACCACAAGGCTCCTCAGCCTGTCCAACCCCACACGGCCAACCTAGCACTGCTGGAGCTAACCAGAGGGATCAGAACCGTCTTCCCATTCCCTCCTGCTCCTCCTTTGTTCTGGTGCTGTCCAAGCGCTCTGCCTGTTGCCTCCTGCCCAGATTCAAACCACTCAGGGAGGAGGAGGCCTCCTTTTTTACTACCTTTTACACCTGCTGTGATGAAGTCCTGATTTCTGGCTGGAGCCAGCAGGTTCTGCTATGTTCAAACAATAAATAATAACCATTCCTAACGACAGCCATTTAAAAATAATCATGTTTTGGCTCCTGAAACACCTAGTTGCTTTTACATTTGAATGCTCTCAATGTAACCCATGTAGGTTTTGCAGCATTATTTGTTGTTCTGGCTGGTTAAAAACATTTCTCCTGAGCGGGGGGATGCCAATCAATGCAGCTACACCACTAAACAATTACAGCTCCCTGCTCTGATCCATAATCTGAAGAGTTATTTCTGTATTCACTTACAAAGGAAAGTTGTTTTAAAGGAATATCACAAATAGCAAACACAAAAATCTTTTCCAATATTACAATTTTCAGACATGGATGAGTTTGGGTGCTTGTTCTTGGGTTATGACACTGGAGAAAAACAGTCAGCAACTGCATGTATGTAGCATTTTCCCTTTATTACATTCATATGTGGAAAGTGTGTTCATCCACACAAACACATCCTCAGTGCAGACTTTGCGCTCTGGCTCCCCTTCACAGCTTGTTTGTGCTGCTAACCAAGGAGAAGGTAGTGAGGAAACTTCTTAAAAAACAGATAAAACACACCATTGGTATGAATAGGCAAGTGAGAGACAGCTCTGTCCCATGGCATCCGGACCTACGGGGCCATCAGGGGCTGCTGGCTTTAACTCCAGGTCTGCTAGTGGTCTACTTGAGACTCCAAGAAGTGGTCCATATGTCCATCACCATCTCTGTTCTCTTGCTTTTGTCTGTTTATGTGGGAGAAGAGGCACTTTCAGCCCCACTACTTCATATAGCCCATCATCACCAGTAGATATTTCCACTCTTTCTAGGTCAACTTCTAACGTAATTTGATGGCCAGATAGCCACAAGTGCTTCAATAGCTGTTTAGTCACCATGAAAGGGAAACATTCCCCATCTCACATGTGCACTATAGGGCTCGGAGAGAAGAGCTGCATCCCCATGTGTTTGCACAGCGCGGGTCTCTGGATGCGTGCTCTCCAGGGACTGGTCCCTGCTGGCCTCCGCCGCAACGACCTTGGGAAGGACGGGCACTGTTCTGAGAGCACCTCAGAAAACACTCAACTATATAAATGTGCTTTTTGCCTTGGAAAGAGCAGAAAGCAGAGGTCTCAGATTTCACCATAAGCCCGGAGTTATTAAATGCTTTAACCACACTACTCCACTTGCGACATGAGGAGCAGGTGGTTGATTTTCTTCTTCTCTCACAGCGAAAGCAGTTTAGAGATAACAGCATCTTTCCCTTTGAAACAGTGTCATTTCATCAAGCTGCTGGTCCAATATGGACCTGAGACAGACGTGCAGAGATTGTGGTGTCAGTCAGACAAGGCAGGACCCAGATCTTCCACTAGCTCCCATGCCATTAGAAAACCAAGTCACCCTCGTATTAAAATGAAACTTTTATATTATTTAGTAAAATTTTAACAAGAAAATGTGTTGGGGGGTGACCCCCAAGGTCTTGTCTTCCAATGACTCCGTGAAGAAGCTTCCCCTCTCTACTGACTATCCTGGGGAGCTTTGGGCAACCACAACTGTATTTCATGTGCTTATATGTTGGTGCTGGGGTGGGTTGCCCACGGAAAGCAGGAAAACACTGGCTCCCAGCTAGGGAAGCTGGTTAGAATGGGCATGTCCCAAATCATACTCCCATCTCAAAATCCCAGAGAAGTGGTCTGGCCACAAGGTTTTGACTGGCATATGTATTATTGAGTATTTGACATAGTAAGGATGAGTGTGCATTGACCACACACTTCAAAATCTTCATGTCTTTCACATGCCAAAGTGATTTCCTGATCCAGCCCAGTTTCTAACATATGTCATTGCAGGAAAAAATCCTTGAAAACATTTGCCAAGTATCATCTTAAAACTGAGGGAACAGAGGGCAAATGATCCTGTTAATTTACTTTTTTATAACTTCCAAGGCAATCACAGGATTTTCTGGTAAACCATTCCGTTTTTGAGGCACCAGCATTACCAAGAAACTGCTCAGTGACAACCACATGAGTAGCAGGGGAGATGGTGCCTCCAGACTTTCCTTCAGTATTTAGCAGGTGCAACTTCATTCCTTATGGAGTCGGTACCTGCATCATCCCTGGGCCTCTGTCTGATTTTGGTAGAACACCAACCAATGCATCCCACACCTAAATCACTAATAAATACACAATGTTCACAGGCATTAATAGGATGAGCTGGACTAAACTAAATGAAGAATTACTGGGAAAGAAAATAAAAAATATACGAATATAAGTGGAAGTGCTGCACTGTCCTTCTCCTTTCCAGGAGGGACCGTCAGAAGGGGTGACAGGGAGCGGGGAGCCCTGGCTTCCTCCTGCAGCCACCACGGTGGGCACCAGTTGTTCACATCTGTTTGAGGAGCCCCACTGGGACAAAGCACTGATTCCAGAGAAAACTATGCTGTCATTTTAATTAAACTACTTCATGCCAACAGACACAAGTTATACTAATGAGAGCAGATGTATCCAGTAAACAGTGGCATGTTTTTAGTTTAATCTACTTAAACCTGGATATATACTAATTCCTAAGTAAATACCTTAGTGGCTGGCAAAATGAGGAACAGATGATAAAAGAAGAAGTTTGCCTGTGACCCTTGAGACATGGGAATAATGTTTGGCTTGGCATCATTAATCTTACGGTCAGAAGAGTACAGCTTCAGCATGTTTAAGTGAGGGCGAGCTGCTCACAACAAAGTTTCCTCTCTATAGTGCCCCTTGCAAACAGTGATTTCCACATTTTTCTCTCTTCCCTCTAATTAGTTTCCCTTTGCCCTGACACACTCTGAAAGTGTTGCCAGCTGAAGAGACCTATCCATCTCCACTCTTGAATAAAAACATGAGCTAATTGAGTGAAAGGTATTTAAGCACACTGAAATGTGTAAGGTATCACATGCCTCAAGATAACTGATTTTTAAAGAACATCACCTTAAATAAATCCTTTTGAAACGCTCTCTCAGGCTAAAGGGTAAATAATTAATCGCTCCCCAGTGTGTCAATAAAAATCAATCCTCTGACATGAGGTTAAATGAATAGGAATTTTGTCATCAAATTCAGTGGGGCCAGCATTTCACTATATGCAACACAGGGATAGAGGCAAGGCTCTGTCTCACTCTGACAAACTTTTGATGTCAGTATTTAACTGAAAATAACAAGTTATGTGAAAAACATAGGTGACTTTGATTTCCTCCTTCCTCTATAGCCAATGGGAAGCAGCTTTTGATATTTACTGAACTGATCAAAACACTCACTTCAAATAATGCATGCTATGATTTTAGTTCTTTCTACAGATAGTGAATCGTTGGCAAATTGATCCTGATTCCTGGAAATGTCATTCTTAAGCAGGCTATGATTAGTGATTAGCATCACACAATATTTTCTCGTCATCTGGTTGTTTGTAAGCTGTAACCTTTAGGTATTCAGTACACCGATTTTGTAGTTGGAGACTTCAATCACTAGGCTTATCCTCCCTGATGGGATGATGGGCTTTTTAAAACTAAGCCTTATCAAACGATAAATGAAAACTTCCGTCCCACATATAACACTTGTGGGAAATTAAGGACACACAAATATCACAACAAATAACCAAAACTATTTGCACAGGGAAGAGTAACCAATTTACACCTCAAATTTATCAAGCAGAAAGAATTGCTTTCAGAAAAAAAAAACTAAAAAATCATTGTGGTATTTGAATGCTTTTTTGTGATTCACCCCATACAGCAACATCCTCCATGCTCCCTTCGGGGATTTCTATGCGGGGGTCCAGCAGGACCCAAAATCTTGCTAGGGCTTTCCCACAGAGCATACACTGTCTTCCTTTATCTACGCGGAATGACTCACTTACTGGTCCTTTAAGCTATGTAAAATCTGAGAGAATCTTTACAATTTCTCAAGCAGTTAATGTCGTATCAGGAAGGAAAAAAATAAAGGAGTCAAAGTCTGACTGTGGTTAGTTTAATTAAGCCATTTCCTATCTCCTGAGCAGACATACAGGTGGCTAAAAGCCAAGCAAGACGGGTTGTTTATTTATTGGTAGATTTGCATAACAGCTGCAATACAATGTGTTGAGATTGACCATTTATTGGTTCATCAAAAGTCTGTGACAAGCCAGGGCTTATTCTGTGACTGAGCCATTGCCTTGCAGATAGCACTGTTGTAACTTGCCATGGAGAGACACTTCTTCTTCTTAGTAATGCTAAAAGGTGATTTTGTGTGAAGCTGCTTACTTAAAACATATTTTTTTCCCTTCAACATGATGGAGGACTCCTTGAGGTTCTTTTCCAGGTTTCATATGGAAAGATGAAGACCTTGAATTGTTCCTTGTGAGTGCTATCTTTTCTATGCCCACCAGGTTTGGGTTTAGAAAGGAATTAAATGTAACAAACACAAATCCTTGGAGAAAAAGGAGGATAAATATTTAAAACAGTCTTTGAAAGTTATGCACAGAGAAGTGATTAACAAATAACAGGAATTGTGCTTGTTCTCTTTGCAGACCACTAAAAATTCTCCGCTCACCAGGTTGGCACATTAACAAATAATATGATTTGTACCACTTTCTGAGCCTGTTCTACAGAACTGAAAAAAAGAACAACAGGGAGGCAGGGAAAACAACTGCAAGCAAAAACAATCATCTTCCCCACAGTACTTTCCATAAAAAGACTTCCTCCCCTCTAATATTATGGTAAACTACCTTGTTAATCCTCATGCAGCCAGTTAGTGATTTTTTTCCCCTATTCTTCAAAATGGATCTTTTTCTTTTTTTTTAATATATGTTATTAGGAATAGAAAAGTCACAAAAGCCACTTTCAGATCCAGTCTTGTTCCTGCTCACCTGTCCTTGCTGGGCAGCTGTGCTGTTTGGTAGCCAAACCCCATCAAGCTGCACCATGAAAGTCATCGTCTTTACGCAGACTCCCCCTGACATAACACAACGAAATTACCGCTGCATCAACACACGTGCATTTACTTTGTCTGGCCTATAAATCTGGCCTGTAGGATGACTTATATAAATAAAGTGAATGATTTTGTACTTGTAAGGACTTGATAGGGGTCAGCGATTTGCTGAACACTAGCAGAATTTCTCAGCACAGAACAGGGAAACCAGGAGGACTTAATTCAAAGTGTTAGATTATCCAGGCGTGATGGCTTAATACGAGTGGGAGGAAGGCATAATACAAGGAATCATTACTCAAACACATGCATTTATGAAATCATTACTGGGCTGAAGTAGTTCATTTGTCTGCCTTTTTAACAGACCTTTGGTTTGAGGAAGACCAACGGTGCATCCACTAGTAGGAGCTCCGGGCTGAATCCTGATCATCTATATTTAAGGATTTTCCTTTAATCACTCCATGCCCTTTGCTCGTTCCTCCTGGAGAGGTGCCAGTCTCTTTTCTGTCCGTCTCCAGGTGGATGAGAGCTGCCAGTGTCATTTGGTCTGCTCTAGGTTAATTTGGAGAGGCACTGGGCTTTCAAGCAGTGATAGCTCCTGATTGAATGAGACGCTCTGTGAACCCTTTAATTTTCACAGGTTTGTGCTGTGCTAACTTTTATATGAACAGGTTTTGCTGGCATTATTTGAGGCCTTGTCAATACTTCTTTTGTGACCAAAAGATAAGGCCTTCTCTCTATCCATAATTGGAAGAGCACAGAGGCAAGTATTAAAAGGCCTTGTTTTCTTTCCAGTTCAATAAACCTGTGAGTCTCATTTTCACCTGCCTTCCTTCAGCTGTCTCACCATAAAAGACAAGTTTTTGTAGGCAGCCATTTGCATCTGGTGTTGGGAGGAGGAGAGGAGAGGAGAGGAGAGGAGAGGAGAGGAGAGGAGAGGAGAGGAGAGGAGAGGAGAGGAGAGGAGAGGAGAGGAGAGGAGAGGAGAGGAGAGGAGAGGAGAGGAGAGGAGAGGAGAGGAGAGGAGAGGAGAGGAGAGGAGAGGAGAGGAGAGGAGAGGAGAGGAGAGGAGAGGAGAGGAGAGGAGAAGAGAGGACCTCGTTTTCTGTGTGGACACCATCTTGGCCCTTAGCTTCGCAGATCAGCTCTTCAGGGACATCTCTCCTCCATTGAACTGCACAGCTTGGAACAGCACCAAGTAGCTGTGAGGAGAAAACAATCCTCCGACCGATTCTCACACACTCCACCCTACCTCAACCTTCATCGTGAGGACATGAAGAGGAAAAGCCAAGCCCAGCCTGAACAAAAACAATCCTTGGCAATAGAAACCATTTTGTAACAGCTTTGTACAACAGTGCCAACAGAAACATGAACTTTGTCTTATGAGCCTTCTCCTGTTTTTATCCACCATCAGAGCCTCCATTACAGCCCCAGGTTTGAACAGTCTCTCTTGGAGAATTTAGGGGCAGGGTGTTTTTCCCAGATGACCTTATTTCCAGCTAATCTCTTGCCTGTCAACTGTTTCAGCTGAGGTAAGTTTAGAAATGAATTTGCTGTTGGCAGAGATGAAGGACACCAGGAAAGGCTCTGCCCAAGTCAGCAGAATGGCTATGTTTGAGCAAGATCAGGGTCAAGCACTCAGTAATTCTGAAGAAGTCATGTGAAGCACCCGCTCATCACCAGCGTTAACATTTTCTGCTTACGCCTGACCTCTGACAGGTTTTCTTTTATCCCTGCCTTTTCAATAATACAGCACAGAACCTGGTCACAGGAGCTTAGAGCAGCCATGATGTTAATTTGAATGCTGTAATGAATTTGCCTCAAACTTCCTGGTTTTGTTTTCCGTGTTTTGCCAATATTTGCAAAAAAGCAAATCTGTTTCAAACAGATTTCAAACAAGTATTGCAGGACACCTTTGCAAAGTTTTGAAATTCATATTCGTAACTGGGTTTACTCAAAACAGAAATTCAAACTGCTGGAGTTACACTCTCCTTACCAGGGAACAGATCCTACCAGGGAACTGACACACCTTGTAAAAATAGCTCAAGTTGCAAACTTTGAATACAAAATGCTCACAGCCAATTGCTCTTCAAGAAGCCCCTGGTGAAGAATGATTTCCAGAAGTGATTCAGCAAACAGCTCAAGAAAATTACAATCTCTTCATAGACAATTCACAAAAGAAAGATGCAGTTTGTTGAATTATACTCATTACAAGCAATTCTTCTACCTATACTTACCCCTGTGAAAACAGTCGGGGCTCTCAGGTGGGCCCTCTAACACCTGTAATGCACAGTGTCTTAAGGCTAGGCAATTTTATGCAGAACTTGTGCACAAAGTAAGAAGAAATGATGCTAAATGTCTAAAGCAAGAAACGGTAAAAGATTTTCCTGTTTTCCCCTCTTTTTCCTTTTCATATCATGTAGCAATTAATGCAAAAAGGGCAGTAACAGGAATTTAGATAATATAATGTCATCCTGAGGACTGCTTTTTTTAAGCATTGCCTTTTTGGAGGGCAGGGTGGTTTTGTCTCTGTATAACAATACTGACATAAGCTGGACCATGGGGTCATTTCTGTGTGTCTTTGCCCATGTGATACACATCTTTAACAGTTTCTACCAGAGGAGCACTCTAAATTTATACAGCGTGTCTTGAACACCAAAGTAGGCAGCAATTGATTTTCACAAAAAGCACCGTCAATTCCCAGGGGCTGGATTCACTTCCAAAATAGTAAATTGGGCCATGAGATCAGAGGGGGATTTTCAGAGTCATCTTCTCATGCATCCTGCACTCGCCTTGCAAAGTGCTGATGGGACATCAGAGAAAGGAGGAGCAGGGAAATACGAGAGCTGCCATTTCCTTAGGTCACGCAGCATCGTTCCCTGGTGCATGCTTCTGTTGAGTCAAAGTCATCCAGTTTACAAAAGAAAATAACGGATTACTTGAAAAGATTGTTATTGTTATTATTACAGTAATTATTACTATTTACTGACTGTCCTACAATAACTTGGTTTGTTTATTGTTTCCCTCTTGTGGGAATGTAACACTGAAGGATGCTGTTCTGGAAGTATATTTATATCGAAAGGAGGCAAGCGTTATCTGCCATTCTCCTGCCTCGTCTGGTTATTCCCTCACTGCTAAATCCCCTTGGGAAGCAAACAGAAGTTTCAGGTGTTACTGCAGCAAGACCAGCCGAGGCTTCAGTGCTCAGCTGTGTTTGTTCACTGAGTCACGGCTTGGTCTGGCTTCGGTGCGATGGGGCTGTGGAGACATCTCCCTGCTCCTGCCCAGACCTGCCTCCTTGGAACATGTGCTACGTGAGCTCCCAAGCTGTAAACAAGTGATGTTTGCCAGGTGCTGGCGACAGCAGTGTTGCTCAGTGTTTGCGGCTATTCCTTTTTAATTTCCTGGGGCATGGAAGCCCATGTGTACATGTGTTCATAAATTCTCCTCTCCCAGTTCACAACCTCTGAGGTGGCCTGAGTACCCCTGTATTCGCTGGGGAGAGGTTGGCAACTTCACAGGGTGATTCATCACATCAGGAGGAAGACACTGAGACAATGAGACTCTTACATTGAAGGGGGAACTAGAACAGTCATAGATGCTATAAAGAGAACTTTGGCTGATAAAACAAATGTTCAATCAGGTTTAACAAAGGCAGGGGTACTTCCATGCTGCCAAAATAAAGATACCACTCCAATTGCACTAGCAGCTCAGATCATACAATCATAGCATCATTTAGGTTGGAAAAAGCCTTTAAGATCATCAAATCCAACTGTAAACTGCCAAGATGTACCTGACACAGAGTCTCTTTTTTTGTGTGTTTTAATTTTTTCTGTGTCTTACTTTTTAAAATATTTTTTAAATGATGTACCCAAAATATTTTGAGGTATTTCATACAACTTTGTAAATAATCCTAGACTCACCTTGCAGGATGACACAAAGCACAGACGAATAAGAAAGCTTTCTTCCCTTTTCTCCATGCACTTGACACAGGAGTGAGGCTAAAATAGGAGGAAGAGACATTATCACCCAAAAATGTGTTTTGAAAGAGGTGGCAGAGGGCAGAAGCATCAGGCTGTTCCAATACGTTGCAATCAGCTAGTTAGAGGTAGTGAGAAGTTGAAATTCACCAACAGCTGTCACTGCAGAAAATCACTGAAACCATCATGAGACTGCACATCGAGGGCAGCTCTGGGACTGAACAGAGCTTGGCACTTCACCAGAATCGCAGTGATGCTGTTTGGAAGGGACTGTGGAGATCTCCAACGCAAAGTCACACTTGAACCAAGACTTTTCCCAGCATAAAATGACATCGGCCAGAAGACTGACAGGAAAAGGGTAATCATGATAAAAGAAGGGATAGGGGGAGAGAAGCACTGGGAAGCAAAAATCCTGAAAGAAAGTGTGTTTGGGATCAAGGAATGGACATGTATTACCTAGACTTGAAAGCTGTCCTGCGTAGAAGGGCCTCATGTCTGCTTCTAGACTTCACAAGCACTGAGATATCACATCGCACTATGTCCCAGATGGTCTCCTGTTTCTATGAGTTTCATCTGCCATGGTGTATCAGTCTGCTCTCTCTTGTGTTAAATATTAGGTGTACTTTCCTTGGGCTCTATATCAGAATGGCTCCTAAAACAACAAGAAGTTGGTCTCGAACTCACGTAATCTAAGGCAGCAGCACATGAAGTGAGGACACTCAGACTGATTTGAAAGCAAATGAACTCATGCTTCCTCATTGCTCTCTCTACAGTCATGAGCCTCCTTGTCCCATAAACATTTGAAACTTGGCAGCTCAGTTTTGCTTTACTTGTTATTGGGAGAGATTGCCCTGGCAGGGATCCTGAACCAGCACACCACATGCAGTGGGACATTCTCTGCATCTCATTCAGAGCCGTAGGGAGCCAGGTTTCCACAAAAGAAATTGGCTTTGGAAATTCTTTACCCTCCAGTAGAGCAAAGGTATGAATATTTCTATTCCTGACCTGATTTTCCATCAGTTCCAGGGGGTATTTCAATTCTTTATTTTTCTTGGTTAGAGGAGGAGAGACCACTTTGCTTTGCTGTTTCCTTTCCAAGTTCACTGGCTAGTTGGTTCTGAATGTCCTGGGTGTTTCCCTGTCCCCTCCCCAGTAGCCCTTTCAGGAAGTTTCCCAGTTTCGATTCTAATCCAGTTTAAACAGCTAGCAACTCCCAGCTGGTTTCTCTACCACTCCCTTCTGTGGTCAGCCCACCAGGGGTGAGAGGGGGTGGAAATCACTTCATTCAGCTCTCAGATGCTATTCCAAGAAAGAAGGAAGCTCACCAGTCAGACAGTAACACTTTGTGCTCACACACTGGATCCGCTTGATCATAGCCTTTCCCTGACTCACCTAATGACCTCACCTTTCCTTTCCTCAAGAGATGTCCCTAAATCAATGGGAAGGCAGCAAGGATGCAGCTGAGATAAACTTCATGTCCTGCGGCTGTCCCCATGTAGCTGTCAGTGAGATGTTTCTAATGCCATGTTCACAAGTTCTATAAGCAAGTTCTGTTGAGGCATCCTCCCCATCCTCAGGGATGGATTTTCTGCCCTTCATCACCCTTCTTGTCTCCCACAACATCACAGCAGCTATGGGCTGTTCTCAGCTATGCCTTAATGGACATCTTGGTTTATCTTCAGCTGTGCTCCAGAGCTCGCCTGCTGCTTTCACCTGTGTGAGAGTTCAGTTCGACTGGTTTGGATGCTGGGTGAGCATTGGCTCAGACCCACATATAAACTGATGTAGACTCAATTCCTGAAAGGACTGCTGAGTCCAGCATGCAAAATCCATCCAGGATGGTGGGAGGGAAGAAGCCACTCTGTGGCTGCACTGTCTCTCACCCACGTTGGGAGTAATTTCACCCTGGTTGCTCAATGTCTTCAAAAGACAAAGTGAGGAATGTTTCCAGGAGTTTTGCTTCTTTTGCAACTGGCAGATGGCATTCAAGTTCCCTCCATGCAGCAAAGCTGAGCCACTCTTCTCAGATCTATCTCCCATGTAAATGCAATCTGAATAAGAACTGTGTAGCAGGGAGGGTTTTCTCAGTTATTCGCCTGTCCCTGAGAGGCATGACTGCACTTAGTCAGCATGTGTCACAAGCGCGTCTTTCACCAGTAATTCCAGAAATAAGGAATAAATTACTTTTTGAGTCATATCACCACTGATTACTAAAAACATCTACCTCAGTGCATTTAATTCCAAAATAAATCCTTCATTTGCTTGGTCAGTCTATCCTGACAATGCAACCTTGTGTATCAGTGATGCTATGTGTGGTATCGGGCTCTCCAGATTCTTCTCTTTCCTTCTTCTTGCATTAACTTATAACTTGCTCCTAGCAATCAATCTGAAAATACCAGCTAGTGTGAGGGAGCACACAGTCAATCCAACAAAGAAATGAAAGCTCTTCTATCAGATCTGTGTTTTTCACAAAAGTTACGGTTATAAGAAACTGCTTGTTACGATCCGATTCTAAAGATTAGATTATTCAGATCATGAACAAATAAGAAAGAAAACTGACCATTACATGCTTGAAAAAAGAGTTACTTTTCTCTATTGGTTTCCACTTTATGGTGAAATCCATACTTACAGATTAAAATATTAAGTGTTAGTTGGTGTTTTATCAATGAAAACTGATTTAATGGTTATCTATTACTCTTTCATTACAGGGCACACACACAATGAGGTGTAAAATGTTTGACCTTTCGTTCATGCAATTACATCTCTGCTGGGAACATGAAATCCCTAGGAAAGGACCTCTGGCAGTCATCTGGTCCGTCATCCTGCTCTGACACAGGATCAGCTTGACCTGAACTTTTCCTGATGGTCATTCCTAAGGACCCCCAACGGCAGACTCCCCAGCCTCCCCAAGCAATCTCAATTTAATTGAGAGCTTCCAAAGCATTAGCTGCCTGTTTCTACTAAAGAGCCACAGCAGCTGAGGCAACCTCGCACAGGTCCTCTGCCAGATGGGCATGTTCTCCTCTGGGTTGTGTGGGTATGGTTTTAGCTGAAATCTCAGGAAATCTCACTAAGAGTCTGACAGTAAAGGGTCTGAATTAAAAACTGTCTATGAAGGTGAGAGCTGTTTAGATGAATACAGAGCTATCCATCTCCTGTTCGGGAGGGTATTTGGACGTGACCCTTGAAATTCAGCTCGCCTCTGTGCTTGGTGTTAGATGAATGCTAAAGTGCTTTGCTGAATTGAGACCAAACATCCACGTTTGTCTTCCCTAACTAGCTGAAGCCACATTAGTTAAAGAATTTCGACAGCACGGGAAATCATCAATTATCTGGCAATCAGTAACTGTAGAGTTTATTTCTGTGCTTGATTTCCTACATCTGTGTGAGGGTAAGCGCAAATACAGCATTATTACAAGTGAGTCCTATGCCATCTCCACACCACTCCAAAAAGATGGGGCTGTACCATCAGGCATATGGCTACCTCTTCCATTTCAGAGTCAGAACATATGTTAAACCTCACTTTTCTGCCATGGGTCATTATTTTACAAGGAGGTCCATAGCCAAACACAATATACAGTGTTAGGTAAAAAAAATCATGGTAGACTTCATCTATGGCACCATGAAACAGACTCAGAAAACTTCCCATAACAGGAATGCCCTATTTTGATTCTGACAAGGCAAGGGATGCAAGATCAAGGAAGACGCATTCGACATTGCATTCGACACTGTTCCGCATGAGGTCCTTGTCTCTAAATTAGAAGGACATGGATTTGACAGATGGACCACTTGTTGGATAAGGAACTGGCTCGATGGACGCACTCAAAGAGTTGCAGTTAATGGCTTCATGTCCAGGTGGAGACCAGAGACAAGTAGTGTGCCTCAGGGGTCGGTACTGGGGCCGGTGCTGTTTAATATCTTTGTCAGCGACATGCACTGTGGGATTTAGTGCACCCTCAGCAAGTTTGCTGACGACACTAAGCTGTGTGGTGTGGTTGGCATGCTGGAGGGAAGGGAAGCCATTCAGAGGGACCTTGACAAGCTGGAGAGGTGGGCCTGCGTGAACCACATGAAGTTAAACAAGGCCAAGTGCAAGGTCCTGCACATGGGTTGGGATAATCCCAAACAGAAGTACAGGCTGGGCAAAGAGTGGCTCGAGAGCAGCCCTGAGGAGAAGGACTTGGGGGTACTGGTTGATGAGAAACTCAACATGAACCAGCAATGTGCGCTGGCAGCCCGGAAAGCCAACCGTATCCTGGGCTGCATCTAGAGAAGCGTGGCCAGCAGGTCGAGGGAGGTGATTCTGCCCCTTTACTCCGCCCTGGTGAGACCCCACCTGGAGTACTGCATCTAACTCTGGAGCCCCCAACATAATAAGGAAATGAATGTGTTGGAGCGGGTCCAGAGGAGAGCCACAAAGATGATCAGAGGGCTGGAATACCTCTCCTACGAGGACAGGCTAAGAGAGTTGGGGCTGTTCAGTCTGGAGAAGAGAAGGCTCCGGGGTGACCTTATAGCAGCTGTCCAGTACCTGAAGCGGCCTGCAGGAAGGATGGAGAGGGACTTTTTACAAGGGTGTGTAGTGATAGGACAAGGGGGAATGGCTATAAACTAAAAGAGGGTGGATTTAGATGAGATATTAGGAAGAAATTCTTCACCATGAGGATGGTGAAACACTGGCGCAGGTTGCCCAGAGAAGCTGTGGCTGCCCCCTCCCTGGAAGTGTTCCAGGCTGGGTTGGATGGAGCTCTGAGCAGCCTTGTCTAGTGGAAGATGTCCCTGCTCATTGCAGGGGGGTTGGAACTAGATGATCTTCAAGGTCGCTTCCAACCCTTACCATTCTATGATTCTATGATTCTATGCAGGGGGAGATGCAGCGGGAGATGCAGCCACTTAGCAATGGTAATGAAGTGTTACTAGTTATCACACAATGATTTCAAGTTCTTGTCAAGCTGGTCATGTAGTCTGGGCTAGGGTAAACTTGACTGTTCTGGTTCTATGAAGATCTGCAATACCTCTTCACAGAAGAACAACATATGGGAAACTTATACAATTCCAACAGTGACACCCCATTGAATTTTACTTGTTGCAGGAGAAGTTAACTGTCTTACTGCTGACTGGCTGAACAGGAACTTGAAGGAAATCAGGTCTTCTTAGGTCTGCCTTCATGTTTGCTAGCTCCAAAGCTCTGGTGTTGAGAAACTAGACATTAGTAAAGGCAAATGCAATTAATTCCACACAAGTTTCAGATCATTTGCTGGTTTATGCAGTGTTCCAGCCAGCTAAATTTGTCTCAATAATTAATGCATTTACACCAGCAAGCAGCCTTCCTTATGAACCATCATCAACAATTGTCACTAGCCTTTTTACATATCCTTCAGTAACCAAGTGTAAAAAAATCTGTGTCTTTAGAGATCGTGCCATTGTGGTCCAGGCCACACTCTTGTTAATGAATGGTGTTTTCAGTGAATTACTTCTCTCTTTCAATATTGATTAGGATGATTGCTGACCAGGGGGTGCCTTTAAGCATTTAACTTTTAACTTAAACATTGGAGGGTTTTTTAGAATGGTGTTCAGATACTGTGTAGCACTATGATGTGGAAAAACCAAGGTCAAGTATTTGCTCTCTATATCTGAGACAAAGCAGAAATTTTTTTCTCCTATGGAATATGTGCCACACACCGTTGTTCATATAAGTCCCAGAAGCTGCCAGCTAGTGCAGAGCTGGTAAATTAGCCTGAACAGAACCGCTCCTGTAGAGCTGAATTAGCATGGACACCTCTATCAGACATCCACAGTGATGGATCAGACACCAAGAATCCCAAGAACTAAACCTACCCCCTTGCTTTTTACCATTATCCTGACTTCTTAGTCAAATACCAGCCAAAATCACTTCACTACTGCCAAGCGGTCCAGCCTGGACCTGATTTCCTTCAAGTTCCTGCTCAGCCAGTCAGCAGTAAGACAGTTAACTTCTCCTGCAACAAGTAAAATTCAATGGGCTGTCACGGTTGGAATTGTATAAGTTTCCCATACGTTGTTCTTCTGTGAAAAGGTATTGCAGATCTTCATAGAACCAGAACAGTCAAGTTTACCCTAGCCCAGACTACATGACCAGCTTGACAAGAATTTGAAATCATTGTGTGATATCTAGTAACACTTCATTACCATTGCCTGATGCATCACAAATCATGGTGGAGAACTCTGTTCACCAAAATGCCTTCCAGGCTGCTGTAGCTTGGCTGGATTTCCTCCCACCCCTCAATCGGGAGCAAAGCAATTGCACTCAAAATAGCTCAAAAAAAGAGCTACATAAGTGAGGATCTTCTTTTCTTACTGGCTGAGAAATCCTTAGATAAGACTGGAGTGGTTGCCAGTAGTGACTGCTCTAATTAAAAGCAAAACAATTTTCATTATCACCGCTTTGCTTCACACAACAGCAATGTCCTGAAGCAGTCACCATTTTAACCTATGTCTGTTGCTGTAAGAGAGGCCTCTACTCTGCAAATGTTGTCTGCTCAAGCAATGCAAACAAATATTCTCTATAATTTTAGAGGACAGCTGTAATTCCACGTAAGCTTGCAGCAAACACTCATGTTCAGTGTGCACCAGGTCTCCTTTCATTCCAGGTAAAATTCTCCCACCTGTGGAAAAATGAGATTACAGTTACCAGCTCTGAAACTGCAGCCTGGCTCAAAGTCAAGCCATAGTCTTTTTGGCCTCTGCATCATGACCCCCTCATCTGGCCCAGGCGGGACAGACAGTCTGTAGTGAAATGCTGTTTGTGTCTTGTCTGTCGATTTTGGGGTAAAACTTCTGGAACCAGGGCTTAATAATTGCATAAAAGCTGGCACAGATTTTCACTCCCATCTTCCACTGCTTTGTCACTTCCGCAGCCCTAAAGGATTAAAGGCAAGAAAGGTTTTGTCTCTGAAGAAGCTGGAAATGGCTGATCCCCCACAGAGAACAAATCTTGGCGAAAAAAAGACTAGGCTATCAATATTCTCAGCACAGAGGACTCAGAGCAGAAAGCTGGCGGTATGTGTGCACAGAGGAGAGGATGCTCAGGGTGTGGGTGCCAGGGAATGCACTTCCAGAGCAAAATCAGCTTATGTTCGAAGCATAACATGGCCACATCTCTCACTGAGGGCTAGCTGCTTCTCCTGCCGTGGAGAAATTACCATGATTGTACAGCTGACATGACAGGTGGTGCAGCAAAATGCTGCTCTTTAGCAGCGAGTGTAGCTAGTCAGCATCTGATGGCTCAAGAACAAGCAGAAGCCCTTAGTCCCACGCCGCAGAGCACTGAACTTGTGCTGAGAGGTACCCACCACCTTCGCTAGACTCCATTTCACAGTGTTCGTTTAGGATGCTCACAGTTTACTTTAAAATGATTCAATCTGCACAACTGCCACAAGGACCGGTTCTGCCTTCCTCTCCACCTCCAGCTGCACGTTCCTGCCTCCTACCCTGTGCTCAGCAGATGGTGAGATGGCTCGCAGACCTGAGCCGTCTGAAAAGCAACCGCACTACTGTGTTGGTGGGGCTAGCTAGGTGGTGTGAGCACATGGCTGAAGGAGGGATGAGCGTGAAGGGATTGAGTGGGATCAGCCTTTCAGCAGCTGTGCGGACTTAGATCAACTCCAGCCAGCCAGCCAGGAGGGTGAGTACCATGCTAGACCTCCAAGCCCATTGCAGAGTCTGCAGGGAGCATGCACAGGACCCTGTGAGCTTACAGGCAAGCACACCTAATTTCACAAGGTGAAGAGCTGTGCTGTGCAAGCACTGACTACTCCAGCGTTCAGGCTGGAGAAGATTCCTGCTCAAAGGTCCTGGTTCAGCCTTGTTCATCAAATGCACTTTGAGTCACAAGGTACTAGAAATGATAAAATGAAAAGGATTGGGGTTTATATCTCAGCAGCCAAAAAATGCAAGAGGTAAGATTTCAGCTGTAAAGTTAGCTTAGCCGTTCTGTCAATAGAAAATATTTTCCACACTTGCTCTTTCCACTAATCTTTGTAGCAGTTCCTTACTGATTTCTCCATCAAATGCAGTCCAGAAGAGCAGCCAGGCCAGTACAGCAGCACAGGTGATGTTTTCCATCACTCCTTCCCTTTCTTACTCTGAGTAAATTCAAGCACACAGTCTCTAGTTGCAGTCACAAGGGCTTGTGCTGCTCACTTTGGCATGGGAAGTCTATTCTCATAGTCAGGTTGGAGAAAGCCTGATGTTGCTGCTCTGAGAGAGAGACCACAAGCTCACATGCTCTGATCAGGTTCAGGCTAGGCAACGGCACATTCACCAGCCAGATCCTGCAGTTTCCTTTGGAGGTCTGAGATGAACAGAGGTGACAGTCTGAGTCCTCATCAAACCAAAGGGTTATCCCTGTAAAACAGCTCACCCTGCTTAAGGATGCAGACTACAATGCCTTACAAGGATCTTTCAGATCTGCTCGGTGATTGCACCCTCCTTTACTGGGAGTAAAGTTATCGGCTGTGATATAAAACCTCAAAGCAAGACATTTCACATCTTTGCTCCCATTTGTTATTTAAGACACCAGACTGCTCATGCTACATCGACCATACATAACAAATTGCTTTAAAAGATGTTTTAATATCTGTTCCACGAATCTGCATAGGTGTCCTCTCTGACACTTTATTAAAGCCAATAAACACGTGCCTATAATGGAGAACTGCTGTAACAGCACTTGGCTTTTTGACCAGGGTATCAATTCTCCTTTTGCACGCAGGAAAAGGGGGTATTTATTTAGTTGTGCTTCCGTCTCCCGGGCTCCACAGCTTCTGCTGTTCCCAGTCATGCTCCATGGAGTCCGGAGGATGTCAGCTTCACTGCTAATACTCCGGGAGCTGAACCTTGTCGGGATCAGCCAAGGATTTCATCAGCACAAGGTCAGTGCAGACACCTCCCTTCCTGTGGGAAACTGCCGTGAAGCGGCTCCCTGGCCTGGTGCTCTGCAGCGCGGCGAGCACTTTCTGGAAACTGTGGATGCTTTTTCAGGTCTGAGTAGAGCTGTCGGAGATCAAATCACAGCCATTTGAGCATAATGCAGAGAGCATTACACACCACTGAACCAACAGAAGTGCAAAGCTGTGCCTACGCAAACGCTCACCGGGCTGATACCTGCGATATGCCTCGGCAGTGGCTGCGTGTGAGAGGATCCGAGCGCAGGAGGGCAAAACGACTGAAGGAGAAGAATTACTCCTGGCAGTCCTCTTCAGGAGGTACACGTGCACAGGAATGCATGCACAGATGTGTCCATATGCACAGGCGCGCTGAACAGGCAGACAAGCACATAGAGATACTGCATTAACCCAGACAGCATCCTGTGCAATTACTGACCCATTTTTCCGTGCTGTGCTGTGATTTCTTTGGAAGTTATTAGTGTTCAGCCCTGCAAGAAGACAGAAAGCCCTTTCAGCAGCAAGGCCTGAGCAGTGTGTTTTGCAGCATGTTGTGTACAACGTGGGGTTCCTGCCTACCCCAAAATCCCACCTGTCACAAGGCAGTAAGAGCAAGTCAAGATCTCAAAAAGAGTAAAGTTTTTTGGGGTCTCCAAGGTGTTAGGTTAAATAAACAAACAAACAAATAAACAAACAAAAAACCCCGTCCATGAAAAATAACACTTTCTGACTCAACAGAGCTTTTCCCTAAGCTTAATTTTTGTTCTGTGAATACTGAATTCCCTCAGCAGTTACACTGTGAGGTACATGATGGGATCCTTCTTCTGAGTTTAATAGCAACTCATAAGGTTGTAGATATCCCATCCCTGTAAACATACAAGGCCAGGTTGGACGGGCTGTGAGAAACCAGATCTAGCTGAAGATGTCCCTGCTCATCGCAGGGAGGCTGGACTAGATGACCTTTAAAGGTCCCTTCCAACCCAAACCATTCTGTGATTGTACAATTCTATAAGCCCAGAATTGGGACCTATGTACACACGCTCTACACAGCTTCTACTCAGTTTACTGTCTCTAGTAAATGTTTACTCCTCCCAGATCTGTGGTGAGAGAGCAAAAGACATTCTGCACAACTCCTGCCTCTTCAATAGCATTGTCATGACCACAGATTGCTTCATCAGTAGCACAAGAAATAGACAACATAGCTTAGTCTTCTGAGCCCAGGCTGATTTTGTGAGGTTGGTATTTCAAGGATTAAAAAAAAAGAAATCACCTCCAGTTCTTTCATTTTGTAGCCAGTAAGATTTGTTTCAGATGTTATTCAACAGCAAACAGGGCATACAAGAATATTACTTTCACAGAGTGGTGGGTGGCTTAAGAGGACAGAACCAGGCCTTTAAATAAAGTGTTATGTTATTTAAAAGGATGCAAAATACTTGAATCACAATATATTCCTTACTAAGAAATATATTAGGAGCAGTGGTGGTTTGACCCTAGGTGGATGCTAGGTGCCCACCAAAGCCAAAGCTTTACCACTCCCCCTCCTCAGCTGGACAAGGGAGAGAAAATACAACAAAAGACTCGTGGCTCAAGATACGGGTGGGGAGAGACCACTCAGCAATCACCATCATGGGCAAAACAGACTCGGCTCAGGGAAATTAATTTATTTTATTACCAATCAAATCAGAGTAGGATAAAGAGAAATAAAATCAAATCTTAAAACACCTTCCTCGCTCCCCTCCCTTCCTCCCAGGCTTAACTTCTCTCCTGAATTCCCTACCTCTGAGCAGCAGCGCAGGGGGTCAGGGAATGGGGTTGCGGTCAGTTCATCACATGTTGTCTCTGCCGCTCTTAACTCTTCACACTCTTCCCCTGCTCCAGGGTGGGGTACCTCGTATGGGAGACAGTCCTCCACAGGGCTCCTCTCTCCACGGGTTCACAGGTCCTGCTGGAAGCCTGCTCCAGTGCGGGCTGTCCACAGGATCACAGCCTCCTTTAGACATCCACCTGCTCTGGCATGGGGTCCTCCACGGGCTGCAGGTGGAGATCTGCTCCACTGTGGACCTGAATGGGCTGCAGGGCGACAGCCTGCCTCACCATGGTCTGCTCCATGGGCTGCAGGAGAACCTCTGCTCCAGTGCCTGGAGCACCTGCTCCCCTCCTTCTGCACTGACCTTGGGGTCTGCAGAGTTGTTTCTCTCACATACTCTCAGTCCTCTCATCTGTCTGCTCTTGCACAACAGGTTTTTTTCCCCGTTCTTAAATATGTTATCACAGAGGCACTACCACTGTCACTGATGGGCTCAGCCTTGGCCAGCAGCAGGTCCATCTTGGAGCCAGCCCGCACTGGCTCTGTTGGACATGGGGGAAGCTTCTCGCAGTTTCTCACAGAAGCCACCCCTGTAGCACCCCTGCTACCAAAACCTTGTCATGCAAATCCAATACAGGAGCAAAACTAGAAGATAATGAAGGAGGAATTAGGAAAAAAAAGCAACATGAAAGGCCCTAAAAGCAAAGCTGCATATGGCTGTATTAGGGGATCCTGTCCCGAGCCTAAAAGGCTGTATCCCAGAAGAACATGCTTGACAAAACAAACCCTAACAAAGATTATAGGGCAAGGAATTCATGAAGAAGTGATTTCTGGGAGATGGAGTTATCCTGGCTTCTTTTCTATCTATCCCCTTCCAATAGCAGTCAATATACAGGCTTAGACTTTCTGATTCTGTTTAACTTGTTGCCACTGAATGGTTTTGAAGGTCATGTCTTAATCTCTGACATGTCCAGAAGAGATATTTTCGTATATATATTTGCTCAAATCACTTCGCCATATGGGTTTGTTTTAAGCTGCTCTTTCTAGCGATTTGCCAGGGTTTTTTATATATGATATTTTAAAAACACTATAAAAATGTTTAAAAATAGGTTGAAACAAATCTTTTTATTAATGCATGGAGAAGAGAAACAATGTTTCTACATTTCCCATGTTATGCTCATGCACTGCACTAGAATCAACAAATAGTTTAGAAATGTCAATCTGTATATCCAAGAGGATGATACAGTGAGGATAATATTTAGTTAATAATGACCCATAATGGATCCTAACTAATGAGAGGGTAAAAGTCTTTGTTACATGTGCATTAACAATAGTAGCTGCATTATATCTGTGCCACTAGTAATAGACTTGCTTTTCTGGGCTTTTCTTTTTCAAAACCCCTTAGAAGTAGGTCCTAGATGCCCTGATGTTCACAAGTCTCACAGGAGAAGCCCACATCTCTCAAACGCACCACCACACTTGCTCTTCTGACTTTGTGGCATTCTGGACTTGTGAGCATAGCCAGATTTGCTGACTTTCACTGGATCTGACAGGCCAGCTGCTCTCCAAGCAGCTCCCGGAGCTCTCAGAGCTGTCAGATTAGGCAAGGACTCTGTCAGGAAGCCCTGCCACTCAGGAATGAGTGACATTGAGGCAACACTTATGTCATCATTCAGATGATAGACTATCTGACTTATCCTTATGTCTTTCTGCCCACACCTACCACCTAGTTTGCAGGAAAGAGAGCCCACACATGCACCAACATGCAGGTGAGGTGGCTGATACTAGACCGGGATGGAAGTGTGCAATCAGGAAAACTCCAGTATGACCAAAAACTCATGCCACTTGCAATCTGCCGAGCAAGCTGATGATTTTCATGTAAATTGCTTTGATGCCTTTGAAGCTGCACTTATATAGAATCATAGAATGATTTGGGTTGGAAGGGACCTCGAGAGGCCATCTAGCCCAACCACACTGCAGTAAGCAGGGACATCTTCAACGAGACCAGGTTGCTCAAAGGGCTGTCCAACCTGGCCTTGAATGTTTCCAGGGATGGGGCCTCCACTACTTCTCTGGGCAATCTGTTCCACTGTTTCACCACCCTTATCGTAAAAAATTTCTTCCTAATATCCAGTCTAAGTCTACCCACCCTTCCTTTAAAGTTACTACTCCTTGTCCCATCGCAACAAGCCCTGCTGAAAATATTTTCCCCGTCTTTCCTATAGGCCCTCTTCAGGTACTGGAAAGCTGCTATAAGGTCTCCCCACAGCCTTCTCTTCTCCAGGCTGAATAGCTCCAACTCTCTCAGCCTTTCCTCACAGCAGAGGTGCTCCAGCCCTCAGACCATCTTTGTGGCCCTCCTCTGGACCAGCTCCAACAGCTCCATGTCCTTCTTGTGTTGGGGGCTTCAGAGCTGGACGCAGTACTCCAGGTGGGGTCCTGTTTCTGATGTGGGCTCTGTTTGGAGTCTCTTTTTCCAAACTTAAATCCACACATGTTTATTAATATGAGACAGTTTCCAAGATACACTGAGTTCCTCTTGTTGCAAATTGAAAATACTGCAGCCCAGATTCATGCTGTCTAAACTCCACTGAAGTTTCTGTGCTTAAAAATTTCCATTGCTGATCTGAAGCTTTTGTTTGCGCCCAGCCATTGTGAAACGTGAGGCATAGGGAATAACACTGAAGTATATGAAACTAGCTTCAGCTCTCACCTGGAAGATCACATCATAATAAATACACCTCTGAAAAGAGCTAAACACGTAGGACAAATACCTTTGGATCACACTAGACCAATGCAGAGATAAAAAAGCTATAATTTTCCTCTGTGAAAAGATTGACTCTTGAATAGAGAACAAGTATAGGAATCACCAGCCCAAATGGTCTATGCAAAATGTATGATCAGTCAAAAAGGGAGCGAAGGAAGGGTAGATTACATGGGGTGATGGAAAGCTCACTACAGAAATTGCTGTTATTTCCACTGTGATACTGTGGAAGGTAGCTATAAAAACCACTTACTTCTCTTAAAGCAAGACGCAATTTGTACCTAGCATGGTTGTCGTATCGGGGTGAGGTATCTGCAAACTGTTGACCAGGGGACACTGCAACTGTTGCAGTGATTCAGAGGCATAGCATTTGCCATCCTTTATCATAGTTTCATGTATCTCTATTTCTCCTTTAAAACAGAGTTATTAGTGAATTCAAATGAAAGGCACTCAACTCTGCACAAATTTAGACCTTGATTTCTGTTCTAATATAGCCATGCTAGATAAGTCCCATGATAGATAGGTAAACAGATAGCTAGATAGACAGACAGATGTCAAAAGACAATGAATGAATGCATAATTAAGCAAGCAACTAACCTAATAGAAAACCCTGTATGCACTTATGTATATGCGAGTGTATGCATGAAAACACACCCATTCTAAAATCAGATGCAGTTTAATATTGACTGCATCAAATCCTACCAAACACTTCCTCCCAAAACTGTATTAAATACAGCAGGTTTGGCTGTAAAGATAGCAAGACACTATTTTTGGCTCTCTTCGCAACTTCTTATGTTACTGAAATGTCTAACTTATATGGAAAATCAGATGGGTTTGGAAATTTGCCCAAACTAGTTGCCAGCTCAGTGTATCTCTAATACTTGGAATCCTCTAAATATAGGCCTTTTATTCTGGAAGAAGCAAGTGCTGAGGATGCTATTCTGCTACTCGGAGCAGTGGTTTCATTTTCCCTTCTGAGACTCACAGTTCAAGCTGAGGAGAAAACAAAGGAACTGCTGTTCTCCCTATTCAAATTAATTTGTTTAATAAGCAACTCAATAATTTCTTCTTTGTTGCAGGGAATTTTGGGGGGATCTTTATTTTGGAAAGATAGTTTCTCCAGAGGAATTGCCAGGGGCCCATCTAGCCTGGTATCCTGTCTCTGACAATAGCTAATGCCATGGACAGTTATAGAATAACCTATTTATAAGGGAAGTTTCTTCACCCTGAGGAGTTTGAGGTTGCCTGTGCCTGGAAGCATGCAAGTTTATAATGCATATTTTTATCCGTTCATATATAACCACAGATGCTCTCACCAGCCCTATCCAGTTCTAATCCTTCCTGCTAGACTCTCTGACTCGGTGATGCCTAATGGCAGCCATTTCCCACAGGTTACTTGTGTGCTGCATCGCCATGGGGCTGAGCGGATAAATTTGCCGTGCATTGCCTTTCAGTGTTACTGGAAGCTCCTGTCTGACGAGGAGGGGGAGCAGCAAAGCCAGATTTACGTTTTCTGCACCATTTCATAGAGGGTGGGGCTGCTTTTTGCAGTTTTTTCTCTTTTTTTACTTTTAGCATGTTGCCTTCCATTTCTCCCTCCCACACTTCTCATTTTTCACAGTCTTTCTTCAAAGACAGTTTGCTGTGTCTTAGCATTTCTCTTATCCCCTCTAGAGCTCTTCTTTTTCTCCAGTATCTTTTTTAGAAATGTAGGACTGGAAGGACTCAGGAGACTATTCAAAATCCATCAACCTCCGTCTTAAAATTAGTCTGCAGCTTTCCCCCTCTCGCTGCTGCAGACGCTTACAGCTCTGATGGTGGAAACCCCCACCTGCTAATGTGATGACCATTTGCTGAGGGCCAGCTTACACCTTTCTATCCTTGTGATCATCCAAGAGGTTTTCCACCCACCAGCTCTGTATGTGGCTGATGGAGAGGGCACTTGGCATCCCTCTCACAGTCTACTTGAACTGTAAAAAGAGATGCTTTTCTCCTCTCTTCCTGAAAGAAGCCTGCAAAATGGTGAAACACTCACAAGGTTGTATCCTGAGGACTTTCTGTCCCATTTTTTAAACATCCTTCAGTTTTATTTGCTCTCCTAACCAATGCTGCCCAGCATGTGGGGAATACCACCCGAGCTTACCAGCTGTCTTCACACACAGATCCAACACAGAGAGGCTGATCAGGATTGATGTCTCAGCTTGTATCAAAGCTAAGAACGCAGCACAGATGGAACCTTCACTTCCTCGTGATTCAGGCAATGCGATGCTGCTGGTGGTGCTGGCCAGAGCCTGCCTGCAGAGCTGTTTGCTCCCAAATGCGAGAGTGAACCATGGATGAGTGTTTTCTAGCACGTGCAGTGGGACTTTACCTTTTTTCCTCTTGAAAGACTGGTTGTTTCAGAGTGGCTTCAACTCACTGACACCCTGATTTCTCATGTTCCAGTGGCCATCCTGCTAAGTCAGTCAGCCCAGGAAAGAGGGGTGGACAGCCCTCGTGCTGCCTACAGGGGAGATTAGAGATTTCACAGAATCACAGAATGGTCAGGGTTGGAAGGGACCTCTGTGGGTCATCTAGTCCAACCCCCCTGCCGGAGCAGGGTCACCTAGAGCAGGCTGCACAGGACCTTGTCCAGGCGGGTCTTGCATATCTCCAGAGAAGGAGACTCCACAGCCTCCCTGGGCAGCCTGTTCCAGGGCTCCATCACCCTCAGAGTGAAGAAGTTCTTCCTCATGTTCAGATGGAACTTCTTATGCTTCAATTTGTGCCCATTGCCCCTTGTCCTGTTGCTGGACACCATTGAAAATTTACAGACCTTCACAAGGAAAAAGGCTGACTGGAGATATTGCCTTGATGTCTGAGGCAAGGAAGGGAAAGCCAAAGTCCCCAGAGGGGACCTGGCAGATCAGAGTTATCTACCTGTGTCCCAGGTCCTGTGGGATGTGTAGCCCCCATCACATGGTCTGACGGGGAGGGGAGGGATGGGTCTGCCATGGATGGAGCAGGACAGAGAGCATCAGCTCTGGCAGGAGGTGGTTTCATGAGGGCAGAGTGCCTCGACACAGCAATACCCAAACTGAAGTCACACAGAGGACAGGTGAGAGAAGGGGGAAGGGGAACAACCTACACGGATGCTCTTCTGGGGAGCGCAGGGGTGGAAATGGGCAGGAACAGCTCTGCCAGACGGGACACAGAGGGGACCAGCTCACATCATGAGAACAGTGAAAGCAAGCCAGCCACAAAGGTGGACTTTCATCTGGGTGCTGTGTTCTTTGCTCTTCGTTAGCAGGAAAGTCCCATTCGTGAGACTAAAACTTCACGAAGACTCCAGGGTCCTAGCCTTGCTAATGCCTCTTCCAATCGCTGGGCAGCAGTAGCCAGAAAGGCTGAACACTCCTCTACCAGCTAAAGGAAAAGACTAAAGGCCAACCATTATCAAATCCTCTGATTAGCAAATGTGTTCAGCTGAAAATTGCTACGTGATGCCTGCAGGGTGGAGGCAGTCCTGCACCTGGAGGTGGACTGGAAGGTAGCAAGGAACAATGTCAAAATCAAAGGAGAGTTTGATGGATGGAGAGGCAAATTTTACAGAGACGGGGAAAGCACTGAGCTTTCTTATCTGTGCCACTGGTGGAAGGGAAGATAGCAAAGAACAGTAGGACAGACATGAACAAAGCAAATAATTAAGCAAATTAAATATTTGTCTTCTTTGCACTGTGATATGCTGAGACAGTCAGTAGTAGAGGGCCCTGCTAAAGGCCAGCCTGTTCAAGGAATGCAATCGACTCCTCTCTGCACAGAGCCAGAAAAAAGCAGCCTGAAGCAGCTCCACCTGAACCAGCCCAAACAGATGTGCATCTGACCGGGGTTAAAATCCCAGGGCTGGAGAGTCCACCCTCTCCCCAGACAACCCGTTCCAGCATTCAACACATCACTTCCAGGAGGCTTTTTCTAACATTTAAGCTAGATCTTTCCTTGCTATAATTTCAGGACATTATATTTTCTTCCATGCACTGCAAACATACGGAGCAGATGACTCTGGCTGTCTTTGCAGCCACATTTTACACAATTAGAGTCAGTTATTGCATCTGCGTTTTTATCACTCCCCTTGTCCAAGGCTCCTGAAAGGACACTGTTATCACAGAAGCCGACAGTTTCACATCTCTAACGGTGTCATCCTATAAAGAAAAACCACCTTCTGAGCAAGGCCAGGCCACCATTCTCAGTTTACAGTCTCAATTCTGAAGAGGCGGTGTGACTTTCCCAAGGTCAGATGACAATCCTTGGAGAGAAGCAAGCTGCATCTCCCGCTCTCCCTCTCTACCAAGCCCACCTGCTGGGCTCTCCCCCTCCTGTTCCAGTCAGCAGGGTGAGAACTGAGTGCTACAGGCTCTGTTCCTCAAAGTGACTCACTTTCTCAATGTTTTCATAATGTGGAGAAGAAGGTGACTCAGAAACTGCTCCTCATTAAATAAATCATGGGTTGCTCACAAGGGGTGAGCTACAAAAGGACAGTGAGTCTTCTCAGCACGGTACAAGCAGCTTGCATTATACCTCCCGATCACTTGGTGGCTGGAGCCTCCCCAACATCTGCCAGGCTATTTAAAATAATCTGCCTGCTTTATCTCGTGACTGGTGATACGAGATTGTCTGGGGTCCTTGTCCAAAAGGAAAGCCCCCAATTTACAAACACGTAATAATGAATGGCCTCTCCCCAGCTCTCTCGAGAGGCAGCAGGTCCAAGAGGTGTGACTTTGCAGACAGGGAAAGAGGCCCAGGGAGATTTGGTGACCTGCCAAGAATCACACAGGAAAGCCATGTCAGCTCGAGGAATTAAACCCCACTCTGCTGAGCCCCAGCCTGATTGTGTGCCTGAGCCCAGCTCCTGACTGTTACTGCAGCAATTGTTCGTGCTGAGCATGCGTAGCTCTAAAGCTGTCCGTGGATCTTTACCAGAAAGGGGATCAAGTTAAAATATTTGGAACTGGCTCCCCAGCACACTAAATTCCTGGTTACCTGAGTTCAGGCATTTGGTTTTTAACCCTTCCGTATAAAAAAAGAGGACCTTCCAAAAGAAAAAAAAAAGTTATTTTTGGAAACCAGAACTCTCCCACGGACACTCAGGGTGCTAGAACCCAAGCTGAGCATCTTCACTCATTGCCTTGATATTTTTTTTATAATATTCACAGGGTTTAAGGTTAGGCAGCCTGACTGCTCCCTGAGACAGCCACATCATGCACAGGGCCAGCCTGGCAGTGGTGAGACCCCCCTCTCCCTCCCTGCCTCCAAACAGACGAGCTCCACAGGGCTGCTCTGTACTCCTACAGCCCTTCACGACCTGAGGCATCATCAGGGTGGTGCACTGGTGGATACCGGTGAAACAGTCCTTTAATATACTAAGTATGTTAAAAATTAATTTGTTTCTTTTCTCAGCTCTTCGGGGAACCTTTCAAGGTAGAATATGTTGTAACAGAAGCCCACAGTCACCACAGTCCTGGTCATGATAACCATGCCCTTGAAAAAGAAGAGGAAAACAAGAGTTAGTTTGTTGTCAAGTGGCACCATCTCACCAGGCAGGGAGAAGCCAGCCCTAAAACATCTCCAGTCTTACAGCACTCTGCCCATTCTTCCTGTTTAGTCATTTGCCTTCTGGGCTTTTCCAGTCTCCGCTTTGGTTTACTGGGCTGCAGGGCATGGGGAGCCTGGAAGTCCCTGAACTCTGAAGCTCTGGGGCAGTCCAAGGAATTTAAGCTGTTCCTAGACTGAGTGAGATGGGAACACTTCTCTGTACAAACACCCAGCTCCTCAGCCTGTCCTGAAGAGCAGCTTGGGCACACACAGCCAACCTTACCAGAAGCTCGTTTCCGTGGAAGGAAAATCCAGACCTGCGGCCACAGACACCTGATCATGAAGACTAGAAAACCAGGGCTGAGGGATGCTCTTAGCCCAGAATATAAATGGGTCTAAAAAAAAACATCTTAAAAAGATAAAAATCTAAAGTTTGCTTGATTTTCACACTGACTGGTCCCTCTCTCATTTACTACGTACTTTCACTCTGTGGGAAATCTTGAAATTTAACTTTGTCACATTTTTACAGAAACACAGAATCACAGAATGGTCAGGGTTGGAAGGGACCTCTGCGGGTCACCCAGTCCAACCGCCCTGCCGAAGCAGGGTCACCTACAGCAGGCTGCACAGGACCTTGTCCAGGCGGGTCTTGAATATCTCCAGAGAAGCAGAATCCACAACCTCTGTGGGCAGCCTGTTCCCGGGCTCCGTCACCTTCAAAGTGAAGAAGTTCTTGCTCATGTTCACCTGGAACTTCCTCTGCTTCAGTTTGTGCCCGTTGCCCCTTTACATGTTTTTCCTTCCAAAATTTCAATTTCTAGTGAGCGTTGCTCATCAGCCCTTTATTAGCATATTGATAAGCAAAGCTCATTTAAACAGTGTTAGTGCCACACTACATGATCCTATACCAGTGTCCCTAAAAGAGCAGCTGAAAGGCAGAGCTTTGCAGACATAAAGCTGCATTTACGGTGACCAGGAAAGCAGATCCCAATTCAGTTTGGAACGTGTTTGGTGCATTTTATGTGATCCCAAATTGTAATATTATTTGTACCTTCTTTGTCAGCTCAGAGATTGATAAACAACTGCCATATGTTTGGAATACAATATTGATGTCATTTCCCAGGTGACAAGTTTAATCATCAATATATTTGATTCAAGAACTGACAGCTGCAGTTTAGAGCTGGAAATATTTTATTTAATAAGAGATGTGTGAAGTGCAATAGGCAATTTGGTTAATGCAGGAAGAAATTAGTTTTGTGACTGATCCCTTCCCTTAGCAAAAGGCGAATGCGAGATTTAGCTGGCAGCGCCTGTTTAAGCGCCCTGGATCAATTTCTCTCTATGCTCCGTTTCAGCATATGAGATTTGCATTTCCCAATTAATCATCGCCTCATATCACTCACTTGACCTCTTTGGTCTGTCAAGTATCTGCAGCATTTCTGAATCCAGAGCAGAGTCCTCCAGCAACTCACAAGTGAGTGGCAGAGTGACCAACCCACCCAGTGCAGATGACTCCTAATCCACGCAGGAAAGTTACAGGACCAAGGTTGGAAAGGGATGAGGGAGCTCTTAAATCCTACACATCTGAAAATAAGAAAGCAAAATGGGAGGCAGTGTTTTCTGGATGTAAAAGGAATGACAGATGAAAGGAAAATGGATGTTCAGGACAGATATTCTTGTTCCTGAAGGAGAAAACTCAGAATTCATGGAAAGGAGGGGACAGAACAATTTTAAGTTGATCTCAAGTCTTCTTAGGCGCTAGATACAGTACATGTGGGGCTGCAGAAAGGACTGCCTGCATTTATACTGGGGGGGGGGGAGAAAACAACTTGCTAATTTTGGTAGCCTTTGCTTAAGTAGGTACATTTGTTGTAGCTGCTTTTGCTAAAGCAAGTCCGTCATTTCTTGTGCAAAATACTTCCTCCCAAAAAGCCTGGGTTACGTCCCTTAGACCACTATGGCAGTGCCACCACTGCGCACTTTGCACCTTGTTTTTTGCAGCTCTAACCAATTTGTCAAATACTGTGTCTTCTTTCCTTATCCTGTGTGAGACATCTGTCAGACACCTTTGAAGGCCACTTTTCCAAGTGAAATTATAAGCCTAACAGACTTGGTGTTTCTTCACAGTCTCTGCTATTGTGCACACAAGCATCAGTCAGGAGTAATTCCACCCATTTCAGTGTGTGTGGACGTCCCCTGCCCTGGGCAGGGCCAAATCAGTAGCTGATGCAAATCACATGAGCTGAGCTGAGGTCAACGGGATGTGACCTTACACCAGCAGACCAGAAGACTGCTATTTCCATCTCGGTGGAAGGGGAGTATAAAGACACGTAGAGCAGCAGTACAGAGCCCCTGGCTGCAGTGCAGAGCTGCTACAGGATGATCCACACATCAGCCATGGTGCAGTGGTCAGACAAAGACCCACGGCAGATAGGTGAGTAGTGGTCTCCACTGCAGGGTAGAGGAGACAGGAGAGTGGGCTCTCTTCCCTGAAAGTCTGCAAAAGGACAGACAGTTGGTTGGTACCAAATAATAGAGGGAAGAAAATATGTATTGCATTTTACTTACTTTCCCCAAAGCAATCAGCAATTGAGGAACTTCTGTTTCCTTTTTTCTTCCTTCTTTCCAGTGGAGGATCACTGCTTTCTGAAGAGGGTGGACATTTTCATTTTTCTGGACAAAGTAAACACATACATTTATTTTTTTAAAATCAAAAGCATTTGTTTTCCTAATTGCCTTTCTTCTCAGTCCTCTTGGCCCCTCCTCCTCCTTCAGGAAATGACACCGCATCTTCTTAGAAGCGTAAAAAGGGAATGTTTATTTTTTAAGTGTAAGTATAGAAAAGGTGACTATGTATTTATATCTTTTCCTTCTCCTCCTCGGGTAAGAAAATGCACCATGACCTTAAAACACCTGGATGAGACCAGTGGTGACAAGCCCTGCCGAGGAAAGCCCTGCAGTGAGCCATACTGAAAGCAAGAGTCTCATGGGGTCCCACATGAGCTGACCCTCCACAGGGAAGATGGAGAAGGAGGTGTCCATCTCATGTGAAAGGAGCAAAGGGGTGGCAGGCCCTAGCACTGGTGACAGCTGCAGCATGATCAAAGGCTGCCTTTGGCTGACGTGAAGAGTGGTGCTACTGCACGATTGTGGACTGATTCTGTTCCTTGGGTGTGCCCCACCTCTCTGCCTCTGTGTGCAATTTATGCAGGATGCAAAATCCAGCCTCCTGCATTTAGCGGTGCCCTGGCTTATGCACACATGATTTGATTAACTTCAATGAATCCGCAGAGGGTAAGGGGTTAACCTCTTCATTAGGAATTTGGTTCCACTGCTGATGCACTAGCAAGAATTGAGTCCACTGACACTTGCTCTCTCTCCAAATTGTATTAGTCCTCCAGGCTCCAAAGGGAGAAAGAAAAAAGAAAAAAAAAGAATGAAAAACCCCCACAGTCTGGTCAGACAGCGCTTACAATCTAGTTAGAATGGTTTAAAGTCTTACCACCCCCTCAGCTATGAGGCAATACTTGGATTTACTCGATCGCAGCAGCTCATCTGGCTATGTCCTCACGATAGACGCCAGCCGTGCAATTAACTATGTGCCGGCTGACTGCTCTGCCTCCTGGAAACCTGCGACCCACCAGAACACACCAGGGGCTTAGCAGCTCCCCTGTGACCCATCGAGCGACGGATCGGGGCTCTCACCAGGGAGCCAGGCAGCTACAGCCCCAGACACAGACAGGTCACCGAGCTATTGAGCAAGAAGGGTTTCATTACTGTGCTTTAATTGCAGTCCCCTTTAAACATATAAGCACACTTTTTAATTAAGCCTTTGGTGTCTCTTTTCAGCATCCGATATCTTAGTGCCGCTGTCCTTTCTTTTTTAATCTAAATTGACTGGAAGTGTATTTGGCCATGTCATATATATGACAAAAACCAGTTTTTTCCTCATTGCTTCAAATTATTTTTCCAATTGTGTTCTATATACTGTGCACAGGAGTGAATTATAAGGAGTTAGGCAACATACATAGTGTTAATTAGATAGGGGACGTAGAAGGTAATTTTTCCACGACTCCAGGGAAACCTTTATGTTATGCTTATAAAGCGAATGCAAACGGCCATGTAATACAAAGTGCTTCTTAAAAATCAAGTTACACACTGAAATAAAATACTAAGAGCAAAATTAGTTTCTCCAATTTAATTCAGTAAAACTTTAATAGCATCTGACTGCTCTCTGCAAAAGTCATTAAAAAAAATTATAAGGAATTCACAAATGACTGATAATGTAAAAACACGAAGGCTCGGATTCTGTTTCTAACAAAGGTCCTGGAGCAGCAAAGTGCTGGAGCCCACACCTAATTCTGCACTCCGGAAATGTGCTCACGGGCCAACGTTAACAGCCAAAGCCACACCGACTTCGGCAGGAGGCTGATCTGGTGCGGGAGGACGTGGGAGCTTTGATCTAGAGGGAAAGGTTCAGGGAACATTGAAAACCTCAGCTGAGCCTTATGCACGCATCAGTAATTGCATGTGCTAATCAGGTAAACACTTCTGAAAAACAGGACAAGCTTGAGCAGGAAAAGGCAGGCGCAGTGAATCGGGCAAGCCAGCGGGTCTCTTTAATCTCTGACGCCGCGATAACCAGTGAAGGATGTTGGAAGTTTCACTGCATGCACAGAAAAACACAAATGGAAATTTTCCCAAATGTCATTCAGTAACTACAGACAATAGATCGTTCTTATGTGAACTGAACTGTTAGTAGCAGAAAGATCAGAGGAAACAGAGCTGCCACTCTTGCCTTTGCTATGGTGGCTCAGAAGAGCAGAGTGGTATGAAAAAAAACTTTCTGGAAAAATGACTTTTCCAATAGGGATTTGCAGGGTTATAACTCATCTGGTGTATTTTTTTGTGCTAAGTGAAGGGTATAATGCACGACCTATGATATTGGGAACTTTTCCTTTCCACTGAAGATTTTTCTACCATCTTTGTGATAATTAACACTCTCTCATTAAAATGCTGTGTCCCCCCTGGCCAGAATGAAACCATGTATGCCTTATATCCTACTCTTAATAATGTTTTTAAGGTCGTGAATCATATCAATTAATATTTCAGAGTGATTCATACCTTTTCCAATAGGCAATAGCTGGGTAGAATCTTGCAGATAAAAGTATTTTCTGAACAGATTCAAAATAATTGCTTTTTTAAATTGCTGATGGGGCTTCTGCCACTCAAGCAGTTAAGCCTGAAAAATGTGCTTAAGAGATTAAACAAGGAAAACTGAGCTGGTCTGGTAGCTGGCCCCTTTCCATGTTTCGAAGAGTTGTCACTACTCCAAAAGCAACGAGATGAGTTAGGATGTGCCTTGGTTCATCCTCCACACAAGACGCACAAGGTGCAGAAGTCCCTATGTTCAGCCAGGCTTTGCACAGCTTTCTCATACAGCCACCAAGGCACTGAGGGGTTCAGCCAAGGAAAATACGTGTGCCAGGGAGTGATACGGTGCTTGGAATCAGCAAACTGCTGCTGGCGGATCCAAACAGGCAGCGTGCAGGGTCTGCAGGATTCTCAGCGAGGTTTGCAGGACGCTAGCTGCAGCCCCGGTGGGGCCAGAGCCGTGTTCAGCCGCTGGGCACCCAGCAGGAGGGGACCTTTCCTGTCCTTCCCACAGGGGAAGTTTCCCATATTGTTCAAAACTGACCTTTCTTAACCCAATGGTACTTTCTGAGGGACTGTGCCCCATACTGAAGGCTGAAGTGAAGGGCTTGTTTACTACACAGATAAGTAGTTTTGGATCCACCACCAAACTGTAATTTAATGTATTCTTGTGTGTATATGTACACACACACCCCACTCCGTTGTTCAATATTGTGCATTTGTACAGTTGTATACATGTTTTTATACGTTTGTTTATAAAAATAAACAGTGAGGAAATCTTTGAAGTTTCTCTTCATGCAAAACAAAAAGCAGATGGAAAATTTATCTTTTTTTTATATAAATGTAGTTGAATCACTGCATATATAACACCCTGTTCTTCTAAAAGGACATCCCAGTGCTCCGCTTCTTTATGTACTTATGGAGACAAATTTTCGGGTAATTAGAGGTTTTGGCTGCTCCCATGTCATGTGCCAAAAGACATGTCAAAGCTGTTTAATTTCCATACACTGTATCAAATCTCTCTTATTCCCTCTACAGCATTCTTAGGCACTGCAGTATTAAGACACCTGAAGTCACTAGTCAGTCTTTGGTATCTGGTTGAACGCCCTGATTTCACAAACCTGAAACTCTCAAGCAGCCAGGGAATCTGCATAGCACTGGAGATGAGCTGATCACTTAAACTTCTCTTTTTTCACTATTACTCTCAAAATCCAGTCTGTTTTTTAGGCTGACATTTCCAAGAATGTCTTCCAGAGCTCACTGCCATATCTCCAGGGGATGTCTGCACTACCTTCTAATGGAAGAGTCAAGGGAGTAGGGAGCAAGGAAGTTAATTTAGTGTAAGCTGTATCACAAACCAGTTCATCCCGCTGCAAAGCTGAGGGCATGTAAGTGAAAAGCTGTAGGTTAAAGCTGAGGGACCTGCAGGACACAAGTCCACATGGACAGGCCCTGGCAGGTCAAGAAGGAAGGCAAGGAAGACATGGTCAAGAGGCCCCAGAGACTGAAAGCCTCATAATAATTAACTCACAGGCTCTCCTTCGAGGCTCACAACTTTATATTCACAAGATTGTCCTACTTTCTGCTCTCAGATGGTTTTTGCTTTGCAGCGTATCTTCTTTACGTGCCTTTCACCAAGGGGACTGGTTCCCTCCCAGGGAAGGTGCTGACTTCAGGAGGCAGCCGTTCTCCTTGCTCTTACACAAGCTAGAGAGATGACACTAGGTCCTTTTTTTGGTAACTTTATCCATTCAAAATCCAAAAAATCAAACATTTCTGAGGAAAACGCCAGCCTAGACTAAATGATGTGCCATGCAAAGGGGAAAGGTGAACCAGACAATTAGAGGGACAATCTAATGGCTGTGCTAAGAGCAGAGGGTTTGTTCTTCTGAAATTAAGCCTTGAATTTTATTCTCCATTAATAATGCAAAATTTGACTGATAAATAAAATATGATCAGTGGTGTGGAACAGAGATAATAACACAAGAATAAACAGTAATAACTATGCCTTGCTCTTACAAAGCTGGCCTTTTAAATGCTTTCAAAAGGAAGACTGCTACCTGTGACTACGGTAATATGCTGAGCTTTGTGAACAGTTGATTTTTCCTTCTGATCTTGCCATATCCAATAACATCCTCAAATTGTACACGGCACATGTTGCTCCCCTGAACACCAGACAAAAAACATAAGAAAATAGATCATAAAAATGACACTATAATAACAAAATTTACATGCTTCAGTCCTTGAGACATTTCAACACAAGCTGGTCTGTTATGCTGGATAAATGTGAGTTTCTGGGAAAATATATGTGGTAACAAAAATATCAACTTTTATCTTATAAATATTGGATAATACTTGAAACATATCATCTCTGCCTGAATAGCAAATTTGTTCTAATAATACCATTCATCAAAGAAAGTTCATATGACCTTTTGTCCCAAAGACCTGTGTACTGCACTGAATAAAATTCAGAACCCACTAATTCTAGCATGGTTATTGATTATTTTAAATTAGGTCAGAGAGATTCAAAAAGCCTTATGAAATTCGGTTTAAAAAGAAGAGAAGCCAGCAAATGCTTCACTGAAAGTAATGGATTTTTTTACCATAAGTGAAAGTTAGGGAAGTTACTATCCCGCTCTCCTCAGTTCACATTGTTTTCCCATTGTACGATATCCAAACATTCTGGATACAAAGTGAGATTCACAAGTACCTTGGAAAGATCAGAGTAATAAGACATCTTGATTAGAAAAGAAGCAAATGCAAATTATTGGCTTGTCTAATCATAGCACTACCCTCTTTCTTGTCTCCAGTCCCATCTTTGGCCTTGTCTCCTGGATGCACTTTGGATCCATGTTGCAGCCTTGTGTTCAGCTCTAGCTCTGGCCCTGGATCCATTTTCTCCTTACTGAACTCCTTGTGTGGACCCTGGATCTGATTCACCTCTTGCTTGGTGTGGGAATGTTGGTGGACCCATTGAGTTCTGCCCACCATGTCCATACCCTGCGGGACTGCACCCCATCACTGCCCAGTCTGGGGTCACCCTCATCTTCCAGCTTGTCCTCCCTTAGGGAGCATCTGTCTCTTGCTACCCCTGGGCAACAAGCTGTTTTGTCACTTCAGTGTAGTCAGTTCCCTCCTTTTAGCATCTCTAGGAACACGTTATCAGTTATCCCTATCATTTCCATCACTCCCACTCTTCAGCCTACACTGGCTTCCATGACAGTTACATGTTTCAAGATCCTTTTGGTGTGCTGGGACATGCTTTTCATGTTTCTGATGAGAATATTGGATCTACAGCAAAAGAGGGAAAATCAGTGATGTCCTTTTAGAGAATCAGGTTATCTTTTCAGAATCCTATGTGTAGCATTGTGCTGCTGAATCTTGACAGAGAAATAACTCTTCAGAAAATTTAGCTTTGTGACTTCTTCACGTTCTCTAAAAAAGGAAGCACTAAATTTGGAAGACAGTTAATTAAAAATCAAAGGGGAATTCCACTTGATTGCATGGAGCTGGTGGCTGAGGGTATCCAAGGTAAAGTGTTCTCCACTAGAGCTAAGGCCTTTGCTAAAACAACAAGTCCTGTCCCTTAAGTAGGGCAGTTCACAAATTACTTCTGAGACGTCATAGTATTTGGCTCAACAAGCCTTTGCGCAGCGAGGGGCCTGAAGCCTTCAGTACCCCGAGATGATTAGCAATGCCAGCCACTGAGTGCCTGGCGTGCCAGGCTTCCCTGGTGCTCCTGTGGGAATAGCATCTCTCTCAAATAGAGGTGAAAAAACACAGCCAAAAGTACCTGTTGAAGCCTTTCAGCAGGGCTCAGCAGAAAGCAAGTTCCCCAGCACCAAAACAAGCAAAGCTTGCACAAGGAAGCTAGCAACAATAAGTACAATATTAGAATGCTGTAATAAAACCAGGAAATGCTGTAACTTCTTTTCTCTTGCTCTGTTTGAGTGTTGGACAGAAGTCTTGCAGTCACTTAAGACATGGTGAACTGATTCAACAGCAACCAAAAACACCAAGCCCCCCAAGTGTATTCTTCCCCCACCATGGTCACAGCCTTGTGCTAACTCCGATGCCCACCAGATCCCCTCATGAGCTGATTTAACTCACTAAAATGGAAGAACACTCTGTAAAAAGCTCTAGTTCACAGAAGAGCTGCAAGAGCTCCCACATTGGCACTGGCAGCATTTCCTAGCTGGAAGAAACAGAGAGGAAGGGAAACAGGGAGAGAAATGCATGCAGAGGGTCACTCCTGTCACCACACTTCTTGTTGTCTGCTGTATGGCCCATGGGGGTACACATCTGCTGGGCAGTGGGACCAGCATATACTGAGCATATACTGCTGGAAAGGCTCTGTGTCATGAAAGTGTTCATAAAGCCCCAGCAAAAGGTGGATGTGTAAATCAGGCTATTGGTACACTTTCCTTGTGAAGTGAAAAGAAGTCTGATCTGAGCCAGAATCCATAGAAATCCAAGTTCTCCTCCAGCTATTACCCCCAGCTTGTATTGGAATGGTTTAAATCCTTCCTGAGTGCGGAAGGGGGAAGAGGGAGCTGAAATGGGGTCCAGCTGAGGACACTTGGCTTCCAGCACAAGGCCTCCATTTCCCCAGTGGAAAGCTTCTCCAAACCTCTTCTGCTCAACTCTGTTTACCTTGCTGTTCTCTCCACAGGGCTCCCACCCACACAAGGCAGGAGGAGAAAGAAAATGGGAGGCACTCTGCCAAAAACTGCAGAGTTGCAAAGAATCACAGGAATCACAGGATACTAGGGGTTGGAAGGGACCTCTGTGGGTCATCTAGTCCAACCCCCCTGCCAAAGCAGGGTCACCTACAGCAAGCTGCACAGGACCTTGTCCAGGCGGGTCTTGAATATCTCCAGAGAAGGAGACTCCACAACCTCCCTGGGCAGCCTGTTCCAGTGCTCCGTCACCCTCAGAGGGAAGAAGTTCTTCCTCATGTTCAGATGGAACTTCCTGTGCCTCAGTTTGTGCCCATTACCCCTTGTCCTGTCACTGGGCACCACTGAAAAGAGCTTGGCCCCATCCTCCTGACACCCACCCTTCAGATATTTGTAAGCATTTATAAGGTCCCCTCGCAGCCTTCTCTTCTTCAGGCTGAACAAGCCCAGTTCCCTCAAGCTCTCCTCATAGGGGAGATGTTCCAGTCCCCTCACCATCCTCGTAGCCCTCCGCTGGACTCTCTCCAGTAGCTCTTCATCTTTCTTGAACTGGGGAGCCCAGAACTGGACACAGTACTCTAGATGAGGCCTCACCAGGGCAGTGTAGAGGGGAAGGAGAACCTCCCTCGTCCTGCTGGCCACACTCTTCTTGATGCACCCCAGGATCCCATTGGCTTTCTTGGCAGCCAGGGCACGCTGCTGGCTCATGGTTAACCTGTCGTCCACCAGGATGCCCAGGTCCCTCTCCGCAGAGCTGCTCTCCAGCAGGTCCACCCCAAGCCTGTACTGGTGCATGAGGTTGTTCCTCCCCAGGTGCAGGACCCTGCATTTGGCTTTGTTGAACCTCATCAGGTTCCTCTCTGCCCAGCTTTCCAGCCTATCCAGGTCACGCTGAATGGCAGCACAGCCTTCTGGTGTATCTACCACACCTCCCAGTTTGGTGTCATCAGCAAACTTGCTGAGGGTACATTCTAACTCTTCATCCAGGTCGTTGATGAAGAAGTTAAACAAGACTGGGCCCAGTACTGACCCCTGGGGGACACCACTTGTTACCAGCCTCCAACTAGACTCAGCGCCGCTTATGACAACCCTCTGAGTTCTGCCATTCAGCCAGTTCTCTATCCACTTCACCGACCACTCATCCAGCCCACACTTCCTCGGCTTCTCTAGGAGGATATCATGGGAGACTGTGTCGAAAGCCTTGCTGAAGTCAAGGTAGACAACATCCACAGCTCTCCCTTCGTCTACCCAGCCAGTCATGTCATCGTAGAAAGCTATCAGATTGGTCAGGCATGATTTCCCCTTGGTGAATCCATGCTGACTACTCCTGATAACCTTCTTTTATTCCACTTGCTTCATGATGGCCTCCAGGATAAGCTGCTCCATCACCTTTCCCGGGATGGAGGTGAGGCTGACCGGCCTGTAGTTCCCTGGGTCCTCCTTCTTGCCCTTTTTGAAGATTGGAGTGACATTGGCCTTTCTCCAGTCCTCGGGCACCTCTCCTGTCCTCCAGGACCTCTCAAAGATGATGGAGAGTGGCTCAGCAATGACATCCACCAGCTCTCTCAGCACTCGTGGGTGCATTCCATCGGGGCCCATGGATTTGTGGACATCCAGATCACTTAAGCGATCCCTCACACAGTCCTCTTCGACCAAGGGAAAGTCGTCCCAGAAAGGGAAAGCCCAGAGAAGTTCTCAGTTTGAAGAAAACACAGCATCTCTCAGAAGCAAATTGCAGCCGTGCAGTGTTTGCACGGACAACTTGGAAAGGAGTGAAGGTGTTCTATTGGAACAAGTTTTAGATGCCAATTTGAATCTGGTTTTACTTATAGTCTCTGTGTTCTAGCTGTCATTTTCTCCCTCTTTCAGAGATGCTGGCAGTGTTTTGATAACCGTTCTTCCATGAGCCTGCTGAGCCACCTAAGTGACACACCAAGACGAGATCAAAGATCTGAGATTTGGGTGCTCTCTGCACCACGCTGATCCCTGTGGCCTGCCTCGCTTTCCCATCCATCACCTCCGCTCTGGTGGCCTGCCTTTCCCTTCAGTTTCTCTGCCCTATTTGTCTCCAGCTAGGGTCCCAGCTTGGAAATCTCTACTTGCCTCTTCAAGCATTTATGTAATGGGTCCCACAGCACTCAGATTTGCCAAAGCAATTGCTGCTTTCACAGCCATCTTCTGTCTTGACAGTCACTGTCTTTCCCCTCCAAAAATCTTTATCTCTGAATTGAAAAGAAAAATCTGTCCATAAAAAGGCAAGCATCTCAGCTTAACTTCCATCTCTGCTGGAGTTGAAGGGAAATTTGCCAATGGCCTGAACAACGCCAGGAGATAATGCTCTTCCTTTATCTGTGCATTAATAATCTTCTGCTGCCAATCTCCCCAGCAAGACAGTCTTGTCAGTTCCCACAGAGTGCACAAAGACACTGTTACCTGCTCCTCTAACACAAGATAGGCCCATCAGAGCTTTTCCATTGTCTTGGATGGACTTAGTGTGTGCTAATACACATGTAATTTGAACATCTGTTTTGATTTCACACGAAGACCATAGGATTTTGTTTGGGGGGAAAAAAGGAACTGTAGGAAGCAAACATCCATGTACTAGATAGGATGACCAAGGATCACTTCCACCCCAAGCTAAAGTGTGCAGCCTGTATTGCAGAAGATACCTGTTCTGCCTCGGACCACACAACCAGACATATGGCTGAGGAACCTGGCTCCAACCTCCCATACAACTGTCATTGCACTGGGAGAGGACAAACTCCCAGGGTGACAGCTTAGGAAAAGGAAACAAGGGGAACTGAGGACAAAATGGCATACAGAACACTTTGGCCATGCCCATATTTCAGTCTTCCTCGCTCATACTGTACACAAGGAAGTGGTTACATGAAGCATGAGGTGATGAACACATTACTGTCTTCAGAGCCAAATCTGAAATTTTAGTCCGTTACAAATTCCAGGTAACAGCCACTGAAAAGCTTTATCTAAGACTTCTTCATTGTTAGTGCAGAGAACCAGTGACCCAATCTACAAACGTGTATTTGAAAAGAGTAAACAGCTGGGTTACAGACGTTGATTGCCTATTATTTCAGGCTTCAAAGGCAAGCAAAATCTTCAGCAAATATACATGGTTATTTCAGAAATAACTTTAGAATTAAGTAACACCATAATTATTTATTGGTTTTACTAGTGGCTGTATATAACACTTCCAAAGCCATGGAAGCAGCAATAATCTATCTTACAAATTTAATCCTTTCAATATGTAATGATGTTACACTTTGTCAATCTATACACACATATATACAGGCACTGTGTGTGTCACACACCTGGATGTATATGTGATACTTGTCTCAGACTCTTACAGGATATTAAAACAAGAGGGGTGAATATCAGAGTCACTGGTTATGGAGGATTTCCATGTCACAAGTCCCAGGTTTGCAGTGCTTTGCCACGCAGCCAGCAGACCAGCTCTACCTCTGCCTTCACACCACCTCACGTTAGTCCAGTTCAAAATACCACTCCCAAACCCATCCTGAAAACTCAGGACCTTCCTTTTGATACAGCATCAGCTTGGTCTCAGGTAAATATGATTTGCCAAAGGAGCTATGTCAGCACCAACCCGACAGTCTGCATGTATACCCACACTTATGTGTGGCAGATAGAGGTGTTACCACTTACTACTAACATGTTTTACACTACTTACACGCAATAAGACCCTGCTTTCAGCTGCTGCAGGTTTTGCTAAATGTTAACTAAAGGAGCTAAAATTTCCCATGTGGGTGTTCTCTTTCAGATGAATTTTGTGATGCTTACGTCAGGGCGGGGGAGGGAAGCGAGAAAAAATATGTTTTTTCACTCTTATTTAAAAATTCCAATAAAATCCTTGCTTGGAACCTTATATTTGGGGGCAGAAACTTGGCAGTGGTGGCTGGAGGGCAGGAGTTTAACCAAGGACATGCTTCCCACACCCCCATGAGGTTAAAAAAACCTGCCCATATTTAGGCAAGTTTATGCTTGAAAGATAACTAGCTCCATAGGCTGACACTCAGCCTTCAGTCTGCTGTCCTGCATGGGGCAAACAGACCCCCCCCGTGGGTCTGTACCTGAGCTGTCAGTAGGGACATTGCCTCTCCCATTCTCTCAGCTGCATTTTTATGAGTAAATTAAACAGCACCAAGGCCTGTAGCACAGTCTATAGTGTTTAATTATTAGCATGCTCCCTGGCACAGTTTTGTCTTGTCCTAGGGAGCACTCTGAGAGACTGTGTCTGGGCAAGGCTCAGAGAGCAGCAGTTGCCAAGGGCTGTTCCCAATAGGCAGAAAGGATAAAGCCATCCTGTTAAGGGAGGAAGAGAGTTTAGCTGTATGGATGTGAGCCAGGCTATGCCACTTGCTCTTAGTGCCAGAGAATGGGCTCTGGCCCAGTTTAATTACAATGAAGATGTATAATCAGTGACTCCTTCTCTGTCAGGTGTTGGCACTGAGGAAGGAGAAAAATCAAACAGTGAAGAGGAAAGAGCTGAAGCCACTGGGGGGAAAAGGGTGACAGTGGGAGGGTGTAATCTTAGAGTTCAAGTTTAGGGTAGGAAAACATGGGATTGAGAGGTGGTGCAAGAGAGAAGGAAGGAATGGATGGGAAGAGATGAAGAGGTCAGGAAGAAGGATTTGTATGGTGATGGGAATTGCATTACTTTGAGAAGAAGTTTAGTAAGTGGAACAAAATGAGTTTACTGGTCAAAAAAAAAGAATGAGATGAGGAAAAAAAAAAGGAGGAAAAGAAAAGATGGTGGAAACTGCAAAAGCTTAGTTCAGGAGAATGGAGCAAAAAATCAATCAGGCCTTTGGGCAAGTAGAGGCTACAAAGCCCTTGGAGAGAACTTCTGTCCTCCAGTGTGCATGGCCCACCTGGTCCTAGGAAAGAGCCTAGGCTTTATCAGGAGATTTCATCTGTTGCTTACACATTTTTGTATCTTTATCTTTGGCTTTCACCTGTGTCACATTTCATTCTAAACAGGAGCAATTTAATCTTCCCTTCTCAGGAACCTCATGGTCAGACAGAAGAAATGTCAGAAACAGTTAAGGTAACCAACCCTGTGTGTATCCCTGAGAGAAAATGTGGAGCAGCGATTTCCATCAATAACTCCCTGTGGAGATTTGGAAAGGCTCCATGATCGCTTAAAGGTATCCTTGAAGAATCATTTTAATTAACCGTTTACCTGCCGTACGTTGCCTGAGGCTTTCAGCAGCTTACATTGCAGTCACTTCAGCATCAACTTGTCACTTAGTCATATGAGCAGTCTAGGCAGGGTGCACTTGCAGTCTTTCATTTCTGTGAAGAGAAGTACAAGCCACACTGGGGTGAAAATCCACACCGGGAACCACCTGACCCACCTGAAAACTGAGACGCAAGGGGAGACCTCAGACTTCCTTCTCATTGCTACTGCAACATAAATATTTCATTTTTTCTTCTTTTCTTTTTTTTTCCTTTATAACTGAATATTTTACTGACCCTGCAAAAAAAAGAAATCCTCTTACCATGATCACTAACGAACAAAAAGCAGAAAGCTCTCACTGCTATTGTGCTTGAAATATAATAGTCAAGGTTAGCACATAATAGCTAAACAATATGCATTTGAAAGCCGTCAAGAGAATAGTGCTTTGTTCTAATGAAAAGGATTGAAATGTTTTCTACTGTCTGCCTTGACACTTCATGTTACAGTACTTGGAATTACTTCAGTCAGGGAAGCTGTCACATCACTCTTAAAGTGCCTGTAGAGCAGCAACACTGCAGCGGCAGCACCAAGCCAGTGCAGTGCACCCACAAAGAGGGGATCGTTTTCATCCTCCTTCCTTGCCAGAACCACATGTGCTTAGGGACCACCGGAGGAAAGCGGTTTTCTAGTGGGTTGGAGATTTTTTCTTTTCTGATTGCTCTTTTGGCACTATACCAGCATATCCTGTGGGCCAAGACACAGCACTTGGCAATTTCAACGGGAGCAGCTCCGGGGTGAGTGTTTGCTAAGTGGGTGCTCATGCACAGTCCTGTCCATTATGAGCCAGCCTGAGTGGTTTTTGCCAGTCCCAGTTATTTCAAGATCTAAACCACAGGATGGAAATTCTGGTCCTGACCATATCAGGCATGCGGAGAACAAGCAATTCCAGCTACAGGCTATGCCTTAGTTCTTATCAGATAGGTGTCTTAATATCGGGCTAAATAAGCAACTCTCCTAACTGAGGCAAGCCCAATTTTGTAGAGAGAGGAGCTGTGTGACGAAGCTGGGTGAGATGCTTTTGGGTTTTGGAAATACGTAAGCGTAGAGTCAGGAAGCAATTACCCTTTCAGGTGTAAACCAGTTCCAGAAGGACATTCTGCCTTGTGGAAACAGCTCTGAGCAAAATCTCGCTTGGTTTGGAGGGTAATTAATGAGATCAGTAATTAAAGGAGCACTGAAGTCATTCCTCCTGCCCTCCTCCCCCATCAGTAAAGGACAGCCAGAGCCATTCTCATAAGATTAATTCATCCACAGTAATAGCATAAAATTGTGTAATGGAAAAGCAGAAAAGCAAAGCTCTGTGAACCAAAAAGAAAAAGAAAAAAGAGGGCCATGACAGAAAAAAATAAAAAGAACAGTTAACTAGTTCTTCTGGGGTGAGACTCAGTTTCAGCTTTGCTTGTGTTTCATTAGTGGACAGCTGGAGCTGCAGTCTAGCACTTAGCATCACCAAGGAGCCTAAAGTGTATCCTTCTTATCACCAAAAAATTCGCAATTCCTTGTGACAGGAATAGCATTGGTAATCATGGTCCCTCTTCTGCCACCTACCACCAGCACAGACAGCTGCTCCTTGTTCTCAGACTGAAGATCAGACCCAGAACAGGCTCAGGCACAGAAGCTGGAAGGAGGCAGAACTTGGTTACCTGAGCCCAGAGCTGCAGTCCTCAAAATACCCTTCCCAGTGCTGCCTCTCCTTGGATGTAACCAGCGTGGCCTTTGCCCCTTTTCAGGCAGCTGAAACAGTCACCCACGCATATCAGGACAGGGTTGAGTGGTGCTCAATGCACTTTCAGGTGAAATCCCTGGATCCCAATCAGACAGGGCAGCCCTGGGCACACAGAAGTGCTGCTCCAGGTATTTAGATAACTATTGAACCCAGACACTCTCAGGGTTAGGCAGCAGCTGATTCACATTACAGTTTTTGCCTGCAGGACTGAATTTTACCTCTGTCTTATTCTGCATACCCAAATCCTCATCTGGAACGAGCCTTAGCCTAAACACCCACTTCCCAGGAGCAAAGCTTCTGTCCTATTTTCATTTCTACCTAGGAACCATCCACCCTCTCTCCCTGTCTAGCCTGGAACTAATCAGCTCCACATGTCTTTGCTATGCAGTAGTAATTACCCTCAACCTACAGGCAGGGTTTTCACGCCTGAGCCAAGCATAAGTCAGCAGAAAAATCTTTGCATCTACCAACAACAGACATGCTCACTACTGGCTAGCGGGCAATTGCTCCAGGGAAATCCTGGTATCCAAAAGAGAAACACAGTGACACAGTCATTAAATGGTTCCATTAAATGGTTCCTTACTCTGTTTCTGCTCGATTCTTTCATGTGCTTTCACCCAACAAACTGGGTATCCTCTGACCATCTGAATGTTACTTCCAGTACCTCCCTGTGTTGACTTTTGGTGTCTTTCCACCAAGCAACCCAGCACCGATATCCTGAAGAGCTGACAGTGAGGTCTGTCGGGGCAATTACTTAACTTCCTTCTCCTAAATGGAGCAGCCTTTGGCACCATGCAGCCTGTGACAGTGGGGGAAAAAAAATGAATCCAGGGTGTGCTCTGTTTTAACCAGCTCTTAGAAATGCTGAGTTAAGAGTTAAGAACAAACTTCTCCTTCGCTTGCCCAAGAAATCAAACCTCACACCTCAGCTCAAGGAAAGATTACAATATTTCTTTTTCTTTTTCCATGCAGAGGACAAAATTGGTGTTAATAACAAAAATGTGTTCATGGTAATATTTTAAATCACCTTTCTTTAATTTAGAGGAATTAAGATGGTTAAGGGGTAATATTCATAGTGCCAGAGTATATAATGCAAAAAATGCTTTTTGCAGGTAATTAAGGACTGAGTCTTTCTGATAACCACACAAGTGTATTGCAAGTATGTATTCCAATGCAATGAATATCTTTCCTATTTCTAACTAAGATCTGATGATTAAGTAACGGACAATCTTTAATACATAGCACAAAGTACACTGCTCTTCATCCTTCACCAGAAGAAAGCTTGTCCTGTGACCAGTGCCAACATATTCTAATTTTTTTTCATTCAAAACCAGACCAAGGATTTAACTTGCAAATGTTTCTAAGCACCGGACTTCTGGAACATTTAGACTCAGAAATCTAAAAATATTTTTCTATCAAAAATAACTATTAAATTAGCTACTAAATACAGTAACAGTATCAAATAACAATGAAAATTGTGAAAGAAAAGTTCTGACATGAGGAAAATATGACCATAGCAGTAAACAGATTTTTTTTTTATGCTGTCACTTCTTTTTAAGGTGTCAGAGTTCACAGGCAACAGCTGGACTTTGGCAACGTTGCCATTTTCTTGACCACATGGTATTTCAGAGGACACTGCTCACCAAGTCAGAGGCTCTGGGTTCTGTTCCTACCTCTGCTCTTCTATGAACTGCTTATATCAACTCAGGCAAATGATTTAGCATTTCTAAGCATTGCTTTTCATGTCAGTAGTCAGGGTAATATTTATTTTCTCCTGTCCTCGCCTTGTTTGGTTAGCTTGCATGCTCTTTGAAGAAAGACCTGCCTTTCCCTCATTTAAATGGCACCTCCCAAGAGGGCAAAAAGGAATAGCTTCATCTTGGTTGTATGTACAAATAATCAATGACATTCTCCAGAACGTGCTTACAGTCACCTTCAGTTCTTTGCTGATGTGATCTCACACTGTGGAAGTAACTTCATCCTTTGTGAAGCTGTGCACCTCGCTCCCCAACCCAATCTTTTGCCTGCTTCAATAAAACAGTTTTGACAAATGGGATCTCACTATCAAAGCTATCAGGAGAAAAATAATGAGGCTAGGAAGCAGCAAGAAGCACAGGAACAGTGCTTCTTGCTGTCTCAGAATGGAGGCACAGTGCTGCACACCAGGAGAAGAGGGAACCCTTGAGCTGCCAGCATTGCTAAGTAGCCGTTAAGCAAGATGAGCAAGGACCTACAGCTGGTCTGTAGGGATGGCCAGATGCACAGACGGTGCTCCTGCTTTTTAATATCCAGGACAGCAAATGTGAAGGTGGAGACCACTACATCACACCTTCTTCCAGGCCAAACAAAACCAACAGAAATCCGTAATAACACTCCTGTTGCCTTTGGATGGAGTATGTGGGAGCGTGGTGTGGCTCTTACCAAGGTAGCCAACAGCTGTAACCACTGCAGGCTTCAAAAGTGTTGCACCTCAGTTTGCAACCTTAGCTCCTTATTTTAACAGGAAGATTAGTTAAATTTGGCTTCCTGGGGGCAGAGCAGCAGCAAGAAAGAGAAAGATCTCCTCTGCCTCACAGTCACAGCAGGGCAACGGAAAAAGTCAGGAGTTGTCCTTCACCAGCTCTCCCCCCAAAAAGTGTAATCTTTCTGGAGAGAAAATGCCATAGCTCAAGCAGAAGTCATCATCATTTATCTGCTCAAAACATGAAATTCACTGTTTCAGCATAGGTCCAGGTCTCAGGGGTGGGGTTGGATGGGGAAACACGTATTACCAAGTCAAGGGCAGTGGAATGCAGGATGCTGCTTCCCATGAATCATGGGTTTGTCTGAAGATCCTGGGCCTTCCCTACATCTACCTTCACAGACCAAACTTGCCATCTCCCAGAATGGCTTCCTGAGCCAGAGCAGGGTGAGATGGCATCCAAATCCACAGAGTGTTGAAGGACTCACAGGTATCCCCCTAGGGCACTTCTCTGGTCAAGGCCAAAAATAGCCATTTTGGCAGGAGCTTGCTTCACTGTGACTGACCAAAGAGAACTTTTCCATCTCAAGTGATGGCCAAGTGTTGCAGTGAGACATTTTCCCATTACAGCTTAAAGGCAGCAGAGACACTAACTGCAGGTGAGCTTCTGGTACCCAGACCAGGGCTATACTTAAAAACTGAGCCAAATGTTATTCAAAATTGATTTAAACTCCATCAAAAACTTCATGACCTGTCCAGTTCCAGGAAAATAACATGCTGAAATCTTTGACTTTGCAGGTAGCAGGCCTAGGCAATGGCTAAAACAATTATCTAGACCTTTCCAAGACTCAGAGAAGTTTACATCTGCTGTTGGCCAACCACTTGGTACCTGCTCGCATGGTTTAATGATCTGGATGCTGCCATAAACAATTCGACAAGATTTATGAAGCAACATAGCACAGCATATTTATGGAAGAGAAGGATAAGGAACTGGAGCCGTCCCGTCCAAAACCACTGAGTACCCAACCATTGACTCACACAACAGTTCTCATTGCAAAGAGCTCCTTTCTCCCAGTTGTCAGCGAACCAACCTTTTCACCAGACAGCCCAGTATTAACGAACGGACAACTCAAAAAGAAAAGAGTAAGCTGCCTTGGCAATGGAAATTGGCCTCATCAGAAAAAAATCTTACCACTTCATGAACTACTGCCAGCAAATGTCATTAGGCTGTTAGACTGCTAGAAGAGCAAAGGAACTGCCATATGGGGTCAGTCAAAGGCTCATCCCAGCCGGCACCCTGGTTTCAGGAGTGAGCAGGGGAGGAGGTAAGAAGGAGCCATGTGCAGGGCAAGCATCTCCGGGCACGTGCTTCCTGCCTCAGCAGCGTGTGGTTCATTCCCAAGAGGGAAGATGAATCCAGACCATCAGGTTTAAGAATTGTCAATGGAACAACTGAAAATCATTTTAACTTTCAGGCGTAACAAATTGCCCAACAGCTACAGAGCCCAACCCCCCTCCTTCTAACATTAAACCAGTGTAAATTCATACACTTTAACTGAGGTGTTTTTGTGTTGGGTTTTGTTTAAGCTGGCGTGGCTTAATTCACTAGCCCTTCAATCAACAGCCCTTGAAACTTGTCCCTCCCTGCCTCCCTCCCTCCCTCCCTCCTTCACCCTTTCATGGACAGCATCAGAGATTTTCTAACATGCCTTTCCTGAAATCTGTCCATCAAACTTGCCCTGTTCCTTTTCTTCATTCAGCTCAACTTTGCTTTCCTCTGGATGTGTGCATACTAATTTTAAGAGGTTAGAGGAGGGTACAAAAGAATAACGTGGAGGCAAAGGAAGCCAAAAAAAGTGTTGTGTGGTGAGGTTTTTTTGACTATTCAAATGCTCATGAATTGTCAGAGAACTGGACAGGTAATACCTTTTCTAAACAGAGTCTTTAATTTGGAAAAAATACTCAAAGCTCAGCATTTCACGCCTCCACTAAGATATGCCTCTGGCTACCTTTTTATTTTTCATGCCGTGTTTTCTGAAACGTTACATTCAAGAGAATGTATTGCCTTCAAATCATGTACACATGCATGTTTATTAAGTCATTACCATAGCCTTAAGTCCGTAAAACCACCATGGACTGCAACACCACATGTGCATCCAGCAATTAGATGAATAAATTAACCCTGAAAAATTTCTGCTTGGGGTGGAAGGGAACAAGCTGTACTGTGAAAGTTGAAATAACACTCCAGAACAGAGAAATCATTTTGTATTTAAAAGACTGCTACCTGGCTAGTTCTCAAAAAAGATTAAAAAATAGAAAAAAATCACCCAATCATGCTGATGATTACCAATAGCTTTAAAATCTTGAAGTAAAAGCAAGAAAAAAATAGTAGAAAACAAGGATCTTGCAGAGCACACATTTCCAAAGTACATTACGCCACCAGCATCATTTTCTATGCGGCAGTGTTCTTTCAATTATTTCTTCCCCTCTCTTTCTCTCTGCAACGAAAATTGGCAGAAAAAGTTGCCTGCAGGATCAGAGAGGGGTATTTTTATCAACCTACAACTAGATTAAAAATCCTTTATCTGAAATGCAGCAGTGGACTGGCCTAAATTAAATCCCATCTCCCTTTGCTTCTAGGCTGTGAAGGAGTATCACACAAAGGGCATTTGCTTAATTTGCAGCATTTTTAAATTTCTGTTAGTTTTAGTTTACACTTGCACAAGTTACCCATGAAAAAAGGAACAAGAGAGGGAACAGAGAGCTACATAGTAAATGCCCAAAAGGGCATGCCAGGTGAGGTATGTTACCTGAAACATTTGGTCCGTCCATCACCTGAGGACACAGGAGTGGGTCAAGCCCAAAGCTCTGAAGGGCAACTTCTAGACAGTGCATCACTACCTTGGACATCGCCTTTCTATGCTTGCTGTAGTGCCCTCTTCTTCTCTACAGAGACTATTCACATGGCAGAGCATCTGCAGAACCTGGGCTTGCATGAATTTTTTCATGGTATTAATAAGCACTGTTTGCAGTGTTGCACTGCAGTGTGCCTGCCACAGAGCCTCTCAGTAACTGGGTCGCCAGAAATGCCCTCTGTCACCATGCCCATTGCATCGCTGACATAATCACCAGGTGTTAACCGTACCCACACACATGCACTCGCTTAATTACGCCCATTTGATGCAAGCCCTCTTTTATCTGCACAGCCCTAACGCTCAGGGGCGTTGATGTTGCAACACAGATACAGTTGGATAAAAGTGGGGAAGAGGGCAGTAAACAAAGTCGGGAAACAGCAGGAAAAAACAGGACCTGAGAAGACGACATCACTGCATAACTCATTGCTCTCCCGTGAGCAAACCACTTGGCTTCTACAGGAAGGGTTAGGAACATTTGGGTCTCTTCCCTTTCGACCCTGTAAAGGACACCACCACCAAAAATAAGGTTGGGTGAAGAATCAGCAGACATCCTGTCCAAGGTGGTTTTGGGTAGTTGTTCCAATTTCTGCACTGCTGACTTCTCTGGCTCTGTCTCATGTCGGACTGTACAGGAGCAAACATCTATTAACTTGGCTCAGCAGTGATTGCTGTGCACAGTGGCCTGGGCAGAGATTTTTCATTTCATTTTCATACATCATTTACAGCTTGCTGTAGCCATTCCAGAAAGTCAGCACCAATCTCCTTAAGTTAACATGGAACAAACAGGAAAGGAGATAGAATTCTTCTGTTGTTATTTAAAAGTCTTGTCATGTCTGGGCACATTTGGTGCTGCACTGATTTCATTTTCAATATACTTCACTGATATAACGAAGTCATTTCCTTGAGAATACACAGGGGAGGCCTGGACAGCATTAATGTAGAAAAAAACAAACAGAACCAATTTGCTTGTAACAAACCTATTTTCTGTATTGCCCTTTGCTTGTTGTTGGATATTTTTTCCTCACATTTTATATTAATGTGATGGGCCGGATTCTGATTTTCAGCTTTACTGTAAACCCCCCAAGGAGAGAACAGAATTTCTCCAGAATTATAAAAGTAATACAGATGAGGGTAAGACCCTGAAGCTTGTCTCAAAATAGATTTGGAAAGCATAGATTTGGATTGCTAAAAAATAGGTGAAAAGCGCTCCAGAAATGTCCAAGAGTCCTTCTGCACCCAAGTTCAGACAATCATTATGCCTGTGTCCTTTAATCATTTATCCTCTCTGCTTCAGTTACACACTCTATGAAGAGAAGTATAATAATAACTCCTTTACAGCCTCCAATGGCTGTAAGGAGGATTAATTAGTTAATGTTTACACAGTGCAGGGGCCAGGCTCTGTGCTGATTTATGCTTGATGCGTGTCAGCTGGGGTGTATTAAGGTGGGAGCCAACACACTTTTGAGCCTTTTGCAAAGAATGCATCAGGTCTAATGCTACTAATTTGCCCTTTGCTTAATTTTTTTCTCTGTTTATGATGGCTTCACAGAGCTGACAAGGCTTCTTCATACCTATCTAGCAAGCTCGGCATCTCTGCAGAGGAGTGTGGAGACCCAGCTTGGCAGCAGTCTTTGGGGAACACCTGAGGTTGTAGAGGTGAAGTCATGATAAGCAGCTCTCCAGGAGGAGTGGTGGCACAGAGCTCTGACTCCATGAACAAGGGGACAAGAAGACACTGCTTTAAAACAAAGTCAGGCAGTGGAAGAATGGTTATTTTGGGAAGAAATTGCTTCCTTGGTTCTTCTAGATCTCTGCTTTGCGTAGCAGCAACCACTACATTTAGGAACTTTAGTGACATCAGTGGAGAAGAGATAGTGTATATCTTCAGGGTAAGGCAAAACAAGTAAAAATAAGTCTAATTAGGCTTTTCAGTTTGGAAAGTCTTCTAGGAAGTGACCGTAGTTCATAAGAGCATATGGCACTATCACTTGATCCTCTTACCAAGGGCAACATTAATGACTTTCCCCAAACCTGACAGTATACACTGTTGAAGGGTTAAAAGGATGTCCAGTAAAGAAAATACTCAAAAGTCAGAGTCTGTACTGTTATCCTTCTCCCCTTTGCCCTTTGTATCCAGGCCAGGAACATCTCATGTATCATATGAAAGGATTGCCGTAGTGAGAGCACAGTGACAGTCGCGCTGATACCAGCTGCAGCAGTGAGCACTGGTGTGCAGAGCAGATCTGCTGCTGAGCTGGATTTAGTGCCTGCCTATTCTGGGAATCATGAGAAAATGCAAAAATACAGTACTGTTCCCCCATGCTAACTCGATCCCTGTGTAATTTTTCCAGGAGGTGCATCCCATACTTTTCCCACAATAGTCCAAGAATGTTATTTGGATGAGCTTTCATGTGAAACTGACCACATTAATTCCTGTGACTGAACACGGAGCCTTGATGCCTAATGCAGACGTCTACGTTATATGCCCAAAATCAGAGAGAATAAATAGCCTTTGGCAAATTATCGTTCTGCTGAAATCAGCCTGACTTACAGTACCCAATAATACTCCCGATCAACAGATGAGAGTGTCAAGTCCAAAAATCCTGACAGCTACTAAACTTTAGAATGCATAAAACAACGGCACACCAAGGAAAAGAGTGGAACAGAAGGAAAAACAAAAATTTATTTAAGACTATCATGGCTTACATAGCACCTTTTGTCCGGACCAGCTCTCAGGATATCTGCTTATGTGAGAAGCTTACAAGGGAGAAGGGGAGGGAGGATTCTTTGTGTCATTGAAGTTAATAGCTAACTGAATTCCATGGAGTTAAATTCCTCTCTCCCTGCATACTTAGTGGAATACCACATTTGTTCAGTCCCTTGTACTTGGTCTTACTGCCCTCTGCTACATGAAGTATTACTGCATTCCCAGATACAATTTTCTCATATTGTTGCCTCAGTCATGGGCTCATAAAGACAGTTTCAATGGATAGAATTGTTAATTGCAGGAACAGGGAAACACATCTGCCATCAAAGTTAGCATTCTTTGAGAAGCAGCTGTCTAGAAATCACTTCAAAGTAAAGGAGACATTGAAATAATTTCCATCGAGAACAGTGCTTGATAGACAGACACATGAGCAGGTAAATAGAACCCTAAGTTAGCAGGATGGCACATACATATTTATGTATAAATGCACACTGATGCAAAAGGGTTCTTTCAACCGATACACAGAGATATGAAATATTTTGGTGAGTTACTCTATTAGCCAGGCTCAGAAGCCACTAAATGAGACAGGAACCAGTAAGCTAAATGAAGACAGCAAGCTTCTGGTGACCCTCGCAGAGAAAAAAAATAAAGGGAGTATTTCCTGAGATTGCAAGTACGAATGAAAGGACAAAATAGCTATGACAAAGAGTCAGAACAAGGGTGAGACAGCCTGAGAAAGGTAGTTTGAAATGCTGAAGGAAACATGAAGAATTCCAGTCCTAGCTTTGAGGAAACGCTGAAACAATCAGTCACAGACTGATAGAGTGAAGGTGAAGAAGATTATAAGTATTTAAAACAGAAAGAGTTAATAAAAAGCAGGAACTCTGGGTGGTGAAGGACTAGGAAAGAATTTAAAAGTATTTATTAAATGTGTCTGTGAACTTATAAAAATATCAACTTATGATCAGCCTTAATTGAAGATGTCCCAAAAGCAGAATAATGTAGGCATAATGATCAAAGATGTTTAGGGACAAAAACTCTAAAAACAAATCCTCGGGAAGAAGAAAGCTTGGAAAAAATCCAAAGAGGATTATCTCTTGAGAGACATAGTAGGAACACTACTTCTTTATATTCTTCATATTAAACCCATAGCAAACTGGTGTTTTTCAAAGCAACCACAAAAAATTGATCATCACAATGATGTGCATATGACCAGTCTGGAAGAGTCAAAGTGGGAGTTCACCAGTATGATCTGTGCAGTTTTTAAAAAGGATCATTCATAGCAGCATTACAGTAGTGTCTAGGGGCCAAGCTGTGATCTCTTTGTTCCAGGTTCTGAACAAACAGTGCAGAGAGTTTGCCGGAGGAGCTAATGACCTTAACAGACAAAACAAAAGGTTGGAGAAGGAAGCAATCCAGGAAAGACAGACTACTCTTCCCACATGTGCCAAGACAGATCTGCGTCTTTGTATAAGCTAGGGCCAACTATCAAAAGTGGGGTAGAGAACCCCAGTCCTTTGAACACACACCCATTGCTCAAGCAATTCCAAAGTATGTATGACAACTGCACACTGCTGGTTACCTTCGGTTTGGGGGATCACAAGTCAGAACTTCGACCTCCTAGGAAGCTGCAGGATTTAAAAATCTTGTGCTTTTTACTGTAAGAAGGCTGAATGCAGCATATGTGAAAGATTTAAGGAACATCAGGCAGCTGTTAGAGATTTGCATGTTATGAACTCAGCTTTGGCAGCATCTTCTGTGAACAGAGGTAGACAGAACAGGATAAAAGTTGGTAGCAGAGTCCAGTGGTCTCAGTGGACTCACAGGACTTCTACTGCCTAAGAACACTGTTGCACAGCTGTGTAATACGTGAGACCATTAACTTGGTCATATTTATTACCCAATCACATTTTCTTAGTCGTTTGACCTCACCTACCTTTATTCCTCAGATGACCCCAAGCAGAAATCTATGCTTCCCTGGCATTTCACTCTGACGTATTGCCTGCCAGAGCATGGAGAAAGCACTGAGACTGTTTCCAATGGAAAAGGTGCCTGGAAATCAAGCAGAAAAGGGAAGCGCATACCGTGCAGAACTGAGCGTTACCCAGGCCTGTACGAATATCCAAAGAGAGGAAAATCAAATATAAATTGCTACTAATCTTCCTATGTTACCCCTGCCCATGAACTGGGAATCATTTTGGGGGCATTATAATCTGCAGTATGCTGAAAGATTTTGCTCATCACTGGACGTGGCATTATAGAAGCAGCCCTACAGAACAGAAGTCCATCTTGTCCCAAACAATGGCCAGAGGCAGACGTCTGGGGCAGACCGCAAGAGAGAAAGCCTGCAGTGGTATTTCCTCAGAATTAACACCGTGCCTACAGAGGCTTTCTCAGTCAGAGGTGCTGTCAGTAGGCTTCACTAGATTTTTTCCTTCTATTAATGTGTCTAGGGCTGGTTTGTTTGTTTGTTTGTTTTTAACACTATAAGCAGGTACAGCTACCTGTGGCAGAAAGTTTCACAGATCTACATACCAAATGAAGAAACATTTCCTTCTGCCTCCTTTGAACCAACCTTCTACCAGTTTCTCTTCACACCCTCGTATATTCCCTCATGTCAGGGAGGAGAGTGAACAGTCCTTCCTTATTTACCATTTTTATGACATCCCATCCATCAGTATAGGTACCTTCAATTATCTCATCTCCGTCTTGAAGACTATTATTCCAGCCAGCTGTTTCTCAGACAGAAGCTCTTCCATACTACACCCCTACTGCCCATCTCTGAACCTTTTCATGTATGCTGTGTCCCTTATGAGATGGGATGTACCAGAAATGCATACAACATTAAAGAATTGCAAGTGACATAAGAATGCTCCCTGTTGTGTTCTCTGTTCCTCTCTAGATTTTTTAACATTTGATTTGCTTCTTCATCAGTATCAGAGATGATGCACCATGTCATTAAGGAATGAAATTTGAGGGAGCTACATACAGTTTCACAGAGACAGAAGCTACTACTCAAAGCATGGTCCAGACAGTCTTAGATGTAATTGCCAACAAATTAATTCACCAAAGAGTGCTGAACCACTGATGCTATTTTAGGCTTTGTTTTGGTAAATAGCAAGTGCATTACAGAAGAAGCGATCAAAGAAAATAACCTTTGACTGAGCGATCACAAGTTGATTCAGTTTAAATTAAATGGAAGAGTAAACAAAAATAGGTCTGTAATTAAGGTTCTACATTTCAAATGGTCAAAATCTGAGAAATTAAAGGAACTAATTAGTGAACTCAGCTGGACTAAAGAACTGAAAGCCATGAATGTGGGAAAGGCCTGAGATTCCTTTCAGCCTAAAGTATAGAAACTACCTCCAGCACATGTCCCAAGCCAGGGAAAGACAAAGCCAGTAAAAATTACTCTAAATTTAAGCAAATAGATAATCCACCTCAACAAAGGATAAGAGCAATCAACCAAGGGCCAACAAATAATGGAAAAAAGACAACTCAGCAAAAGGAACAGTACTTCAGAGGTCAAGAAGCTTGAGACTAAAATGAGAAACGCTAAACTCAGGTGGAGTAAGACCTAGCAAAGGGTGCAGAATGAAACAGAAGTGGGCTTTTCAACTCTATAAATAATATAAACAGCAAGGAAAGAAGTGGGACAGATAGGTGAGAACTTAAAGACATGAAGTTTTCAGCACCAGAATTAGATGGATACTTCACACTGATTTTTGAGCAAGGGTAATACTTACAAAGAATAGCAGGATGGCTGATGACAGCAAAAGGATGGTAAGGACCATATCTGTGAGAGAATCTAAGCTCAAAAAGCTTAGTGCCTTCAAAAGTGTCTCCATTTTCTTGGGGCTGCAGCTACCAATGTGAGCCAGCACACCAAACTGAGAGTTGGTAGGTCGGAGAGTCCAGAGAAAGGGGAGAGAAAAGGAATGGGAGATGTGGGTAATGAGGTGGGCTAAGACAGGATGTTAAAATGAACTTGGTGTGAAGTGTTGTCCCCACACAGCTGCTCCAGGAACTCCAGAGACAGTGAAGACTCCTGTGGGACGATGGGCATTTTCCTCCTCTGAGAACAGGCGGTTCCACTCCAAAAGATATCTTACCTTCATTCCTTGGTATGGGAGAGCTGCAAATTTGAAAAATCTTCAAAATACGCGTGAGAGGCAGCAGGAGTGGGCTAATGAGAGTGTTCTCCTGTATAAACATTTGCTACAGGTTAGTCTCCAGAAAGGTTTGGAATGAATGGGATGTCCTTTTAGTTTGGGAGAACTTAAAATATGAATCACCCCACAGGGAAAATAGAAGAGAAAAGCCCTGGGCAATTTCTCACTGCTGAATGTTTATGCTAATACCATTCTAAATTAAAGCAATAATAAGTAAATGTTGTTCAGCGTGAGGAGGGTGCATCAAGTGGGGTCTAGTCTACTAGACCTAGTAAGTGAGACAATAACTCACTTCAAGAATTGTTTAGCTATCAGCTGGGAAAAACATCACTCTCATTTGGCAGGGCATGCATGGCTTACAAGATATTAAGCAGGTATCCACTGGAGAAGAAAACAGTGATACTTTTACAATAGACTGTAATTTCAAGGGTGGTTAATAAGTGAATAAATAAAACAGCTATCAATATAAGTAGTACATTTTTTATATCTGTAGAATTCCAGTAAGAGGGCCACTCAGCCCTTTCATCACATTGAATTTATGCTAAAATATCTTGCTGACCTCAGCTGCACCCTGTAGCCTTCCACATTGCACCATAGTCTTCAAATAGCCTCCCAATGAAGAGCTTCCTTGCCTTTCCTTGCTGTACTCAGGACCTACATGTGCAACATCTGTCCTAACAAATGACCCAGCCATGGAGTCCAAGCTCTGATTAGCATCTGCTCTGGAAGATCTGCTGAAATCAGCAGCAGCTGAAAGTCCAAAGTCCTTTGAAAATTCTGGTGTCAGTCACATTGCAGAGCGCCAGCCATAGGGTTGCCATAATTCCATCCCAGGAAGCGTCAGACATGCTATGCCTACGTTTCACAGATGGTCTGTGCTTGGAAACACATGGCATTTATTGTGCATATACAGACCATCTGTCCAGTGCACAGACCAAAAGCCCGTGGCTCCTGGAAATGCTGGACACATCACACGTGCTCTGTAGCTTAGCTGGGCACGTGCAGAAAATGTACCTGAAATTTTTACTCTGCCTGAGCAGGCAGAGCCTCTGAAATCCTGGACAGAGGGAATGGATTGCTAAACTTAAAATTCTGTAGGAGAAGAAAGTGTACATGCACAGTGTGCAATAGATCAAAACGTGCACTTTCACAGGGTAAGAAGGATCTTACCAACACTGCCTGCTCTGCTTTGAGCAGAGAAATAGTTGAAGTATCCCACTGGACAGCAACCAGGACCTCTCCAGTCCTCAAGAAAGGGCCTGAGTTCTCTAATGAAACAGTCAGCAGAAGGGATCTCAGTCTCAATAGCCCAAAAGGCTGGGGGTGTTGTGATAAACTGGTGTCACAGCAACAATTTGGCAGCTCCAGAGAAGTGCCTTGAGATTTCAGGAGCACAATCCTGCTCTTTCCCAGACATACTCACTTCCATGGAAGACAAGTGGGGCGACTGCCACACGTGTCCCAGGGTTGATCTTCTCTGCGTAAAGCGGTATAGAAGAGCAGACACAATTTCCCCTACGGTCAGATTCCCTGGTCATCTCTTCCCACAACTCCCACAGTCGCGTGGCAAAGCACACTCCGGGTGAGGGATGTGTGGTCAGAGCACGCTCTCCACTGACCAGTCAGCCTCACAAAAGCTGTTAAAGCTCAGAAGGCGGCATAACTTCTCTGGGGCCACTCTAACTCAGTGCTATCCGTCTTCTTGGGAGGGTGGCAGATCCCTAAAAACAATTCCAGCAGAGATGTTGTCATTTATAAAGAAATGTAAATGTATTCTTCCTTACTGTCTAGGCGATCACAAATGCATGAATACCACACTTTGACAAAAGGCACTGCTGGACCTATTGCGAGGGCAAAAAGTTGCCCAGAATCTGCTCCAGCACTGGGCAGGTACACATACCTCTCAAGACTCACATATACACATGCAAATTACTGCTCCAGGCAAGCAAGCAGGACGCACACATGTTATTATAATATGTCCCTTAATAGAAAGGAAGTTATATAGCGATGATAGGTATATTTGATACCTGGATATTTCAGGCAGACCTGCCCTGAGTTTCTTCCCTGAATCATCTGATCACATATCACCTCAGCTGTAGCTCGGTGAGTGGAGAGGAAGAGTGATGATACCACACGTCTTCTCCAAAGGTTACACCTGCCAGATGGAAAGGCCTCCTGAAGATGCAGTAGCAGCTAGAGGTTACTCAGCTGCTCACCACCTCTCACTTTCTCCTCTCCACATAAAGGGCAGCCGAGCAATTACTGAAGGAAAGGAATGAGCAGCCTACGCCTGTACACGTGGGGATCCTGTTGCAGGAGCATAAATCCTGAGTCAATGGCATTAAAATGCATCCTGAAAAACACCAGCTTTGACAAAGCTTGTTTTATTGGCAGTGTTTAATCACAGAAAGTTCCCTAGGTGCTGACCAGACCGGGAATACCTGAGTGCTGCCACCACTAGCTAAATCTCACCTCGGACCTGCAGTCAGAGACACCCCCACTATCCTGCAGGAGATGGCCACATGGGCCTTCAGGGGACATCCCACCACCTGCCTCAGACACCCTGCTCAGCGTGTCCCCTTTGGGGAAGAGAGGAGGTGGAAAGCAGCCCTGTATGGAGGATGCTGGAGTGAGGAGTCTTGTTGTGAAGCGTATGACAGGGCAGCGCGGCATCCATCCTGGGGGAAGGCACTGAGGGAAGAGAGTCATGCCTGGGTGCACTCACCCACCCCAGCACAGCAAGGGGACTCTGGACAGCTGCTGCAAGTCAGAAAAGCCACAAGATCTTGTGAAATCAGTAGGGAAAGAGGAGTCACCTCAGCCCAACCAGGAGGTCTGCAGTGAGGCATCACCATGCAGCCCATGGTCTCAGCCAGGATCATCCCAAGGAGGTGGTGCTGGCATTGCCTGCTCGCCAGCTGGGAGGGCGAGAAAAGCTGAAAAGGTGAGACTGAGGGAGGGGAAATGACTCAGGGGCTTGAAGCATCAGACAAATGGGAAGCATAAATAACAACGAACACCCAGATGCTTAGAGCTGGGCAGCCGCAGGAGACAGCCAGATTAGAAAAGCCAAATAAATGTGTGTGGGAGTGGGTATGAGATCAGAGAAGCAGGGTCAGGCAAGTTCAAAAACAAGCTATGAAAGTCCTTAGCATACCATTGAGCTTTATCAGGAGGAAACGAAGCCTTTGAAAATGGTGAAGGGACAGGGTGATATAATACCACAGCCGTCGTGCAGAGAATAGCATGGCTTTGGCGTAATGAAAATCTCAGTGCACTGTTCTTCTCTCGCTTAGCCTCATTTAAATCATGAATAATGACATGGCAAACTACAACAGGTTAAAGCCAGTGGGAGGGAGAGAAGAATCACATCCCTTTTGTTTAGAGAGAAGCCCATAGAAAAAAAAAAAATTGCAATAGAAGGAGATTTACAGCAGTCAAAAGGAAAACAATCACCGATGGCTTAAATAGGAGTTATACCAGCAGAACTGTGACAGGGTGAGATCTGGAGGAGGAAGCAGGGGAGACTGCAGGTGTGGAAAGGAGAAGGGTTAGCAAACATTAGGGGCAAGCAAAATTCAGCACAGTTTCAGTTAGAGGGACAGCTTTGCCATGTGCCCCAAATCACAAAATTTCCTTTTCTAACTAGGATTGTGAACCAAGGACTAGTTGTGCTAGCACACATGGGTTCATACTAGTCTCTTCAGAGGACTTGGTATGGGTGGTCAGTGCTTTTGCCACCTCCTTTTCTAGTGGCTGAACTACAATAAAAGGGCGGCTAAAAATATATGCAGAATTACCCATTACTTTGCCATGAAATCTGTTGTTCTGGTCACCACATGACAGTAATGCAGCTGTGGATGGTGGAGGGCAGGCTGAGTAGGAGAGGTGTGGGGACTCTGTCACTGGCTTTGACATGTTGTCCCCACACAATGAAAGAATTACAAATTGAAAGCCCATGCTTTCAATGTGTCTTGCTCCCGAGTCACCAGCTAGTCACCCTACTTTGCAGCCACACTATTACCAAAGAGCTCCAAACAGTCCGGTGCCCATGATAGTTAAATCAGAGGTAGGCTGCAATTCCGTTTATCAAGCAAAGAAAAGTCTCTAGAGATACTGTCATTTTAGATGGAGTTTGCAGGGCAAGAGGTTACATGAAATGCCTTTTAAGACAGCTAACAACTGCTTTGTTTGTCACAAGGAAAAGAAAAAATGAGCCTGGGACCACATAAAAGAATAATTTAGGGGTCATAATTTTGTGTTGACTATCTTCTGAGGTAACAGCAGAATTTCTAAAGAAGAATGAATATAAAAAATCCTTGCAGATTGTAAGTGAATCTCAGTACTTTAAACTGGCCTTGATATGTAGTCTTGCTCTGTGTCATATAACGCCTACATATACATCCTGCTACCAGCATCCTATCAAACTGAAATGATAAACACTGCCTAACCATGCTGTTTCTGCAAGAGAGACAGGCTGCTGTTTGTTTCTCATTTGGGAAAAAATGACATTGGTATCAAGCAATTGATATCCCCTATTCCCAAATGATAGGGATGTGTATATCTAATTAAAAAATAATCTTTTATTGTCTGCCAACTCAATCTAAGTTTCAATATACAAACCAGCAATTACAGGAAGTAGATAATCAGTTATGCATTTAAAAGACTTTCTGCTGAATTACATGTCCTTTAATTACGTGTACATTTTTAAAACAAAAATTGGTTTTCTTCAAAGTGAAAGAGTAGCCAGAGTAGGAATGGTTTTACTACATCTATGGCCAACAGAAACAATCTGGAGTGACAAAAACTAATCACCCTATTTTAAATCATGTGTCACAAATACCTTTGAGAACTAACTTTCATTGCCCTATAGCACCTTATGTATTCATGTTATCCTTCCAGTTTTTGAATCATGAACATCATTGAATTTTAAGCACCCAAAACAAATGCTGAAAACTTTAAATGTGTTGCTGGCATGTGTGTGTATGTAACAGAGGTATTAGCTGCGTACACATTTTTCTGTCACATATACAAGCTTAATACACAACACTTGTTGCAGAGATTTCTGTGCAGTCATATGTCTTTTACAAAGTACATTAAGGATGCCAGTCCTGCAGGTAGGAAAACACAGGGTGTGAATGTCATCTTAAAATATTCAAAGATGTAAGCTGATGCAGTCATCCCTCTCACCATAAGCAAGGCTCAGGAGCAGATATCACTTTGGCAGTGCACATTTCTGCCATCATCACCAGTCCAGTTCTCATTAAAGCTCACTCTTGTGTTCATCACAAGGGACAGTGGATTGTGTGCTGGCTCTCAGACACACCAGGTCTCCAGACTACACAGGGGGCAAGGGGAAAAAAGTGATGGGGGGTTTTACAAATTGGACAATTTGCTGATCACCTGTGCTGATACCTGTTGCTAATGCTGTCTTTCAAGGTGAACGGCTAAGTATTGCTAAATATTGCTAAGTATTGCTAAATCCCCCATATCTTCTCTGTGCTGTCTTCTCTATCACACAATTCCCTCCAGAATTGTGGCCCTCTTCTATAAATCAGATCCTTTAGCAGTGACAGGTATCACTACAGCTTCCTCCAAACAGATTTTTGCTACAGGCACTGGCACTTCCTCCATGGCTGGCACTCCATGGCACTGGGTAGCTATAAATCTAGCAGTAATATCTACAGGCTTAAACATCCTGTTTGGTCTTCTGTTTTTAGAATTCTGAGGTGGGTTTTCGGTTGTTGGGCTTTTTTAATGCTAAATAATCCATACATATGCAAACACTACATATAATATAAAATAACACTACATATAATAAAAACTATTCCCTAGGCATGCAGGAGTGGCTGCCTGCAGTCCTAGGTCAGATGGAGAGTCCCTGCTTGAATTAGCTCACCAGCACACTCACAAAATGCATTACCCTTCTGTAGTGTTCAGCACTGAACACATCTCTGGTCTCCAAGACAGGCTGTAAACTGCAGGGAGTCAGTGTCCCTCAGGGGCTGTCGTCTGGCAGAATCCTGGGACTAGAAAGACAAAGGGGTGATGAGTCTTGGAGGAGAATTGCTCTGGTACAGGATCTGTGGATGTGACGCTTCCACATCCACTGGTGCAGAAGGTGGGGACAGAACACCAGCTTCAGGACAGCAGCATGCTAATGCTGATTCACGGCTCCAGAAGGAGCACAGGAATCTGGCTGCTTCATCTCCAAGTTCTCCACCTTTGAGCAATCACACCGACTGAGATGTGAGTAGTTGCCAAAAAACTCAAAAACATTCTTTCGAATTGCAGGGTAAGGGACTACCAACTTCCGTGGAAATGTCATGCTTATGAGTAGACTTGTGTTCATCCTAGACTGCTGGAGGAAAAATCGCCACCAGCATCCCACTGCAGCTGTGTCTGTCCCGCTCAAGTGTGAGATACCAGATTGGCACCAGCCCACTTCTCCTGCCTCATTGGATAAAATTATTGACTTCCTGCAATTTAGTGTTTTATTGGGATTTTGTTTTGCAGGGGGACTTGGAGGTGCCAGACTGTAGCTAGCAGTGCTGCTATGGTTTGGTTCTCCCAGACACCTGGTAGGTGGCAATGTACTGTTCACACTTTGTATGGCTTTTCATGTGAAGGTGCAGAAATTCAAAGGACTTGTCTGCAAAGGGCTCTATTTTCAGCTGTTGCTGGTGCAGCTTATTTACATGGATTCCTTGTGTAATAGGAAGGAGCATCAGTGTTTGGCCTTTATTTACCATTCATTAAAACATTGTGCATTAAAATTAGCACCTAGATGTATTTTAATATACATAAATCTCATTCTCTGAGGCCAATATCTATCCTTTGATGGACACTCTTCTTCTTAGCACTTTAGGAGGTGTTGGCTACACCACCATTTCCCTTTGAAGTCAGCCTAAATATCACATTTCCAGTATAGCTACAACAGTCATTTTAAGGTAGCAAACAGCACTTTAAAATTTACCTTGTCAGATTTTACTCCTCGAACTTCTAAAATCAGTCACTTTTACCTTCTTTTCATTTCTTTTTTGAGGGAAAGAGTTTCCTCAAAAGTGCCAGGACTCATTAATGAAAATCTGCCAAGTCCCCTTTCCCAAGCAGTCTCCTCTTTCTCAAAGGGTTCTCTCATTGTCCCCGGTCATCGTGCAACATCCTAATACACGCAATCAGCCAGGCAGATCACAGATGGAAAAAGGACATTGCAGGTTCAAGCGGAATTTTTGGCGACGCAATACATAGCAGTGTGCGAGCAGACTCCATCTCTTCTTGGAGCAAAGGGATGGTATATGGATAACACATACATTTGGCCTGTGCCAATGTGTCTTGTCTCTCACTGACGTTTATTATTTGCAGCTCAGAACCATGTTCACATGGCTTTGGTGACAAGGAGTATGGGCAGACCATGCTCATCCCTGCCTGGATGGTTTCTTACAGATACTCTGACAGATCCTTCATTATACCGCCTTGGATTAGGAAGAGGACTCTACATTGCCTCTGAAAAAACAAACAATCTTTTTTTTTCCTGGACAACTAGCACACATTTTGCCATCTCCACTAGCAGGAAGAAATCATTTCAAATGGGCAACATACCCTTTTGTCAGTATTCGGTTCAGGAAAGGACACTGAATTCTTGACCACGCAATTCCTCTCTCTGTCCCCCAGCTTCTCATGAGGAGCTGGGTACGCCCCAAACAGATACCCGAGCACACACCGTCACATTGGCACTGCAGAAGGCTGCTGGAGTCTTTGGCATTACTCAGAGTTACCAGCACATCCAGGTAGATGGATCTGGAGGAAATGCACAGGCTGAAATTGGAAATGAGAAGGGAAAGAAACTAAATTTTCAGCACACATAAAAGCAATCTAACAAGCACACGTTCCCTGAGCAATCACTAGTTAAAAAGCAGTTTACAAAGAACAAGTTTCCTTCACTACCAGATAAATAACTTACTTGATCATATTCTTTGGCCTCAGCTATGCAAGAGAGGAGGCTAGAAAAACATAATGGTCCCTATTGGCTATGAAAATCTGTGAGTATATGTTCATTGGCAGTTTCACCATTTTCTGAAAATTGTAATCCAGCCTCTGCTTTAGGTCTGGGTAACATGACCGATTATGAGTAAAAAAGACCTGCAATGAACAAGGTAAATCGATAGAGTAGTTGATGTAAAGTGGTTTTCTCTGAGTAACAGATATACCTCTCACAAAGCAAACAGCAGCCTGGTCAGTTTTTCCCAGGGTTCCTGGATTAATAAATGTTTTTTCACTACAGTGATGATGATGATGTATTGTAAATTTACATAAGGATCAGGACAAACAGCGAGAAGGAAATACATTTTATCATACACCACGAATTGTCTTTTAGGATTGAACAGTTGTTTCTGGCCCAAACTAGGGATATACTGTAGCAAAGCACAAACTGCTGGTGTCTCCTGGCAGAAAGTAAGACCTGTAAGAGCCACAGCACACTGCAATACTGGATTTCCTCTCCACTCATTCTCATGACCTGACAACCAGCCAGGATTATGGCACAGTCACTTTTGGATGAGCCTCCACTTGCCCCTACTCTCCACAACGGCAAAACATTGGTGACAAAGAATATTTCCTCCTCTTCTGTCCCCCATGATGGTCTCAGTCTAATCTGAAGCCTTTTCCACTGTGAAGTGATCCAGAATCACCAGCAAGAGTCACACTGGTTGCTTATAGCAGCTTTAACTTTCCATCCCATGCTAGGGCTTTCATACAACTCATGAATATGTGGGGAAAGGATTGTCCTTTTTCTCCAAACCCTTAATATAGACCTTGCTAGAGTGACACATATTTGCATTGTTCACTTGAGCTCCTTAAAACTCAAAAGCTTGCAAGCCTGAACTACAGTTCTGTCCTGTTTCTGTCATGGTTATTGTTCCTCTCAGACCAACGTTCCCAACTCCTTATCTCTCATCTTTGACCAGTACAGAAGTGAGCACAAGTTTGTTAGAACAAGATGAGAAGTTCGTCTGTCCAAGGGTATTAGTTCACTCTCCTCCAACCCTGCAGTGACCCACCAAATCTGCTGCAATTGCACATTCACCCTGTATTTAGCTTTGGCTCAGTTTAAACTGCAAAGTCTTTGGGGCAGAAGCCACATGGCCCCATCTGGGAAGGATTTTAATCCTTCTGCCTGTAGATATTAGCCAAGAAACTCACATGGAATCAAGGGGAAAGAACTTATTCCACATACATCTGCCCTAAGACTCTATCACCATCATCCAAAGTATTGTTTTTAGAGATAGGTCACTGGCCTAATAGGACTGTGGTGACAAACCAGTCTTGCAATTCCAAGGTTTCTTAAAGCACACTCTCTGTTTATGGTGGCTGCCAAATCATGAATAATTTACCACCTTATGTCAGAGTGGTTGATTCTGTACACCATAATTGCAGATGATGTCAGCTCTGGGATTTGTCCTGAGAGACTGAAAGCCACCGTACAGCCATTGTCTCTTGTGGCCAGTTTTTCAGCTCCTAAAGCAACAAGTAATGCAGAAGTATAGGTCTGAAAAAGACAACCTGTAATTAATATCCCACAGGTAGTTAACGTGCTGTTGAGAGGGATGGAGAGAAGCTGATTTACAGTCACCAAAGTTTAATCTCAGCAGCAGTTAAGATCAGCTGTAACAAGAAAAGGATTTCACTTATGGTGACAAAGGCACCTGGTTAGAGTGACAAGAAGCACAAGAATGGCAGGACTGTATGTCACTAAGACCAGCCACTGTCATTGAGAAACTCTTCACCCAAGCAGCGCCCCATACCCAGTTTGGAAATCTGCCTGTGTTGTACTGGAACAGCGGGGTGCAGGGTCCCACCCAGGGCAAAGGGTATTACAGAGCCCTGTCTCTCCTTTCTGCAAAGGACCCATTCCTAGAAATGCTGGCAGCCAGAATATGCATACAGTGCTTCATAACGAGCAAAAGGTAGAAGACAAATTTCTCGTATCCCTTTTCTGTTCTCTGAGTTCCGGTGTCAGAGTGTAGTGCTAATACCAGACTTGAGGAATAGAGGGAGGAGGAGGGACTGGAGAGACAGGAGGAGGACACTCAGGCACAAATGGACTCAACAAGGGGATATCTACAGGCTTTCTGGTTGATAGAGGCTTACAGCTGGGAAAATACTCATCCTTGTATCTAATATACACTACCTTTATTTTATCATTCATCGGGTTTAATTTATTCTTTACTCAATTGCTTGACTCTAAGTTGTACCTATACACAGCACAACAGTGTGAAGCTCAGTTAAAGCCTTTGACTTGCACTTCTTTTTATTTTTCCAGACGAATTACAAGGATGTCACCACCCTGCAGGTTCTGACATGATAGATCTTCCCCAGAACTGCAATGTAGAACAACAGACTGAGTCACGCCTGAGAGTGCTGCCCAGTGAAATTTGCCAGCAGGCTGGGCTGACTGGTCTCACCTCCCAAGCCTGACATTGCTTAAGAGCAGCCTGCTGTGTGTTAATTTTTCAAGTAGCTCTCGTGGAGCCAGGCACAGCCCACATGTGCCATAAAACACAGGGTTGGTTTAACCCTATCCAGAACGCAAGGCCCAGCCTGGACCTGGCATTTGTCATTAACCTGTAACTTGTTTGTGATTGATAGGTGACAATTTGGCTAACTGCAGTTAACCTTGGATTTGCCTGTTGCCTCCAGCATCTTTCACAGGAATGAGACAAAAGGGCTAAAATTTCAGAGGGCAGAGAAGAAAGTCTTGGAAGATCTGCATGCCCCACGCTGGGTCTCTGGAAGAGGCAGGACTGGGACCCATTACGATGGTCTCCAGGTCACCCCAGGGCTCTGGCACAGGGTGTCAGCTCATTGGGGATTTTATTCTAGCACCACTTGTCTCCACCGTGAAACTACTCTAGGCACAGATAGCTGGTTTCCATACAGCTTTACATTTGCTGGTAATCAAACAGCAGACCCTGCTGATTACCTGACCCCATATAAAGGAAACTGCAGTTTCAAGGTTTCAATTGTGCTCTAGCTGCTACGTTAACGTTGCAAGGCTTTATCACAATGCAAACACAGGGGCTGGCACTCTGGCCCTGCACACAGATCCTACGTGACAGCTGTAAAGGGCTTGGAAATAGCCAACAGAAATACTAGCATGGGAGAAGGGGGAAGACATTTTTTGCAGAGCTTTGTGCCATTTTAGTTTTCTCAATGTGAAAGATGGGAAGAGCCAGGGACAGGATGTCCTGTGGTGCAGTTACTCTGGACTACTAGCAGTGCAGGTCAGGAGGTTCAAAGCCGGAGGTTCAAAGCCAGAGGTTCAAAGCACTCTGGAGTGAGTTGAACGGGGTAGATGGTTGAGGTCTCAGGGGGAGCAAAGAGTTGGGGTTGAAGTCAAAGTGTCCAAAAGAAATGCAGCCATGAATGAAGCCCAAGGAGAAAGCCTCCTTTGGGAACCCTGGCTTTAGGCTTCTGAAAGCCCAGAGGAGCTGCAAGAAGTAAAGGAGAGAATTACCACAGAGAAGGTGACCCCTGAGGAAGGGGAACTCAACTCACCTGACAGGACATTTCAAGAGAATCTTATAATATCCCCATCAAGCGAATGTGAGGGAGACTTCCCCCTTGCACAGGTTTGCAAGGAAACAGGCAATCAGGACCCTGTCCTCCCTCACAGTAAGTGGGATCACAAACCAGAGGTCATTCCCACTACTACTGTTCACTCATCTGTTTGGAACACTCCCTAGGGTGGTCCCATGCAGGAGTGAATGCTGTTGCAGCTCCTAGCTACACCCCAGCACGTCATTCTGCAGCAGGCACCATAAAAAATCTTTCAGTTTTAGGAATTCCCTGTGTTCAGTCAAAATGGGAGTCAGCAAAGGGGCAAGGAAGGGTAGGTTGGTTGGTTGTTTTCACTGACAGTTTAATTTTCTGTGGAGGGTTCTCTTTTCATGCATTTTCTAATATGAAAAACAACTCTTCTAAATGAAAAACATTGCTTTATGTCAGAAAAATTAACTCTCCAAAATAATCACCTAGATAACAGTGGAGAGGCAGTTTTTGACTGAAAAGAGTAACTTTCAATGTATTCTGACATTTCAAAGTTAAATACCTCATACTTCAGAAACATGTTCCTTCAGAAACTCAGTTCCTCAAAGCTGTCCTTAAACCAGCTGTCCCGTGTCCTCCTGGAGGTCTTGCAGCCCCCCAGCCAGGTAATGCAATAAGACATCATGAGAAGGCAGAAGAACAGAGACCACAGTATGGCCTGGGAGACAAGGCTATAACTCCCACAAGCCCCCACGCAAGCAGGCACTCTCCACTGAGTTACAAAGTACAACAGTTTCACTTGGATTGGCTCAACTCCACATGAGGTATTTTGATTTTTTTTTTCCATAGGGCACTTTGATTTGCAGAAAAAGAATTGCTTAAGGTTTACAATAGTCAATATTATCCCACGGCAACCTTTAAAGAAAAAATTCATTTCATCCTCATTTACATTTTCATCATGATAAACAGATACATAGATAAACAGAAAATGCATGTCCTGATGAGCACCGTATAACTCCAAATCTGTGCTGATCTCCAAAAGACATGTAAGACCAGTAATGCTACTTCCCAAATGACCAAGCAGTAAAGCATGATCATCTGCAAGAGGAGAGCATGATTACTGAAAATCATAGAAAATGGGGCTGAAAGCAACTTCAGGAACCATTCATGTTGATGAGGACACCAGTTCAAACCATCTTTAACAGATACTGCTTTGGTGTGCTATGGGAAACCTTCGATGTGCCTCCACAGCTAATGCAGACAGTCTCACCCAGTCCTTAACCACCTTTACATCAGGAAGTTTTTCCTAATGCCTTAGTGAAATTTCCCTTTCTGAACTTTAAGCCCATTACTTCTTGTTCTGTCCATTTGGAACACAGACTGCCTGTTCTGCTCTGGAGCAACTTAGTACACATCTGAAGATCACCAAATCACCATCAGTCTGCTCTTCTCTGGACTACACATCCTTAACTTTTTTCACAGCCAGGTTTTCAGTTCTCTGAACTACCTGCCTTCTGTTGACCTACATTTTTCATGGAGCACACTGTTCAAACTCAGACATGATATCCCAGCTGAGGGTTAAACAGGGCTATGTAATGCAGAAGGATGCCTTCACATGTCTCACCTCTGTTAGTTTTCAAGTAAATTCTTCTTTAAGTCCCTAACACTAGCCAAGATTATGATTTGTATTATCATTAATTCTTCATCTTCATAAGAGAAATGCCAGAGAAATTCCAGAATTTCAGCTGGTATGACCTTAATCAATGAAACTATACCTTCTCTTTCTAACAGAGTAGCACAAGATGGTTGAAACCTTTTAATATTCAAGACTTGACAGTCTGTTTGCGTTCTACCATTGGGACATTTTCCTTTGACAAAGAGAAGAGCAAATTTACAGCTCATGATACTGTGAGGAGCCTGGAAACCCTTCGGCACTTTTAAACGTCAAGATTTACTCTTAGAAGTACAGTGAGTTTTTTAAACCACCTAAACATATCCTCTTAATTATTAGTTTGACTGTTACATGCCTCAGAGTGTAAGGGCTTAAATCCTCACCTCTAATTAAAGCTACGTACAGAGACAGAGCCAGCAGATTAGGAGGGAGCAGTCTATTTTGCAACAACTAGCAAGCTGCCATTTTATCTATTTTGAACCAAACAAAGTAGCCTTTTAAAGATGAAGAAGAGGACAAGAAGTATGATATGTACCAGTCCTACCACTCTAGCTTCTTTTCACGAGAAAGCAAAACCAGACAACTAATGCAGCGCTACGCTTGCAACAAAGAGAAACACGTCACAAATATTTACTCTGATTAAACCAATAACTTCCAGTGCACATTACAAATATTTCTTATTCATCTCTAATTCCAGAAGCCCTTCTTTCCCCCTGTTGTGCTAATTGTCTTATATCCAGGGCCTCTGGCCCCCTGCCAGATATTTGTTGTTCTCTCAAAGGCTTCTCTATTCTACAAGATAAATGCCAGCCCAGCATGGAAATCATTTAGCAGCCAAAGAACTGATGGATTTCCAGTTTTGATTCACTGTACTTCAGGACCATTGCAGCTCTATACTGTCTGTGTTTTTGGTAATGGGTGTTGGTTTTTTTAACACCACTGATGTGTTGTGGCAGTATCAATAGAAGAGAATATCAAAAGAATTTTAAACAGAATATTCATACATAGAAAAATTTTTTTTTGGTACTTCGAAAATAAACATCACTTTCAGATCAAAGTTCCCAAACAAGGCCTTGGCTGAAAGATTAAAATAAATGAACCCTGAGTAAATAAATTAAGTGTTGGGATTTTTTAAATGTCATCTGCAAAACTCAATACAGCACAGCATTGACTTCAAGCCTCATAAGTTCAAGCATATTATATAGCCAATGTTTAGCTGAAGTAATTCTGGAGGCAACATACGCCTGTTCCTTCTCACTGGCCATATGGATGGAAATGGTCTTGCTGGATCTTTGCCTAGGCCAAGACAACAGCACAATCAGGATCTGAAACCCTCCTTCAAACAGTGGTAGAGGAAGAACTAAGATGGAGACCTTGCTTGCCTACTCGCTTGAGCTCTCCACCACATGCTGGCACCATTGCAGGATCTCTTGCCCACAGTCCATCTCGCTCTGTTCATCAACCACCTTCCCCAAGGCAACATGCACAAGGCATCTCCTGTAAGGCATCTGGGCCACATCAAATCATCCAGAGAAGGCGTCCTTTCCAACAAAGTACCAGTTGGTCACACGGAGGCAACAAGCTTTCATTCTGATACTGACTGATACAAGGAACTTGGGAGCATGACTTTCTGCTGGGGAATCTGAGGGATTTGGGAACGAAACTTCCTTTTTGCTTCAGTGCAGCATAAACTGGACTTCATCCTGATGGAACGATTAAAAAAAAAAGAAGAATATTGAATGTCATTTTCCTCACTGGTCTCTACTGCAGTTTCCCCACATACACATCTCCAACTCAGAGAATGAGCTGAGCTCTATTTGCAAGCATCTGCCTTTGTATGTATTTTTGGGATTGTTTACCTTATTATTTGAGCATCTATCCTCTACTGAGTGATAATGAACTCTCACTCATTGACTGTATGCCGATGAGGACATCTTCACATCTCTCTGCAAACAGGCAATTGTGCAGCATCAGCATTACATGTCATTATGATGCAGCTACAGTACTTCAGCCCTTTCCTGTACTTTGATCAGCAAAGATTAATTACCCTCGACTAAATTATTAGTGGTGATTAAACCTAACAGAAAATAAATGGAAGTGCAATATTACTAGGTTATAATTTCGCCAGTGTGGCCATTTGCAAGCAATTTCCTTATGCACAAATTTTTCTTAATCTTTATTCTCTCAAAGTTTTTTTACCATGTATTAATTAGGGGGAGACAGCTAGTACACAATAACATACTGTACACTACATATGCAAATCATGCTCAGAGCCCACATAGACCTATACGTACAAAGCTCAAGCTGACTCGGGCAAAACTTTAATTGAAGTCAGTGGAGGTTTGCTTGTTGTAGAGTGTGATCTTTGTACATGCAGCTGTACATGAGCTTTGCACATGATTTGCATGTGTCATGTCATCTTGACCCAAGATTTGATCAATTAGTTTACAGGGTCAATTTGCATTAAAACTACAACTTACAGTGATTTTCTATGAATTCTGAGTGTAATAAATATTAAATGAGATACTTACCGCAATCACAGTACATCTAGGCAGGAGCATTAGTTCTTCATTGGAGAGTTCCTGTGTCCTACACTCACAACTCTCTCCCACACACTTCTGTTCACATATGGCATGGGCAGAGGCTGCAGAGGCAGACTCACAAAAGTGAGCAGGGACGTATGGCACCCTGTCCTTTGAGGGTGCCAACAGCACTGCCAGCAACTTTCCCCCGAGGGTAGCTCAGCTCTCAGAGCAACATGAACTACAAGCCTTTGCCTTTCTCTGGTTTCTTTGTAGAACCAGGTATTGTCAGATGTTTTGTCAGCAGAAGAGCTCCATACTGTCTATTTCTCTAAGGCATCTACGACTTACCATTGTCAGAGACAGCACTTTATCATTAATTCTATTTTTTTTGTCTCCAACATATCAATTTTCCAGTAGGAAAAAAAAAATATTTATTGCAACACCCACCCTCACCGTCCATATCAGTCCAAGAAGGAAATAAATTTTTCACCCCAGACTTTTTATTCCCCAACTAGTAGTCCCTGGAAAGAAAAGGAATTGCTGGAATGAATCTTCTTTCGTATAACGACACTCCACAATCTTTGAGTCTGTGCAAGTCTTGGTCTTGGCTTGAGCCATAAGTTCACACATTAATTAGTCCAATCCCCCTCTTGGTTCAGAATTTTTCTTGTTCACAACAACTGGTTGCTCAAATGTTTTTGCTGCCTTATTCTCAAGCAATTCTGATAGCAGGCTGTGAATACTGTGGTGAGCACCATGGTTTTAAACTACTCTAACGTAACTCAAGCCTGGAAGTGCCCGCTTCATCTCTCAGAATACCACTTAATGGTCTCCCGCAGACCATACCATTACCTGGGAGGCCTTAGAGCTCCTGCAGCGGGGTTGGCTCCAGAGCCAGAAATAACCAGCTAAGATTTTTTTCTCTGAGCGGAAAATCTCTGCTCTAAACCAGAAAACAACTTGCTTTTTGTAAGAATGTAATAAGGTCAATAAGAGGCCTTCCAAGCCAATACTCTGTCTCCCGCAGTGACCAGTAGTAAACATGCAGGGAAGAGAGGGGCTCGGGGGATTTGATTTTTAACTCCTCAGTGGAAGGAAAAGTCATTCTCAATATCTGAACTAGTACAAACAATTTCTTTACATGTTTGCCTCTGGCTGTATAGCATGCTGTCAGTAAGAATGCCCTGGTTTGTTCAATTTCCAGAGCCAGAAAGAACTCCAACCCTATGACTTTGTTAAATCTTTTGCTTTTCCATCACTGACATCCCTCAGCTCCTGAACCAGCTCTCCTTTCTGGATTATGCACAACATGCATCCAGTCACCCTGGGCCTTGTTGTGAGGTGCTAAACCCCGTACTCCAGCTGAAAAGTTTTGCCATATAACTCTTTGATAATTGGGAAACCAGCCACAGGACTTGCTTTTCTTCAGTGCAATCTGCTCAATAACCTTACAATTTCACAGGGACACAAGAAATAACATGCTTTGGAAAACTGCAGGGGACCATGAGTGCCGAAAGGGAACCCCTCCATTTGATGCTATGGTGTGTAAATCAGCTCTATATTTGTTTAAATGTCCACATAAGCCATTTGTGACTCTGCCAGAGGACAGATCTGAGATTATAAATAAATACACACATACGCACACATTCATACACAGCCAAGCGCACACTGCAGATCAAAAAGGCATCTGGCTGTCAAACATGAAAAAGAAAACAAAAGGTGTAATTGTCAGCTGTCTGTCTCCCTTGGACACCTGAAACCATGGCTAATGCAATTATCTGAAAGGCACCTCCAAGCATCTGCCATGGCTGTGGCTTTCATGTCAGGCAGAAACTTTTTCCAAAGGCAGTTAAATGCCCACCGAGTTTGATTTGATTTCTCTCCCCTCTCCTGAGCCCTGTGGCAAAGAGATATAGGCAGTGAAGCCTGGTTTCTCATTTTAGGGGCTGTTTCGTTTTCTGCAGCTCAGAGGATTTTCAGATGAGTTTGGCCTCTGTTCCTCATTTGCTTTACGCATTAGGTGTGCACATCTGTAGTTGACAGAGATGTGATTTGGTACCAGCCTCTCTTTTTTTCCCTAGCAATCCTGATGAAAAAATAAAAAATAAAAAACATGCCAGTCTGTCTGCATTTCTAGCTCTGAGAAGAAATCCTTGTCCTTACTCCCTCCTCTGCATCAGTCACCTCTCAGCAGATGGTGCTTTGCCTGTGCAGACTGGCAAGTGCACAGCCCAAGGAATGCCCTTCCCGGAGCGAGTCCTTCCGGATCCGGCTGCCCTTCCTCGGCAGCTCTCTGTGAGGAGCAGCTGCCATCGCTGCACCTTGCTGGGTGTCAGAGAAGGAAGGCAAGCAGCTGTCTGGGAGACGCTGCTGGCACTGGTGGAGGAAGATGCCAGCAGGCAGTACCAAAGCTACAATGCAGCCTGCATATTGCTGCTGAGAGCTCCAACGTGCCTCTGCTAGACTGTCCTGCTTTCCCCTGAACTAGTCCTAGGCTCGGGAGATATCTGAGCCCACAAATCCCTCTAGATTATGCAGCAAATCCCCAGCCAAGACAGAGCGGTATTATGCTTCACCTAGTTTTCCTCCCTCTTGAATTGGTGGCATCTGCCCATCTGGAGCTGGCAGGAAAGGTGAACAGCCTGCGGATGTGCAGCAGATCAGTAACAGCGTGTGACGGCAGCCACACCACCCCAGGGCTCACCTTTCCCAGGGGACGCAGCATTTTGGCCTCACAGTGCACATGCAGTTGTCATTCTCACACCGCCCGAGGGCTGGCAAACTGGTCACCTCTCTCCACCCAGAAGGGCTCACCAGCCAGAACACGATGCTGAGACACAGCCATACTTCTCCTTTACAGGGCAGGGTTTTCATCCAGGGGACTTTCCTCGCCTTGTGAGAAAGCCTTGGAAACGTGCGTCCTCCAGACATGTTGCTGCAATGTCTCTTCACTGTTAAAACTAACCTTACTCCTTTAGCCTCAGGTATTAAATCTGCTGCTAGTAAGGAGGTTTTCTGAAGACAACGCAAAGCAATTACACCATAAATGGGCTTTCTTCTAGCAAGGAAAAACAGGTTACTCATTTTCAGCATCATTATCCTGAATTCAGAGTTCAGTATCCCAAACCATCTTTTTGGTGTATTACATGTTCAGCTCGATTATACTGGCATAGCTCCTTTGAACTGACAGAGCTGTGCACATGCACAACAAATAGGAGTCTGGGTCTTAAAAAGAATATAATAGAGCAAAACTCTACCTGGCCTTGAAGTGACTGGAAGGAGAAAGAATGAGCAGGTGCCAAGGGAAATCTCTGAGTGCTGTCACCTCCCAGGCAGAGGAAGCAGAGCAATATCAAGCAGATCTGAAAGCCCCAGTTGTTCTGTTTTGCAAGGAGATCCCCATCCCATCTACAGTGCCAGAACACATGCTGGGAACATTTTAACTGGAACTGGCGCATAGGCCTTGAAGAAGCTGCTAATTCCCACTGCATAGAAGAAGATATAGCCTCTCTGTGCCAGGGTCATAAAAAAGAGAGAGACAACCTCATTCCCTAGAGGGTGTTATTATCCCCCCAATACCATTATTCCTCAAATTCCACAATATTCAAGATATTGTTATTTCTCCAAAGCCGTGTCAGCATGAAGCTGCTTGTAATCCAATCCTCGCTGTACAGCAGCCAAAGACAGAGCCACCCTGCGGGGTATTTATCTGGCTGGTGTCTAGAGAGCAGAGGCCCCAAGCAGCTGCAGGCTTCATCACATCGAACAGCTCACAGGGAAAGGTGGACGGATCAGCGCTGGGATACGGGCGTAGACCCCCAGCACTCTGGATGGACTCACACCCTGATGTATCCAAAACGTCCAAGGCTTTAAACCCCCTCTGCTTCCCCCCAGCACTACCCCAAAGGCACACCACTGCCAGGAACAGAGAGCCGCAATGGTGTGGGCGCACGTGACTCCTCGCATCAAAGCCTCAAGTCGCAGCGTTAAGCGGGCAGGGTTAAGCCTGCCTGCACCGTGTGAATGGGAAAGTCCAGGACTCTGCCTACTCCGGTCACTTTTAGCCTTTGATCACAAAGCTGATGCAGATTGTATAAAAAGGCAGCAATCCTTGCAGGCACTCTCCCCCCTCCCCGACTTCTGAGCCAGGCTGCCCTCCCCCAGGAAAGAAGACAGAGGACTTGAGGGCAGATTCACCCCTCTTGCACATCTAGAGTGATTGCACTGACATCTGTGGAGTTATTTCAGGTTTGGACTTGTGTAAAAGAGATCAGCTTCTCTTCTGAAGATTCTTGCTTGGGGCAACAATTAGTTTTGCTCTCCGAGTGCTTGCATCGGAAACCCCAGATCATTCGCACCATCTCTTTAGCAAAGCTGAGCCAGGACGACATTGTTTGACAACATATCTTAAGCAGCTATTCAGCAGTAGAAAGTGAGACTTGGATGTGACAATCAAGACTATTTCTGAATTTGCTCCAAGAAAAGGAGAAAAAAAAATACAACCAAGGGCAGAGAGGCAAGGAAAGATTTGGATATTTGTATCCCACCTAAACACAGTACCTGTCCTTCAGTGATTCATTACAAGAAGAGAAATTGCTTTAATGCCAAAGCCACAAAGCCTCATTTTTTAAAAAACACCCTTTGAAATATTGCCTCTTGCTTATTCAGACTCAACCTATATTCAACTGCTAACATCCTGCTAGAAGAGAAAAAAACAGCATTTTTCTTCCACTTTATTTTCTTCAGATTCAGTCCAGTGGAAATTTAGCAGCCCAGATTTACTAAGGCGTTTTGAAGTCAGGCTGTGGTTCCTGCTACCTGATCCCACTCGTCTGGCATCTGGCACAGTCCTGCTTTTGTTTCCTATGACTTAAGCATCAGGCTTTACTGATGTGTGGCCATATTTTGTTCAGCCCTGCGGGTCAAGTGAATTCCATGTCTGTATTGGTTCCCAAGGGGCCAAGAAGGCGGTCGGGTATAAGCTCTCACATAACCTCTTCTTCTGCAGCCAACTTTCCAAACGGCTCTTATTGCTCTTCATGTTCACTGAGGGGCTTTTATTTAACTTGGCAACTGCTGTCACTTTTCATGTCCATTTCCGCTTTCTCCTTTTGATGTGTAAATTATCCCTGGATACTGGCAAACAGGACAATTTGGGTATTGCTGAGGGCCCCTAGCCTGACTTCCCCCCACCTTCTGCAATCATACAGGCCTCATTGACTATCTTTCCTCCACCCCCCACTTTTAATTTGTTCAAGTAGCCTGAACATACACAATCAGTAATTTGACCATGTATAATCGGACATTGCAGCTTTCTGTATCCTGAGTCTTCGCCCCGGTTCCTTTCTGATTTAATGTATGTACAAATTGGTTGTGGTGCCAGAGTGGTCCTGATTCAGCAAAGTGTTTCAGCACATGCCTGTAAAGAAGAAGCAGAGCTCTGTGCTGAGGAGGGACCAGACTTCCCAAACTACACTGCGGAGCTAGTAGAAAGCCTAAGCACAACACTCGTCACGGCCCACGGGCTTTGCAGCAGCGGCACTCCAGGTTTAAACAGTCCATCCAGTGTTTGGAAAGAGCCAAGTTTAAGATGTGGGTGATTCCGTAGACCACTCACATGGACGGTGCCTAATTCAGCCAAACCACATGGGCAGAAGCTGGGCCCTCTCAGAGATACCAATCCCACAGCTTCCTCTGCACAAGAAAGTGCATTTTCAAGGAGAATAATGTGCAAGCCTGGTCTTGAAGTGAGCTCAGATGTATGCTTACCTGAGAGAACACAGCTGAGCTTCTGCTGCCTATGCTAGTGAGGTTTCCCACTTGAAGAGACATCATGCTGTAACTCTTGGGACAGACACATTTTGTATAACAGCATCTGAACAAGAATATCCATGACATAAGATCTCTACTGCAAGTCATGATAGTACAGGTCCTGCCAGCACCACCATCTGCAACTCCTCAACCCATATACAAAAACATAGCACCTTGCAACCTCACCTTTCTATCCACAGTCTCTCCAGGATTCTGCTCTACTAGAAACCTTAGGAAGAAACCACAGAGAACTGCTCCTGAACGGTCTGTACCCTATAGAATGGACAAGGTAAAGCCTAGTCTTCACCTCCCTCCCCAAGTACACTGAGATAAAGCACAGAGAAACTGGCCAAGGTGACAGTTACTGCAGGTTGGTGGGAGTATCTTTTCGTGTGGGCTGTTCTATACCATACAGAGGTGGAGGAGTCCAGAACTCCACATTCAGGTTTTCCCAGGCAGAAAACTGTTCATTTTGGCCAACCATAGGCACAAAGTAATGTGTAGACAGTTTGAAAAATAGGAGGAGTAGGACTTGGGTGTGAAATTGGGAATACATCAATATGACTGTAGAAATTCAGTGCCATAATGTGTCACCAGTGTCCTTACGAAACTTTGGCAAAGTAACCTCTGCACACCAGTTCGGTATCCTTGAAGTGGGGATAGCATAGAAGTGGTGTAAGAAGAAGAACATAGTAACTGTGAGCCCAGGCCTGGAGATACATAAGTACTAGGCTGGTTCAACAAATGATGAACAAAATGAAAGCCTAAATGAGGGACCTTTGAAGAGTTTTCACAGAGAATAAAATTACCCTGCTCGGGGTAGCTGGTCAGCAGCTGGAAGCGAGGAGAGGATGCTGGTTAGCCATGGGAGAGAGGGTCTTATTTCCTCTTTGCTGTGCTTGACTGGTTTTCAGGGAAGGGGAACGGCTGTCAGCTGATTATAGTGGCACATGTTTTTTCTATATTTGCATTTCAACTCAAGGGCATCAAGAGCAGCTGGAAAGCAGCTATTTTGTCCTGTTTAAATAAATAATGTGTGTGTGGTAGGTTGGCATTCTCACCATATTCAGCCTTTGCTGTAAAATCAGCTGTGGGAGACGCCTATGGCTTGAGACTTGCAAAAATAAGAGGTTTCTGACTGATTCTCTGAAGGTTGACCAACAGGTTCAAAGAAATCCCCTTCTGCCCAGGCTGATACGATTAGAAATAAGCTTTGTGCTTTTCAGAGTAGCAGTAAGCTCAGTGGTGGCTTGTTCCTGTCATCTGGAGATGGCCTCCATCTCCTTTAAGCCAGAGAAATGAGTCATCCTGAAGAACTGGCTCAGGGACTGCAGTGTGCCATCCAACTCCGCAAAACACCTGTGGGTGTGGGAGATGGCAAGGCAGTTTTTTTAAATACAACATCCCAGATAAGTAAGGGAACAAACTGAGTGCAAGGTAATATCATTTTAATAGATTCACACAAGACACACATGCTCAAGCCCTTTCGTTTTTCTAGGCTAAAGCAAGGGCACAGATCTTGTTTTCCTGGGACTGTTGACACCTGAAAAGCCAGGAGTTCATCTCTGTGACTTTGAAGCAGTAAAACCTTGAAGATATAATGTGGCTTAAACACATGAAAATTCCTCCAGGCCTTAATTAATTTCGTATTCCTCCACAGAAAGACTGTTGGCATTGTAAATTATTCATAAGATATTATAGACTCACTGATCTCAAATTTCATACAAAATTACAGCAAAGCTATCAAAACAGAAAAAAACCCCGCTCTCAAATTAACCCCTTGCATAATGCATTTCTAAAATTACATCCATAGGGGGTATTTTTGGTTTTGTGGGTTTTTTTTTATGATTCTATCGTTATTGCTAATACATATAATTGCCTTTTGTTTAATGAGATACTCTACCAATTTCATATGAAAAACAACAGCCACTACCAGCAAAACCCAGGAGCTCATTTTATGGAAAACTGAGATGTATTCATCACTAGTGCTTTAGTTGTTTCACTCCAGGTTTAATAATCTAGGCCAGTGGACAGAACTTGTCATATAACAGTTGCTGGTCTATCTGTCCTATACTCTCTATTTTATTCTGCCTACAGAGTCCTCTTGATCAAAACACATCATGCCACAAAACAAATAAATAAACTGAGCATAATGATAGCATTTTCCAAACAAAAATGACACCCAGTTTGGTGCTCTCTTTCAGTAAATCCTTGCAAATATTCCTTTCCTGAAGCACTAAGAACATAAGAAAAACACCAAATTATTTCTTTGAATTGTTGCAGAGGGTTTGAAAACCTGGTAAGTTAGCTCCATAAAACAGTATTAAATATTCCAAGAGCTGCATTTATTTTCTGCAATACTTGCTGAAGTTTAGAAATTTTCTCAGGTGGGGGAGTATGCTGGGAAATGGGAGTTTCTATTAAGATTTTTCTCACAAAGAGCATAAATCTGTTTTTCTGAAAGAGATGGTTCATATGTATGCAGCGACAGTAAAAACAGTTTGAATTGATATTAATGTAGCCAAACAAACCACTTCTTGTTAAAAGTACTCTGTGATTTTGTTTAGTTAATAAGATGTTAGAAAGGACTCTGTGCAACCAATGCCACAATGTTATTCAATAGAAAAATCAAGACGTTAAATACATTCGCTCTGGACCAAGATTAGATAGATCATCATCAAACACTCAATAATCAGTTGTCTAACTACTCATTGTCACCCACCAAGTGGCTGGGATACAAAACACACCAACAGAATTGTAAATACAGCTCACCTTCCCCTCTGTGCCTTAGTCTAAGCCGATTTCCTTGCAGATACTGAGCAAAATATGCTTATTGATTTGGCTTTAATGACCCCATTTCAGGCACACTCCTACAATAAGAGCACCTTCCTCATAGCATCCCCTTCATCACATGCACTGTACAACACAGAGGAGACTGGGGTTTCTAACCCTCACGTATACCTTCGCACCCCCCAGTTTTTCCCACATCCACTACAGACTCACATTTCCAGGTCCCCTGGTGTCACAGTGCAGGTGTGACAGATAACCTGGAACTAGGTCCACACCAACCTGCTAACTGGTTGGGTGGCTGCTGCCCTGCAGGAGGGATAATAGACATCCCTGTCATTCCCTTGGAGGGATTTTTAGTAAAGTCTTTGTCCTTGACCTAGCTGTTGATTTGCACAAGATGTGTAGGAATGTAATATCTGAGAGGTGGCTGTCCTGTGTCAAAGGTGGCTGAAATCAGCCAATGGATTCAGAAGTTATTAAGAGACTGACTGACAGGCAGGCAGAATAAGATCCTAAGTCTCATTCCCTTAGGAAACCAGAATAAAAGGAACTGGAGTTTTTTTCTTTAATCCAGCAATGTTGAAAACAAGCAATTCTACAATTCAGGTGTGGGGCCCCCAGCGTCATGAGGTTCCAGGCGGAAAAAAAAGTAGTAAGTGATCTTTCAGATCTTTACTTACTTTACCATACAGTAAGTATTTCACAATATTATTTTTTAATATACAAATTTATTTTTTTTAACTAGATCTAAATTTTGGCTGGATTTAGTCAAAAGCTATACACCACAGACATACACCAAACACCATGCAGCTGGCCAGAAAGTCATGAGAGACTGAGACACCTAACTGCCTAAGTTCGATATAGCTGAATGTTAAGACTCAGTTTTAACGTAGTCAGAGAAAGCTATTGAGGGCTTAAATACAAACGCGTATTTTGTTCTTCCATAAGAATTTTGCACAGACCTTTTCTGTCTTTAGGAAAGCCAGGTTTAGTGATTGGAAATTAGCCTACAATCTGTCAGAGGCATACATAAATCTTACATATGAATTTCAGAAATGGGATAAATGGAATCTTTGTGTAATTTTTCTTGCCATAAAGATTCCTAAGGAAAGAAAGTCATGCCAAATGTCTCTTGTGTGTGGTTCAGACTCTGCAAGCAGAGATCCTTGGAAATTTTTGGCTGAAACAAGGTCATCAGAAATGGTTTGCTGAGTTGAAAAATTTTGTTTTACAAACACATCTTGACAAATGTTGACCTAATCCACAAAACACTCTTGAGTGAACCCTGGACTCCTTACAGTTCTGCTGCCTTGGCTAGCAAGGTGTGCTAGTCCCAGAGCAGATGTACTTGGCAGATATCTGCCAAGATTTGAAGTAAGGGGCTTTTCACCCCTCAGGTGCTCATGAAATTAGCAATCCTGCCTGCTTTGTATCCAAATCAAATAAAAGAGTCTTCAACAAACTGGAAATCCTTCTTTTTCAGCCAACTTTCCTGCACCTATTTGTCTTTTTGACCTAGAACTCCACAGAAAACTCCTGGCTTCAAGCTTCCCAGCCATATGCAAAACTGTCATTTTCTAGATGGACTTCTCTTAGTAAAGGGGACAGAAAAGCCTATTTTCAGCCTAGCCTCGTGGAGGACAGGCCATCTCTGCCAGGCAGACTTTTAAAAAATGGGGCACTTGTCACAGGTCTGCTCCTCAACCATCTGGATAAAAAAAGCAGGAATGTGATTCATGTAGGTGTTCAGCCCTTTTTGGATGCCCCTGGGAATCCTGCTTGACTGCTAGCTACCTCTCCAGATAAGCATAGCTCAGATGTATGTCCTATGTTACTGCTGCCAGCCCCTTACTGGACAGCTCAGATGATACCCTTGCACATCTCAAATGTCCTCAAATTACATAAATGCTTGAGGAACTGGATCCCACCCGGCAGCTCCATGTGATCTTGTGCGGACAGATACAGGCTCACCCTGTCCACACACCAAAGTAACTGGACACGATCTAGCTCTAATCCAAAAGCCACATCATTGCACTAGCACAACACTGAGTTTAAAGTAATCAACCCAGACTCACAGTTCACATCTGTTTGCAAAAGAGCATGTAAACATAACCCTTCCCAGAACAGAGATCCAACAGAGTCTTGAAATTCTCCAACAGAATCTCTTGAAATTCTGGTTTCCAGCCACAACAATCATTTCATTATTCCTCTCCCCACTTGCTGGCTCCACTGAAGCAAATGTGCCTTATTTTACTAGCCCAGTGAAGTGAAGTGACCCCTTATAACATCATCCCTGTGGACAATACTATTGCTCCTTTTGCTAGCCCTTAAATACCCTAAGAAAGACAGTATAGCTCTGGCAGCAGAAAGGATGACAACTTTATTCCAGCAGCTAGTCTGATCATCCTGGTGACTCCTTGCAGATGAGAAGGCAAAGTTCCGTGAAAAATGAGTGCAAGGCAATTTCTTCAACCTGACTCATCTGAGAGAGGTCAGGATTCCTGACCCAGTAGCTATTCCCTAGATTGCCGAGGACCACTCCCTTGAACGATCGCAAACTGTTCCAAGAAGCAGAGAGGGAAAGAAGGAGCAGGAGTATGTTACCCCGTTCTGTTCTATCCCTACTGACATCGTACACAAGCTTTGAAGTTTTTCGGTGTACAGAACATCATTGCTATGTTGGACTGGCCTACCGTAGTTTACCATAAGGCATACAGGTGCAACAATTATTTACTTGTAAAATCTTGTGACACTGAAAGCTAGCAACATCTCACCAAGTGACTCACAGTTTCCTTCACCATGGCATACCACTCTCCTCTTTGTACACCAGTCGCACAATGCTCCCAGTGTGAGCGATCATCGGCTTGAGAGTTTCTCAGAAGCAGCTAAAAGATGCAGGGGGGAAACCAGAATTTTTTAGGGAGCCGGAGGGAGGAGGGGGAATGACAACAGAAGTATCCATCCACCTGAGACACATGCACACATATCCGGGAAACATCTGCATATTGCATGCGACAGGTTGCATCATTTAATAATGTTTTTCTTCTTATCTGCTCATTTCAAGATCTTCCACAAAAGAAATCAATTACTAATGACATACAGCCCTACTTTTCTCCCTGAACCCATAATTGCTTCCAATTTTAAGCTAAAATTAGCCATTCATGCTATCCAAATGAGCATAGTTTAGTGCTGATGTACGTAAGCGATGCTTTAGACTGTTAAGCATAGCTGATCTTTGACAGCTTCTTCTTGTAAATAACAGTTTCCTCTTTACACTGAGAACTTTTCAGAGGTGACAGATGTTTGAAAGATGGGACTGAATTAGTTGAATAGCCTGCATAACCCACCAACCTGAGATTTGCAAATATGAAAGCCTAGAATTCTTACAAAGACAGCTTGCAAGAACCAGAAATCACATCTGCGTAAATGCCTCTCTTTCAGCCTACATCCTTTGTGCGTCACATTGTCATCATTTAACACATAATAAATAATAAACAATTTTAATAGTTTAAAGTGCTGACACAGGCTGCAGGGGAAGACACCGGGAATCCGTTAAAGGAAGTAAAAAGTAATAATAATAGTAATAATAATAAGCATCATCATCATAGTAATACCACAACTTTTTTGTTTGTTCAACAAGTTATGAAATGCACAGCAGGAAAGCAAAGCTGTGTCAGACACAAACCTGTCCTCCACCAGGAGTTTGTGGTCCTGCACTGAACAAGGGATACAGAGGGAGGCAAGGACTGGTTACTTCGTAACTTAATAAACAATTTAAAGTTAAAAGTCATCCCTGTGGCAAAGCACGAAACTGACATTTTATTCTGGTTTTTACATCTTTTGTACCCTGTTCCTTGTTGAAGGAAGCAAGCATGTTCCAGCAATACTTCAAATGACATGACTCCTATTTGTCAAACAGATGATCTGTTCTCTCAGCAGGCAGAGCAGAGACTCTTCTAGTGATAAGCATTTCGTTTTTATTTACAAACATATGCAAGTGGATATGCATGCGTGAGGAGGCAAAACCAAAGAAACATGCTTGCCACCTGGGGAGGGGAAGAGGAGTTTCATAATGTCCCTTTGTTCTGGGGGGAAGGAAAGGGTTTCAAACCACAAACTCACAGCAGCCCCGACATCTTCTCTGTTCCATCCTGTTGTAGACGGGAGTGTGGTTGGGATCACAATCCTCTCCATCTGATGGTGAGCCCAGATGGTTTTCACCTGTTAAGTCCCTTCAGAGTCTTTAGAATATCCAGTATACAGGTTATACTTCAGCAGTGCTGAGGGAGAATTTCATCCAGAGACAATTTGCTTCTCAAACTCCTGTTTTCAGCATGACTTGTATTAGTAAATAAAGCAGACAGTTACAATCACATTATTATTCCATGAACTTCACTCTTTGATTAGCTATTCTGTTTGGAAAATTCATGCACCAGTCCCAAACTAAGTGCACTTTGTCTGTTCAAGCCACATTCTGCATCCTGTGCTTCTTAAAGAAAAGGGCTTCAGATCAGTAAAAATTGCAATGACTGTTTTGTTATGCACTATCAGCAGCCCAGCATACGCTTTACAAAAGTCTCCCATAAGAAATAAGATAAATAGCACCATCCCATTGCTTCCTAAGGCAGGAGGCAGAAACAAATTATCCAGCTAACACACAAACTATACAGAATATATCACAAAAAAAAAGAAAGTAGGCATTATTTGCTCTAAATTTACACACCAATTAAGCTGTCTGTCTCTTTGAAATCAGACCTATTACCTTAATACTTTCTGGCTTGTGAATAGCATTTGTGAACATTAAAAGGCAAGGGGTACCATGAAAGTTTTCATTTTTCACACTGTCATTACAGGAGCAAGGTTTTAAAGGTAAAAACAGTCCACGGGCTTCACATGACCAGTGCAAGTCCAGCTGCACACCAGCATCAATCACCACCTATTTGCAACAATTCTTCTTTTCCCAGTTCACAGTCCCTCAAGTTACAAAGCAAAATATCAAATGAATGTGCTGAATAGGATGACCAGAGAGAAGCTGCTGTAACTTAACTGAAGGAGGAGGTCTTTAATAACCACCTTTAACTCACTCCATCCTTCTTGCGTGACCTCAGCCGTGAGCCTGCACCTTCTCCATGCTGAAGCATCTCTCAATAAACCCCTCTTGTTCTGATGGCCTTTATGAATTTTGTTGACTTCGACAGAAAAATACTTCTGTTTTTGTCCCTTTTTCAGGCTATGCATTTCTTCAAGCAGGAATTGTCCCTTCTTCAACAAATCAAAAGCACAAAGCACTACTGAGTGCTCCCACTAAGAAATAGCAATTCAATGCAAACAAGGCAAAAGCGGTAATCACAGAAATTGTCTGATGCTTCTCTTGACCAGCTCTTTCTGCATTACAGTGTGATTACAGCAAGGAAGAAGCCACAGAAGCAAGAGAGCAACCTTCCAGATCCAATAAGCCCAGTGGGATACTGGAAATAAAATAATATAAGCATCCACGTTCAAAAATAAGTCAACAACAGACAAGTGAAAAACAATCAATGAAAAATGTCCTCTCACATATCCTGGGACACAGCATGCTCCAGAAGATTTTGCTGGTTGTATTCATTATGTCAGAGAACGACACACTAGGAGATTCCTGGTGCAGTAAGGACGAACGGCAGATTTCAAGGACACATGAAAGGAATTAAAAGGTAGCCTATTTCTTTAACTTGGAGGTGTCCTAGTACTCCACCTGTATCAGAGCATTCATTTCACAAAATGAAACAAAATCCAACTATCTTTTTCAGGTCATTTCATAATTTCTTCTTTTTCAGAGATTTTATAGTTGCTAATCTACCTAGAGACTCAGATGGAAAGGCAGCATGTGATAACACAATTAAAGATCATATTGGCCTGCAGATGCCCAGAAGTCAAAGTCTGAACAGGCCACTCCTTTTGTCACTGAACACACAAGTTTTAGTATGATATCCAGGATTTTTACCTCCTGATAGACAGAAGAGACCACCAAATCCCTGGGACAGAATCCCAGAATTCAAGTCCAAAAGGATAGATCCCATATAGCCTATTAATAGACATGTCAGTCAAACTCCCACTGCAAGTGCAATCAGCATCCGGACATCTATTTGCAGGATCTAGGTTTACCTGCAGAGGAAAATTTAGCACTTCAAGACTACTTAAATAATTACAAAAATCAAAGATGTCTTCCCAGAAAGAAAAAAAAACAGAAAGAAAAATTAACTCCTTACCCCCAAGTATCTGAGTCACTTATTTCCAGATTTCTGTAGAGAGTCATAAAGAGAAGTGTTAAGAACTAAGGCACAGGTCTACAGCTCCCATTCTGTGTAAAACTGTACTGTGTATCTGCACTGCAAATGGATGTATGCATCAGAAAACAAAGCAGAAACACAAATTAGCATACTTGGTATCCTACAGTTTCATACTGGTGCCGATACACAGCCTTACCTAGTTTACATGTCAGAAAAGGAAATAGAGTAATATAGAAAGTGCACCTTGTAAAACAGATCCTCCTCCTCATTTACAGATTAGCAAATTTTCTCCACTTAGCCATTATGTTCACGCTTTGCATAATTAACCTATTTCATTAAAAGAAGGAGTGCTTTTCTTATGAGAAATAGGAACCCAGGTGCTGTAGTTATGAAGATTTTCTTAGAAAATCCTATTTTTAAATCCTGCTCAGGTGCATTTCCTAAGCTAAAAACAGTAATGTTACTGATTGAAACAAAATGACAAGGTGGGAAGAGGAGTGAAAAATACTAACCAAGAACCAAGGACATCATAAAATGAGTAATGTTTAATCCATCTTAATGCTACTAGGAAAATTAAGTTCAAGCTGCACACTTAATTAGTCTGCTAATGCTGTTTGATGGGCCTCCTCGTAATGCCAAGACCACTGGGATCTTCTGTGTGTCCCCAAGAAACCTGAGACTTTTCATTATGTCTGCGTCTATAGCAGAGATACGACTTAGTCATCCCTTCTCTTGGGCTTCAAGCCGATCAGCGTTTACACATAATTCATGTCCCTTTTGCTTATGCATTCGCAGGAAGATGGCGCGTGCTGTTCACAAAGAGTTTTCATATTGTTACAGCTGTGCAGGCGAAAATCTCACCTATTGCTGTGGCTAGTCAAGTACTTTTAGGCTTCAACTGGCTGAATGTGTTTGTCAGGTGTAGCAGTGCCTACTAGCAGAACTGCATATCGCTGTACTCCTAAAAATAATGTCTGCCAGAACAGCATCCTAGCAAGATGCATGAAACACGGCTCGGAGGGTTATCAGCCTTTATGTTAATAATAGGAGAAAATCATTGCCCTTATAGCATTGGATTAAAAACACTAAAGAGTAGGTAGATGTAAAGACCTCAAAGTTATTCTTTCATTGATTAGCTTAGAGAATGCATTTGTTAGAGATTGGATAAGGTCAAGAAGTCCAAAGGCTCCTTAAGACTCTGTTTGGTTAACGGATTTTGAACAGCATCACAGCACTTTAACCTTTCATCCCAGAGATGGAGGCCAAAAGAGGCTCTCCAGCACTAATTATCGAGGGTCAGATTTAGTCCTAGCATCAGGATCCACTAACCAGCAGGTCAAAGGCCATCCTTCTGATTTAAAAAAAAACACTTAAATGAACACACAATACCAGTCTGATCCTTCTGGGTGTATTGGATGGTAGCTCCAGGGACATTAATTAGTCCTATGAGGACACACGCAGGGATATTCAGCCAGACCTGGTTGCAGTACCGTCTCGCTTTCAAATGCAGAACAGCAACAGAGAGTAACAGATTTATGTTCCATCCGCATGGTACAGCTTAGTCCACACTCTGATCCTAGTCTGATCTCCAAGAAAATGTTTTAATACAGTATGACAAAACCTAAAACCCTATATTTCAAGCTGAATCAAGAAAATCGCTTGGGGATTACACACACTTTGAGCCAAGTTATTCTAATTACTCCATGCTAGTTTTTTGACTAAGAATGGTGACTTCTGAATTTCAGCCTGATGGCAACTTTTTTTTCCAATAGAAAGGTACCTAATAACGGAGGAGAGATACCAGATATAAAGAGTGCTTTTCCTTACATTACGCAAAGAAACACGTAGGCATGCATGCACTAAAGTTATGTGTAAAAATAAATACACGTCTGTGATCAGGCTCACCAATATGGACAAGGTTATTTTGATCAGCTGCCCTGTACACCGGGAGTATTTCAATACGCGATCTGCAACAAGTACTTGCAGCCTCTACAGTACCTTTTGCTCTTTGACACATCTTTGCATCCAGCAGTGGGAAATATTTCAGTATAGATGTTCTTGATTTGGAAGTTTAATTAGAAACTTGTATGCGTTATACTGAAATACCTTGAGAACAGTTTGAGTTGTCTGAGCATAAACAAGAAAATTAGAATTCCAAACACATCTTCCCTGTATCTTCATGCAGTTGCCCATGATTTCTTGTGCAACCCTCAAAGAGAGTATTGCAAGGCACGCAACAAAAAAATGGCATCGCACCCACTGTTCTTACCTTCCAATTTGTCTAGATATTTCAGCACACACCAAACACTAAGGAGAAGAGGAACTTCTCTGAAGGGAACAGGAGGAATGTGTACAAATCGTGCTGGGGCAGGACCTTATCACAGCTCCTGTAGGCTTTCACAAATGACACTGCCTTGAACCCCACAAATGCAAAGCATTAACATGCAAATAGTCCATTGATTTGAACTGTGCAAAATAACAAGCACAGGTGTAGGCCCTCAGTGTTCAGCAAGCGAAATAAAAGCGCATATCACTTTTGGAATGATGTAAAACTAAGGTGGTAGCATTATCTTTACCTTATAGCTAAAAAAACAAGGCACAAAGTTTGAGTGATCATCGGTAACGGGAAAGCGAGGGATACAGTTAACGTTCTTGCGACTGTTCATCCACACTTTTATCCATGACACTATCATAGGGTGCATGAAAATAGCAGGGCCCAACCAAATTTAAAGTCATAAAGGAGGAACAAGGTGATTCTGTGTTTAAAACTCTGGAATTAGGGATTAGAGCAGAAAAATGGAGATCCTAGCTCTGCCACAGACTTACTAAAACATAGTGAATGGTTCATTTAGTCCTATGATATTTGAGGTCACCTGCTGTAAAACAAGATTAAATAGATTTTCGTTCTTACAAATACAGAGCATCTTTCTGTCTCTTCATTAGGTTTTTCCATGTACATATTCAGTTTGGCAAAAATGCTTTTTGCTGAAAAGAGACTGATCAAAAATGTTCAGCCAGCCCTAAACAGGGAATAAACTTTCTCATTATCTGGGTTTATTAAAGTCTGAAAGGTTTTTGGTCTTTTCTATGGAGTCTGCACAGCACTGTAGCACGAACAATTGTAATCCCAGTAGAGTTCAGAATAATCTCATTCAGAGCATTAGCAGAACGGAATGGGCTCATTACGTTAAGACACAAAATATTATTCCTAAATACAGTCCTCTCTTTAGACACAGGAATGAGTCAGAAATGGCAGTGGCCAGAAATAAAGAAGAAAATATATCCCACAAATTATTTTGCACTCTGAGCTGGATGGATGGTCAAGTGCTTGCAGAAAAGGCTCGAGTTAAGTCACAGGAATAAGGACAGGGCTCCAGTACTCCTCAGACTACGGCAACAGGATTTTCACCTGCTTTATTTCACCAGCCGTCTCAGTAACAATTGCACCCCTGAGTATTTCTGCCCTGAGACAGGGTACCATCTCCTCTAACAGCAAGGGTCCTTTAAGCATTATTGAAGGACTGGAGACTTTGGAGAACAGGAAAAGATGAGGAGGATGGCAAAATGTAAAACTGATAATCTTCCTACACTCATCTTGTAATCCCCCTGCCCCCTTTTAATATAGAGAAACTTCGCATAAAAGAAACTTAGCACAAAGATTTCCTGAACAGCTCTGGCTCTGCCTCCTGTCACGCACTGACACCGCAGCTCTTCCCAGAGCCTCTGCGCCGATGCTGTAGCAGAACAGAATCCCTTTGCCTGTGAAAAAGAACAAAGGGCACTGACTGCAGCAGCATGGCAGCAGCAAAGAGCACTGGGGAAGAGGAAAATCCAGATCTGAACTCTCCTCAAAGAGCCAGGACTCTGAGTCCAGCATAATCCATGGTTTTATCAGATAACTTTGATAAGGTGGCTAATTATTGGCTGAGTAACCCCTTGCTATCCCTAAAATCAATTACCTCTCCTTCTGTATTGATGAAAACGACCCGTTGCTATTTTCTCACGATCCTGGTTGTCAGAAGCCCTGTTAGTTGCTCTTCCTGTGAGCAGACTATTCTCCTTTGGCTTTTGCAAGTGCAACTCATATGCGGAGGATCAGACAGTAGGAAGTTCTCTTTCTCCTCCCCACATTCTCCACTCATTGAAGTTACTCACTGACGTACCAAAGTGAAACTACCTTAATTTTGTACTTTTAGCAAGTAAGTAATCTGAAAGATATAATGTAGCACTGTCTCTTGTAAAAAGCGCACCCTGATGCGTTACACCCTTTATTAGTAAATCAATGTATTAATTATTGAGCCAATAATCCCTGCTTCATAACAGTATCTGGAGGGTGCTCACAGAAACAAAAGCATAGAGAAACGTTTTATTCCTCTGAAGTACTCTCCTGATACAACCTCTGGGATCTTGTGTTTTGTTAGTCTGTTTACAAAGCTTTCACCAATCAGCAGAATTGGGATACGTAGTGCTTGGGCTGCCACCTCTGTATCTAAATTATAACGGACAGTTGCATCTTTACTGCCTGGATCAAATCCTAGTCTAAGAACTGTGCCAAGGATTCTGACATTTACAAACAATCTCCATACCGTCATCATTTCATATTTTATTGTCATCATGCCTGGTACCCCTCTGCAACTGTTGTGGCCCCCTAATGACAGTCTCTGTACAAAAATAAAGGGACTCCCAAAGAGTCCCAATCAAAACAGACAGGACAGACTCAGGCTGCTTGGAAAGGAGTGTTATTCTTTCCAGTTTTCTAAATAGGGAGCTCAAGGCAGAAAAAGATGTTGTGATCAGCTTTGACTCACAGTATTTCAACGTGATCGCTTAGGTTTCTTTTTCAAGTCTCAGCTCCTAGATACTCCTGCCTTCATTAACAGCAGATGAAACACAGCTCTGAAGATTAAATGTCATACTTGGCCTGCAGCCCAGGTGTAGCACATGCAACAGGAGAATGCCATGCTGCTGTAATACACTTCGAGACTCCCTCACGAGGAGGGAGCGTACCACCTTCAAGAACAAAAATTAGGTACATGAAGTGGTTTAGCCCTCACGTCTTTTGATCCTTGCATTTATCTTGCACAGCCTTCAACAAGGTTATATTGGAGAGCTGGTTAAATATTTTCTTGGAGAATTTTTTGAGATTAAAGTATTTTGACCTGAACAACTTCACAAAGAAGTTGTGAATGAACACAGAAACTTTATGAACACAGAAATTTAGGAGGTTTCAATGAAAAGTCAACAGCATAGAAATTGAACTCCTTTTCTGTACCAGTTCTCAGAAAAACATCTCTTCTCCTCTGAAAAACACAAACAACCCTTTCTTTCAATTTTCTTTCTTTCTCAACACAAACATTTTTGCAGGATGAGAGAAAAGACCTTTCCAAAGATGAGGTCCAGGAATACATAAGAAGACAGTAATACTTGTGAAACAAAAATACCAACTGTTGCATAGGTTACCAAATGGCAGCCAATATTTTGGGAACATCCTACTCCTGCACACTCCTACCAGGTCTCAAAGCACTGGAACAAAAGAAAATGGGAGGGAGAGAGAAGCATAAAGAACACAAATAACTTGCGCAAATCTAACCAAGAAATAACACTCTCAGAACCAGAAATAAACTCTCTCCGAGTCTCTACCATGATAACCCTGACCCCCACAGACACATGGACCTTCTGTAAGTCAGGCTCTGCGAGTGAAGCCATGGCTGTGATGTTAGGAAAGATTCTGAAACAAAAAAAGAAAAAAAGAAGAAACAAGTTTGAAGCATAATACTGCTACCACAGTCCATCCTTAAATCACTCTTAAATTACTCTTAGTCATCACAAACTCACAGAACTGTCCCTTCAGAAAGGTAGATATTGTAGAGCTAAAGCCGAGGGGTATGTCGATGCAAACAAAATGCAGAGAAGCAGGCGTATGTCTGAATTGCCTTAATTTTGTGGTTTTATGTCAAATGCTGAATCGTACACTAATGCTCTTGCATATTTAATTTCCCTTGTTCTTTTCAAACACCAGCAAATGTGACTGTTTTCACTGCCAAGACACTGCAAATTAAAACAATATACACAGTCAAAATGTGATACTGAACTATTGCTAGAGGATAGCCTTGCTTATATGAGACATGCCAGCAAGCACGTTCCTCTCGCAGTGCAGTCTCTTCTCGTGGTACATTATGAATTACTCTGACATGACAGTCTTACAATATAAAGTCCATTGAAATCATGGTACAGTCCAAACTTCCTATTCATTGCAATAAGAGTTTGTCTAGTAAAAATAATTAGACCTGCAGGGAACTGATCCAGAGTCTTGCCAACACCAGTGAACAAAACCCTCAAAGCTTACCAGTTTTAGCTCAGAAGTTCACTGATGTTCTCCCAGTAGGATCACTCTTCATCATGAAAACTGAATGTACTGCTGATATTTTGTGTGATGAAGACCAAGGCCTAATGAAAGGCATTTACATCTGTGCCAGTGAAGAGGAAATTCAGACTTCTGAAAAGCTAAGAGATGTCAGAGCAGCTGGAAATATTCAGTATGATCCTCCAGCTGAATACAACTGTGCTGGCAGACAGGAAGAAAAGTCAGGAAGAAAGCAGGGCTTGCTCTTACACACCATCCCATTGACTACCCTCTAAGGGCTTCCCCTGCCAAAAAAAATAGGAGAGGAGACAGGAGGGAGAGATCAAGAACACCACATGAGAGAAACCAGCCTAAAGCAAAGTCTCTGCATTAGCCATAGTCCAACACAAATGAAATACAGCAGTTTTGCTACAGCAGGACATATGGCTGGTGTCCTTCACAAATCTTCCTAATGATGGAACTGTATTATTCAACTATCTTCTGCATAGAGAAATACAAAGAACAGGGATACAGGAGTCAAACGGTACTGCTTGGCCGATGGATTCATAGAGTAAATGCGCTTACTTAAGTCAGGAAGATGATATAGCCACTAGAGGTAGGAAAGAGTTCCGGGTTTGTGTCTGTATGAGTACAGATGATTTCAAACTGGGTAAGAGAGGAAGATCAGTCAGGATGAAGAACCAGTTTTACAAGAGGAGACCAAAGGGGATCAGCTTGTTTAGACTAGCAAAATAGCTGGTGAAAGGGGGAAGACTGCTTTCTACAAATCTATCCTGAGGATAGACACCAGAAGACAAAAGAACTATTTGAGTTAATAGCCAATACTGGCACAAGAACAAATGAATATAAATTGGCCATGAATACATTTAGGTTGGAAATTAAAACAGGGTTCCTAACCACTGCAGCATTAGGGTCTGAAACAGCCTGCCAATGGGAACAACAGAGGAAAGTAAGTCCAACTGGTTATAAGATAGAACTCAATACCGTCATGGAGAGTATAGAGAGTGGTTCCTGGGACCTGGGAACATAGCCTTGTGGATGACAATACTTCTCAAGGCAGAGGACATTTCTCTATGGCTATTCATGGTCATAACAATAGGTACTTTACATCCAACCCGCCCACAGGCCCTGAGGTTATTCTTTTATTCTGCAGTAGAAGATCCCTAGAAGTGGCCTTGATTCATAATGGCATTTATGGTACCAGAATCCCACCGACTGTAGTAAGACGTATGTACCTTGAACACTTTTGCAAGCCTGGCACTTGTACAAGGAAGGGGGATTTCACCTACAGTCCTTATACATGTATTTCACTTAATACAGTAGCATTGAAAATCCAGTTATTATCATTTATCAAGGCCTCTGAGCTTCTCACTGGAGCATGCGAAACTGCCAAAGGCCAGAAAGAGACCAGACTGACTTGCCATATGGCACAGTGTACTGCCTATCTGGCAGCTCCCAGTTTCTAATGCCAGAAAAACAATGGTTTATAGATAGGTATCTCTATAATCGTATAGCACCTCATCGAACACAGAGGGAAAATCTTCTTTCCCTAAGGTTGATGTTAGCTTTGCCACTGGCTGCAGCAGGACTGGGATTGAACTTAGCTGTCTCATGCTGGGTTGTACAGCTCAGAAACAGAGAAGTGACAGGTGGTAATTTGATTAAGCGCACTGGTATGAGCTGAACAGAAGCCAGCATAACCAGAACAGAAGTAACAGGAGGGAGCAGCTGGTGACTACTGATCCTGCTTGAAGAGTACTCTGTCAAGTCAAAGACCACTCTGGGACCAGGACAGACAATTAGATATCCTCAGGCTAACATACCCAGGACTGGGCAACAGGCAGTGAATCCCTGAGCGTCCAGACACAAGGCAAGAAACTTATGTGCAAGAATTAGTAGGAGAAGCTCATCACACAAGAGGTTAAAATACAAACTCAGGTGACTAACTGGCCCGCCTGTTCCATGAAACAAAATGCTTGCCCACATTTTTTTTTAAAAAAGGTTTCTTTTTGTTTTAAATGGCTTTAAAACTATACAGATAACATATTTCCTAATTGAAAGCTATTTAAATGTCTCTCCTCCAGTGATAAGCAGAACAATTAACACAGCAAATGCATCTGTAGATTTTGTTTTCATATTGGTTGTTGAATGGATTTGTATTGTTTACTTGGAATTTAAAATACTGTTTTTCAGTGTACTACAGGAGACCACAAATTGCAGGTTAACCTGCCTTGTTTAAAATAAATTGAAAGTCTGCATCTCACCCAATCCATCCCTAATTAGTGAAGTGAAACAGATGGGTCAACCCAGCCGTTCTTGCCAAGACAATGGAGGGGTATCATTAACTGTGGGAGGTACGGAGGAGGAAAGCATGTAAAGAACAGAGCATATCTCAGCCAACATCATGGAGCAGGAAACTTCTCCATCTGAGGCTTTGAAGATCAGAAGGGCCCATCTAGTCAGGTCCACTATTAGTCTAGGTAGAACGCAGAGGGATGAAAGGTCAAAAAAACATCAGCAAGGCTTGAACAGAGAGCTCTGGGAAACCAGAAGCCTAAGCTCCAGTTATCAGATATCTTTAGAGTGGCTTTTCACAAGGTTACTCTTGACAGTGAAGCCAGATTCAAATGTCACCACCTCTCATCTACTTACGAGCTGAGGTTGAGAAAGCCAAGATTGCCTAGCCTAGACAAGAAAAGATTCATATCTGACAGGGAGGAATAAAGATGACAGAGGCAGATAAATCTCAGTGGTGCCCAGTAAATGGACAACAGGCACAAAATAACATACAAGAAACCTCACAGAAACATAAGAAAAAAATTAATTGCGAGGGTAGTCAAATGCTGGAACTGGTTGCCCGGAGAAGTTGTGCAGTCTCCGTTCTTGAAGGTATTCAAACCTGACTGGACATGGTGCTAAGAAAACTGTTCTAGTTGACCCCTGCTTTGAGCAAGGGGCTTGAACTAGACAATCTCCGGAGGTCCCTGCCAACCTCAATGATCCTATGATTCTCTTTTAGAATCCACTGCCCTCCAGTCATACAGTACAGTTCTTGAGGGTTCATTTAGTCTTAGACTAGTTCATCTGTCCATTTTCCACTGTTGTCAGAAAAGACAATTTTGACATGACTGAGGGGGTCTATAAAAGCAGGAGGCAGGAACAAGCAGTCAGCAATGAGGCTGGAAAAACCAGGAAAACCTCTTAACGCAGCTTTGTCAGTCAAGAGAGGGTCGCTTGAGAAGAAGACAGTGCTACATCTTCCAGGATGAGGTGCTGTAATCGTCTCACAGCAATGTCAAAAGAATGCAAAAAGGTTTGATACTCCACTTCTACTTGAGTTCAGCATGGAAAGAAACAACAGAACCTTGATGCATAACATTATGAGGGCACTTCTGAGACTCTCATTAGGCAATTATCGGCCTACAAGAGCAGTTAGAAACCTTGAATAAATCTGGTCCTTCATCTCTCTCTACTTTAGTTGTTTCCCTGTAGAATGGGTGCTGTTGCACTGCATGCCGCAGCAGCTTTTAAAGACAGGTCTACCCTTTGCTACATGCACTAATGAGAATGAATGTAACATCAAGGAGCTGCTAAATGTAAATAGGATTTTTTCTCCTTTCTTCTGCCTGAGCAAAAGAAGATCCGACTGACTTCACTGGCTGATAACTCAGGAGAAGTTTGTTCATGACTGCAGAAAGAACTTGCCAATTTTTCATATTAAAGGGAACCCATGAGATTTGAATAATTAATAACCTACCAGTGAAAAAATTGGTCCTAATTAACAAAGCAATCCTGAAAAAAAAAATGTTAATTGCTTGGCCTATGTTCCTCCCTCAGTGGAATGACTATATTGACAAATCTCATATAGCAAGAGAAATCTGGTGGCCACAAGATACACTTGTTACAAATCAATCAATGGCAATTATGAAGTTTTCTTGCATTTCTGAAACTGCTTCAGGCTTTAATCTATCTTAAGACGATATTATACATTTTTATCAAGGTGGGGGTTCTCCCTTTTTTTGCTTTAGCTGAACAAGATTTGTGTTTTGCAGGGGACAAAACAAATACGATGAAAACTTTTAAATGATTTTAACAAAGCAAGTCATTATAAAGCATTGGCAAAAGCATTCAGTTAAATTGCAATTACAGTTGAAATTAATTTTCTGAAGCAAATTCTGAAAGGGGTAGAAGCCAACAATCAATAAGCTCTTAATGAGGTGCAAGAAAAACATGTGTAGACATGACAGGTTTTGATGGCTAATGAGCTTCAGAGGAAGAACATTGTTCCGAGGAAAACTCTGAAAGGCACAGAAAATTGATTAATTGCCAGCCCAAGATCTTGCAGTAAAGCATTTGGAAATTCAACAGCCCTCAGACCTCTCATCATTTACACCCCTGGTGCGACATGTTAACTTTAGGAAACATTATAGCTAAGGGTGTTTTTTTTTTCCGCCCTCTCTCTCCCTAGCCACTGACTCCAGATCAGTCTGCTTGCTGTGATTTGTTCCCTCAGAAGGAAAGTTACCTGGAGGAACTTTCCCATATTGTTTACTGTAATGAATAACTGAATGCAAAGATAGACTAGAGGGGTTCTGGTTTTTTTTTGTGTTCATAGTTGCTTTTCTGGATGTAAGACATAACTAGGCTAACAGACATTTTGGTCTTCTGTCACACTCACAAGTGTCAGCAATACAACATGAAAGAGTTCTCATTTACCAAAAAAACGATCAAAAGATCATGACCTATTTTCCTTTAGCTGAACACCTTATTTTAAGATGCAGAAATAACCTCTGCTCTATTTCCTGTCAGCAGCAAAGACAGAGAGATTCCATAGGTGGGAACACAGGATCTCAGCCTGGGAATCTTGATGCCTTCTTCGTTTGGGTCTTTATGAAAAGAGTGGTCTTGAGCAACTCCTGATCCCTGAGGCCAGTAGTAAAGTCTGGAGCAAGGAAGACTTACCCTCTGTAAAGCATACTCAGTTTAGGGAGCATTTAAACAAACTGGACAAAAAATTCCATGGGACCTAAGGGGATGCAGCCATGAATGCTGGGGAGGTGGCTGATGTCACTACAAGGCCACTCTTGATAATCATGGGGAGATGGGATGTTCCTGTGGACTGGCCGAAAGCAAATGTTGCACCTATCTTCAAGAAGGGCAAGGGAGATGGTCTGGGGAATTACAGGTCCATCAGCCTCTCCCTGATCCCTGGGAAGGTGATGGAGCAAATCCTCCTGGAAAACATTTTCAAGTATATGAAGGACAAGAAAGTGATTGAGAGTAGTCTGCCACTATGATATCTACCACTTCGAAGGGACAGTTCTATGAGTTTGTGATGACTAAGAGTAATTTAAGAGTGATTGAAGAATGGACTGTGGTAGCAGTATTACCAGAAGATAAATATCCTCTCACCAACACCGTAAGACATAAGAAACAGCTGAAGAGAACAATCATTCTGCATTCATAGCCACTCAGATATTGACCACTCCTCTACAGTTGCTATATGACTATCAACAAGTAATAGGTGGGTTAAACTGATCTGAGACCCTCATTTGATCCTAGAGACAAACAGCAGTAACCAGCATATCTAGAAGTTGGTTCAGATGTAAAATGGCATTTAAGAGCACAGGCAAAAGCTCAAAGCAGAGGCTTCAAGAATCCCATTTCCACTGATAAATGTGACACACTAATTACTTTCCCTCACTCCCTGTACTTGTTCTTTCTTCATTGGCTGCCTAGCAAGACGGTCATCTCTTCAGGGTAGGGATTCTCTCTCACTGCCAACATGATTAGGAGCTTGTTCTTTTTTAAAGCCTCTAGTTACCATTTTTATTAAAAAAAAAAAAAAAAAGTGTAGGTGAAAAACTCCCAGAGTGCTGCAACTTAATGCTTGGACACCTCAAGTCCCAAGGTGCCTTTATTTTTACAAATAAAGTTAGCTTAACTTTAGGATCATAAAGTTAGCACTTTGGGGCGTTATTAGAACTGTCCAAGTCTTCATGTTTTTGAGCAGATTCACACCATGTCTTTTGCCCTACTGCAATTCACAGACCAGATGTTTCCCAGTGTAACTTGCACCTGTAGAGCCCAATACCCCTGCAGCTGTATTTCTCAGCCAGAGAGACAAAGACTGATGGCAACAGAACTGGTCAGAAAAGGACTTGAAAATTCACTGAACAAAACCAGGTAGTCTCACACACGTGAGCAGTGTCACAAGTAAAATGGGGACAAATAAAAACCCAGTCAGGCAACAGTGTAAAAAACAACTTGTGATTTTCATTATACTTTTTTAAATTGTATGAAAGAATTCCTCAGTTAAGGAAACATTTGAGAAGTAAAGCAAATAACAGACCTGCACCAGATCCTAGCCAAAATACGGAAGGTCTACACTTTCCAGTTTTAACTTCTAGCCTAGTGATAAGCGTGTTTGGCTGGAATGTGGAAAGACAGGATTCAAAGTCCTGTGCTTTCTCAGAGCCTGGGCTTCTTCTAAAGTCTCTTATCAAAGCTCAGTTACAGAAATACAGCCACACAGCTTGCAACTCATATCTCCTTCATCTAAACGTGCAGGAATGTATCAGGGCAATCTGTCCCTGGACAAGGTCAAACAACAAGAAACTATAAAGTCTCTTTGACCCAGCTGAAAGCATGGAAACCTCACATACCCTTGTTTGGTCCCTCAGGTAGGACCATCACAGAAGAGAGGTGGCAACGCTGGAGTTCAGCCAAAGCCAGGAGTTCCTGCCTCACACAAAGATACTACTACCCTGTTTATCAAGCAGTCTACAAAAGAGGTTATAGACCTACGAGTGCCCCTACCTTAAGTCTCCAGAGTTACTCTCTGTGACAGTGTCAATGTAATTATTCCCATGCAAAACAGAAGAGCTCTAAGAGAAGTGCCAAGAAGAATCTCCAAACCTAGTGGTTCCAGTGGGAAATGAGGGTTCCCTGTCCCCCAGGTAGAGGCATGTTTTGAATTGTATCTCAGATCCAGGCCCTAAAACTGTTACTAAATAATAGGGGGTGCAGGGAGGAAAAAAGGGAAAGGATGGCACATCTTCTGATGACTCTGAGAACAGCAGCTGACCCTTCCCAGTCTCCAGGAGGGCGTCATGACAGTGAGCCTCAGCTGGGGAGACATCCTTGAAATTTAGGTACCACAACAGAGTCCTGCTGCTCATCAAGCCTTCAGAGTTTGATTCAAGACTTACCAAGTCGATATAGATTCACGCTGATTTCAGTGAGCTAATTAAGTCTTGAGTACTCATAAGCTTTACTGTGACCTAATCCCTGTTGGAGCTGTAATGGTACAGATTGATTTGTCATTTGATACTGAAATTGGTCAGACCTCAAGCAATAAACTCTGATCACGTTCTTTTTTTTTTTTTAACAAAAAAAATGTTTCATAAAAACTAACCTTTTGCAGGAACATACAGTTCTATCAAGAATTTTTCTGAAGAAAATAATTTCAATGGCATTTTGACTCTCAAAATATTGGTCAGAATGAAAATTGGGCATTTTTTCATATAATTAAAAACCACTATGAAGCTAAAATAAAAATTAAGATAGTCTGATATATGTACCCACGAAGGACATTACTCATGCTTGTCTAGTTTGTTACCCCTCCCCCCAAAAGTTAGAACATCTTCTCAGAAATAGAAACTCCAGCTCCTTCAAGCTCTGCTCCCAAAAGCTGGTGTAACCCACTGCTGTGTCTGTGCTTCATGTTCTCTTCCCCACCTGGTCCCCAGGGGAGGAGAGTCTGCTGAAATTGCCAAAAAGAAGCTTTTACAGAAGTCACATCTCCTCAAAAGTTGTTCCATTAGCAGTGGAACTGTTGAAACCTGTTTTCCTATGATTTGGTGCCTTGCAGCCAGGTTCTCCTGTGTCTAACAAGGTGCTTGATCTTCCCTCTCAAGGTTTTCCAGTAGCTGGGGTGTTATTCTAGTCTCTATCCATGTTAATTCCTTCCATGCCTAAAAAGGGATGGAGTCAAACTGCCTCCCCTCCCCATCCACTCTCAGGAAACCTGTCAGGACGTAAACTACCATCTCCCTGTCAAACTTGGTTAGAAGAGACCAATAGATTTAGAAGTCATAAGGACAGTGCACAGGCAAATGCATGTGTATACATGCACAAGCATGCCCCCTGTGCTCATAAGCCTGGCTTCCTAAGGAAATGCTACTAAAAAAACCTATGCTTGGGTTATGAACAGCTACAGTTGCAATGTGAATTGTGTCTCCACTCTCTGTCAGTATGCATTAGAGTACTTTTTAATTTCACATTTCCATGGCCTGTCTCAAAAGAAGATCTGTTATTTCTCCTATGATCTTTTCCTTGCTTCTTTATATTTTTACCACTGTGTACTCATACTCTTTTCCTTTTCAGAACAGCTCCAAGAAGACTGTGATATCGGCTTAGATATTCCGCATGAAGCCTCTTTGCAAAAAGCAGTTCATAAGACATGAATTTTAATAATTGTTAGAACAGTACATTTTGTTTTTAACCTGCAGCATAGCCCACTTCATATGCAACTCAGGCAGAAAGCTACAAAAAGTAATTTAGCTATTAAGTGGCACAGTCTACATTGCCAGCAGAAGAGCATCGTCGCTAGAAAACACTATATTTAGTAAGTATGTAGCATAAGGAGTTAACAGAGGTCTTTTTTCCCTTTCACAAAAAGTATTTCTGTAGATTCACTCTGGTATATGCAAAGTAACACATGCTAAAGACTGCTGTGCAAGCACCTCTGGTCTTAAAAAAAAAAAAAGGATGTTTATATAGTAATATTTTGAATTTGCTGCATGTTTTTGCATTGAAAGCCATATTCAAAAGTTTGTACATGCTCTTTCTCCACTGTCTGCTTTTAATTGGCCACCATACCCTCCTCTCCAGCATTGTCTTATTTGTGTTTCTCTGACAGCAGGAGCCTCCAAAAAGTGCCCCTTTTTTGTCTTTCCTTACAGTAATAGTGCTTCATTTTCACAGAGTCTCCAGAAATCCATTATACGCTACTTATTTTCAACACATTCTGTAACACAGAACCTTTGCTCACAAGACAGACTTCTGGAAAAATAATAATCCTGTATAATACATCTAAATCCCTCCTGATCAGTAGTATATTCCCGAATCGTTTCCTTGATTCAGCCAAGTTTCCACTCAGAGGCACAAAATTTGGAGGGGGAAAGTTGAGCCGTCCAGGTGGCACAGGCAGTATTTCACATCATTCCAGCAGCTCAGGAGCTCCTGCTTCTCCTTAATGTCTCGAGTTCAGGGGAGGGACACAGACAGAAGCAGAACTACAATATTCACCAAGCATCAGATCCCCTTACAGCAGACCGGAGCCTCAAATATTTAACGCATCGCAAGGAAAGGCTCAAATACAGTGCACCAAGAAAGAAAATGGTGCTGTTAGCACCAAAGCACACTGTTTTTGTTTGTGTTTGCCAGAGCTTTCAACTGTTTATCAGAATGGCAACAGATGGCACAAGGCAAACGCATGCACTTTTTCACAGTTTCCTACAAAACGAACAGATGTCTTCATTACATGCTACATGACCTCGTTTAACAAAATGTGACAAGAAGCAGAGGTAGAGAAAAATGGAATATCCCTTTCCTAACCTGAACTGCCTCTTTGCACAGATTTTAGTTGTGCCTGAGCATGGGACTGGATGCACAAGAGGGAACTGCGAGAATTTTTCACCTGCATCTAATCCACCACATCCAGCAGGCACGGAGAACAGAAGCAGAAACTTTGAGGTGGTTTCATCTCTACGGAAACATGGCACCTTTCTGGACCGGCCAAGATGAAGACAGGAGATGTTTTCACCATCTCTTAGGAGTGTTTTCAGGTGATGACCATGCCCACCTGGGTGAGGACAGCCGCTCCAGTAGAGCTCATATGATCCTAGGCACTTTTTGGCTCTGCTAAAGAGGACGTTAGTCCCAGTCCACTGTTGCTGGAGCCACAGAGAGCCTTTGCACTGGCCAGGCTTTGCCCGAGCCTGAGCAAGAAGGTTCACCAAACCTAAATGATCTCAAGCTAGAGGTTTCTCTACAGATGAAAGTGAATAGAACTCTATCAACAAAATAAATCTGTTCTGAAAACAAGGCCCATGCTGGGTTAACTACTACCTTTCTCCACTAATCTGAGTGGGTCAACAATGCAAGGAAACTCATGTCTTGCCACATAAGGAAGGACAAGAGAATGGAGGCCTGCTGCATAACGGAGATCAGGGTTTTCATCCTGCATTTTTGCTAACAACTGCCCAGAAATCAGACAGGTTTACATCAAGTCCTCCCTTTAATTTTCAAATCAACTAAAGAAGAAATGGAGAGAAGTGTTCAGGTTTGATGGGTAATGAGCACTTGACATCCACTCAGGTGTTTTGTAGCTAGCCACTGTTCCTAGCACAGACTGGATCAGAGAAAGCTCAGAGCAAAATCACAGTTGATCTGAAAATTTTACAACAGGACAATAGATGTTCATATACTTTATTTTGTTTCTGCGGAAGACTACGAAGCTAGCTGTTTCAGACAGCTCTCCCAGTTAGACCGCAGACATAACTTGCTTACCCATCTGTGGACTGTAAGAGCAGGGATGGAGGCAGAAAGGGCTGCAGCAAAGCACAGCTTTGGGCATATTTCTTCCAGCTGGAAGCTTTGAGTTCCTTCAATACAGAACCATACTCCAGCCTCTCAAAGAAACCATCAGATTCTTCGTAATCAAGCCTCCAAGTCTCCAGGCTGTCACAACACAGTGGGAGAACAAACCCAGGGCAAACAGAACAGGCTTTGCAGACACTTCTCTTTTTCCCACAACACACACGGTTAAGATAGAAGACAGACTTAATGCTGTCCCTCTTCCTAGAACTTTTCCAAACAGGCCAACACAGGGGAAACTTTCATATCGTAAGACGCTAGATCTGCTAGCCTGGGGTTTTGTCAGGCACCAGCTGTGCCAGTGAGGCTAAGTCTCTTCCCAACAGTATCAGCCTCTCCTAGTCTTGCTGGATAAACCTCAAAACTGGCCGTCTCTCTCCCTACAGACTGTAAGGTCTGTATAGCTCCTATGAGTGGCTTTATACAGTCAAGGGTAAGATCATACAATACATAAGCAGACTCCCTTACTGGGAGGTGTTATCTGCCAGCCCAAGCGACAGAGGACCAGTATCTTCTCCAGCTGGTACCAGCTCACATCAAAGGTCCTGAGCTATCTGCAAGTTTGCCCATACAGACACATGCTGCTGGCCTGCAGCACTGCGTAGCAGGCTTCATAATGTCATAATCCAACATGAAACACGGCAGAAGACTCTAGAGTTCAGTATGCTGCTAAAACTAGTGATCAGCTGCACATTATTCATCAACACCTATTTGCATCGATGAGGTGTGGGTTAGGCTGATTAACACAGCCCCTGACATAATGGCGTCCTGAAGGTGCACTGTACTACCCTCGCTCATTCACAGACAGGGTTGGTATATGCACAGTGCTTTGTCCTGCCACAAAGATGTATCCTAATGGCTTCTAAGTGCCTTGAGTCCAAGAGCAGCCATCTGCTTATTGCTCCTCATTTTACCCTGTCAGAGGCAAAACTGACTGCAAGTCTCTGTGGGAAAATAGTATCCCCTTCAGTCTGACACGCAGTTTTATGCAATGCAGTCCTCTTCTATGCATCCACGGCTGGCTCTCTGCTTTTGCAGTAGGGGGTCAGGACAATGAAGACTGTTTTTGCTGCTGGTAACATTCTGCCATGTAAAATGAAATTTCTAAAAACCATCTAACATCAGGAACACCATGTAAATCCTTTAGCTTTCAGATAACCTGTGTTCAGCCTAACAAAACTCAATTCTTAGCTGGTTAGTAAGATGCCAGCCCAATTTCTATGCTGGAATACCATTTCCAGGAGTCAGTCCTACACTGATGGGAGGCCATAGGAACTTTCTCAAGGATCTCAGCAGACAGAGCCAGGCCCTCTGGTAGCACCAAAAGCAGCAGCAAGAGAATGTCTCTGCAGGATGCCTACTGTGCCCCAAGGAGAGAAGAAACGTCAGAATGTAGCAGAGCAGGAATTACCCCAAGCAGCAAAGAAGAAAACATTTGTCACATTTTTAGGGAGGATAACTCTTGCCGTGCTTTCAACCATTATAGTACTTTAATGACTGGCTTCTCTCACTGTCTTAGCAGCTCACAGAATTTTCTCGTCCCTTCCCCTCGTCTCCAGTTCCCATACTCGCTTTGAAGATCTCATCTGCAGCTGCTCACAGCAGTATGGTCCATCTGGAAAACAGTGCCCACTAAACCCAAAATTTCTTGTGGAGCTACTGTTCTCACTGCTTCTCACAAGCCTTATGTCCCTCATCAGTTCTCTAGGCCTCTTCCTAGTGGCAACTGGCAGCCCCTCCAGCGATAAGAGATCACATAGGGCCTCATTAGCAATGCAAGGCACTCCACAGCAGGAGCTCTTCGAATCAACTGCTGTGAGGTCCTTAGTATTTATGTCCTGAAAGAAAGTCTAAAAATACGGGCAGCGGTGACACAGAACACTTCCTGCATGTGACTCTAAATCCACAGCAAAATTCTCACCTACTGCACAAAAAGGCAGAAACCTAAATCTATGCCACGGTCTAATGCATTTGTATCTGTTTGTGAGCGCATTTAATGCAAGCCTCAAAACTGTCCTTACTGCACACACCACTGCACAGGATGTTGGAAGTTCAATTATTTCCACAACATCCGAAGACTAAAAGCTACATATAACAGCAGTCTCAGATGTCTAAATTGAGTTGCTAATTTCTGCATGTGCCTAAAACTGTGATTTGGGTGTCCTTTACACCCAGCCCAGAAGTCATTGTGCACTTCCTTATCTTCATTAAAGGTTTTGCTGGAGTCTCATTCTTCGTGTTGCCTTCTTCAAAGAGGGCCAAAGGTGTATACAGTCATTGCGGTTCACATGTTTTTCAAGTAAAAGCCTACTGATTAAAATATTCACTCCAGAAGCATCCACGTTTGAGATTCTCTACAACGTAACAGTACACGTTTAACTACTCACTTTACCCTAAATGAGTCTTCTTTTCTCTAGGCTAGTGTTTTATCCTGGTGGAGCTATCTACACCATACCTATTTTGCCAGAACTCACAAGAATAATAGACAGGACCAACCCACAGCCAGCCAGCACACAAGCTGTGAAAAAGAAGCCCTGCCATCCCTGACATCATTTATACCATCTGCAAAGAGACTGTTTGATGCTTAGATTATACCTCTGCATCACTAGAAGCTGGCTTTGTTGTTTTACAGCAATTCATCTGTACAACTCCACACACTCTAATGGCTCCATTGAAGAAAATATATGTAATCTGGCTTTTGCTTCACCGGCTGGTAGCAGCATTTTCCCAATACACAGGAGGAATTGAAATCTCATTGGTAGAAAAATCAAAAGGCTAAATAGTTTGAACTATCTGGACATATCTTAGAAGGAAGACCACTACACATACCCTCAAGCAAAGTTCCTCCTCCAGAATCCCACCCTAAACTCAAATTCTTCTTCCCCCCAAAATACAATGTCCTATGAATTGTTGTCTGCTATAGAGAATGAGAAGAGAACATTCACGATTTGCTAGAGCTTTGCTCAAAGATCACTGCATAATGAAGAGACTAAATCAGACAGCAGGTCTTCCGTAGACTGAGCACTTGCTTACACACCAGAAAAGGAACTCATAAGACTATGTTTAACACCATCTGGGGATCCTTCTTCCGTACAATATTACCATCAATAATAACAGAAGCCTAGCTACAGATTGTTGTACTCTGTGACAGCTAAATATATCAGACCTAATTAGATAACACAGGCCAAAAAGTAAAAATCTGCAAGCACAAGGGAATGCTACCACAAGGGCCAGAAAGATGAAAAAAAACCCACAAATTAAGTGTAGGGATAAACCTGAACTGAAATCACCAGTCTTAACACCATAACTGAAACTTAGGAAAGGTCAGCTCTAAACAAGGAGCCTAGTTTGAACTGCACAGCTGGGGCCTCTCCGTGACTCCAACCAGAGCGCTGGCTCCAAACACTCCTAAGAGCTAGAGAGAATGCACTGGGGAATTTACCTCAGCTGGTATATATCAGCCTAGCTCCATTGACTTCAATTAGCATGATGTTAAATCTTCAGTGTTGACTTCAATGGGATTACAGTGATTTACATCAGCTGAGGAGCTAACATTTCACTTTTAGGCAGACTCTTCGGCAGCATCTTCATTAGTGGAAATTCTATGTAAAGAAAAGAAAAAGAGATATACTCTGCTCTTACAACTCCAGCTACCTACTGTAATGGGTGGGTACATGGTAAATGTAACAGACTGGCAGCCAACTATAATTAGCTCCACTTTGCTGCAGTTTAATCTGTGGTTAAAATTACCCTTTTTTTGCTATAAACATGCAGCTAAGAATTGCTGGAGCCACTCCTTTCACTTCCTGCCTCTCCCCCTTATTTAACAGCTCTAAACGCAGGTTTTCATAAAGGCACCAGGTTCTCGCCCTTTCCTGCACACACACAGCTGGCAGTTACTGCTAGCAGCCGGCCTTCCCCCTTCCCAGCTCTCTCTTCCTGTCTGTTTTCCCGAAATCTGTAAACACAAGAATAACTATTGTTTCACTGGATATTACACATGTATCCCAGGTTTGAACACTCCAAGATGCTTAAATTCAGTAAACTGTGAAACATGCAACAAGACACTGTGGTCCTCCCACAGGTTGTATTGCCAGATGTTGTTGGAAAACAACATGCCAGTTCCTCCCAGATTGTAGCTGAGCCACTGCCTGTTAAACATTGAAAATATTATCTGAAACTCCCAAATACAGTCTTTTGAGGAATCCAAAGGAGGCATCCATAACTCCTACTTCTAGGTAGCCAATCTGAGTGCCTTGCTTAGGCTGCTTTACAGTCAGTGGAGACTTCAGAGATGATTTAAGAGCTAAATGAGGAGTTTACCTCTCTGCATGGAATATATAACCTGTCGAGGCTCACGAGCTAGGTACCTTTATTAGCAGCCTATAGATGGTATGAATATTCTCAAAACACCTGTATGTCCCTTTTCTCCCTGCACCCTTTTATCATCTGGTGACATGAATCAGAAAAAGAGAGGAAGTTTGCGTGGTCCAGGCTCCTCTCAAAAAGCTAAGACCTGGAGATTCAGGCAGCTGTTGATCATCAGGTCCTGCTGCCCAATACCAAAGCTGTGTTTTGGGTGGAATTATGTAAATGCCGGACTTCACATTTCCTGGCCAAACTGCAGTGGTTTCAGGCTGATCTAATATGAAAGTGTTTGAATGTCTCAGTGAAATAGGTTATTTAAAATATTTCTTTCAGCCTTAAACAAAGGATTTCTTTCCAACATTATTTTAAATTTAGATTTTGCTACAATTTACCGCAAGATACCATGGTGAATCACAATGTTCAATGGTTTAATTTAAAAATGAAACATTTAACCTAAGAAGAGTTCTCTTCTGATTCCTTTTTAACCTGAAAGTGCAAGAGACTGAATCTAGTGCTGACTGACAGCACTTCTAGTTTCCTTGAAATTTAATTTTTCAGTAAATAAACATCCCATTCTAGTTTGGGTCTCAGTGAAATGTACACACATACCTGTCCTGAAACATTGTCCTTTAGCTGTGGACAAACATGGCAGGTTTCCTACCAACTTCTGGCCCTCTAAGGACTGCTTCGAAGAGCAAAGTTCCTCTAGGACTAAACAGATGCCCCTTCAGAAGAGGGGTTAGTTTGACACAGAGAATCCCAAAAATCCTATTCCATCATCATTTTGTAGCCTTTTTATATTCTTGAGTGATATAAGTACAAAATAGAAAGTCAGAAGTAACCTGTAGAATAAAAATACCTATTTTACTGGGATTGGCTGTGACTCAGCTACAGAAAAGATGCAATAGTATCTCTTTGCACACACACTTTACAAGCTAGGATGCCTCAGATTCTTCTGTTTCCTCATCTGTCTTCCTGCCCTCAAGGGCCTAATACCCAGCCACTCTTTCTTGGCAAATAACAAGAATCATTCTCTCCATGGTTACAAAGCTCTCCTTTCTGGTAATTAAACAATATTGTCAACTTAATGGAATGTGAAGGATGGATTAAAACTGACTTTGGAAGGAAATAAAAGTGCACACACTATTTAAAAGTTTTTTAAAAGTATTCATATTCCTTTGGGTTAAGTTTATTCCTTCCTTGTGTATATTGTGCAGCAGTTGTCATCTCAAAATATTAGGGTTAAGACACTCACTCCCCAATCTTTGGTCATCATCTCCTACAGAATTACTAAGCTCAAGAAAATGCCTTTTTATATCTAAAATAACTTTTGTCCAGAGTGTTTCCTATGTAGTTTATGGATGGATGAATTTACTGTTCCTAGGAAAATGTCACTGAAATCTCAAAGACACATGGCCCACTTTGGTAGTTATTCTTTCATTGTTACTAGAAATTTATGGATTTCCTCTGTAAGATTCCAGTTTTCAGGACTTTTCTTTCTCCCTTCTTCCTCCCACAGACCTCCCAAACTTTTCTTCTGGTGTTGCATCATGCCACTTCTCAGCCATGGTTTGCAGAACACATTCCAACTCTGGCATGTTTCAAAGCCTCATAATAAAGGAAAAATTTCTGCCCCTTCTTCAAAATTCAGTTTTAACCATACAGCTGAATTCAGCTCTTCTGAAAGTGTTTAGTTTAAGTCAAAATTAAGTGGGACATTTTGGCCTCCTTGCAAAAGACAGTGAGCTGCAAATGACATCAAGTACTAATATTCAGCAGCTGCCTCTGAAAAAAAGAATATGGAATTATTGATAACATTGTCAGAGATCAGGGAAAGAGGAGACACAGATGATGGTCTCAGTTTGTTGAAAATTCCATCACAGGTCAGGATGGGGAAAGCTATGGGTAGCTGCTCTGAAGTGAGACACTAACCTATAGGAGCAGCTTAAAAATCATGCAGATTTTATAAAGTGACATCCTTCTAGTTCCTCTCACTTCTCTATTGAGTAGATAAATACTACTCACATTTCCAGGTTCTGAGAGAGAGAGAGAAAACAGACTCTCAGCTGGTCACATGACTCCAGGAAGCTGGGATTCAAGAAAAAGTACTAACTATCATGAGGGTACTGCCTCACTGAAAGTGCAGCCATGAACAGTTCTGAAAGAGCTGCACTGTAATAGCAAAGAAGCAAAGAGAATAGTTGTGACCTCCATATCTTCTAACCTAAAAAAGAGTGGAGGAAGCCCCAGAGCTTGATTTCTCCCCTTAAAAATGACCAGATTATACTGACTTGTTATTTAAGGTCTCTTCTTTCTCTCAGTCTTGTATCTCCCTTTTTTTGACTTGTCCTTTCTTAATTTCTGTATTTCTTCCTCCTTCTCAGCGGTCTCTCTCCACATTCAAACATGATGCATTCCCTGCGCCTACCCTCTTCGCTCCCGCTGCCCTCTGTCCCAGCCCAGGGAGCCACAGATGGCTCCCGCTGCCATTGCCAGACCTTTCCAACAACTGTGGCAGAGCCCACGGCTGTACCCTGCCCTTTCTCCCCCTAGAATAAACCCTAATTACCTCCCTTGTTTACTCTGACAGAGAAATAAAGGTTCCTCATCATTAGGTAGATTTTTTTTCTCAAATATCGGCTTCATTTTTGCCACCCTATGGACAGTTTTAGCTTTACATGGCAGGCTTGTAATGACACGAGAAATTAAGACAAAGTCTGTTTTCTAGGGTTAGATATTGAACATTTACCTAGGAGCTAGAGAATAATAATCCAATGAGTTGTATATAAGCAGTAACAACAATAAGATTTTGTGTACGACTCAGATAGCTCTCCCTGCCAAGTGAAATATTTTCAAATTCTTGATCATGATCAATTTTTTAAAAAAGTGCTCATTCAAAAAAATCTTTCCTGATTATTTAATCTTTGCTTCTGTGTTTTCTATTCAACATTTTTAATGGCGATTTTTCTAATAACACATTCACCTCAAGTGACATTAAGCTGATGTAATAGAATCATTTTAATCAGTAACAATCAATTTTATTACTATGAAAACCTTAGGGACAGAACATTAAATACATACCGTGTAATTAGTTTTGATAAAACAAGCTTTCATCTGAGCAAATCAAATATAATGAAAAGGAAATTTAACAGCTATAAAAATCTATGCCATAAAGTAGGTGTGAATATGCATGCTCTACCTGCAACAGCATATAATCATGTTTCATTTCATCCACACACATTATCTGTGTGAGGGCAAAGATGAGTTTTGGAAAGTCTTTGGAAATGTAGGAATGCTCCAAATGTTCTTTTATGGAAAATAATCCGCTTTATATGCTTACTTTATAAGCTACATTAGTAGCTGCATCTTAGAAGAGAATTCAGCTTGCGAGGAGCCTGCAAAATCACTTAATGAATGCCCTTACTGATGCCATGAAACCAGGATGAAAAGCAGTACTGGGAAAACCAGAGTAAATATCCACTACCTGGCTAGTCACAAAAATAGAGTTTCTATCTCTGTATTTATTTACAGTGTAATTAATATCTGACATGGTTCTGCATCCTCTATGCCACCAAGGCTGGAAGTGCTTACAAACAACCATTAGTACTGTGTCAGAAGAGCAGGCTGGGCACATAACAGCCTGCCCCAGAGGCACAGACCAATATTTTTCCAGCAACCAGGAATTCCCACTGAGGTCACTAGCAGCACGCAGGCACTTTATTCTATTTCTTACAAGGACCGTGTCCTTGCGCAGATCATGATATTCCTGGAGCAGGAACACTTAACAGGACTGAGGGGATTCGATGATAAGTATTTCTTTTTCATTAGCCAGGGGTTGTTTTTTTTGAAATTATTTGGAAAATATAAATATTTTCCACACTTAGCAGTCATCCACTGGGGGCATATTTAAGTTGCAATTCATCAGTGTGGAGTTTTGCCACACAGAGCATAACAACAAGCTACAAAAACAGTCTCTGAGACACCATTTTCCCCACCAGGAATCAGCAGTCTCCTGCTCCAGACTTCTCTCCTCGATTTCTTGGCCAGGTGACCTGCTGGTCCTGAGGAAGTTCTCAGTTCATTTTTCAGAGAGCCATTAAGATTACTTTGTACTATTCCACCCCAGGGGAACTGAAGAGCTACCCCAAAATCCAGAACAATTGACAATATTTTTCTCTCAACAGAAAATTGGATTTGGTACTAAGCTTAAAATCTCTTCAAGGAAATAGATTACTTCAAAAAGTCTTCCAATTTTAAATCAGGTTTCCCAGAGCAGATTTTGATTTTACATTTTCATGGGATTCTCCTAAACAACAAAAAAAGTCCTCACAATTTCCCAGGAAATGTTCTTCACTAAATTATGTCTATAAAAAATAGAAGTGTTTATTACTTTCCTCAAATTTTGCAACAAGAAAACAAAGCATTTCCTGACTGGTTCTAGTCAAGCATTTTCAGGCCGTCACAAGGTCCTGGTTTGTCTCACACTTCCCCACATAAATCAGGAACCACATCATAGCCAAGAGCCTGTAATTACGTCTGATGGAGCCCTTCATGTTCTGTCAAAAATATCTTTGCATCAACAACCCGTTGCAGAAACCAAGGAACCTGATGCTATGGAAACCCAGTGGCCCCAGGACTGGGGAAATCCACCCGAGTTTGGGGGCCAGCAGCCAGTGTGCATTTCCAGGCTGGGGAATGACTCGTGAGGTTGGTTGGGTCAGGGTTAAGGAAATGGGGTTTGCTGATGCCCCAGCTCTGGGGCATGGTATGAAGCACATCAATCAAGGACAGAAGAACCTTGATATCCAGGTCATGGCCATGGGATGGGACTTGCGACCTTCAGAGTCAGAGGTTTCAAATGGTTATAAATATTTGAAGGGTGGGTGTCAGGAGGATGGGGCCAAGCTCTTTTCAGTGGTGCCCAGTGACAGGACAAGGGGCAATGGGCACAAACTGAGGCCCAGGAAGTTCCGTCTGAACATGAGGAAGAACTTCTTCCCTCTGAGGGTGACGAAGCACTGGAACAGGCTGCCTAGGGAGGTTGTGGAGTCTCCTTCTCTGGAGATATTCAAGACCCGCCTGGACAAGGTCCTGTGCAGCCTGCTGTAGGTGACCCTGCTTCAGCAGGAGGGTTGGACTAGAAGACCCAGAGAGGTGCCTTCCAACCCCTACTATTCTGTGATTCTGTGGTCGCACCAGATGCTGGCTCAGCCCTGGGCTAGGTCTCTCCTGCAGATTGCCCCAAAGCTGGTGGTCCTTGGACACCAGACCCCGCAGCTGTGGGCCAGGCCAGCAGCCCAAGTGGACTGGTCTCTTATGGAGAGCTGGGATTGTGAAAACCAGAGCGACACTGGCTCCAGCCCAGCTACAAATCCTGAGACTCGAGCAGCTGCTACCAGCGGCAGAACTGACAAGATCATCAATTTCTCTGAGAAGCTGCAGCATCTGGGGAGCATATTTCTTTTCAGAAACACTGTGTACTGGTGTGTTTGAAACAGACTTTCCTTCGGTTTTTCTGGTTCACATGAAATACTGAGGAAGGCTTGTTTTAGACTGAGAGAAAATGAAAATAAAAAAAACCCACACAGTTTTCTGCCACCTGGAAACCCTGAGGGTTTAGCTGTCTCTGCAATAGCCAATGCCTGATGCAGGAAAAGAATTGGGCCAAGAATCCTGCAGCATTCACCTGACCCATCTCTTCGCTGTACCTTATTATCTTTTCAGCTGGGGTTGCTCAGAGCCCTGCGTAGGCCAGGTCAGCTCCATCAAGTGGGATGCAGAGGCACGTAGTCAGCCTTGTATTTCTCTGAACTAATGGTGATTCATGCACATGGACAAAATTTTCCCAAGTCATTGCAAGTCTAACAAGCTAAAGATAAGTGTTTGAAAGAAACATTTAGCACTCGAAACTGAATCTTCAATTCAAGGTGACCTTGGAGTTTTTATTAATGCTTTGATCACCTCCATGTCTGTGAAATGACATGATTCGATTACCATGTGTTACATCCTCACATTTACTCATACCTCAGAGGGCCTAATTTGTGCCTCTGATGTATTTCTGAAGTAATTTCTATGGAAAGATATTTTTTAAATTCCTTTAAGTGTATAAATTGTATTATTAATTCAACATACTACTTTTGCTCCATTGTTCTTTTTTTTTTTTCCCCGGCTCTTAGGATACGTGAGAGGAAATTTAAGCTGGTGAACCATTAGGAATGCATCACCTCTGTACAGCACTAAAAGAAACTTCTTATTTCTAACCTGGACCATATAGAGATAAATGCTTAAATTCTGGCAGTTTGATACTTCGGGATGAAAATCCTGCTTCTGCCAAAGTCAATAGCAAAATTTTTACTGATTTGAATGAGGTATAATCACACCTAAAGAGTGACAATAAGGCATCTCTGTTCAGCACATTGGTCCCTCCTGTTATCTGTGCAACACATGGAGTTTGTTGATATCTTAATATGAATAAAATACTCATTGACATGTTTTATGTGTGTCTGCATATGCACTGCAGCTGGATGAACAAGTCATCATTCCAAGATCTTAACCCTTTTGTCTGATCACAAATTACCAGCCAAGGCAGCGATTTTCATCACTTTTAATCTATTTTTCTTAAACATGCAATGGATCAATTTAGGAATGCAATCTGTATTCCATAACACTCTCACAGATAGTCTGTTCTTGTCTGCCTTGACCCAAGAGACAACTTAAACCTGTCCCCAGAAGGGGCTATGAAAGATTTTAAATATTTCCTTGCATAGTGACCTGTGTATGCTGGCTGGACACAACAGCTCACTCATCCCAGCTTCACGAACTGACCTCGCTGTTCCCTCGCGGGGTCCAAGGATGGAAAAGGTGTACTGGAAAGAGCGGTAACCTGCCTCCATCAGAGGTTTACAGCAGATATATAGGGAAGAATTAAAAAAAAAGGGCATTACAACACTTCAAGGGCAGTCTTCCGATCACCAGCAGCCTGAGTCTCAGACTTTCAAAGGCAGAGGTGCTTCACTGGTGTCTAATAATTCTGCATGGATTTCTTTTCCGTGAACTTGTCCGGTCTCCCCATGTACTCGTATGAACTTCCAGCAATTAGAACATCCTGCAGCTAGGAGTTCCTCAGCTTCACTTCATGTCGGATGAAAAGACACTGACTTTCATTACACCCGCCACCCAAAGAGGATCAGAACAGATAAGGCCTAAAAAAGTTTTAGGAAATATTTCAGACTCCTGAATGGAAAAGGATATGGGTTTTCTGCCAAAGTAGTACAAATAAAACACTGTCAGACGTGAGGGACAGTGCATGTTCCCAACTACCCATAGGTACATCCGTGCTCTCACTCTTCCTTTATGAGCTTTCTACATTACAAGGAAATTCCAGAAAGGCCGTAGCATCATTTGTTGTACAAACACTCTCATGGAAAATTATTTACTGCGTATTTGCTACAATTTCTGCTTTCTGCAGAAATTATGGAGAGATAAAACCTCACTTGTTCAGCTGTTCACAAATAAACCAATAAGCCAGGCTGCAATTGCATCCACTAAAAAATCAATCATTGAAACTTCGGTTGTTTTTGTTCATTTGGAAGGACATACACAAATGTGCTGTATTTGCCTATTTCTAATATACATTCACGTGCCTGTATACATTTCTATGTCAAGACACAGTAATTAGATCTATGAAATACAAACAGCTAGGGTTTTACGCTGTTCTCCCTCCCTTCCTCCCCAGCGCTCCTACATTAGTAACTAGAAATAAACTCTTGGCAACATGAGGAAATGGAGGGAGGGAAGGCTTTAGAAACAATCATCTGCTGATTTCTGTATGGAGGGGCTGGTAGTTACCAAACCCTCTTAGGGAAAACTTACTAAGTGGCTCAGTGTACCCAAGTGACCTGACAGTCGACTCTTTAATTACCAGTACGTGATGTGACATGTCTCAGCACAACTGTGGTAGTACTGTAATACATACCTGGCTCCAGCCAGCACCACCCTAAAAAAGTAATTTTCACAACAGATGTTACATCTTTCTGGAACCAGGAGCCAAAGGAACATTTATGTCTTCATCCTGGGCAAACAGCAAGTTGCAAAGGGAAAGGCTGATAACTACGCAGCAACTTTATTATATGGGCTTCAGCTGAGACTCAAAAACAAGATGAGTCAAGTATTTTTGATACCTGAAATGCCTGGGCTTTCAAATTAGCCATATTTGTTTTTAAAAGATCTTCAAACAAGATTGGGATCAGTTCCCTTCTCCTGATCAGAACCCAGTGTCATTCATTTTCCTGTCAAACAAGGACACACTGCAGGATTGGAGGGAACTGCTGTAAGCACCTCCAAAACTCAAGTCTGTGTGTGCGTGAACATCTGTGTGTAAAAGCATAGACAAAGGAATTATTATTTGAAAACAGCTCTTGCTTTTTAAATGAAATCTGGGTTGTGAACCCCTCCGCCAGGAATCAATATGCAAATACTGATACAGGTGTTACCTAAGGTGCAAGCAAGATGAAAGCAGTACTTCAAAGCTTGACTCCCATTCTTGGCAAAGGTGCTGATGGTGGAGAGGGATTAAAAATAAGTAGGGCATAACAGCTCCAGCACAAAATTCCACTCCTTAGGGGTAATGCACCAACTCACACAGAAGATTGCTGAAATGCTGAAACCAGCTAGACTGACAGGCCTGATGGGGAAATGGAGTCCATCACACTGGAACTTCAAACAGGGTCAGATAGCACAATGATCTGCATGCTGGGGGCAGGGAAGGTAAGGAGATAGCAGACAATTGGATACTGGGGACTTTTTACCTGGCCTGCAGGGTATAAAGTGGTCAGAGGCAGAAAAGAACACAGTGAAGGAGAAGAGGGAAGGCATTGCCCAACAGGAAAATGCATTACTTGGGTTCTTTCAGTGCTCTGAAGGTTATCATTCAAGCTAATTTAATACCCACAGAGTGAAAAAAAAGAAGCACTACCAGTGTTTTAGTTGTCTGGTCTGTGCTAAAGACAGCCTTTAGTTAAGGCTTCTTTGACTGATATTTAGCAAGTCTTGCTGGTCTGAATCACCAATGCTTTTAACATCATAGACCTGAGAACTATACACAAACTGTCTCAAAGAAGCAATACACCTCCACTTTCATTAGAAGATTGTTTTCATCCCAAGAGATTCCAGACTGTCAGTCAAAAGATGGAGACTGAAGACAGTCCCCCTAGTAAAAGTATCCTTTATAGGTCTTTTCCTGGTACAGCCTCAGAGGTGTGAGAACGAGACAGGTTTGCAAGAAGAAATGTCTTTTTAAAATAAAATAAAATAACTAAAATAAAATAAATCTCACACACCCAGAGATGCAGATGGAAAAGGCCGTGCAGCTCTCCTTCAGGTCTGAAAGAGAAGCAAAAAAATTCAGGCTAAAGAGATTCTGAGAACAAATGTCCTGAGAGTCACCTAATTGTAGGAATCACCTTATCACCCTCTCTTTGATAAATGCATATCACTACTCAAAGCTGCCTGAAGGACAAGCTAGATTAAAAGGCCTAATGTGAGAGAAATTTATTGAGTATAAAGAAAATAAGTTATATTAGGCAATTGTCATTTCATGTTGGAGGTCTCTTAGATGAAAGTGCTCCCAGAAGCTCCTACAGTGAGTAAGAATTGGGCCCACTGCCTTTTAAACAACGTGTCCGGAAATAAATGTACATTGCACCTTTTGTGTTTCTTCTCTCGTTGTTCATCTAATAATGAGCAGACCCTGTCACAGGACCCAGAAGATTACATTTCCCATCTGTTACAGACGGCACAGAGCAATGGTTTTACATTACCACGTAAGGTTCAGGAGCTGTGTTCAGAAAAGTCTATTAGGAATGCACACTGACAGGCGATTCCAATTAGGCAGCAGAGGAAGGCAAAAAAAAAAACACCTGGAAAAGAGACTGCATTAAAAAGTTTGGCTCTGAGTCTTAATTTCCTGGAAAACTACGATGCTTTGGACTGGTTCTTCTCCAGGAGAAAATGCAGAGCTCTTTGTGCAGTAAGGACAGCATCAAAAGTGAGACTGAACATGTGGCCATGCACTGCCTATTGTCCAACCGAAATGAAATTCAGCCTCTCATGTGGTTTTGCACAGAGAAGTCAATGAAATTTATTGACTGGTTGAATTCACCTAAACAGGAAGGTCAGGGACTCTGCTCAGGGAAGGCTGAGTTTAGATCACACCTGGTAAACAGGAAGGGCAGGGACCAGAGTGACAAGCCCAAACTGAGTATGCTGGAAATCAGTGAGCAAAATAGCAACAGGATGGGTCTGTCACCACTTTGCAGACTACCTTATCTGACACTAGTCCCATGAGGACAGGCGACCTGAAAAGCATGAACTCTACCACACAGTTTATGATATTCATCTCCTCCTTTAGCCTCTGGTCCACCACAACACAGCTGACCCTTTGTCCTGATCTTCGAAGGGAGCTGGCTTGGGAAGGGCCTCTGACATTAGCTTTCAGATTCAGCTTTAATTGCAAACACTGACTAAAGATCAAAACTCCTCTTCCTATTCCCTTTTTTGTGCATCTTCTCCTTTTCACTTTTAATGTAATTTCTACCTTTTATGTTCTGTTTAGCAAATAAAACAGAAAGAATCTCTTCTAGATGGCGAGTACTTGTCATTCTCCAAAGCTACTGTGAGCTTGTGAGATGCATACAGGCAACCCTCAAAAACTTAGTAATGGTAAAACTAGCAATTGCTGTACTGCTGGCTGAAGCACCAGCCTGAGAGAAGGCCTGCACTTAGCTTCATAAGCTCTCGACCTCAAGAGCTCACTGGTGTGGTGGCCAGCCTGGATCTGATTTGTTCTTGCCCAAATGCAGAATGAGCAGTAAGCAGGTACAGGCTTGACTACTGATGTCAGGCAGGCCTACAAGTGAGGGGCAGTAGCAGTCAGCAAAAAAAATGGAGGTAGCAGTCTCCTCACAGGTTGATTCCCCCCTCCCCCTCTCCTTTTGGCACATTAATCTGGAAGGAAGAAGGATCAGGCTCCCAGAACGTGAGCAGTCCTAGTCCATCTCGGCTAACCTCCTCATCCAAAACACCATTGTTACCTTCTCTAATGCCTTCAAAAGGGTCAGCAAAAAAGAAGGTGGGTCTGCTTAAGTAGTTCTCTGCAATCACAAGGAACAGGCACCACAGATACTGGTAGAATATCGTATTTTGATATTCTTCATATTTTATATTGCAAATATATTTTGGTTTGTCTATTCTTGTGCCTTTAAGAAAAAGACTGAAGGTGGCTGTTTGAGCCAGAACCCAGCGAGGTGAAGTCTTTGCACTCAAAGCCGGTACCTCATGTAGGTGTTTAATATTGCACAAGTGGCAGAACTCACGTTGACACCTCTGAGACTCTGGGTCCTTTCCGTACTTTCAAATTAAGCACACCACACTCAGGCGCACCCCTTGGTGAACCGCGGCTGAGATTGAAACCACCGTTCACCCACTAAACAGCCATCACTCTGTGTCCAAGCACTACCAGCTGCAGCTCTAGGACTAGTTTCTCTCTCTCTGTTTGTCAATGCCCGCGAAAGCCCCAGGGCAACGAAAGCCTTACCCCCAGGGCAATGCAGGAATGAGCAGCCTCAGGTCCCGATCCTCCTCTTCACTGCTGTGCGAACACAAGCCTTACAACTAGCACAAGGCCAGGCAAGCACCGCGTGGCCAGCCATGGCCCAGGGCACGCCAGAGGAGCAGTGTGCGAGCAGGACATCCTGCAGCACAGCCATGGCGAGGAGAGCACCACAGCTTCTCTGCATCAGTCTGGAGCACACACCAACGTCCCAGCCCATTTTACAGACTGAGGAGAGCACAGGGGACTCAGAGGCTTGCTTTCACCCCTTTGCAAACTGTGCCCTGAGCATCCTAGGGCAGCTAACAGGAGCAATGATAGCGTTAGGTTTCACTCCCTGCCATCACGTGTTGCAGAGGGTCTAAACAGAGAAAAGAGGTGAGGTCACAGACTTTATAGTGTCCTTCCTAAAGCTTCACCTGGCAGGGAATCAACAGCAGTGCTTTTGAAGAAAATTACAGAGTCAGAGAAGCTACAGCAAAACAACGAAGGCAAGCAGCTGCTATTCCAGACACAAATGCTACAGATGAGTAGGCTCTGTGCTTTGGCCTCCTGCGCCAGTCAATGGAAGCTCTTGCAAGGGAGGCTTGCAGGTCCCGTGGGTATAAAACTTTCAACTGCTACTCGATCATGCGCTCCATCTGCATGCAAACCTGTTCTGGGCTTCAAAGCAAGTGCTACACATGGCCTGACTACACAATCAAGCTTTGTACACAAAAGCTGAGTTAAAAATTAACTGGGCCGCAAAGAGGGAGAGAAAGAGGGTCACCTGGCCAAGCTGTGAGCATAGCAGCAAAATGTTTACAAGTAAACCTATTACACATAATGTGGTCACATATGTTCACTACCTGGAGCAGCCCCCTGCCCTCCTAGCAAAGCAGAACAGATGTCCCTGAAATCAAATCACCTAAATGCCCTCTATATTTTGGGCATCACCTTTTTTCCCTTGCTGACAGATTTGAAAGTCCAATTTGCCAGGATAATATCCCCTGCGTGCACGGAGGCTTTCAAAGTTGAAGCATCCGTCTCTTAGCAACCAGAGAGGCTTGAAGGGTCTTTTTTTTTTTCCTTTCCCCTGATACCCACTGAGACATGTCAATTACTGACATCTCCCCAAATAAAGATAAAGGACGAGACATCCTCTCCACTACCCCCACCCCAACCTGATAATGCAAAGAAGAGAACTCCATGTAGGGGGTAAAAAAATATCATTACCTGGCAAAGGAGAATCAGCCCAGGCAGGATGCTGTATCCATCTGTCCAGTGGCATTGACTCCAGGGCAAGAGATATATATAGACACTTGGTCTTTTAAGAGAAGTGACAATGCCAGGAGGGGAGAAACCAAGTGCTGAGATCTGAGACTCTTACCCCCTCTATCTGTGGTGGAGATGGTCTGGGAATTCAGACACACAGGTCCTGGTTTATGGTAGACATCCCTCACAGGGCAGAACTTCAGGCTGGGAGGGACAGCACTTTGCTTAGGGCCAGGTGGAGCTGCAAGGGCACCAGGGAACGACAGCTGAGAGATCATGGGAGCAGAGACCTCCATACAGCCAGCATTAGGGAGCAGTGAGAGCTGGCTGCTCCCCAGAATGGGGACAAGGGTGACCCTGGCCCAGGCAGTGCTCTCACAAGCAGGACACAGACCCACAGAGTCTAAACGTGGTAGACAAAGATGGGTGTTGGTAATAGAGCCCACCGACAGTCCTAGACCAGACAGGTGGTGCATCAGGGGCCAGCCAGGGAGTCATGTCAGGAACAAAGGGAGACAGGGCCATAGACAGGACTAGGAGACAAGGCTACAGCAGCATGAGTCCAAACTCCACCCAGGGACGTGGCTGAATAAAGGGCTAGAGACAATCTACAATGTACCTTCAGGGTGCCCATCCATGAGACCAGAGAGCTACAACATAACACCAAGGCCCACCCAGAAGGCAGGTTTACCTGCAGCATAGCTCATGAAGAGACTAAAGTCCCAGGTCTGACCTTAAATGGAGTCCCTGCAGGGGTGTAGTCCCAGGTGAGGCTGGGCAGAGCCATTAGGGCTTATTAGTTACCTCAGGGCCCTGACAACAGGCTTGGAAGAAGTGGAATGGGATATGGGCAATATTTGAAATTTCTTCCTCCATGTGCCTCTATGGCTCTGTGGGGTAACACCCTGCAGCATCGTCCAGCCCGTATTGTCCCCTCTTCCGCTCCTTCACAAGCAGCTCTAGACATCAGGAGAGCACCCACCTCACACAAACCACCAAGACTGGTGTGACAGAGCATCTTCCGCATAGAGGTGTAGGACTGGAATCCCTAATGGAGCCCCAAAAGTGAACCCAGTTTGGTCAAACAGTGAGCATCCTTACCAGAGTGCCGTCACGTTGCACAGGTAAGCAACATGCAAAGGTCCTTCCCTCCTGAAGGTACAGCACTAACGGAGCTCCTCAGCTGTCTCCCTATTCCTTTAAAAATCACTGTAAACTCGTAGACTAGCATAAGGTATGTCTGACACTACCAAAGCAGTTAAACTTGTCAGCATAATTTCAAGAGCATTGCAGAGATCTTTAGTGTAAACAGCAGAGATCTCCAGTGTAAATAAGGGGAAGGTGGAACCTGAGGTGGTTGAGCCAAGCCTGGGATGAGACAGGATTCACTACTCAATACTAGAAAATAGAGACATTTCCTCCTCCACCTCACCCTCAAATTGTGCTTTTCAAAATCTCAGAATGGAGGGATCAAGGGGGTCGCATTTTTGGCTGGATTCCCAGCGCTGATTCAAGTGCGGCACTGTCCACTACACAGATTTTTAATGGAGCAAAATACGCTTGAAATAATTTGTACTGTAATTAGAAACCTTGCCTGCAATCTTAATTGGAAAAAAAAATATCTTCCCTAATAAACAGAATCTATTAAATTCTCACTGCTATGCTGAGGTGTTTATTATGCTGTATTTACAAGTTTCTGTTCAACCTTTGGAATGTTTAACAGGAATTAAAATACATGATACAAAAATAAACCTATATCTACCTGTGCCCTTCTTTACACATTCACAAGCATAGTAAACTGTAACTAACCTCAACAACCAAACCTGACTTAATGTCTTCTTGCAATAAATAGAATCGAAAACCAGAAAATGTTCACATACACAGAAAGGATAATACATTTTTTTGAGATTTCTGTCTGAAGCCAACAGGACAAGCCAATCATTAGAAATTTTGATTTTAAATTAGGAGAAAATTTGATGGCACTAGTGGAAACAAGAGTCTCCTTTGCAACATCTACCTCTCCTGCTAACTCAACATACAGATATGGGCACACATACTTGCTGATATAATACAACCTGAAAACCCAAGTGTGAAAAGAGGCAAGGCCAGTACTCATAAATGCTTTAAAAAAACACTAATGTTAAGTGATCTGGTGATCCACGCTCAGCCAGCAGACAGGACGTTGAGTAAGTGCGATAGGATGGTAATGGCTCTGGCCAGCGAGCAGTCGCGCTGTTGAATTCTGAACAAGCTGCAAATGGACAGAGCAGTCCCAGCAAAAACCCTACAGAGAGTGACAGGTTCAGTCTAATGCTTCTTTCTGCTTTTAGCAGTACGGGTTGTTCCTTCAAGGTCACCTCAGGCCTCAAAGACCGGTTAATGGAAGCAGCTGTCTCAGAAAGCTCTTCTCACATCTCCCAACCCTTCTCTTATGGCTGGGAAGCGGCATGTGGGATGGTCACCCACACTCAAAAAATAGATCTCCACTTCTGGAGTAGTGCTGCAAGTGAGCAGTACCCCAGATGCCTCTGCGGGGCCTGCCCTCCAACTGAATGCGAGCTGGGGCTGAGGAATTTGGAGAAAAGTGCCTGAGCTGTTTTTGCACAAGACGCTCTTGTACTTTATCCATTGCTCCAAAGCCTTGCCCGAACCCTGCAGCTGTACACGTGGGAAAGACAGCTCCGTGAACCTAAAGAAGGGCAGCATGAAAACTTGTCCATGCCTAAAGAATTGCTGTGAACTGGAATAGCTTATATTTTAGACTTAGAACACAGAGAGAGCACACAAGGTAGGTCTAGTCTGCTGCAATCTGTGCAAAAATAAGACACAAAACAACTGTCCTTCCAGTCATTCTGTGTCTCCCATCAGATATATAAAGGGAAAAGTCCCAGTCGACACCTACCCTTTTTAAAATTACTTTTCTTCTGTGTTAAATCATGCTACTGCAAGTTTATGGTTGTTTACACCAGCTGCTGGTAGGTTATCAGTTTTGGACTTGTAATTATTTGCAAAACTCAGAGAATATCAGCAGTGAAAAAGATGTCGTTGTTTTGAGGTTATTTTTATTATTTCCTCAAAGGAACATAGCCCACCAGGACTAGTTTGCATAAACCTTGTAATCTTTTCTAACAAATCACATACAGAAATATTTCCAGTGTCTGCTGAACATAGTGATAGCAAATACATGTAGGCACAGCATGTAATTTAGAGAATATTTTTGTTTTATTTATAACATGGAAGTGAACAGGACGATCTGTTTGCCGTTGCCATGGAAATTGCTGGCATTAGCTCACTTCTTACCAAAGAGGAAGCAAAGAGCTTTTCACTTTCTGCTATTTAACCTCTTTTAATATTAAAATCCTATGTACTGCAGTAGTACAAACCTCTCCTCTCTGGAAGGTCAAGGGCATTCTAGAGCTATCATTGCTAAAAAGAAATTAGCTATTTTGAGTACGGTGCATATGCTTTGTGAACATGATATTTCTTGAAACAGATTGTGCTCATCTGCTTAGAAGCATTTCTTTTTTTGCTTTTTTAATATTTAGAAGTCTTTGGACTGTGACAGCAACAAAACCTGGCAAAAGATGGGCTAAGGAAGTTAATGCAAAGCACCTCCACATAATTTTTACTAACTTCTCCCTACCACAATGTTGCTTTTTGATGTAATCCCAGGGGATGGAGGGTCTCACCAATGACAAACATCTATATTACACCAACTCTTAAAGTTCAAACAACAAAAGAAACACAAAATCTCTCCTTCCTTGCAGAATTATGACCTTGAAGAAGAAGTGACTCCATAAAGCCCTGTGGTGTTTCACTTTTACCTTTGCAGCTAATGGCAGGTAAAAAAGTTCCGAGTTAATATAAAGTTAAGTAACAACAGAAAACCTCTGTTCAATATGACAGAAAAATTCAGTTTCAGTGAAGACTCATCCTACCTGCATCTCTACAATCACGAAGTAGCAATACTGAATGTAACCTAGCCTCTAGCTCAGTGCTGTCAAGGCGAGGTGCCCTCTGGAGCCAGTGAGGGACAGGAGAGAAGCATCCACCTTGTCTCAATCACTGGTATTTTAGAGTTATCAAAGATTAAAAAGCCCGCAGGATCCACTTTTGCCTTTAAATCTGACCACTGTTTGAAAAAAAACCCACAACATTTATTTAAACTAGAACATGTCTTTTGAGATAAGATTTGAATGTTTCCGGTGATGGAAAATCCACCAGCCCCTTGGCAGACTGGCAGAGGGGTTAATCTCCTTTGGGGGACAGAGGCTCATTTAGCCTATCTGGAGCAGGAAGGAAACAGGTCAGCCTGGGGGAGGTAGGGAGGATATTTTTTTGTGAAAGCATGCAATTCCTCCTCATCCTCAATATGCCCCAAATATCAAGGATGTGAAAATTTATAGTTCTTAAAAAAAAAAAAAAAAAATCAAGAACATCAACAGCTTCCTTACCAAAACAGTCTCCTCTCCCCAACCAATCACAGAAGCTGAAAATATTTTTCAATACAGAAAAAAGGAACATCTAAATACTAAGAAGTAAAGAAGTCCTTCAGCCACCTTGATTTTTATTATATCATGCACAACACAACATTTCAACCTTCCCATGCACCTCTTTCTCCCATAAGGCCCCCTGCTACTCATTTTTCAGTTGGCGCTTTGTAGTTCTCTGCAGCCTCACCGTGTTTGTAGTAACACGCCGCGGTGGATGGCGTATGATGATTCCTGATCTACGCACGTCTGTTAAAGCAGGCTGTGTGCGAGCTTAGCTCTGCAGTGCCGGGTATGGAAACTGCTGTGTTTACCCTCAGAGCACCTCCTGCTTCCATCCCCAAAGGCAGCAGTCTCCTGCATCCAATTTTGTGAAACACAGGAGTTATCAGTCAGCAGGGCAGCCAGGACCTTACAGACATAGCTGATATGAATTCAGGTTTTTACTCTTAGGTGAGGAAATTAAAAAGATACAGGAAAAAATAGGCTGGATTCATGCCATCTTGTTGAGAGGTGAGCTGCAAATCATCTGTCAGTAATGCAGGTAATGTGAGGTTAGGTGCCAAGTGCCCTTCCTATCATCATTACATGGGGCAGTCAGCACCTACCTGTGCTTTCATCTCACTTCTCAAAGCACACGCATACATGAGTGTGGATAAAAAGTGCAGTTCATGTCTAACAGGGAACTCTTCAAGTCGATATATTGCTTAACTGGCAAATAACACAGCGCTTTGGACAGAGGTGAAATGTGGAGATCATCTCTCTATTACAAGAGCCTGGCAGCAGCATTCAGCACCAGCTGGAAATTGTACAGGGTCTTATCAGGCCAGGCTGTCAGGAGCGAGTCACAATAATCTAATCTTGATGTGAGAAATGCATGGGTAACCAATTCAAGGTCAGGACAGCCACAGATCATAGATATTTGTTAAAAGATAAGAGAGCCTCTGCAATAAGTTTCAGAATCTTGATTTGCTGAGGTAGGCAAAAAAAAAAAATTTAAAAATCTGCTTTCCAGTGAGGGAAAGTGCAGGTAGCAGTGATGGACAAAGAGCATTTCACCTCAGACAGAGCTGCCTTTCAGCACTGTTTCAGTCAGTGATCTATCTGCATCATTTGTAAGGAACAGTAATAGGCTGCCAATATTTTAATAAGAAGCTGCCACAGAATTCCCTCTCAGCTGTGATAAATCTGCAGGCTCCAGGAGAGGGTTGTTTGTGGAAAGAATGGGCAAGAAATTAGAAATCTATCAATTTTTCTTCCCTTTCGCATTGAAAGGTGCACTTCAGCAAACCAGACCCAGTGAAGGAGGTGTTGATACAGTGACGTTCAGCACTCCACCCACTCTGTGTGCTGGAGAGCCGGGAGCTTCCTCCAGAAGCTATTGAGACTCATTAGCACGCACTGCGCCTGGGCTAATGAGTCCTCTTTCTCAGCAGGACTCACCCTGTTAAAGGGGTTTTGAACAGGAGGGATCTGATGCCTGTCTGGCTCAAGAAAGGGCAGAGCTAACCCGCATCTCTGAGCCCAGCTGTACTGTCAACCCCCAAAAGACCAAAACTGAGAATTATAGTGCCAAGGGCTAGGGAGACCAAGGCGGCGCAGGCAGGTAGAAGGAAGGGTAAGCAGGACGCCAATCAGAGAGGCAGAGTTCACATTTCAGGACACTAACTGTTTACCGGCACACCCTGCATTATCACTGTTCATCGTTTTTGTTCCCATATAGGAATCCCATGTCCCAGCCTACACAAACCCACAACCAAGAAACAGTCTCTGCTCTGACTTCACGGCATAGCTGTGCACCAGACACTTCAGGCTCAGCAGGGGCTCATCCCAGTGGCAGTATCCAAGATTAAAAGTGTGACTTCTTCAGTCCATTTAGCACATGCCCATCAAAAAAGTAAGATCCTTGGCTTACCAGTTGCTTTTGGATACCCAGAGTCTGTAAAGTAGGCAGGACTTCCTTGGGCAGAGTTGAAGGCACGATCATCTATGCTAGGAAGACACAGGCAGAGTGGAGGAAGTTGAAGAACCTATCCAAGCCCAGATATCTGGAATAGGATATAAAAGTAATTCTTGGCAGCTGGCTAAATTAAGAGAGACAAGATGGGCCTCAAATAGACAATTAGAGAGTACTTTGCTACCGCTGCTGACTGCTCCCTCATCGTCCCTGGTTGCAATGTATTACCACTATCCGTTATTATTATTAAATTTCTGCAATCATATGCATGCTAATATTTTATTTCTGAGGGACAATCCACTATTATAATGACAGTGCAAACCTTACAAAATGCACCACTGATCAAACTCACCAGCTGACTCACAGCAGTTAGCTAATGGCTTCTTTTTTATTTTCTTTTTTTTTTTAAAGGAATAACTGTGAACATTTCAAGCTTTTCTTCTCAAGTATCTGGTAGAAATGCAGGTACATGGGACAAGCTAGTGGTTTCTTTGGGGGGTTTTCTGTGAACATGATCCGAGATCTTTTTTTTAACCAAATCATCCCATTTTGCCTCTCTTTCCATTGTTCATCTAATACAAGGAGTAAAGCCATTCCAATTCTTTGAACTCTTTTACTTTGGTCAAAAAAAATTTCTATAGAGGATGTTTTTCTTTCTAGACATAATAATGAAACACGTTTGTTGGCTTCAGTCCAGGGACTGTAAATGGGTATCTGTCCTTGTTTAATTTCACAGTAAATAAGGTCTTCTATATATTCTTACAGCTGAAGTAGTCTAAAGTAGATTTATTTCAATCACTGGTTCTTATGGCTTGCTAAATACCGATACAAAACTATGTTGAACTACTACAAGGTAGTCAGATCTCTGGTGGAAAAGCAAGAAGGGTCACTGAATACATGTTCCTAAGGGAAAATGAAATAAAAAACTATCTAGAAAGAACTGAAAGTGTATTAACTTCATCCCCGCTCCCCAATCCTCTTTGACACTCCAGGGGATTCTGAGTTGGTGGATACTACCTTTCTACAGGAAACAGTAATAAAATCAAATTAGATGTATTTGCAGGCTGCTGCTACCAAGTGGAAGAATGAGAACTGGCAGAATAGAAGAACAGCAGTGTTCCCCTCAGTGCCACCGCTTTTTTTGTGAAAACACAGAGAAAAGGCTGGTGGAAAAGGCCAGCAGCAAACGATCCAAGGGCTACGGTCGGCATTGGGCAGGCATTACTTTTTCTGATTCACATTCTACCGCTGCAGTTCTCCGTGTACTTCTAGCAAAGGTAATGATGCTTTATTAGGTTTCCAGAAAGTCCCTTTCCATTCTGTGGTCAGTTCTGTTCTATAACTTCCATTTTTCCATTATTTTCCCCCTTCCATTTAGTTTGTAATTGCTTTTTTTCCCCCTCCAAAGCTCCTGCCAGTCAACCATCATATTGGTGATTTGGACTGAGCTAGCACTGAGTGAGATCTAATGACAGACCAGAGCCCCCGCTGCGTTAGGCAGCCTGCAGACAGGGGAAGAAAGAGCCCTTTGCTGCAGAGCGCTTGCAGTCTCAGCCCCTCCAGTCTATAATGCTTTGTCTTCTGATTCTTAAAACCTTATTTAACAGCATCCAGCCAAGGTATCGCTAAGGGCTGCGTAGCGCTCTACACACACACGCTCCTCGGGAGACCCGCATTGTAGGAGATATTTCTAAACCAATAACCGCGTGGCCTCAGAGTGGCTCCATTCAGTAGCTGTCTTCATTCCTTCTTCTCTGATGGTGTTTTCAGCCTCCCGGGGCTCATAGCTGCAGGCCGGCTTCTCCGGTGAAACAACCTCCTTCCTGAGGTCTCTCAGCTCTACCTTCGCTCTGATTTCATAACGGCCTCCTTGTTCTCCTCAGCACCGTGTCCCACCCAGGGCCTCACGCAGGGAGCCCACGCCTCAGGCTCGCTTCCTGCCAGCATGCCAGCCAAATCCACCGCCTTTAAACAAATCCTCAGCTCCCCTGGACTACCAGCTCTGCTCCAGCGCTTTTGAGCGTGGATAGCACAATTCGGGGCTTTATCTGCCTCCAGCCAAGAGCTGGATGCATAGGACTTTTGTGCACAGAGCTGAGCTTACTCGCTAGGGTCCTGCAAAGTAAACATGGCTGCTGCAGTGCCGTACTGGAGGAGGAGAAAAACACCCCACAGAAAATGGCTGTGAGGCACCGGCAGTGAAGGCCCCCTGCGTTTCATCACATGCATGGTATAACAAATTAAACACCCAGATAAGAAACAATGGAAAGTTTCTTTCCAACAACATAATGGTATGCTGTTGGATATTGTCATATTGACAGGAAGCTTCTCAGTCCTGAGAGGGGACAGAAGAGATGTCCACCAAAGGTGGTAGGGCCTAATGGCTTCTGAGGCGGCGAGCCCGCAAAGAAGACTCCAGGAGCTGTGTATCATTTTTCAGTCACAAACGTTAAACCACGGTGACCACAAAGATAAGTGCCCACACAGGATCCAAATTAAATAGGGTCAGGGAGGGCACCATGAATACAGAGAAGTAATCAATAAGCTTTGCTATCAACAGTGCTGCAACACAACTGGGTATTTTTTTATGAAAGTGATTACTTCAAAATGAAAAGGAGGTAGGCTTTTGTTTCACTGGTTTTCAGGAGTTTTCTGTTGAGACACTGGAAGGACTAATTCTCCCTTTTATATCATTATGTCCTTCTGAATAAACTGGGTTTTTTTCCATTGTCCTTCCGCTGGTCCCCATCATATCAAGGCAAGCAGACGGTGAAAACTTTCAAACACGATAGTATTTTTTAAGGAAAATTTTCAGCATTCTCAGTTTCAACACTCCCTATTCACAGAATCAGTTATGATTCTTTTAGAGCACAATCCAAAGGAGGCTATTAATTTGTGAAAGGCTATAATTGCCAGTAACAGCCAGCTATATCAACAGCACACTTTTGGGAAGGGACAGATCACCCAATATTATAAAGCTGGGGAAGAAAGCACTGAAAAATGCTTTCCAAAGGAAAAGGTGGCGAAGTCTTATATTGGAATCTATATTATGAGAATTTATATTAAATACTCTTTGTAGCAAAACTAATACAGTTAGAAGTAAATTTTGCCAATGCTTATACTGAAAGCTGTATACTCAGAAGCAACGGAGGTGCAAAAAAGAATCAAGATTGTTCCATATTTTGAAAATAATGAACTTACTTAGTACTAATTGTGTAACCAATAAAATCAGGAGAAGCCTTCCAAAGACTTCAGTATATCTCAGAGCAAAACTTTGTTAGCTGAGTAACAGTATCTAAATAACTTGACATTGCTGGTAGAACTTCAGGTTGACCAAGATCAAGGACTCATTATCTGAGAATATTAAACCTAGCAGAGCACCTCAACAGCTTACTAGGGCAAAGAAACATACCAATGGGAAATAGATCTTTCAACAGACATGGAATTCATGGATCCCCAGAAGTCTGAAAGCATCTAGTAAAGCAAGGAAAATCACCTGGTCCAGCTAAGCTAGCTCTGACCTAAAAAATTCCTGATGAAAATGACAATGAACTAGGAAGACAACTAGGAAGACAAGGCCAAAGTGGAGAACAAAAGCATAGTTCCACTCAGAACTGGTTATAACTTAGTATTTCCCTACTACTGGGAATTCAAATATTTCAAAGATTTTATTCAGAATATAAATGAAAACTTGAAATCTGTTTCCTGTAGGAAGAAAAAGGTTTTCGTTTATTTTTTCTGAAACAGATTTTTCTAATTTTTCCTCCAAACAAGCTGCAAAAGTTCATAGCCCTGACTCCAAGAAATCCTCCAAGAAGCCACAAAATTGAGAGAGAACTAAGTTGTCCCCTGATATCAAGACAGCTCCCACCATGAAACTGGAGACTCTGTTCCAGTTCAAACTCCAGGTCTCCAGCCACTGGCCCTGAGGCAGCTCTGCATACTGGTACTGTTGCTATTAACCTTAGTGCTCTGAAGAAAACTCTCACTAGACTACATGTGAAGCCGCTGCCCAAGACAGCTTCAGCTGTTTCAATCAAGTCCACTGAAATACGAAGTGGGCTATAGGCTTATCAGGACAACCCAATACTTCTCATGAAAATGATAAAAATGCCCCAGAAGTCACAAAAATGATACTACTCCAGCACATCCCCCTGCCTAAAATCTTGGAAAACTTGATTACAGTACCCCAATGTCCCATCAAAACCTTATTTTCCTTACCTACAAGCAGTCATTTAAACACAAGGGATTCAACACAAGGATTCAAATACACGAAGTTTACTGCCAAGGAACAAAGTGTGAGCAGTCCTGGCCAAAGGTCTAAGCTTGGAACCAGTACACATGATGAACAGAAGCACAGCCACAGCCCTCTATTACTGGTCAAGTGAGGAGCAACTGCAGATGCTGCACAAAAGCAAGCTAGCGCTCTCCACAGCTGTTTAGAGAAGAAATCACTCACAGAACAACCACAGCCCATATGGAAGAACTTAAATAAACTTCAGCTGAAGAGGAAAAAGGTCCAAAACTAATGGCCCTTGGTTCGTCACAGCTCTAAACTGGTGGGTCTTAACTTTCTATTACAGGGTGTTGATGGTCCCCTAGAGATGTCAATGGAGAGAAGGGACCAGTGGGAAGGATTGTCTTTCCAGTGCCCTGCTCTCCAACTGTTGTAGTCCATGCCTTGCCCCAAACATTACGTTCATGCCTCTTTCATGAGATGTCGACAAGCCGTCCCCAAGTATTTCATGCCTCACTGCTCACAGTAGGGAGACATATACATCCACATCAGAGTTGCCGAAGCACTGGGTTGCTCTTCTTGTTCATCCAGAAAGCAAGCTTCCAGCTTTTCCAAGGCTTTGCACTAACAAGCTCCCTGTTCTTCCAGGAGATGCCCCATTACATGGTGGTGGTTGTTGGCCAGTGCTGCCTTTAGCAACAGAGGCTGGAAGACACAAGCCACCTCTGATCCAGGAGCCAGCCAGCCAGAAACCACACCAGAACCTCCAAACTACCTTCAACTTATTTCTGAAGATGAACCTTTATCAGGGCAACCACTGCATCTTCAGGCAAGCGTGGCCACTTACAGTTCAAAAAAAGGCCCTGAAGCAGATGAAGGAAAAGCATGCAAGCCCTTTCCAGCACTGCTCTTAACTACTGATGTAACAGGCTGCCTTCTTTGAAAGACAGTAACAGCAAATTCCCTCCCACCTCTCTAACTAAAAATTAATGATAGAAATGAGATGATGTATTTGAAAAGAAATCTATTTTGATTTTAGAATCCCACACTTATCTTTACACACAGTGTCAGGACGCCTTAAAGAGTTAAATAATTCCTTGCCATCCTCTTCCTTGCAGAAATGTCATTTCTCTATTCTTCCCTCCTCCTCCTTTGACATTAATAATTATAATTGACATTATTGTGCTGGCCTAGAACTCAGACTGTCTTGTGCTGGGTCTTAGCTTTGCCATAGATTTTTTGTATGACCTTGGAAAAGTCATTTCATATCCACACATCGGTTTCCACGTGGCCAGATGTAAGAAATTTTATTTTTTATAATGCTTCCCCGCTTTGGCATGGATGGTGCATAGTGCTTAACAGAATGGGGCCCCACTCTAGGCTATCACCACTAGCCGTTCCTGCTAAACAAACCCTGCTATGCTACCATGCACCTTTCCCACAAGCACTGCCAAAAAGACAACACAAAAACCAATGAGCCATAACTTGAGCCGTCTGGAGGGAGAGGCAAGGATGATTTTAGGACTCAGCTTCAAAGGGTAAAAGTTTCCATCATAAAAGAGCTCCACATTCAGTATTAGAAGATCTAATCACAACATCCTCCAAAATATCATGGCTACAATCGGTCATGAAACAGTACCTAAAGTAGTAAAAGAGCCAAATGCTGCTGAACCTCAGTGGGAACTCAGTACCCAATTCCCTTCCTGCTGCTTTGAAAGGTTGGGATGGAAGAACAGCTGATAACTTTTGGAGCTTCTATTATCCCTGCTCCCCACTGCGCCTCTTTCTGTACACTGGGCCCTTGTCAGTGATATCCATTTAAGAGCACTCTCCTCAGCAGAGGCCAATAGCTGCACCTAAAATAAATTGCTCTACTAATCAGCACAAGCTGAAGTAAAAGGGCTGAGTGGCTCTGTGAATATCAAGAGTGGCATTCCATCTGTGGGATGCCATCTGTGGCTTAGGCTCAACCAGAGAGCCTATGTTTAATTAATGTGGCTGCAATTTGTTCAGAACTTAATAGATCATAGACCATTCCACTTAATCACAATACGCAGTTTGGCATATTTGAGCCATCCTGGATGATATCTGTGGGCTGAGGGCTGAGCTGATGCAGAGTTTGAACTGCCTCTTACCCTCCATAAAAGTTTGGGTCATTGCAGAGGTCAGTGCTGTGTAAAGCAGCATGGGAACTCTCAGATTGCTGTTGCCTGTCCTGTACCTGACCTGTGAATAAACACAAGATTGATGTGTCTATCTTTGCCAGTCCCTTCACGCTGAAAAAAGCAGAAGTCTCTCACTTGAAACACAAGAGCAAATCCTGAAAGTGAAGTGAGGAAGAGCTGCTGAAGAGCTGCCAAATACCAGAAGGAGAGAGAATTCAGGGGTAAACTCTTCTGGACTCTGGAGTAGCAACTGCAAGGTGACAGTGGTATTTGCAGCAGGGAAGAGCAGACCTCAGCTTGAGGGAGTTAGATGTGGCTGAACAGAGGATGCCAAGATGCTCAAAAGAGGCATGACAATGTGTGGGATACAGTGGGGAGGAAGGAGAGGGGTATTCTTTCACAGTCCCCTTCTTCCTTTTTCATCAAGCATCTTCCCTGTTGGGCTTGTGTATATACCATTACACATACATTAAAAAAATAAAAAAATAGGTGGTTACAGAGTGACCCCCTACCAGGTCAGAAATAATCATTGCTTATTAGCCAAGACACATGATGAATGTCACTGAGGAACTGCAAGAAAAAAACAGAACTGAGCAGTTTCCTGAGCTGTTAGCATTCCTCAACCTAATCTTTCTTAATACAAAGGTCCCACTTTAAAATAACATCATCGACCCACTTTAAACCTCACCCCATACCCCCATTCCTTCCCCAGACCCAGAATCCCACCATTCATTTCCTCCTGTTCTCCCTTCAGCCACACACCATTCATTGCCAAAGTTTAGTGACTGGTTAAGCAAACTTAACCAGGCACTGGAACTTCAGGTTTGAGCAACGTAAAGCTAAGGATTAGCTGTTGTGATGGTCCGTCTATTGCTTAGTTGGTGCTCAGGGCTGAAAAATAAGAGAGCTGAATAAACAAGCTGCTCTGATTTGAAAAAAGATCCTCCCCTAAATCACATGTATACAAAGGCTTCCAAAGTAGTGGGCTTCCTCCACTTGCATAGCTAAATTATTTGTCAGCAGCCACTTAAACTGCAGGGAGCACATGTGTGCATGTGTGTAAGTGCACAAACAGGGAGGGGAACAACAGCCTAAGGACAAGAAAAGCCAGAGCCCAGGTGTTTCACCATTAACACATGTGGTGCTGGGGCTGCTAAGCAGAAGGTTGTAAGGAAATACAAGTGCTCCGAGCCTTTTTTTGCATTTGTGTTATAACACAAGCGTGAATTGCAGCAAATTATTGAGTTTCATCCTCTTCAACAATAATGAAAAGGTGTCAGTTCGCATAAACACTGGATGTTTGGTTTCCTTAATGAAGCTTGATGAAAGCTGAGGAAGCGCAGCAGAAAGGTGTAGGGGATGCTCAGTTCATAACAGACTGCAGGGGCCTTTATTTCATGGCATGAAACCCGCGATGTGAACATCAGAAATTACCAGTCAGCAATTAACCAATTTCTAACACAGAGAAGGATCTCCAATTCATGGGGCAGTTTCCATTTGAAGGTAACCCAGCCCTTTCTTCCCCAGGGAAAACCTCCATTCACCCTGGTTGGTGTACACCCTTCTCAAACACACGTCAAGGGCCTGCTGCAATGCATAACAACCTGCAAATCCACATGTGTTACCTCTCCTTTGCTGACATGTCAGAAGCCCAAAGCAGCCAAGCTTGATTATAAAAGAGAAATAAAGAAGCTACTGTTTCCCTCCCAAGGCGGCATCCAAAGCAGAGATGGCAACTGAACTCAGCTTTCCAGAGAAGGACACTAAAATCTGAAATACTGGGACATCTTCCATCAGTTTTTCCTTTAAAACAAACTTCAAAAAAAGCCCATCCAGTCTCAGATTGTGAGGACACTACTGCAGCGACTATGCTGAACAGTGGCATGCAAGACCCAGCTGAAGACTTCTTGCAAAGACCTTAGCATCTTGATGTGATATAAAGACCTGTCTTCATCCAACTGAGAAGACTATAACATCACGCAGTGGAGGCGAGCTGGGGATAGAAAAATTCTGCCAGAAAATAAGCACCGATTAGTCATTTGCTGATGCTGTTTGTTACAAAACTAACTGATCTGGGAGAGATATGGGAGATCTGCCGTCCTATGAAGTCCAAACTCTTCCCCAGACTGCAATTTCTGAGGTGATTTCTCATGTCATGTTGTCTGTACTACTGGTGGGAAGTGATACAGCACAGAAGAGAGAGAGCATCATCAAAAGCTGTGCCGTCTGATCACCATGGCATCCTCAGTGTCACAGACCCATCAGCTCTGCCTAGCAAAAGGCTGAGCACAACACAGGCTTGTAAGTAGCTCTGGAGGGCAGAGAGACTCAGAAACACCTCTAACACTGCCTTCCTCAGCCAACATTAAATCACTCTCTCTGGCATCTCTAGCAAGTACCCATGGATCACCCTGAAATATCAGCACAAGGGTTTCTCAGCAGTAGTAAATCCGTCAGTTCTGCCCATATCATGCACAAGCTTCAGATGTTTTGGCTTGCTATGGCTGTTGGATTTGACATGTTCTCAGTGCCCTTTTTCACCACTCTTCCTGGGATTTGGAGATGTTTCCCATTACTGTGAATACATGTCTTTCTGAATGACAGTACCACCCAGCTATGGGGACAGTTTTCATAACGCTGCTGCTGTCTGCAGCTATTGTTTCCAACGTCAGACACTCAAAGCATCGTTCTCACAAAGTGCTGGCCGTGTGCGTTTCTCTACACTACACCGAGTGTAATGCGGAACTTTATCTGACACTTTATACAGATGCGAGCTGCCACTGACTTTCAGCGTCTAACACTCTTGTTTTCAGCAGGCAGCAACTTGTGCTGCACCAGTGATGCTTCACCAAACTACAACCAGGCCAGAGACTCATGCTGTAACCCTGCTTAGCAGATAATTTACAGGACTGACATTGGTTCCCTTCAGTCCTCTGAATTGCAGATAATTGGAATTAGCGGCAATATGCATTCACTGCAAACTGCTTAAATTTATGCCACTAAACTCTGGATCACTGTCAGAGCTAATATGTCTACTGAAAATAGATGTGACAGGTCTCATCTCTGGCTTTGCAGATCTTCTTCTAGTAGAACAGTGCTATCAATCCACAGCATGCTTAGCTTGGTGTGTCACTTCTTGTGGTAAACCACTTTGAAGATCCCTTTTGTTTCAAGATCTCCTTTTCTATAGTGTTCTGGATTTCTGTGTGCTTTATATATTTCAGTTGAGGCTTGATAACTTCGTTTATTTGTCAAATGCTAATTTTCACAGTTTTATTCTTTTTGAGTTATTTTTGCCCTATGTCTCTGTCATAAATACAGTGAGGATCTCAGAGACCTAATCCTTCCCCTAAATCAGTTCAGTCCCAGATCAGTACCACATATGCCATAAACTCCAGTTCTCAAATTTCTGTATAAGGCTTCATGTTTACCCTCCTGAGTTACAGATAAAAACCTAGTGAAAATATCAACTGTTTGAGAAAAAGCTATTATCAAAGTCATAGAATCATAGGTTGGAAAAGACCACTAAGATCATCAAGTCCAATAGTCAACCCAACACCACCATGCCTACTAAACCATGTCCCGAAGTGCCACATCTACACGTTCTTTGAACACTTCCAGGGATGGTGACTCCACCACTGCCCCGGGCAGCCAGTTCCAATGTCTGACCACTCTTTCAGGAAAGACATTTTTCCTAGTATCTAATCTAAACCTCCCCTGACACAACTTGAGGCCATCGCCTCTCATCCTACCACTAGTTACCTAGGAGAAGAGACCAACACCTGCCTCACTACAACCTTCTTTCAGGTAGTTGTAGAGAGTGGTAAGGTCCCCCCTCAGCCTCCTCTTCTTCAGACTGAACTACCCCAGCTCCCTCAGCTGCTTCTCATCAGACTTGTTCTCCAGACCCCTCACCAGCCTCGTTGCCCTTCTCTGGACACGCTCCAGCACCTCAATGTGTTTCTGGTAGTGAGCGGCCCAAAACTGAACACAGTACTCCAGGTGCGGCCTCACCAGTGCCAAGTACAGGGGCACGATCACCTCCCTACTCCTGCTGGCCACACTGTTCCAGCTAGCCTTGGCCCATCGATCCAGTCTGTCCAGATCCCTCTGCAGAGCCTTTCTACCCTCAAGCAGATGGACACTCCCACCCAACATGGTGTCATCTGCAAACTCACTGAGGGAGCACTCAATCCCCTCATCCAGATCATTGATAAAGATGTTAAACAAGACCGGACCCAGAACTGAGCCCTGGGGGACACCACTCATGACCAGACACCAGCTGGATTTAACTCCATTCACCAACACTCTATGTACTCAGCCATTTAGCCAGTTCTTTGCCCAGCAAAGAGTACACTCATCCAAACTATGGACAGCTAGTTTCTCCAGGAGGATGCTGTAGGTAACAGTGTCAAAGGCCTTACTGTAGTCCAGGTAGACAACATCCACAGCCTTTCCCTCATCCACTAGGCAGGTTACCTGGTCATAGAAGGAGATCAGGCTGGTCAAGCAGGACCTGCCTTTTGTGAATGCATACTGGCTGGGCCTGATCCCCTGGTTGTCCTTCACATACCCAGTGAGTGCACTCAAGACAAAAATCAGGTCACTTTCTGCCACATTGCTATTTGCTGGCACTTGTACTTTGCAGATACAGAGTTAAATGCTGGGGGCTTTTTTCCCCCAAATGGCCATATAAAAATATATACCTCCAGCAGGACTTCCAGTTGTTTCAGTTTTTCACTCAGAATGATTTCTTGTTCCCTCAATATTTTTTTTTTTTGTTACTTCTGGACCCACACTTTGTTCAGAATTCACTCAGAGCCAAGGCACTTGAGAACAGTTTGATTTGAAACATTTCGTCTCAAAGATGCAGTTCTCTGTGACTGTGACCCTTTGGTGCACCAACATATGCTATAGAGGCACAGCAGTTTAGTCACAAATGGCTGGAAAAAACTTGCCAGAGCCAGAACAGTAAACATGTATGAACACCAGCGTTAGGAAGCAGAATGGAAAAACACCAGTGTTTAACAACAGAACTGTAATCTCCTAATGAAAAATCATCAAAACAAACAGCATCTCTCCCAGCACATACAGAGGAAACTTGGGGAGGGAGAGCCTTCGGGTTCCAGACATCAGAAAATCACATCTGTTGTGCTCTCCTAATGGAGCTGGCCACCAGCTCTGAACGATCCCTAGCAAAGCTCTGCTCATGTCACTAAACCAGTGTCTGCACTTTACCAGCTGGAGCAACGGGCACCGAAGTTCAAACCAAGCCAATTTCCTCCTGAAAAAACATCACTAAATTGTTCATGTCCAGTCGGTAAAAGGATTTCGGCCTAAACAGATGGACTTTAAAGAATTAACAAATGGTCAATATAACACAAAAGGGTCACTAGCATTTCTGTTCCTTGACACAAAGGCTTAGTGGTAGCTGTGCCCACGCCTGAATTTGCCATAAAGGGAGGGGACATTCTGCCCCCTGTCTCAGGCCCACCGTTCGCTGTGAACCAAAGGTGGAGGGTAGGAAAGGGGAGTTGCACGGTACGAGTCAAAGGGGGCCCAGCTAATGACAGCATCTCGGATAGGGAGGGCTCGGGAGCACAGGACAAGATGGCAAAGCTGACAAACCTGCCAGTGTTGCATTGTGCATGGGAACGCAAAGGAGACTGGGGCTTTGAGTAAAGGTTGAAAAAGCATCAGACTAGAGACTGAGTTGGAAGGGATGCAGAGAGGGAAAATAGAGCGGTACAGACAAACCAGGAACGAAGAAGATGTCTAATTTGTAGCAGCCAGACAGCAGCACTTCCACCCCTTTAGCAGCTGTGGCATCAGGCAGCTGAACTCTAATGGAGTCAATTTGCTGCTGGAAATAATGACTAAATTACTCCCATTTGCCCAGTGAAGAGGCTGAAGTCTAAGCAGATGAACATCGGGAGGTAACAAACTGTTAGGGAGCAGACTGATGTGCTGTGAGGTTTTCCTTGCCTGCAAAACGGAGCTGACAACCCCCAGCACCCTTCAGCATCGCCGGACTTCTCTTATTTCAGAGCCCTTCCACTAAGTTAAACAAGTTTCTAGCTCAGTTTCTGCCAAGCCCCAAGGAAAGACAGCTTGGCTGAAATGTCAGCTGATAAATTAAAGGATTTATTTGAGGAATAAACAAGGGCCAAGCCTTTCAGCACCAGCACTTTCAACTCTCCTCTGCTCACCCCCTGCAGAGGGGGGCAAGGACCCGTCATTAAAGAGAAGTGGGAAAGGGCTGGTTATTTACCACTTCTGCACAAGCGATAGCAGTCAAGCTCTTTGGTCTCAAGCCACAGGGGCAGCTGAAGCTGCTGGGGGTACGGCAGCTCCTGGGGAATTTCTAGACCAGGGGCACAATGCTCCTGTAAGAATCTGTGCGTCTAAAGGTGTCTCTAGGACAGCATTGCTGGAAGGTCTGAACAGCATGTAAGGAGCGACTTGTTTAATGACAGACTCCTACAAAATTCTGGTCCAGAGGGATACAGTTCAGCCATTTCTTCTGGCTGCCTCTGCTGATTGTGGGGTGAAGACAGGATCCCAAAATGGAAACCAATGAAGAGCGCAGATGAATTCCCAACTGCTCTAAAATAAGCAGTTTTGCCAAGAGGCAGATCCAGAAAACTACTTAGGCACCAAAGCCCTCAGTATTTCTCTCACCCCTCACTGTAGGAGCTGCCGGCTTTGCCAGCAGGCGGAACACCTCTCCCTGCTAACCACTTCTGTCCTCCTTTGGTGCTGACTCGTCCTCTCCTCGTACTTACATGCTGCAATACCCAGCTTTTAGGAGCTCGTCTTCTTTGGATCTTTTCCGTAGAGCCATCGAGATGTTTATCTCTCCATCCTATCTAGGCAATTACTCAATTACTGTCCCAGGATAAAACCAAGAGCAAGGCCTTGACTGTACAAGCCTCCAGTGACAAGCCCTGGGGAGACCTGTCAAAGCGGGAAGAGACTGAAGTGGATGGTAGCCCCCCCCTTCAGTACCAGCTGATGAGTCATATGCTGCCTGTCACTCAGTGGGAACCGTATTGCAACACTCCACCAGCATCACCCAGCCCTGATCCGCACAGACATCCCTCAGCTAGGCAAACTTCAGAGTTAAAAGCAGCAGTGGTAGCAAGGGAAGGTGCCAAGATATTCCGCAGTGAGCCTGCACCACCTGAGGATGGCTGTGAATATACGTCTGTGGTTATACAGCAGTTCAATAACAGGTCCTAGCCCATGAGTCCACTCGCATCCCTTATTCTTACCACCCCTGCCACTCCACCTTCCCAGTGCAGCTGTCTGAGTGAAGGATCCCTACAACCCCCCATTAGTGATAACTTTGGGTTTTTGTCATTTCAGGAGTGTGTGTTCATTTTATTTCTTAAAGGAGCTTAGCAGTTCTATGACTTCCTAGTGCTTTGGCAGGTTTGAAGTATTTGAAAATGAGTCAAAGGAGGGTTCCAGCAATGTCCCACTCCTGAAGATGATGAGGAGCAAGCCCTCACACCTTGCAATAGGCAGGCATGAGCCAGTCTAGGCTGTAAACACATAAATGGCAATCATACAGGTTGCATTTACCAGGTGCCGGTAGAACTGGCTCCTAATAAACAAAGCTTCACCTTGAGAAGGGTGAGATCTGTCAGCCTATTACACACTCTTAATACAGTTGCATTTTCAAAGCATGCTTCAGCTGCCAGCTGAAATGCTCCCTCCCAGCTCGGAGCCTCCCGGACACCCACCACAAGCCAGAACCAGAGCAGCAGCGTGAGACAGTGATCTCATCTGCAGTACTGCCCTGCCATTTCAGCGGAGATGCCCAGAGCAGTTGGACTGCAACGTCATTGCTGGCTCTGAGTTTCAGCCCCAGGACCAAGGGACACAGCTCACTCAGTCTGCTCCGAGAGGGCTTCAGCCCCAGCATTCAGGTCTCTTGCAGTCATCTTTCTGGCATGGGCCTGCTGTGTGAGTCATGTGTTTAAGCAGATTAGGGATACAGATAAGGTGCTCTGCACAATAGCCGTAACAGAGATGCAGGTAGTGGATGGGCAGAGTTGTTTCGGTCATCTTCTTAACTGGAATGATCTTTCACTCTTCATTACCCAGCCTGCTGCATCGCAGCATTAGCATGCATGTCCCAATGACTCTCAGGGTGAGTCACCAAATGTAACGTATTACAGTGCAACCAAAGCTTTAATAAACAGGGCTCTTATTTTTTTAACTTGATCTCCATTTCCATAATAAAAGCTTTCTGTTATTATCTGTGCATGTACTTGTCAAATCAGAATATTCACAGGGATATTCTCAATTCCCAGTCACTCAATAGCTTGTAAGAAATGCAGAGCAGACACAAAAGCCAGGACACCTGGGTCCTGTGTCCTGGAGCACAAGTAGAGCAATGCATCTCCAAGTGAATGTACTGCGTATCTGCCCTGGGAAGATTTCCCAGCCTGCTTCAGACTTACCCCTGCTGCGGGTAAAAACTCATAGCTCTGGGCAGCTCTGTGCCTGCACCACACCAGGGTCTGTTGTTCTTGCCATCTGTTTTGCCAACAAGGGTGGCACTCCCCAAGCTCACCCATCGGGTCAGACCCACACACCAAAGAAGGAGCAACAGCGTCTTCCTCTCAAAGAGAAAAGAACTCCAGTTAAAGTCTGTGGGAAAGGGCTCTGGTAGACACCTACCTGTATTTCCCAAGGCATGTGCCACCTTTCTCACTGAGCAGTGACCACCGTGTCTGGGACCTCATACCACACTGCTGATCTAGGTGCTACGGCGTTGCTTCTGGCTAGAGTCAAGGGTAACAGCCCCTAAAACCGTAACTTTCTGCAGTCTCCTTGTGCCTTCAACTGTTCGTTCCGTGTGGCTGGAGCACCTTGGCTTGGAGACAGCAAAAAATCAGTACTTGACCTATCTATTGGTGGCACGCCTGACGTACTTCTATCATATTTGTTTACCTCCAATCAACTAATGTTTGCAAGACTTTCTAATCAATATTAGACAGGACATTAAAAAGGTGATGAGCAAGATTATTCAAAAGTAATCTAAACGAATCAATGGAGACAGCTAGACTACCAACAAAGTTATTACAGTCATTGTATTGGAAAGACAGAGGGGGATGCTGGGTCAGGCTGATGTTTTGCAAGTTTGCTCTGTGACTATGCATCAAAAGTCATTGGGGCTGGGATTCAGTGACACCTTCATAAACTCATAATGATGACAGTCATGGAATAGATACAGTAGACAGCGGAGTCCCAGAAGAAAAGATTCACAGCTAGAGCTGCTTTAAAAATTGGTTTCAGGAAGTGCTGGAAGAACAGGGAGGTGAAGGGACTGGAGGGGTCGATACTGGGATCCATGCTGGAGGCCCAGGGGGAGAGCAGAAGCAGGGAAGAGGAGAAACGGGAACAGGAGGATGTGCACAATCCAGGATGAAACCTAGACAGTCCAGACAGGGCCAGAGCCAGGGAAGGGGGGCAGATTCCAAAGGGCTTCTCCACCTGGTCCCTCAAACTAGGCAATTAGATTAATTGCTTCCTGGCAACAAGCTGTAACAGGAGGTATCCGGGCTGCAGCTGTGCCCTTAGAGACTTGGCAGCCTGGTCCTGCCCCTGCTTTATCCATAGGAGATATGCAGTGCCCGTCAGGGGACAGCATGGTGGCACAGGGGCAATGGTGTCCTGACACTGCCACCATGCTGGAAACCTCCAGGGCTCCTTCAGTTCCCACAGCAGCACCAGGGCAGAGGGTCTCTGCACTGCCAGAGGATGTAAGTACATGTGTCATATGTCCTTTCGAAGGGAGCAGGGTGCGTTCAAACCCTTTCCCTAGCTTGGAGAGCTAAAGGCTTTGCTTGTGCCTTCTTTTAAGGAGAGGTCTTTCGACAGGGTGAAGGGAAGCATCCCAAGAACAGAAGGAGCTGAAGACTGGCAAAGGCCTGCTCTAACCCACGAAGCTGAAATGTGGAGACCCCCAGGTAAGCCTTGAAGCATGCTCTGACATCCCAGCGCCAGGAGTGCTGCAGCGAGCGGCACCACGTGGGGTCTGTGCTGCTGCCAGCTGCCGAGCAGGCTGTGCCAGCTCTCTCTTCTTCTAGCCTCTCCCTCCAGCCCCAGTCTTTCAGCCGTAATCCCACGTATGAGCCTAGCTTTGAAACTCTTCCTTTGAACAGTCGGGGGTTTTTTCCTCCACAGAAAAAACTGCAGTGGCTTAACCTCAAGAGGGTAAATCTCTCAAAGAAGTTTAGAGGGATTGCTCTGCACAGTGCCTGCTAAAAACCAGTGACTCACCCAGCAGCATCCCCTGCTGCACTGTGCCGGAGGACACGTCCCATCATAGTCTTGCTCTGGGCTGTCACAGCCATTTCCTTCTGTCTCTGTCCAGCGAGCAGAGGGAAAGTCTCTCCCTGACTCAGTAAAGAATTTGTTAAATCACGTTTTCTGCCCAAGGGTATTTTTTTTTTGCTTAGAGTTTAAAATAACCACAGCCACCCAGTCAGAGGAAGGACCCTTGGTGATCTCCCTCCGCTGCACTGGAGATACTCTGCCTCCTTGCAAAAGGCAAGCAGCAAGAAAATCACAGTCTGTTCGGAAGGTGACTGCCTGTGGTACAGCATATAATCCTTTGAGTCATACTGAATCTTGGGAGCTAAGGCTACACGAAGGAGTGAGAGTTTCAGGCTCAGGCTTCACTCTCCAGCAAATCCTGAAACAAGTTCTGATAAGTACAGGCTTCGGAAAGCGATTTAGGAACGAACTGCCCCTTGCAGGCACAGTCGGGGAGGTTGGGTAGATGAGGTCTTGAACTCGGTGGAGACAAGGGAACAGCCTATTAAGAAGCCATGGGGACTGCCTATAGGGGCAGCTCCTGGGGCGCACAGTCCCAGAAGAATACTAGGATTTAAATTAAAAGGGAAATGTCTGATTGCCTTTGAGGGTCCTTTTCAGACCAGACCTCTCAGAGCGCTGGGAATCAGGGGACCAGGTTGTGGGAACAAAGAGTGGCACTAGTTTGTGGGAAAGTGCAGGTAAAACCTCTGAGAGCAGGGATTAATTGTTCAAAAGGCTGTTGCTTCTAAGCAGAGAAAGGGGGTGGAAGACCTAGCTTTTCCTTCAGCAAGACATATATGAAAGGATGATAAATTGATCTTAATTATCCCCCCGTGCCTTGGTCAAGATCCTGCCCTGACCAGGCTGACCCACAAAAAATGGCAATTCCTTCTACTGTACCAATATAAAGGTCTTTCACAGCTTTTGGATCCAACTTGGGCATCTCTGCAAGATACTGTGAGGCCTTGACAAGACCTTCTCAGGAGTCTTTTTATGTCCCTACTAATTACCTATATTTTTAATTGAAGAAAGGGAATTTTGAAAGCCACACAAAGAGAAAAATCTAAAAGCAGATTAGTTAGGTGAAATAAAATTGCCCTGAAAGTATACGTTCAGGTAGCAATAAAAAGACTTTTTTATCGTTGCTTAGAGGCATAGAATAAAAGTATATTTTCAGTGCTTGGCTGCCACAAATAACTGTACTACAATTAGATGTGTGTATTATAAAATTGTGTGGGCGTGGTAATTATCACCCTTTGCAGCAGAATATATTTATACAGATCCTAAATTACAGCACAAAGAAACATCATCTGAGAAGGTTTAAAAAAACAGGTTGGGGTGGAGAATTAAACTTTCCATTTTATTTTTGGGAAGTATTCTATGAAAAAGTGGGATGCATCACGCATTGTGCTGGTCTTGAAATCTGTAACTATGCAGTCAGACCAGGGGCTGGGAGAGGCAGCCTGCCTGCGTACCTCACTGTTCATAGGAGAGAGAGAGTGTGTGTGTGTGTGTCTGTGTGTCTGTGTGTATGCATGCACACACACCAGGCAGGGCCATTACAGAGCTGTTTTTAGAGCCGCACGCTGCCTAAAGTCCTCCTTGCGGTAAACTGTGTCTGATCTAGCAACCCAGACCTCACTTTGGATGTACAGTCGTACAACGCAACTTACACATGCTTAACTAAGATGAGAATCAGGCCTGCTCTGTGCAGTGCCATCTCACCTTTTGCTAGGACTGCATCAGCAAATACTTCTTCAGCACATGGAGAAATCATTGGTACAGCTGCGAGAGAGGCTGGATCCAATACCCATGGGCTACCATCTCCGAGGATCTTCCTTGCTTCTTAGTCTTTTTGGTTCTAACCAAATGCAAAAAGTCCTTGACCCTATAATCTGCTCACTGTACAGCCTGAGAATTAATTGGCCTCTTCTGCTGCAGTTCATACAGTAGCCTCAGATGAATCCATCACAGCTTCCAGCTTTGCCTCTACTATGGTTTTTGGGAGATTCTCTTTATCATAAGAAGTTCTTCTACTACATGCGGATCCATCATATTTATCTCATGTAAGACTGCTTAAGCACTTGCTTGCAACGTCTTAGCATCTGCATAAAGCCACTAGAGCTCTTTGCAATGAGATGGAGCTTGACTGGGAGCTTCTTATTATTTTGAATCCAATATTCCCAGCTTGCATGTTATATTTGTGGAAGCCTTGTGAAGCTTTATAAAAACTCTGTCACATATATTCTATTTTGATAGGGCTATTTTCACTGTGTTTCCAACTCCATTACTTAAAAAATTGTCTAGCTTTGTTTCCCAAATGCCATTTTCAGGCAATTTCTTCTCCTAATTTGATGTGTGTCTACTATTTCTCTCTCACTTTTTATACAGTTCTGTTAAAACTTTCTAAGAGGTCAACTTAGAGGGCAGAACATGTTCACTATAACCAGTGTAGTCTCGATTTTTTTTTCTTAGCTGTGTAAATGAAATTAATATATTATCCTTCAGCAACATTGTATTGACTCTCCTCCTGTTGAAGGCTGTAGTCTCATTTGGTCACAGCATTGTTTGTATGAATATGGGGCCAGAGGTTAGTAAGGTCATGACTTTATTACAATAGTACTGTCTTCGCGTGCCTCATTTCCTCCCTTGCACATCAATGTTTACAAAGGACTGGCAGAGCCAGTCTGATGAAACATCTGCAAATTCAGCACGGAGCAAGATAGAGCATTGACTGGTCTTTGTGTTGATATCACACATCAGAATGATGCCACTGATGGAAGTTTTTTAGGGCATCCTTGAACTAATTCACACAGTTACTATCCTCTGCTGCTTCAAGTGCTTCCTCAAGACACACTATTATAGCACACCCACAGCAATGCACTATATTAAAAAGATCAAGCTGTCATGACCAGCGCACACCTACGACAGATCCACGATTAGCAGAAGCCAATGCTGCACCAACGCCTCTCTTTTGGAGGCCAGGAGGAGGCTCACACAGCATGCAGGAGTGCTAGTGCTTGCAACCTTTCTTGGGTTACTACCAGCCCTGTGTGACACGACAGACCTGGCTGATGAGGTTTCAGGTCAGGTGTGTGGGCTGCAGGTAGCATCTAGAACTTTCAATTAATGTTCTCAGCAGCACTTCTGACAAGCAATCTGTCAAGGCAGATTTTCCAGCTTGCATAGGAAAGATTTTCCTGCTTACCTTTGGCTGACTCGAGGTGTCTTACAGTGGCACTGATAGGGCTGGTGGAGGCCAGGTCAACACTGTCCATGTGACTCCGGTCAGATCCTGCAAGTTAGGCTTTTTTTTTGTGAAATGTGTGTTGGAAGAACCAGTACTGTTGTGGAAAGAGGGTGAATGCTGAAGACACAAAGAAAGAAAAGAAAATGAACAATACCATCAGCACATCCAGTCTGCACAACAGCAGCTATAACAATAAAGTCTTGGACTACAAACTGATGCCACAGTGAAACATCACTTCCAAATCTATCAGAAAATTTGCACCTGTTGATCAGACTTCAAGGCTTTAGAATGAACAAACAGCTGAATATCCCAACAACAAAACACCAGCGTCTTCAGACACCAGTGAAGAGGGCCAGCCCTAGAGTCAGGTTTATGAGTTTTCTCACCAGCCATGGCACATTCTTTTAGACATTCATGCAACAGAGAACAACGAGACTGGCAGAAACAAATAAACAAAATTTCAAGTGGAAATTGTTAGCAGCAGTTACCACCCTCCAATTCGTTAAAATTTTACTATGAATTTCTTTTTTCTTTCTCCTAAAAACTTTAAAGAAATAGAATATTTTGGCCAAAAATAGATGCCGTAAATCCTCATAGGAACTGCAGTTCCTTTCTTGTCTACAATGCCAGATCCTCAAATGTGCTATATTTCCCATAAAACATCAAAGCTCCAGGAAATAGTAAGTGAGAGTCTTGAAGTGCTGTTGAAAAGGAGGGGGCACTTTTGAGGAGCGCAAAAGAATGGGACACAAGGAATCTAAAACTCAAGAAAAGAACGGCTATCCTGGTTTTGTTCTTTGACCAAACAGTTCAACAAAACCCACAATTTTCTACAAAAGGGTTTTTGAAAATGTTTATTAAAGACTTAAAAATTCCTGTTGCTAACTGTTTCAAGCTCATTTTCTGCTGGGTCATTCATATAACCGACTTCCGAAGAAAGATGCCCAGTCGCCTCAGAGAAGTTGCCCATACTGACCCTATTTCTGGGTAGCACACAGCATTTCACAGTGAAGTGCTGGATAGAAGCAACAGCTACAGCTATTGTATGAGTTTTTGTCACTCACAGCTCTTCTGAGGGAATAATCTAAATATCTTCAGGGCTGCACCTTCACAGTATGAGCAGCGCAGTAGCTACACGGACCCTGCCACCCTCTACCAGTTACCACCTCCCTCAGTTGTGCCCACACAACAAGGGCCCTGCAGTGCTCAAGGAACAATCATGCTTACAAACCCTACCAAGAAAGAGGAGAAGAGGGAGGATTTTTACTTGGGACCAGTTCACGGATCCAGTGTACCTCCCAGCTGTGGTGTGGGACTGGGTGCAGCGAGGGAGCTGGGCACTCTCTAAGCAGGAGCTGGATCTAAGACACTGCTTGGGGAATACTGTGCAAGCAGCATCTCGGTGTAAGGTGCTACAAAAGCCAACAAGGCATGAAGAATCCTGAGGAGCCACATGTCATAATATGAAATTGAACATGACAGTTCCACAACAAACTCCTGATTAGCTGAATCCTGAGAGCCTAAACCAGCGCCCAGTGTGCCAAACCCCAGGTGTTACCCGTTGATCGCGTATGGGGATGCAGAAACTCTTGCTGGCGTCAGCACAGTCATATAACCAGCAGACAGCTCAGCTGCTCAGACATGGGTGTTGTGCTCTCCCTGACCACAAGCCACTCCCTTGGAGAGGAAAAATTCCTCCCGATCCAAAGACTTTCTTTTCCCAGGCTCTCTGATTGCCGAGTTCCTGCTTTTCCATGTGCCCCACAGACTACTCCCTTCTAGATACCTTCAGCCTTGCCAGTTTGCAGCCTACTCCATACAGTCCCATAAGGCTCACCATTGCTCTTTCAAGGATTTAAGGTCAGAAGCTCATCCAATCTGCTCCACTGGCTACTGCAAACTAAAGAGCCGCACCAGTACTGGCCAGGTTTAGCCTATGACTGTTTTTTGAGCTAGCTTCTTTCTGACATAGACCATAGGTATCCAAGCACCCATCCCAACCATACAAAGGGCCCACAGATTAAGCACCACAGCACATAGTACTCTGGTTATAGAATCATTTGGGAATCTCAGAATCATTGAGGTCAGAAAAGACCTTTAAGATGATTGAGTCCAACCATTGTGAAGCTGGGTACATCCCTGCAGAGCAAAGGAGACTAATGTCACACTTGCACCGTCCCAGAGCCCTCCTGAGGCACAATTCCCCAGTCCCCTGCTCCACATCCAGTCTAATGGCAGTGCAGTTTGGTCCCTATCTCTAGGTTCCCTGAGTATCTACAGTTATTTCAGGGCCAGTGAAGATGTTTTCCTTTGTGATGTGACACTGAGATTTAAAACAAGATATTCTTCTGGAATATACTTACCCTCTTCACCCAGCCAAAAAAAAAGCCTGAAGGGTTAGTAATACACTCTACAAATAACTATTTAAAAAAAACTTTTGAAAATGTGTAGAAGTTTTATCTCAGAAGTTTTCCCTTTTCTGCTTGTACTTGAGGTTTTGATGAAAGGCAGATTTTAAAAAGAAGCATCTTCTTTCCTTGAAATTTTCCATTTTTAACTGAAAAAGAACAACCACTTCAAAAGAGAACAAGAGTATTCATCTAAAACTCTTGAGATTTTTCACTGACGATTTTAACAGACTCGTTTTGGGGGTCCATTGTTTCTATGCTGATGAAAAAGCTGTGCAAGACTGTTTTCCCCAGTCAGTTTTGAAAATGAAAATTAGAAGTTCCTGCTTCTTTTATTGCATTTTTCTCCAATGAGCCCTTCTCACCCAGGTTTACTATTTTTATATTGTGTCCCAGCTGCTAACTAAGCCTTGGCTTAATGCTCTTACTGCAATGAAGAGGCATTTCCATTTCTGATTTCTAGCATATGTTGCACTTAATATAGCACTGCCCTTGTGCACCAGTTACCCCAGAAAAACGGCTGTGCCAGCAACACAACAGTGGTGTAGTCCCTCAAGAACGAGCAGGGCATGAAGCCCTGTGCCAATATGCAGATGTCACATAGTTAATACAACAATAATAGATCCTTGAACTATATAGAGAGGTTTGTGGGTTTTTTTAATGTATACGGAAAGATGTTTGATACTGTGATGAAAGCTTCTTTTTTAGCTTTCTCTTAAGTGAACTTGGAAAAAAATATCTATAAAACAGCCAAGAGATGAAAATGATGAAAAGCTGAACAATTAATTCTGGGGATGAGGTATCCACAGACTGAGCTGATTATTTTTTCTCTCTTAGGTCTGTAGCTTGGACTAGATGATTGCAAAAAAACAGGCTCCTGTGCATGATTTATGGGACTTTATCCTTTTCAAAGAGAAGGAGACACTAGTCTGCAAAACATGCCTTTTGCAATGTGTTTTAGGACTTCTGCTTTGGGCAACCAGAGGAGCACATCTGAAAACAGAAAACATGCAACAGATGTGAAACCACTATTGGACATAATTATTAATAATTATTTGCTGATCTCCTATACTTTGCTTGATGCTAAGAGCAATGTCACAGGAGATTTGTAATGGCTGCATCCTGCAAGATGCTGACCTTCCTTCACTTCTGTTGGAGACAAGAGCAGAGGACCATTGCCAGCACTTTGCCATACCAGCCCCACCAGTGACCTGACTGGGTTCTGCACAAGTCAGGCGTGATGACTTGGACTTATTTTTTGCTTTATTCTAGGGAAGATTTAGCTGGGCAAACAGCTTCAGGGCTGCAAGGCAATGACAGTTGTTCAGCTACACATTGGAGCATCTCATCTCCTTGCCCTGGGACAGAGCCCAGAGAGCCTTTGTGAAGGTGCAAACGGGAATTATTCCACTACTTCCAGGCTTCTGGGTGATTCAGCTAAATCTGCACAATGGATCTGGCAAGTAAAATCCACCTTAAAACCCAGCTTTTGGCTGATGTAGGAGTTTTTGAAAACTAGCCTTTTCTCCCATTCGTGCAGTGCAGCAGAAGAGAGAGATGCAAACGTGGGGGTGGGAGCACTTGCAGAAGGGGCAGCTTTCCCTGCTACAAGAGTAATTGTTTGTACTTCAGCTAAATCAGAGGTCAAAAAGAAATTCTACCCAGCAGATAAACTGCGCATTACATAAGGCTTCATATAAAGTAAATTGTCATCAGATTTATTGCAGTAAGAAAAAGGCTCTTTTGTCTGGTGACACAAAATAAGTATTTTGTTTTAAGAGGGTAGTGAGAAAGAAGGAAATGGTATATTTGGTGTTCCTTGTCCTAGGGCTTTCTGTGCAGAGACCTGTCATGCTTCTGGAGCTGAAATGTTTTAAAATTAAAAAAAAAAAAGGCATAAAATGGTATAAGGCATAAATCTAAAGCAGGAACTTTGATCAATTTTGCTTGTATGTGTAGTATGAGGACAAAGCAAAAAAAACAGATTTAATATTCCACAGTAAGTTCTGATCATTCGGGTTTTTTAGGTTTTTTCCTCCAAGTTGGAGAAAAAGCTAAAATATCGAAGTCCTTTTCAGAAACTAAGTTCAAAGATTATTTAAACCATGAAAGAACTTATTTTAACATGTCATTAGAAACAGCTTGCTTCAAGGCTATTTGGCAGTAACTGCATCAGCTTCTGGTCCTTGGTGCCTACTGCAAGTGGGTGTTTGTGAGTGCATTGCTCTTATCCTTTTTGTGGGTTGGGCTTCATACCCAGAATATATCTCCTATGACGCATCTACAGGAACCACTTCCATAACACACCACAAAGCCCAATCCAGGCAGAAATAACAGTCAAGGAGCCAGGTCTGTGTAGTGAGCAGCACTTTCGAGGCATGGACAGACCCAATTTAACAACAAGCTGATTCAAAACAAGATGCTTCAGTTTTGTTCAACAAGCTAAATATTTTTATTTAGATCAAACATACTGGTTTTGATTTTTTTCCACCTCATGGATTCTTTTAAATAAAATAAAAGGTTTCTTTACACTAAATTTTGTAGAAACTGTGTATCCTACCAAAAATAATCAAAGTGCATAATTCCTTACCACAAAAATCTCAACAGACAGGACAGACAACGAATCTTGATTGGAAAGACAAGGAGGGCAGTCAGTAAACTCAGATCACAATTAGCACCAGCTGTAACCCAAGTGAACTCCCCGGTTTAATGGTTCAGAGGAGAACACATACATATAGTAAAAGCTACCAACCAAATCAACTCACCCTCCTTCCCCCAGACTCCCCTCCTCCCCCAGGTCCTTCAGACAAAAGTCTATTTCCCTCCTTAGCTGTTAAAAATATTTTTAGAGCTCTTCGAATACAGAAAGCAGAAAAGGAAGAAAAAAAACAATAGAATTTGACACAAAAGGACCCTTCTCATTAGAGCTTTTTAAATAGCATTAGAGCTCATTGAATTTCATGCACTAATAACATTCCCACTCAATCCAAGGCAAACCAGTCAAATCTAAATCTATCAAATTTTACAAGCAAAGGAATATTGCCAAGTTCTAATATTTCTCCTGCATTCATTGTCAGAATGAGGTAGGGTGTCTCTTCCAAACTCCAGATTTCCTTTTTTCAAATGCGTTTTAGAGCTACTACTCCATGGTGACCAAAAAAAAAAAAAACAACAAAGGAGTTAAAAAGGAAGTAAAATCTCAAGAGCAACAGCCATACAGGATTCTCAGATACACAGTGTTTGGGGAGTGAAGCAGTCATGAAGCTGGCTTTAGCACAGCAATCAGAGGGGATTTGAGATTAAAAAGTAGCTAAGATCTTACCAGACAAAGCCTTTGGGCAGATGAAGCTGGGTGTGACAGAGATAAAACCCCCAAAGAGGCAGAGCCATGTCTGAATCCTTGGCCCTTGAATCCTTTGGCCATTCAACACCCAGCTGCAGCTTCAACTTTGAAAAAACAGCCAGTGAGCCTGGTGCCACTGAAATCAATGAGCCCAGTGACAGGCTTGAGACTGAGCACGAGATGTTGGTCCATCTTGTGCTGCAGGGCCCAGGACACTGCTGGACTGGGCCCACCCTGCACAAGCAGTTAAGATTCACACGGCTAGTGGCAGAGACCTGCTGTCCCAGGTGTCTCCAAATATCCTTGCTGGAAGTGCCAGCCGCTTGCAAAACCTTGGCAGGAGCTGTACGAGGTGCTGTGGCTGCTTGAACAGCTGCCTGGTGTGTGTATAGTACATTTTCATTGAAATGCTGGTGAATATAAGTGATAAGGAGGAATAAAGCATGTAGTTAGAGCTTATTTTGTATGGTACGGTAGGTCTTGGGGGTTTTATGGGTTTAATATATTCCCTGCTCATGCTGGATCTCAGCACAGACCTCCAGATGAGAATGTCTACTTGTGATGCAGGTTGCACTACAACTCATTTATAATGAATATAACAACTTGTGAAGTGGATTTAGAAGTCATTGAGTTATAGATTATTTGGGTAAACGGGGCACAAGAACTGCAGCAAGAAAGCCATTTAAATATTAAGGAGAGCTATAAACTGAGAAGAGAACGGATGGCAGAGTAATATCATGTCAGAACATGCCCTCCAGAGAGGGACCGCTGCTGCGTATTGATCAGAAAGAGCTTCAGAAATCATTCTGAAAACCCTTAAAACTCGGTCGTTAATGTGACCAGAAAGGTGAGTTTGCAAAGACCAGCAGAGAGAGGGGATACAGAAATTGGACCGAACCCTGCCAGCCTTATCTCATGCGTCATCTCACAGCAGGTTCCTCTCCTCTGGTCTGTAGTGTCCCCACCAGCACAGTGTTAATGCAGTGAGCAGGAGTGGAAGAGTCACACCCTTGGACCGAAAAGCCATTTCTGGAAGGATTTTCACCCTCTCTGTATCAATTCTATTAATGTTCACAGGCACCTTCCTTGTGTCTAAAGTAGCACATTTCTGAAAAGGTAAGAAGATGCCTTGTAGGCTTCTGTTATTTTGCATCACACGCAAGGGTTCAACTGTCACGAAATAAGGATCACAGGATTAACCCTTTGCTAGAAATAACATGTACAAGGCAAATCCTGGGCTACAAACTGCCAGTTGGACCTAGGACAGGGCTTTATTGCTGCTACAGCCATTTGGGATGCTATTCCTGGAGGTAAAGGGGAAGCTTTACTGATTTCAGTATAACACTGATGGCAGAAGAGGAGTAACAAGATTGCCCAACACTGCATGGTGCGGAGAGCTTTTGGAGAGCTTCTGAGCCTGCTGAAAATGTGAAGCTTGTGACTGCTCCAAAGCCATACAGCAAAGCAGAGTCTGACACACACACACCCAGGAAAGCATGAAGAGCTTCACGCATGGTGCTTCAGATGAGTAACCTGAGTACAACCGTTGCCAGCGGTCACCACTTCTTGGTGCAGCACCCACCAAATCAGATGCACCCATCCAAGGAAGGGCTGCAGAAACAGACTCTGGTAGATGACTGAACAGCAGCAGAAATACTTGGAAGCCTGCACAGAACAACCAGGGAAGGAAAAATTAATGATCACCTAGGACAAAAATACTGGCGGTTCTTTCAAAATGTGCCCATAACGTAAGCAGCAAAAAGGCTTTTCAAACTTGCCTGGCACATTAACCCTGCTTAGTTCAGAGGCATTTCATTAAAGTTGCCGAGCCTTTCCCAAACCCAGCACTGTCCCTCCCCGCTGCGTTGTACACGCAGGCACAGCGAGATGAGGTTGCGTGATTCAGCAGGAAGCGGCTTTAAGCATCAGCCAACTCAAGCGCATGCAGCTCCTGAAAAACAAGAGGTTCCTGTTTGGCATGCAAGGGCTTTTTGAAATACAAAAGCACTGTTACAGTCACTTATTTCAAGTTTGTCCTCTTACCTCCCCCCACCCTTGTTTAGAGAATGCTCTCCCATTTCTTGCAGCATCAGGGGAAATGCTCTACATCTGGCTGACAGGCCATAAGCACCTGACACCACCTACATGAGGATATCAGTAGCTTCTATCATGAAATTGAAGCTGCATTGGAGGACAGAGCACTCTACCCAGCTGAAAAAAATGCTGAGGAGCAAAATTCGGGGTGAAGCGCAGAAAACTGTGAAGGTGTGAACTGTTGTTCAGTGACCACAAAGAAAAACAGGCTCCCAGAGAGATGGGGACTGAGGAGAACAAAGAGCTCTGTCTCAGTGCTACCTGGTCTTCGTACAATTTATAGCACGACATTATAACTGGTAATAATAAACTAATGGGATAGCATAGCTGGCACTTCTCAAACTCTTGGATGTGAACGTCACTCATTTTGTCATCAAGACAATCTTTTAAAAGCACCATTGGTGTGAAGCTTTAGCAGGAGGTGATCAAGGCTTTTAATCTGAAGACTTTTACGGACAGCAGGCTGTGGTGGCACATCATGCACCTGAAGACTGGGATGTCCCACCGAGCAAACATGGCGCAGTACTCGCCCCTGAATCAAACTGCCCAGACATCCAGGAAGGTTTCGCCCTACATTACTCCTTGCAGGCTGTCGTTGCTCCTTGCAGGCTGCCATCTGAGGCGGTGGCCAGTGAAGTGGTGCAAATTCTTGCACAGGTAACTCCATCCAGAGCGTCTGCTGCTCCTTGACCTCGGTCGGTCGTGGCATGGTGGAGGCACCACCCCAAAGGGAATGGCTTTTATTAGGGTCAGACCTCACCTATAGCAATTAGTGGCAAAGCCTGAGGACAGGATTAATTAGCATATTGCCAGAAGAGACTAATTGTGTACTGCGAGGCTGACTCTTTAGCCCATTTCTTGGGAGAAGGCTTCTCAGTGGCTTGTGGAAGAGCTCAGCAAGCCAAATGCAGGCATATATGTAGGAGGAAGGTGAGACACAAAAGCATAGTAAGGGTCTGTGGAGAGAGAGAGAGAGAAAAGCCCTCCGTTCACAGGACTTCTTTATAACATATATGGACAAGGTCTTGCTAAGCCTTGCCAAGTAAAGCCACGCCAGCACCAATGGATGACAAAGTCCGTTCTCTGCTAATCTTTTAAGAGCTCTTGAACTCACATTTTTCTAATGGATAGGTAGGTAATTTATATTTGAATCTTCCCTGAAGAACAACAAAACAGCACAGCTATTTTTCCCTCTGCTGTGACACTAATTCCTTTCAGGCCAGTATTAGAAACATGCTAAATACAACTAATCTAATGGTTTACATTCTGTATTTTACCTTTTACAGCCACTTCAACTTAGAAGATATGTTACTGCCTTATTAAACAAAAAAAAAGGTGTTGCTTTCTGCAGTGCTTTTTGCATGTATAGTAGTGTAGATGTACACACACAAACGGAACTTCTATTACTTTTCCACTTCATAAAAATCCGGGAACCTGAAATCACATGGCATTTCAGGAACGTGAAGTACTGGATATTCCTTTTCTCCAAGATAATAACAATGAGATTTTCAGTTAGAGTCAAGTCCTGAAAATCTGGTTCTTAGCATTTTGCTATTGCCCTGGGGTTGTGAACTAGCGATGATGCCGTAAGACAATTCCACAGCACATCCGTCCCAGTCCTGCCTGGGGCTTCACAGGAAAAATGCGTTGAAGTTCCGTACAGAAATGCGAAGATTTTCAGCAACAGTCTTCATCCCTAACTGTGGCAAGAGGCCAACACTTCAAACATTTTTGGTTACACTGAAATGCCCCAGGACCACATTTTGGAAACATCAAAGCACAACATGCTCCCCAGCCTTCTCCAGCTGCTGGTCTGGCACAGAGCAATGAAACCGTAGCTGCTTCAGATTAGAACTGGCACAGTTTCTTTCTCACCTACTCCTTGAAATAAGTCTGAAATCCATTGTTGCTGCTGTTTCAAAGGCATGCGCCTCCAGAAAGCACATCACAATCCACAAATGTGAATCAAGGTCTTCTGAACTTTGATGCAACCGGCCAGCACATTGTTGGGCGCCTGGGGTGCTTAAACGCCCATCTGGGATTCATGGCTCAGCAGGCTGGTAAGAAGCCAGACAGGTGAGCTGGTGAGAAACTATCAGGAGTTCCTTGGAGAAGTCTAGCATTGAGAAAGACCTCCAAGGAAAGTCCGGGCCCTATAGGAGGTACAGTTAGTCACCAACAGCTTACTCACTCTCATCCTTGTTTTGCCAACACCAAGAGACTGCGGTAATTCCACCAACGTGAATTGCACGCTATCGAGTTTCTTGGTATGGCACCACTGCAAAGAGCTCAGGTCACACTAATGGCTGCATAATGTTCACTGCCCACGGCTTTTAGCAGCAGGCTTTATCTTATCAGATGCATCCAGCTTCCCTGGAGAAAGAATCCATGCAAGCACCAGTGAGGTGTGACATGGAGGAAAATCTAATCCAAGACAAGGCAGAGAAGGGAAGGAAGACAAGGCAAAAACAAGTGGAGAGCAGTGGGAACTGGTAAGAGCTAGATGTGAGAGGGTAAAATCTGAAATAGCCATGAGACAATTCTTCCAGCTGGCTGGGAGCTGCAATTGCCTCCTGAGGAGCAACAGGATAAAGTAACCATGTGCAAGGGCAGCACTCACCCTCGCTTCCACCATGCAGGATCATCTGTTAGAAGCAGCTCTCTTTCAGGATTAGGAAAGACAACTTGCCAGCCTCCCTGTCTAAGCCTGACACCAGGACCCAATTCCTTGGCTCACAGCAAGGCTGTTGAATAAATACAGAATACTCGCTCCATCACCTGAGCAATGAAGCTTCCCAGCAGGCTGAGCAATTGCTCTCCATCCTGCCACGCCAAGCCGATCGCTAGCCATCCCTCACCACAGAAGTTTTGTTTACACTGCACATTTGGGATGCTGGATAATCACGTTCTCCCTCCCTTTTATGCCCTCTTTCACTTATCCATGTCAATATTTTATTGAGTTTAAGTAGTTACTCTGTTCTGCCTTTGCCTTTTCCCCCCTACCACCAGTATGATCTACCTAAAATGAATTATTTGTTTATTCCAGTAAAGTTTTTCCCACTCTGGAGCCAGGCAACAAGGAGAGATAAACCTAATTTAGAAAGATTTTAAATTCCTGAAATAGATGACAGCTGAGAGAAGACTGGCATGTTAAATCATTCCACTTCATAAACACCCTACTCTCATTTAGGCTTGACAGATGTAAATGTCAGCCAGGTACTACCTACCAGTAATGCTGTCTTTCCTTTATTTATGCAGATACATAATACAAAATCCTTTTTAGGTACATTAGCCGTCTGCAGAAGAGTCGATCTATAGATGGTTTTTCCCCAGTTTTTCATTTATGTCATGTGCAGTGGTGGGAGGACAAGCTTGACACCCTCTTCAGGTTAAATAAATAAGAGATCATCAAATGCTTCACCTTAACCTTACAAATCATGTCACAAGTTCTGCCAGTGTCCTGTCCTGAATAACATACATTTTTCGTATGCAGTTGTCACCAAAAATCCGGGAATAAAACCTCGTAACACCACTGTAGTGTTAACAGGCAGCATTCTTTATTGCAGCGCTGGAAGCACAGGGGATAATTCCACCGAACGTGCATACCTCATACCTTTTCCGCGCAGTTTATATAGATCAAAAATATACATATTTATTTTATCCATGCATATTCAGTATTCTTCTCTTTGGCGATTGGTGTAAACTTTTCTCGCTTCTTACTTGAATTGTTGTGCAGACTCAGTCACCCTCTTCCGTTGTTCCTTTTTGGGTAGGTGGTGTCACTTGAGTAGGGGGTCAGGGACTCGGTGGTCGCCATCTCCCCCTGCCGGAATTACCTTTTACCTACTGGGCTCTCAATCTTGGCAAACCTGCTCAGTTTCTTCAGCCCGTTTCACAGAACCACGCTCCATCGTTTCTCTTGACAAAAACACAATTACCCGCTAGGGTTCGCGTTAGTGGTCACCTAGAGACGAGACCCTCTGTTCCCAGACCTGATGTCCAGGTGGGTCGGGCTCTACCAGGAACATAGCAGCACTGTTCATGTTTATGGTCAACTGATTCTATCACCCTGGTTACACAGTCACCAGGAAAAAATTACCTACCAGTCCTGCAGTAACTGTGGTGATGAGATAGCAGGGTAAGGCCAACGTAGAAGAAAGCCAGTCTTTGCACGTGTACGCTGTATAAAAACGCCTACCATCAAAAGAAGAAACTGAAGCACATTATCCATTTAGAAACCAGTCAAAAAACCACATTCAGCGCCAGATTGAAATTCAAACTGAACAGGAGGTTTCAAGCCAATTGCCAGGTCCACCAAGAAGCAACACCTTCTGCTCTGTATAACAGACTCCTGGTTATACTGCCAGGCGCAGAGAGATCTGCTTCGGGCACTGCTCGAAGGTCACAACACGACTTTACTGAAGGTCTTTCTGAACACAATATACTCCAGAGACTTTGGTTATCTCAGCTGAAGATTGCAGGGATGGAAGGATGGGATGGTGATATGCTTCAAATAAAAAGATCCCCACATTTTATGTTTTTCACTAGAGCAAGGAGATTTTCCACCAGGAGAATTCCCAGCTGCAGTCTCGGAGCTGGGGGCTGCCCCCTGCTTTCAAGGTGGCTCGCTCAAATAAGCAGTTTACAAGCCACGGCATTTTCTTGCTCAGTGTGTGAGTGCCAAGCAAATGCTCAGTCAAAGCTGGTCATTTTAGAGGTGGGAGGTGAGGTTACCGCAGCGCTCACTGCTTTGCAGACAATGCATTGCTGCAGGAGGGAGGAACGGGAGCCTCTTCTCCTTTGTATGTGAATGAACAGTCAAAAATGCAGGGCCCAGGGATTCCATGGCAAAAAAAAAAACGGCAGTGTTTTCTATCGAAGTTGTTCCTGCCACTGTGACAGCCCACACGTCAAAGGAGGACATCTCCAACATCCACCCTGGAGGCCCAAGGTCTTCAGTTGGGATCAGAGCCCTTCTGTGCTGGGCACTGTGTGGTTGCATATACACATAACATACATAAAACCAGCCCACACCCCAAGAAACTTGCAGAGTGTTTAAGATGCTATAAATACATGAAACAGGAGGGGGAAAGGGAGGAAAGGCGAAGACAGGTCAGTATTTTCAGATTTCCTGCCTGGAGTGAGACCAACCCATCCAGCGACCACCACACCAAAAACTTTATCTCCCACCTTTCTCCTTTATTTAGCCCCACGTGCTCGGTGAAACCAGTCAGCCTGCTGAAGGCTGACACAGAGACCCTTTCCTCATCACATCACTCAAGGTGCTTGGGAAAGAAATAAGAAATTTCCAGGTCTGCACCCAAATTTCAATCTGATTGTCCCTCTATAAACTCCTTTGGAAAACACTCAAGACTTGACACAAGTAAATTCTTCCTAGAAAAAATCCAAGGACCTCAGAATGTGTCCCAGGGATGACAGAAACCTGTGTCACCTACAGGTGGGCAGATCCAGTTCTCTGCCTTAAGCCCTATCTGCAGTTGTGCAGCTTTAATAGGATTGTTCACAGCTCCTTCTTCTCCAGGCATACGCTGATAACAAGAGCTGAGCTCGCCTCTTGTTAATTATGTCATTCACTGGAGGAATGTCCCAATGTTTCAGACATCTCCCAAAAAAGTTTAGGAAGAAAACGGCACGCTTGCATTCTCCACCTTCTGATGAATTCCACTCAGTTGCATGCTTTTCTGAGGTTGCTCAGCTCTGCTGCTGCAAGGGTAAGAGAGGCTCTTGTAAAGTGACAAAAAGATGCTTGATGTATCCCGAGAACTGCAGGCAGTTTCCACAGTGCCAAGCACAGCTGAAAACCTCGGAGGCAGCAATTAAGAGGACCGCAGGTTTATGCCTGCGGCAAGCTGTGGCAGTTCCACCCCAGGAGCCTCAGAGATGCCAAGATTGAGCCAATATAAAATCTGCCCAAGAGAAACGTATTTCAGAGTAGCAGCTCCGGTGCCATTGGCTCTGCAGGGGCAAGTAGGGCAGGGACCAAGACCAAAACTGCCTGCATGACCCCTCCAAATGCTCCACTGGGACTGCCAGGCAGTGCCATGGCCAAGCCCTGAGGACATGTAAGCTCTGGTTTGCTGCTGAGAGTCTTCTACCTGTGTGGTCCCTTGTGAGACCTCATGGTATTCATCTCTGCCCAGGAGGTGCTTGTAAGCTGATAAGGTCAAGACTTGGGCTAGCAGGAGCAGGAGCATACAGTACCTAGCAAAATTATGACTCTGCAGTAAGTAAGAGCAAATCTTAGTGTGCTAGATGCTGTATATATACATATTTAATACAACATTCAGAATATATAGGTTGTAAAATTTTATTTATGACATTAAATAAATAGAATACCAAATTCTGCACTAGTGTGTCCCTTAGGCTGCTGAACTGTGTCAGCTCCACTGCATTTCAGGTCCCAGCTCAAACAGGGATATTTCCCTCCTACTTGGCAGCGTAGCCTATCCTCCGGGAAGAGTTCGGAGAGAGGTATTCCTCACTGCAGGGAAAACAGCAACATGTTTTAAACCTACCTCTAAATAACCCTGACAGTCTCTCCAAAAAGAAAGAAGATTTGGTTTCCTTTAGCAGCAACTTCTGCTTCACACCCAGATGCTTTCCGTGCCCATCCCAGCAGGCTCAGCCCAGCCCAGCATCTGTCAGGACCTCCAACAGAAGCAAACCCCAAAGACCAGCCCTTCCCTTCTCCTCAGGACGCACAGAAAAATCCCTCTCGTGATGCAAATTCCAGCTCTCTCCACACCTTTTGCATGCCCTCCTCTCCACTACCACCCCCGAGCTTAGCTGCCACTGAATTTGACTGATGAAAGGTGACAGCTCTATTATATTAATTCCCCCCAGAAGATGGAAAAAAAGTCTCTTATGCTTTTTACATCAAACATGTAACACATTTTAGAGTTTCTCTGCATGATGTGGCTTCTCTTCTGCAGGAAACATGGCCGTTGAGCCGGGTGCTCCCCAGACTGCAGGATGCTCTTGTCAAACAAACGGCAGATTTTCACTTATTCCTATTTTCATATTAGGCACGCATGCAAGATTAAGTATGCTTGTGCTATCTTTGGCTGATCCAGTATGATAGCTGCCTGCAGCTGCTCCAGTCTAATGGACCGAGCCCTGCCTGTGTGGCCTGAAAGGTGTGTTTGTAGAAGACAGCCCTTAGGCTATAGCGCTCCAGTACCTGAACTCACACCAGAGACCCTGTCTTATCAGAAAATTAACAAAAGTTTAAGCCCCAAATTTTCCCAAAGTAGGAAACTTTTCTTATAAACTCAAATTAAAACACCTCCTGTAATTACATCTTCATTTTAATGACATCTCGCTTCAGTCCTCTCAATTCTCTGCCCATCACACCATTATGGATGTTTTTTACAGTTTAAACACCGTCTTGATATCAGCTAATTGCACTAATCAGTGCAAAGTTTCTCCACATGACAGTAATTCCCAACAAACACTGTCATTTGATCTTTTGTGTCTCAAGTCTTTTTTTTAGTTCTGTTTTACAAAGCCCATGCTATGGCTTGTCCCAGTACTGCACCCTGCATGTTGGCAGAACTCCCTCTTCACCACAAGATCAACCACAAGAAAAGGATCTGGACAAAAGCACCGATCTCACCTGATAGAAAGGTTACTTATTGACAACCTTCACAATTAATTCAAGCCGGAGTGCACTGAGGGAGATAGTTGTCTGTGGTATCTTTAGGAGTTTCTGGTTTCCCCATACTGCATTTGCTTTCTGAACAGGGCAGCTCACACACTCCCTGCCCAGGGCAGGGTCTTTCTTGGAGGGCACCCTCGCACCCACAGCCATCTTTTCAGCATCTTCCCCAAGTTTCTGACCAGGCCCTCTGTCTCCAGGACAAGCTCACTCCTGGCAGAAGCAAAGCAAATATCCCCAGGACACCCAACCCATGTCAGGAAACTGGCCCAGGCAGCCAGCTTTCTAACAAGCACGAATCAGTCAGAAAAGCTGAAAACACTTGACTGTTGTCTTCTCCACCCATGTACAAAGGAAGGAGCAAAGCTCCCAGGCTCCCACTGCAGCCTGAGGACTCAGGAGCACAGTGGGTCCCAGCTGAGCTCCAGCGAACAGGAGGCAGCAGGATACGGAAACGTCCCTTGGCAGCCAGACATGCCTTTTACAAAAGCAGGGGAACTAACGGCGTTTTGCCACTCCTCGGTTTTGGACCAGATCCCAAAACCTCTTTGTGCTGTGCCGGGCGGAGGAAGCCGACCACCCAGAGGAACAAAGGGCTGGGGGACAGCCCCGGCTTCAGGCTGCTGCCGCTCCCCTTGGCAGCGGACTCTTCCCTGAAAATCCCTCCTGAGCCTTTTCCTTTAAGACTTTGTCCAAAATCCTCCATAGCTTGGGGACTGTACAGCATTCAGTGACCCTGGAGCCAGCTCCTTCCTTGACGTTACACCCTACTGACCACAGTAGTAGGGAATGGCTTTACAGCAGTTCCTGGGAAACTAGGAGGAAAACCAGCAGGCAGTCGGACATGCATCACCTCCTTAACACAGTTTTCTGCTACAGTCCAGCCTGTGCTGCTAGGTATAGGAGTTGAACTCTGACAAAAGAGCATTATTTTAAAATCTAACAACAAAAGATGGTTCCTCTCATTACAAAGTGAGAGAAGGAAAGTCTTCTGCAATAGTTTCTCAGGCATGAGAGAAGACATAAGTGGGTTTTGCAGCAGCAAAAGGGGAACTGGGGGCACCCCTTTACTCTCTTACAGTACTTTGCTAGGAATGAGGGGCGGTGCACGTTTAAAAAGTGATTAAAGTGGATGCACATTCAGACATGCACATTTATTCAGTGCTGCTTCTTGGGGTGCTGCAGCCAAAAGTCCCACAGAGGGGTGTCTCCCCCTCCCAACATGGCCCCTGCACCCAGATGGGCTGGTTTAGGGAACTTCATGGACCCCCCAAGCACACGGGAAAGTAGACCCCACCAAAAGGAGTGGTCTTTCTATGTCAGACCACATGTCTTGCTTCACCTCCCCAGCACAGCAACATCCCCCAGCCTACGAAATTAGTCCTTTGAGTGTGTCAATGAGACCAAAAACCTAGAAAGCACAAGACAAAATCATGAAGATGTTTCTACAGCAAGGAGAGGTCCTTCCAAATAACTTCATATGGGCAAAATGGCCAGCAAAAGGATAGCCTTCAACTGCCATCCGTGCCTGCTGACCTCAGAGGAGTATGAAAATCTCAAAGCTTTTTGGATGACAAACTGGAACATAACTGGAACATCTGCATCTGTCAAAGTCTGGCACAGGAGATGGTGTGGGTGAGCAGAGGACACAGAGGCACCTGGGGACAATTGCTTTCTGCCATGGCTCCAGCACTGATGTACCAAACAACTTGTGATAAGTGACTCCTATTTCCAGCCTCCTCCAACCCAGCTCGCTGGAGCAGGGCTGCGTGTGTACAGTGTCTTGCTGGAAGGTGGGCCTGACCTCACCTGGGACATTCAGGCACTTGTGCCACGTATAAGGATGGATGCTGACAGTAATTTACTGGTTCAGAAAATACATCTGCCAGTGGGTTTAGTGAGGAGGAGGGTACCACACAATCACGTCATCCAACACCATCACGCAGCCCACCTCTCTGCCAAGCCACTGTACCACCACCTGTCCTCCCAAAGCCAAATCTGAAAACCACGAACACAAGCTGCCTGACTGCCAGAAAAGTAGGAGGCTAGAAAACTCACCCACTATGGGCTGTGCAACTTGCATTTAGGGGATTATTTCCCTGCCACTGGGGAAATGCAGCTCTGCTGGGGATGGGGATTTTGCACCTTGTTGCCCTCCTGTCCCGTGCCATGGAGCCACACCAGGCAGTGCTAATGGAGGGAAGGGACTTTGCAGCCCTCTCTTTTTAGCCTTCCCAGGAAACCTGGATCTGATATATTTAGTGTATCCTGTCCCTTTTCTATGTTAGCTTCATGGCGTTAGTCTGTATTAGGAGCTGCAGTTCAGCCACTGACTTGGACAGAGAAGTGGGGAAGACCAGGACTGTGGCTTCTTCCACAGCTGAGAGATCCCATGTGGCTGAGGAATTTCCCTCTCTTTCTCTATTAGTAGCAGTAGGAGTGAGCGATGGGGGCAAACCTGTTATCCTGTTACAGTCCAAAGCATCTGTGCTCGTGCTCCCTGCTTTCCCACTGGAGGAGAGGCATAAACACTTCTCCCTCGCACCCAGCGCCCTGGCACGCGGAGACCGGCAGCTCCACTGTGGCAGTGGCCAAGGAGAGGGGGTGCAGCACAGTTTGGGTTTCCTGCCAAGAGAGCGCAGGGGCAATCCAGCATGGTGAAAAATCATCAGAAGGGCTGCACTTTGAACTCCCCTTGCTCTCTCTCTATCAAATCATTCCTCATCCAGCTGCTATGAAAAAACTCCTGGAGCGCTCAGAGATTACGTACTGTAGTTTGGCAGTTTGCCAATTCAGTGAGGCCTTTTTTTTTTTTTTTAAGCTTAAGCCCTTAAAACTCCTGTTAGAACTGGGTCCTACAACACAAACCCTCATTGCTATTGCTTAGCCACCAAAACATTGCATCAGCCACCACAATAGCCTGGCACTAGCTAAAGAAATACTGCAGCTTCTCCTTGTGCTCAGCTCGGACCACAGATGTCTAAATCATTGATAGCTGGAGCTGCTTGGAGATTTCAGGATGAGACCAAAGTTTTGTCAAAACATCCAAATCCCCTGGAACAGGAATTATTTTATTCAAAGCCTATGAAGTCTGATAAACATTAGCTTGGTGCAAGGCAGAAGTTTCCAGTGGGTCAGCAACGAGAGCTGGGACCAGTCTGCAGGCAGGTGATGAATGCAGGCAAGACCGCAGGGCCCCAAACAGCTGTATAATGTCATTGCACTGTTGGCCACCATCCTGACAACAAAGCTGCTTTCACTGAGCAGCTGCATGGTCTAGGGACATCCACTTTGCCAGAAAAGTGGAAATATTTTACTTATGTTCATAGTGAGATCAAAAGCAGACATACAGAACCCAAAACTTCTGGCCAAACAGACAGCCTGATTTCCAGACAACTGTCTTCATCTTCTCAGATCCAGCTTTCTAGCTCCAGCCTGCTTGCACTCACCCCAACCTTCACTCAGTCATCTCACCTTCCTGAGGATTTATTTTCCTCTAGTTTCCATGATACTCTTCTGTCCTGTTTCTACTCATACCTCCCTTACAGTCTCTCTGAAGATCCTTCTCACCTCCCTTGTTTCCTGATGAGAGGGCCCTGCTGGGTTCTGCTCTTGATGCTGCCTTCTCCCACCGCAACTTGTCTCCAAGACCACCCCCATCTCAGACACAAGTTCAGCCATTCCTGCCATGTGGGTGGCTCCTGGTTCAATCCTGACTCCAGACCTGCTCAAACAAAGCCTTACACTGTTCCTTAACAGTGAGCCTAGACCAGGTCCCTGAGACAGACTCTAACCTCCTCCTCCATTCCACGCCAGAGCCCAGCAAGATCACCCTTCCAGGGGCCATTTCCAGCTATAGCCTTCCTCAGGATTAGCACCTCCAATCTAAACCCTCCAAGCTAAACCTTCCAGGTTCAGTCCAAGTGATGCCACTCAGACATGGCCTTTTCTGACATTCTGCACACCAAAAAGCCCAGCCAAATTCTCAGCATCTTGGTTACTGCAGCACCATCTCTTCTGCCATCTCAGATACAATCCCTACCACTTCAGAGCCACTCTGAATACTTCTGCAGAGCCCCACCACTCACAATTTGCACCTGTACGCCCCCCAAAGCTCCCCCCAGAACACTGGCTCCAACACAGGCCACTTCCTTTTCCACACACTCTCCACACTCCCTGTTATCTCTGGGCCAAGAGGTCACCTCTAAGAGCTCAGCCTGCGATGCAGTTTTCCACAGCCACGCTTTCAGACAGGCATCCCGATGCATTCCACATCTTGCCCTGCAAGCTGACCTGATCCTTCAGATTCCCCTTTGCCGCAACATCTCCAAACACCTGGGTCCTTCATAAGCTGCTGCTAAGGTGCCTCCACAGCCTACCCTGGCCAGCATCACGGCACTGCCTCCTGCTGCTGCCCCATTTGTCTGTGCCCTCCTGCTGTTGCCAATCCTGTGGTTAGACTGCAGACTCTGTAGGGTAGGGCCTGGGTTTTGCTCTTTATTAGTACAGTAACTGGCACCACCAAGTTCTGACTATGTTAAGATGAAAGACTGATAATAGTAACAATCTTATTACATCTATCAGGACTCGTGAACTTAATTCAGTTTTTTAAAAATCTTTAAGGCACCTCATATTTTATCAGCTCCATTCACTCCCTCAAGCACTTCAGCCTGAACATACCACTGTTCCCCACCGCTCTTGTCCTAGCGCAGCTTCCCCAAGTCCACCAGCATCAGTGCTGGTATCACAGCAGAAACTGTGGTCATACCCACCTGCACTGCGCTCAAAGCGCTGACGGACAAAGATCCTGTATCTCGTTAGTGCTTCCCAAATACCCAAGACAGTTTCTACATGGGAATCCAGCCAGCTGCCTCAGACTGCTCGAGAAAGGTGTTGTCGTCCTACAGCTAAAGTAACGTTTTATGGGCTTTGATGGCGGGTGCTGCGCATGGGGGTTTATAAGCTACTTCATCATGCTTGCAGCATCACCATTCCTGAGCAGGATGTCATTTGGCAGCTACTTTAGGCTGTGTCCAAAACAACGCTACTAATATTTATGCTGAACAGTGCGTTAGTACCACAATGTCAGGCGTGTTTCAATGCACGCAGAACTGAGTAGAGACCAAACTCTAAACTAATTTTGTTTAGTGCTGGCATTAGATCCAATTTTGATTTTGCGAAGCTGTGCAAGGCCATAGTTGGCCAGCAGCTGTCTTTCATTTTGGACCCAGGAAGACCAGAGGTAGCAGCTCATTCTGTTTTATGTGGTCAGCCCAGCTGGTTCATGCTCCATATATTCATCATCAAAAACTGTCAGTTTGGTTTCTGCAGGACTGACAATGGAAGGAGCTGGTCTGGAGCATCAGTAGGGCGGGTGTTAGGGGTACACTGTGCAGTGGAGCACGGCCTCATGATGAGATCCCTGCTCCCTGTGTGAACAAACTAGCAGGCGGAGCAGCACAGAGCTGCACCAGGCAGAACATTTCCCCCTGCTGACCAGGTCCTGGCTCTTGGTGTGACTCAGCTATCCCCGCTTCCAGGACCAAGCTAGTATCACTGTGCAGCCCTGTGCTGAACAACCATACCATTCTGCTCAGAGGCACCTGGTGAGCTCCGTTCATCCAACACAGACATGCTCTCAGCCAGCTATAGCCACGATCCTGCCTGGAAGAGCCTTAAACAGCATCAGCCAAACAAGAAGCATTACATTTGGGTCACCTCTGTCTGCTTTCCCTCTCTCAGTCTCAAAGACTCTCCCTCTGTCTGTGATGTGTAGTTCACATTTAGCACACCCTTACCCACTCCTGAGCTCTGCTCTGTGTCCCAGTCTGATGTCTCCAAGATGTCTGACTATACTATAGACCACTTATTCTCTTGCTGGTCTTTCTCTTGGTATCCTTGCCAAGGACAGAGACTGTTTCAGCTCCAGAGCTGTCTGCACACTGCTGGAACACCATCTTAGGCTGAAGCATTTCTAAGTTTTTCAATGCAGAACTAATCCTGGTTTACAGACCTGGATCCTTTCGTGCTGTCATTCTTCACAAGGCACATGAAACATGATGGCCATAATCAGCCTGGAGAGAAACAAAGTGAAGAAACCATAGTTATGTTTGAGCAGGATGGGGAGTGCTGGAGCTGCCAGGCTGGGTATGTACCTTGGCCGCATCCTGACCTTGTGTTGGAATGAAACCAATTTATCCAACTTCCTACAACACCCGTCTTTCCACCAGAAAAACATCCAGGCATGGAGAATTGATTTAGAAGTCCAAAATCCAAGTTTGTGTTTCCTGTGCAGGGTAGTTTGCCTTAGCCCATCAGAATATTAAGGAAAAAGAGATAAAGAATGCCAAGCTGAGCAGCCAGCCACAATAAATGCCACAGGCCAGAGACTTCTGTTCTTAGATGGGCATGCCTGCATCAGGTCATCAAATGCTCTATGAAGAAATGGCAAAAGGTAGCAGTAGTTTGTGGCAGGAACCACACGTCACATGAGTTAGGTACAACTCGGGACAGAATAGAGATGGAGCTGTCGATAACTGCACAGCAGCGGGCAAAGCCCACATGGATGGCAACAGAAGCAGGGCTTGGACCAAGATAAACCCTCCGGTGCCTGTCTGTCTAGATGTCAGGGAGTCAAAGGAAGACCACTGAGAGACAAGCTCACCCAACAGAGGCAGTCAGACACCGGGAGCAGATCTCCTGCCGATAACAATTATGCAAAGATGACACAACGCTAGTTCAAAGCCCAGCACGTCTGAAGGATAAGGGCGCCTGCTAGACCACAGCAGAATGACGGTAAAATCTGTGCCCTTCGGGTGGCTGGCATACTGGCAACCACTGACTCCAGCAAATCCATAGACACTTGAACCAAAAATAAATAAATAAAAAGATACGGCAGCCTGCCTGTAACTCGGAGGCAGATATCAAAGTTGCAGAAGGGAAAAAAATTGTGATAAGCATCAGAAGTAAACCGCAGCTGTAGGAATGCCATCTCCAGGTACATTTTGGAAATAATTCTGCTAATAAGGAATCCACATCATCGTATAAGAAGAGCGTCTTTGTCTTATTATCCCCCAGCACCTGATGCACAGAACTGCAAAGGGCCTCCTATATAAGCACCAACTCTGCCCAGAGGGTTTTTAGCTCAAGAAGATGTTGCTGCTTCTGAGCCTGTACTTCAAAGCAGCCAGGACAAACAAAGTTCACTCAGATGTACGTGAAGAGAAGGTAAACTGCCTAGCAAGCCAAAAAATCAAGTCTAGGGAAAGGAAAATAATTTATGAGTTTTCTTGTAATAGAAACTTGCATGGATGGAGGAAACAATCTGGTATTGAGCTGAAAGGCAGCACCAGAGAAATGAAAAACTGCTGTAACGGCATCTCCCAAAGAGAAACTGGACAACATACAACAGATAAATCACTTCAGAGAAAAGAGCTGGGGTACAAATGAACAGTGTCACTGAAACAAGACTGGCATGTGAGCATAAAAGAAAAAGGCCCTGCACTCCTCGTATCTCCAGCCAAGAGGAGACCGTGCAGCCAGCTCACAAGCAGAGATGACCACGGCCAGACTCTGGGCCACTAACAGCAGGGCCCGCATACATGCAGCATGCACACGTATTTCCGTAACCAAGTAAAACACGCCGCTATATGTAACGGAACCCAAAATCTGACAATGACAGTTTGGTGCATGTGCAAAGAGACGGTCCAGAGCATCACTTGGTTTTCACAGCAAACAGTAAATGCACAAAGGAAACATCACAGAAAAGCCTCCAGAGCCTCCAGACACTGCTCAGAAGTTATCCACAGCTGGCAACACAGCTTCTCTGCCAGAAAGGACTGAGCTGACCTTTTTTTAAATACTATCAACGTGTGTCAACAGTTGTTCATCTACTGTGACGCCTTCTGCAAACACATTAAGGCTGGACAAAGCGTACAAGATAGAGCTCTAACCTCCCACCTGCACACCGAGACTCCATCCAAACCTCTATGCTTCTGCAGCATCCAGATAAATCTCCCCTTTACCAGGTTTTTCCTCTGTTTCTCCTTTTTGCTAGAAGGGGGAGGAAGTCCAACATGTCCTCACTGCTCTGAAGCTGACTTTCAGAAATACAATAGCTTGGTGTTGAATCTCCTCGGTGTAATATATCAATTCATCTCCACTGCAGTAAACCGTGTGAATAGACCTAGGTGTGCGGGGAGGTAGACAAATACAGCAGGAACAATTCTTAGGCTATGAAAGTAAAAGGGTTGGAAAGCTCCCAAAAGAGGTCTCACACAGGTCAATACAGGAGGCTCGGCTCTGCACCGCTGTGGGAGGAAGCAGCTTCATGTTACTTACTAGTAGGTGAGGTGTGTGAAAGTACAATAAAATGCTTCAGCTGCGGGACACTTTAGGTTACACTTGGACCTTTCATGTCACACCTAAATTAGTACGTCAGAAGTGACATTCGCGATGGCAGTAATGCCACTGAGCTGCTGCAACAAAAGCACAGGATTTTATTACGCAGGGTTTTATTACACGCTCGCTTACAGAGAGGCCCCTTTGCGCCTGTCTGGCACTGGAGAATGGCCTTACAGTGGGCACAGACAACATCGCATTCATTTTCGTGCCCTCCACGCTGGCAGAGGGCTGCAAAGGGGCCCTGTACCATAAACAAGAACTCAGTCCAACCTATTGTCTTAAGGGACTATATAGCCTACATCAGCACAGTAAACATTTTCTTCCACTAGAAACTAGGTTCAGAGGACAGTTTCACAAGAAACACAATTTGAATATGTATAAACTAAAAGATCCTATGTCAGTGTTCTTATATAGGGTCATCACAAAAATTTCCATCCTGTTATGCAGCTTTGTTTTATTCATATTTTTTAAAAATTGCTGTTGACTCCATACAGCACCTTCCAAACGTGCAGCTAGATTTTCAGCTTAGGTGCATTGGCATAACTGGCCTCTTCTTTTCCAGCTGAATTTGTTTTCCTCCAAAGCAAGTGAAAAAAACCCAAAACAATACACTGGTCTTCCCTGAGCCTGGGGCATCTCAGATCTAGGTTACTACTGAAAAATTAGTCATACTCATTCACAGCCAATTTCTGCTTTCCCAGAAACTTCGGTGGGGGCCCAACCTTCCACCACCAACCCCAAAAATGCCCTTCCTTCTAGGCAGCACGGTCCATTTATGTGTAACGAATATTGCTGCGGGCAGAGAAAATGTTTGAAGTGAAGCCCCACCTCTCTCCACGCACTCGCGCACCCCTGGCAATCCTGCTGCCAGATTCTGCCTGCAGATACGCGAGGATACCAGAGGCAGGACTGGGTGCCGAGCATCTGGCTCGCAGGCAGTGCCCTAAAAACGCTGCAGGTTTGCACGAACACTTGACAGTGTGTGGTCGGGAATTAGGTTAGAATTGATTTGGGTGAGCTGGCGGGAGCATCCTTTGCTTTACCCGTAGACAGGCCGGTCACATGAGGAACAGCTGGAGTGCACACAGAGCCTTCTTTAATTAAAGTGCTACTCGCCATTTTTCTGGCAGGGCTCCCAGAAAAGCAATAAAATGGCAGCAGAGAAAACAAATGCTATATAACACACTTCGACTCTCCTTTATGTTCCCAAGTCCCCCTTCTCCCTCAAGCATAATCTTCTTACTTTCTTTTTTTCTGTATTTTAATTTTATTTTTTTATTTCTGTTAATAATCATTCTTCATTTGTGACAGGCTAGGAAAGAAAAAGGTCAGGAGGGAAGAAAAAAGGGTCAGGAGAATTGAAGCAGCCATTCACCGCCGTTCATGATTAAACATGTGGAACAATGTACCTGCTTATTAGGACATCTCCTGCTCTGAGAAAACATCTGCAGAGCATACACACCTTTTTAGGAGATGCATGTGCCGTGAGCACACGCCAGCACCTCGCGGGAACGTTCACAGCATTCACGTGTTGGTCGTTATGGAAACATTTTCTTCCCTCCTCCCCCCCTCCGCTTTCTCCCTCACATCTACTGCTGAAACAAGCTTGGGATTGTCAACACATCAAAACCTGCTATCACTTCCCAAATTAGCCAAAGTTCATTGGGTTTTGCTTTGTTTTTCTTCAGCCTCCGCCTCCCATCAGAGGAGCCAGGGAGGCAGGAGAAGCGCCCTGCCCTGCGGCACACGGCCCATTTCACAGATGGATCGGTTCCCAGCGAGAAACCTGTCCGACGCTAATAATAACCACGATGCTATTTTTGTTGTTGCTGTTGTATTATTCGTCTCTGTTCAGCACTGGGCATGGAAGGAAAGACACAGGGACTCGCAGAACAAAAATGTGAAACCAAAGACATGTATACGTTGCTCCTATTACAGAGGAAATGTGTAATCATCTTCTGAATGGGAGCAAGGTTATCAGGGACATAGGTGCTGAAACACAAAGGGCATTTCACTCCGGGAAAGCACCTAGGAGTTGAGAGAAATCAGAAGCTAATTCAGTACATGTAGTATTACTGGAGCTCAGTGGGACGTGGGGTCCAAGAGGCAACCCTCCCCAAATGCGAGGAAGGAACCTGGACCCGGTCTTCAAACTCAAAGCCCACAATGGAGCTGATCTGAAACAGAGAACGTCGGAAATCTGGATCTGAATTTTTCAGCTTGAGCCTATCTCTGCATCTGAGATTTACAGTCTGACATGTTTATATTGAAACAAGATGGCAATACATACAGTATATTTCTCTCCCAGTAGAGTCTAAGGAGAGGAATGTTTAAAAGCACTCAGCAGGGGACTAGCACAGCTCCCAGTGAATTTAATTATAAACTCTCTCTGCTTTTACTCCAAGTAGTTTAGGCTGGGAGTAGTTAGACTGCTTTTGAAAATCCCGCTTTATTTGTGTATAGCTACAAATCATCTATATTTATATAGCTGGATGTGCATCATAAGAAAATACAAAAGAACATATTTTATTAGCACAGATCAGGAATTTTCCATGCAGGACTTTTTTAATTTAGGGGATTAGGAAGACAATACGAAATTAATTCAGTGCATAGGCAAAATAGTAATTTTGACCAAATTAATATTGTGTATGTTCAGACAAATTATTTCACCTTAGTTCAGCTGGGCCTGAACCGCCAGCATGCCCACGGGTGCTGTGGACTCTGGGATGGACCTGTTCTCCCCCACAGGCTGGGCTCTCTGGCCAGACCACAAGCCCCATCGTGCCTGTCTCATTACTGCTTTAAAGCAGCCTGGTATCATTCTGAATAAAAGCAACGCTGCTATTAACTTATTGGGCAACACTGGCCTACTTATGAGTTGTATCAGATCGGTCTGATGATCCATGGCAGGGACAAGAATCTGTTGCAAAATTTTATCTGTGGCCATGTAATCCTACATTATTATTTTTCTCATCATCTGAGCAGAATTATTTCATCTCATAAGCATTTCTGGCCTTTCGCTCTGCACAGAATGAACCGATTTTAGAAGTGAAAAAAGGTTGAAGGCACAAAAGCTATTGTGGCTACACAGAGCCCTTAATTATAACACTTTACCTTTGCAGAATACTATTTTTCATTAACTGAACCGGTAATAGTATATGACGGTGATTAAGTTTAATGGAGCTGAGACCAAGGCGGGGAAGATAAAGTTACAACTGAGAATCCACTGTAAGTGCAAAACCAGCTTCTGTTTGGAGAGGCGTTTGATGGAAAACTGCACTGCTTCTAACTAAATGAGGCTTAAATAGGTGTAATTTTGTATGTATTAAAATTAAGATTCCTTTAGGTATAAACCATACAAGTTTCCATGCAATTACCACTCTTGAGAAGCAGCAGAGAGCATACACCATAAAGAAAATGGCATTTTTAATTTTATAAATGAGACCAGACACATGCTTTTCCAACAGGAGAAGGAAAAAGAGCCATCAACGAGCTAGGTTTAGCCAAAATAACTAAACAAACTTCAAAACCATCCACTCCAGTGAATTTTGTCTGTTCCAGCCTAAGGGAAATGTTTTTCTTCCTCCCCCTGGCTTTCTTGACTTGGGCTGTATCCCATCTCCTCGCTGGGGCTGTCTCTCCAGCCTCTCCGCCTGCAGACCCTCCAGCCATGAGGCTGTGTTAGCACAGCCTTTCGCCATCTTTCACCTGCCTCTGCTCCCTGCATTTAACCCAGAGGTTTCCCCCTGGGATGAAGGGGCAGATCTTGCAAGTGGGAATTTCTCCACTGCACTCTGGTTTGAAGTCAGCCCCCACGGGCTATGCAATGACCTGCCCCCATCTCTCAAGCACCACGAAGCACAGAAAAAGCTGCAACTTCTTCATTACCCATTGTCAGTAGACAGAGCAGAATAACAGAGCAAAAAGGTGGGGAGATAGTGAACAGACACCATCTCACAAGGATGCCTCGATGAGACAAATATCAGACGCAGCACAAAATGCGTCCCCTCTTAAGTGGCATTTCTATATTTAACACCATCTAAAATGTGATAATTTACACTGTCACAACATGTCTCTTAGAAATAGTTCCATTTTATTTGCAGTCAGCGAAAGTCTGGGACGCAGATTCTGACCTCCTTTCTAGTAGGAAAAAAAAAAAAGAAAGAAAAAAGAAAAAAAAAAAGGAAAGTTAACATCTGGCAGAGCTGGGTATTTATTAGACTTTCTAAAACTCTGCGCTTCTGTTATACATAAGACAGGCACAAAAGGGGCCCCCAAAGTGTTATTTCCCCACCAGTGTGAAACAAGTGGCTTATTCAGTAAGTTTTCAAAGAACAGAGGCAAATGGATTATCTCAAGGAGAAGTTAAACACGGAGAAACGCACTGTAGCTTACTGTTGGGTTTAACTGCCGGGTGGATGTGGAGGGAGGAGGGGGAAATCTATAAAATCTATCATCGTGGTGTCCAGCTGAGACTTTACACTTCTCAGGGAAGTCTGAGCTGTGAACCACCAACAGCTGCTTTTCTCCCAGCTTGTGAAATCACCCACGGAAGGAAAGTGTTTTCTTAAGAAATTCTCCTAACGCAGCAAGGAAGAGCCCGCTAAATCCTCCAGCTCCTGACGCCAGGTCAAGACGACAAGCTTTTTCCAGCCTAGCTGCAACTGTCGGGTACGATGAGGTGCGATTTGTGACTAACATAGCTGGGCTGGCGAAAGCTCCATTCCAGGGAGAAATGCACGGGCTTTTGCTCGTTTTCCTTCAACAGCACCAAAACACAGGTTACCCGCTGAAAACCAGGCTCTCCCCAGGTGTGCTCGACCGGTTCCCTTCTCCCAGCTTTCCATACGTGGGCCTGGGCTTAGCTCTGACACAAGGGCAGGTCCGAGGGAGGATCAACAGTCCCCTTCACTTCCCACCCTGGTGTGGCGTTCCTGGGATCTGCTTCGATCACTGTGCCCAACACCTGGATCATGCACAGAAACAGTGTTTTCTTAGGCGCGTGGGGCAGTGAAAAGCACCAGCGTTAGGTAGCAAAGTTCAGCCAGCGAGAGCCAGGAACTGAGAACCCTGAAACAACAGGGTTAATATTTCTATCTAATTTAAAAGCAGCAGAACTGCTCTAAAGTTGGATTTTTAAGTTGTTAGTGTTGCTCTTGCTGACAGGACGCCCTTTTCTGCTCATGCTGCCATCTGTAAGGCCCTTCATGGAGACGAAGGAGGAGGGGCTTGCACTCCCACACCTGGACGCAACCCTTCATCTCACACTCTGCTGTCATTGCAATAGGGCACGGACAGCAACAGTTCATGTGTGTGGCAGTAAACTGCAGGGTTCTAACACACTTTTTGGAAAAAAAACAGGTGTTTCTTTAAGGCTGTAAGTTTTGAGCCTGAGATGCTCCTGGTCTCTTTGTGATGCAGGATACAAGGGAAGACCGAGGATGAAGGATACAAGTGCAGGGTACAAGGGGGCTGCTGGGTGGCCCCATGGAATGAGCAAGACGGTACTTGGTCCTAGGGCTGTTTCTAAGGCACGGAGGTAAGGGGCCAGTACTGGAGCAAGGCAGAGCTGCTGGACAGTGGGGGAAAAAGCCCTGCCTGACCCCTGGCTCTCACCGTGACTCAAGTTCCCCACACACTTGGAACAGCACAGGGAGCTGAAGGCAAGCCCTGTCTTGGCAGGACCCAGCAGCTCTGTGCACTGGCTGAGCTAATTAATTTTCCTTCTCCACACCAAAGAAATTACGGCTGCCATTTGCCACAAAAAGCAGGTCCTTAACACAGAGATACCATCAACCAGTAACACCAGTTTGCAGACGGGCTGTGCTTCTGCTTGGCACAGCAGTGTGACAGGCTGGAGGAGGCAGACCTGATAATAGGAAGACCAATTTTTTTTCAAAGCATACAGTGAAGCTGCTAAAAGATTGTTTCAGCCAACCTGAAACAGTTTGGGTTGCACTCACTGAGTATGCTTAAATGTATAAATAGTTTCAGGGCATTTGGCACCTTTCACAGATTGAGAGACACAGCTGATGTCTCTTCTGTTGCAGCATCTCAGGCATTAATCTTGGTTCAGATCCAATCTCTGTTGAATTCACGGTCTTTCTCCTCCAAAAATAGTCTAACCTTCCAAGTATAGGGCATATCTGGGGGGGGACACAGCGGGTATCCCCACATACTGGGATCTGTGTTTCCCTCCTGAGCTTGGCCTCACCAGACTGAGAGCAGAGCCGGCCTGTCTCTGCTCCCCTCTGACCATTCCCATTTCACACAGACAGTAGGGCAGAGGGGTGGCTGCCTGTGCCAAAGGCACTCGCTGGGAGAGTCGATGGCTGAGACCCAAGCCCTCATCCCAGGTTATGGTCTTACAACCAAGGAGAAGAGAGGGTCAGGGCAGGTACTGGTGCCTGTTGTGTGGGTCCGACCTTTCACTCTTATTTGTAGGACTCATTTTTGGTCAAATACAGCACAAATTTAACCATGAAACAACTTTTTTTTTCTCTCACTTTGGCCCCATATTGACTGGTTTTGGATCTGCAATCTAAATAATTGCAATAGCTGCTTTAAGGTTGAGCTATTCACCCAACCTCGAGCAATTAATTTGTTCAGCCTATCACCTTCATCACAGAGTGCAGGTTTTACACCACCCAACAGCAGTGACACCCAGCCCAGGGTGTCTGTACAGTGTCCCACCACCCCGAGGACGGTCCCCCCTGGCAGGCACAGAGCAGCCTTGCATCCAAAGAAAAAGACCAAAACAGCATCCTCGGTCCTTGCTTTATTCTATCTGCAGTGGAGATGTGCCAGTTACCTAATGGCATCAAATTAACAAATGAACAGGTCTGGTAGACCAATTAGCAGAGAGAGCAAGCAATTTCCAAACAGGCTGCAATTGTCAGCTAATGACCTTGGATAAAGATCTGTTGTTTTTTTTTTCCTCCCTCAGAAAAGTGCATGTTATAACAGAGTTGATAGCAGCTGAGTGTCATTTACTGGGCTTTCATGTCATGGAAGTGCACCGGGTTAGGAAAAAAAAAAAAATGACGAGAGGGCAGAACTGGGAGGCCAAGTCTGTGTAATTCAAGCAGCACCTCACTGCTTTACCAGTCTTCTAAGAGCACCGCAGCTTTGCTCAGCAGACATATCAGCTTCTCTCCGGGAGCGTTATCTTCTCAACTTGGAGTAATGCACCACGCACAAGATATAGCGACCACAGGATGAGCTGCAAGCTCCCCTACATTTCCTTAGGAGCCCAGGTCATCTCAGCCACACCATGCTCTTTCCAGACTTAACTAGGGCTTTCATCAGTGAGCGACAGCTGCCTTGTTAGACTGCTCAGGGAACAGCCCAGGACTGACAGTCTGACTGAGAGACTTTTCCTGCTGCCTCTCCTGTTTGTAACAGAAAACCAAACAACAGTGTGACCCACAAGAACTTGTCCACCTCCATCCAGGAACGAATAACCTGTGTGGGCCAGGGCTAGCTACACTTCAGCATCTCACAGGAAAGCATGGTGAGGAACATAAAGAGGGTCAAGATAGGTATTTGCACACCACCAGACCATCCAGTTTGGGACCATGGCTCCTTGTAGCTGGGGTTTGTGTCATGTTATCTCACTTCTCCGGGTGGCCCCTTCCCAGGAGCTGCAATCAGTCCTGGACCAATGAGAGAATTAACAGCCAGCATCACACAAGGCCTCTGGGATGAAGGTGGGAAGCTTCCTCACCCAGAGGCCAGCAAAGTCTCAGTGACTTGCACCATGGAAGAGACATGACATCTTTGGGAAGGAAAATCCCAGTTCTCCAGAGCATGCCGCTTTTGATCCATGTCCACATCCCTCCAGTGTGGCACAGTAAAATCTCAACAAGATGTCAGGCAACTTAGAGCAGGTTTCTGGTTTGTCTGGCATTCCCCACTCCCTTCCTCAGACAACCGGATTTCACGATTCCCAGAGAGGTACCGCAGCAGAGTTTAGAGAGGGAACAAGGTAGTCCAAGAGAGCAGAGCTGACAACAGAGCTACTGCTGGTTAGTTTTCTTATGTGCCCTGGGTTTTGGTTTGCCCGTGTGCAACATCCCCTTCCACACCCGCAGTACTTCAGGTGCTCCCCTATCTACCACCCTGCTCTGCCCACACCTGGGAAGGTCACAGTGGAGTCTCCAGTGGTGGTTGCCCCAGGGCTTCCTCCTGCTGCCAGTTTCACAAAACTCCCAAGAACGAAGCACCTTTGAGATCTCTATCCCGCTGTCAGCTATAGTTGGGATCAACAGGCTCGCCCTTATTAAAGGTCAAGAGGAAGACGGAAAGACTGCAGGTGGATGGCTCCTGCAATTGTATATGCCTCATTCTTTCAGGAAAGCGGGTTAAACATGGGGTGGAAGGGATTAAATTTACTGAAAATGCTTCAGAACAGCTCTTCTAAGAAATGTAATGGATATCTACAACTCCTCACAGGAAAGAACAAGATTAAAAGATTTTAATGGTAATTTGCCTAGGAGGAACAAGTTATGAATTACTTCTGGCATGGATGTTCCTGAGTAAGGGATCAGACCAAAATGAGCCTGACAAAGCCTTTGTAATATCTCCTTACTATGAGGTAGTAATAACATCATCTGTCCTACAGCATCAGGGTCACAGATGATTGTGCAAATCAATAAAGCAGACAAGCATCTTTCATCTGAATCAGCTATTCTATATGCTGTTTATTTATTTCGTCGCACAGTGACTCAGGAACCTTAATTCTAATTCTGTTCTGGACCTGGTCCAAGACGTTAGCAAGCTCTTGTGCCTCAGTTTCACCCCTACAAAATGGGGATATTAACCTAAATCCTTCAGAAAGAGCTTCAAAACAGAAACAGATATTAAACAGTTACTGTGAACTACACCAAATCTCCTGCTGTCACATAGCCTTCAGTGCTGGCACTTTCTTGACTTGCTACTGCAATAAAAAAAAATAACACTTCAGTACATCTCCATATACAGGCATAGACAAACTGTCCTTTAGCTACCCTAGGCACTACCAGAAGCAAGGAAAGATCAAAATAAAGGGCAAAAGTGGACTGCTATCCACCCTTTAATGCTGCTGTCTTGCAGTTGGAGACACAGAGGTGCCTGATGCCTTGGTGGTGGGATGGATCCAGGCTAGCTCTGCTCCTCTTCTCTTACAGAGCAGTCATTAGGGTAGTAATGAAATTCCCACAAGCATGACACAGGTATTGCCAGTCCTTGCCCATAGCCAAGGAATCAACAACATCACAAAGTCTCTCCCAGCCTTGTTTTCTGTGACCTCTTTTATGCCAAGCATTTTTGTACAAGTTCTATCCCCACATTGCGTCTGGGAAGCTAAAGGGCAGAATCATTCATCTAAATAAGAAGCGCAAGCCAAGAAGATTCAGTAAGAGAGAAGACATTTTCTGCTGAGATAGGAAGTGAGATGATGAGCTGATAAGTAGGAGAGATTTAATGTGGCTACGAATACATTGTGTTTATATGGCTTTATACCATAAGTATGAGTTAATAAACAAGATGTACTTATACGGCTATCTATCACATCCAGCTGGCAATACGTACATTGCAATGACATGGCTATACAACCCATATATCCAGATATAAATGCATTGCTTCTTTTGGCGATGTATCATACTGTTTGTGGACATAAATGTATTTACTTGGTATTTATTTGGCATATGCTATGTGTGTGTGTGACAATGATTATATTTAATCTCATTTTCTCTGTTTGTATGCATCTGTTTGTACTCAGACTTCTTCAAATATGCCCTGCTCCTGCTGCCTAAAAGCTCACCTGCGTGTTTCTCCAAATATGTTGGGTCCAGAGCACTGTCAGACTGGATTGGTGCACAGTGTGAGAATTCACCGCACCTTAGAAATTAATACTCTGATTTTAGGCCATCACTTTGAAACCACATTTAACACAAGCCACGTTAAACAAAAGCCTAAAAAAAAAAATCTGACGTGGACCATAATATTTCAATGGTTCATAAAGACATCCATCACGGAAAGGAAAGAAAAGGGCACTTCATGTGGTTGTTGCAAGGTCAAAACCAACAGGAAACTTCTTCCACCGTGGTGAGTCAACAGTCTGGAGACACTTACCGACCAGGGGCTTTCTCCTGGGATGCCCTTTCTGCTTTCTCAGTTTGCATTCACAGAGAGGAGGGGAAAAAAAATCAGGATTGGTGCAGTCTGTTGCTTCTCCTCCTGAAATTCAAAGCTCCCTTTAGTCATTGCAGCAAGGACTCATTAATTCCCCTCCAGCAGGAGGCAATTTCACCAGTCTTCCCTCTGGGCTAGGGAGAGCTCTCCTTTCTTTGGAAATGCAAATACACAGTTGGGTGGCCAGGTGCAGTCATCTCCTGTGCTTGAAAGCTATTAGCAAATCATTCAGCTACTGAAGGATAAGCTGAGCTTTTCTACCTGGGCAGGTGCTCTGCAGCCCTCAGCCTGAAGTCTTTCTGCATACTTCGTCACATGGACGTGCAAATTACCGGCTACTCTGTGCTCAGGCATGCACATATGTTAATGCGGGGTGCTCACAAATGCTTCTCAGCTGAGACCGGACCCAACTGAAATCCGTCCCTTTAGGATGCAAATGGCCTTTGGGGGGCCTGACCCCTCACTCCTATCTAGGAGAAACATTGCGACATTCTCCTGCTCTGCTGGAGATGAATCACTTAAACTCCACTGAGAAAAGTGCCGGAGGTGTGAACACCTGCAGGAGGGCGTCCCTTCCCCTGTTTTCTCTCTGAGTATCTATCATCAATAGCATTTGTCGTCTTTTTACAGTGAAACAATTGTTTTAAAATTTTTAAAAGTTAAAGTTCACTTGGAGTGGTCTGAAATCCCCTTGTCAGATGAAGGGGGTCAGCTTGCAAAAATGTGTTCATTTTCAACTTTACTTCCTCGAAAGCTCAAGACTTCTGGCACACCCTCCTCAGCTCTAATTCTGAAATCAGAGTTTGGTTTTAGATTTCAATAATAAGGTTTGGTTTGGTTTGGTTTTAACAGCATTAGCCGTGGGGTAAAATGATGAAAATATCCCTTGAGCAACAGCCTTCAAATTTTTTTTTTGCAAAGAAGTATACCTAAACCGCCCCATTTCTGATGATGGAATGTTGTAGGTGGACTTGGGTACGTGTGTATTAAAGCAGTGAGTTGCCCTGAGGACGCCACTGCAAAAGCGCTTCTTTTATACTGCCTTTGGCAGGAGGAGCAAATGTTTAAACACATTAACCAATATAAATAGGCAAAAGGCAGGGGAATTATTTCCCTTAGAATCTATAATGCACAATAAATCAAAGAAACTTTCTGGAAAATGTAGTAGACATGCGATAACAGATAAAAGCCAAACCAAAAGAAACTCAGCTAATTGCTACAGAAAACAAAAAAGAATTGTCAAACTGTGGTGTGTTAGATCCCTGTTCCCTGGGCACAGGATTTTCCTTCAGAAAGGAAAATGAAAGACACATGTAGATCTGGTTTCTGTCTGCCACAGTTCATGCAAAGTGTGCCCAAAAGATAACCAAGAGAGTCTGGACTATGCTGTCATCCATCTTGAATATCTTAACTAGCCAAAGGGATGCTGAAGATGTTAGGGAAAAGGGCAGCCCACCTTTGATCTTTCGTATGCGAGCTATACAAATAAAACACTGCACATGAGAATTGCCTTGGTCTTTGAGTTTACTAGGATAAAGAGGCAATGCTGAAGCGCAGAGATGACTGACAAGGTGTTGGGTCAGAGAATGCAGAGCTCGACTGGTGACATTTGAAGACCATTTTATGAATCAGACCCAAGCTGAGGTTCACTGACCAATTTCACTGCAGTGGTGGAGGTACACGTACCCACTCATGCCACCCACCCAGCCACTGTTAGCAGGACTACTGCATGGGCTGCAAGGCTCATCTACCAGTCTACAGTCCATGACATCCTTGAAAATTGTTGGTTATCTTTGTTAATGCTTTCCAGTATTAAAGAAATCCCTGAGAAGCATGGTTGCTCAGGGACTAACTCCCTGTTCAGCCAGCCCAGCTCCAGGAGGGGACACACCAGGCTTAGGAGCAGCGCGGATGGCTGGGGGCACAGCCTGGTTTGTCTCCCTCAGCCCACCCTGCCAGCTAGCATGTGTCACAGCTTAGTTTTGCTTGTCTTCACCTGCTTTTATCTACAGTGTGGGACTAGGATCTGTGATTTAAATGTCTCAGACCATCACTTCAAATTGCACATATCCCTGCTGAGAGCCTGAGACAGATGCCAAGGACGCTGTTTGATAGTCAGCAACATCAAGGCTGACTTGGATTACGAGGGAAACCTGTCCTCTGCTGAAATCAATGAGATTCCTTCGCAAAGTGCCCTACTGTTTGGTTTGTGAAGCATGAGAGACCCTGGGAAGTCATTTGGTATATATATATATTTTGTTGGCATGTTTCATTACATAACCACTTGACATTTCTTCCACAAGGGCACTGCTTCATCATAATGAACGTGCTTGAGGTGTGAGTCAATGCCGGGCAGCAGAGGAGAGCATTTACTGCCTTCTCTGTCTGCAAGGTTAGAAAGGTGCAGAAAGACTGGGAAGAGAAGAGAAATCCATTTGGTTTAGCTGGGAACCACAGTGTAATCCCATCACTTCCCTCTCTGGCCAGTTACGGTGTGCCCAGCACGGCTCAGACCTCAGAGGTCTGCTGGTGACCATTCCTGGCTGCCACAGAACACGCCAGTGCTGTCAGAGGTGAGGTGCTCTGACAGATCAGGCAGGTACTCAATCTCCTTGCAAACCTTTGCTCTCAATATCTCTTCAGTCCTTCCATTCACTCACCTGCCAGCAATGGGCACAAGAAAAACCCAAAAGAGCTTAAAGCGAGCACAACAGCTCACACCTAGGGCTGTGCATTGAACAATAAGGAGCAAAGCATCTCAGTAAGTGAGCGCCATCCCTTCACTGCATTACCTGAGGCAGGCTTTGGTGGAAAAAATAGACTGTGACAGAGTAAATGCAGATGAGATCATGGTGAATTAGGGTTGTATGAGCAACCCTGAGCCTGGCCTTCACTAGCACTGAGACCTGAACAACGCTGTGAGTAGCAGTGGGATTTCTGGGGAAGTAGCATGTACCAGCCCACACTGAACAGGACAGTAATCAGAGCAGTGTGGATAAGGCAACTAAAAATACTCAAAATTTTCAAAGTTTTTTTGAAACTTCTTTATTTTTCTCAAAAACAATCAGAAATTATATAGGACTTTCACAGCACCGTGTTCCTACAGATGCTACACAATTCCTTCCCACAAATGCTGCATTACAACAGGTCACATAGTACTACAACATGGAAGATAACAGGTAAGCCATGGGGCAAGTTGGACATCTCTGCTTTCTGGACCAAAAATGATGCATTCACTATGATCTCATGGCTTCCTCATCTGTCCGATTTTCCTATTCTTGTCACTGACCACGGTCTTCCAAAAAAGTAAAGGTTTCTGGTTGTAGGTGAAGGTTAGTTGGAAGTGTCATGCCTTGGTCTTCCTGCCCCCTGGGGACAGAATAAAGAGAACAGGTTAAGACTGTAGCATGATGGGTTTAGACCTGACAATATGAAACACTTTCTAATGCTCAGGACAACAAAACACTAACGAAAGCCCTTGGAGAGATGGTCCTAATTTCTCAGGATAGACAGACACACCTGCTAGGAACAAGTCAGGCCGAGGTCACCCTGACAAGGGCCAAGACAGTGGACAGATGAGCGCTTGCAGTTCCTTCTAGCCTTCGCTCCTGTGATTTATGGCCACCTTTAAGGCCTTGGGGTCAGAGAGGAATCACAAAAGTGGGGACATAGGTAGCTTTAACCCACCTGAAAACCTAACAAGAAGATTAGAAGAATATCCTTACTGGGTTAAACCATGGGTCTATCTGTCTCACCTGATGTTCTGTCTCCAACATTAGTCAGCCAATAGCAGACATCTAGGGAAGAGTAGGAGGATGGGGCAAGTGTATAATAATACCTTCTCAGAAAGCTCTCCAACTCCCAAGATTTGCAATTTGAAAAGTTCCTCAGCCAAAACTGTCATGTTAATAAACTCCAATGGACTCTATTCCAAGTGTTTCTCCATCCCTTTTTGGAAATGCCTAGTGATGAGTGCCAGTGGAGCTATGAGCCATGTGACAAACCAGCTCTTGTGAAGTTCCACAATTTCTTCTAAAGTATTTGAGAGAAAAAAGTGGCTGAATGACAAATTATTCCTTCTTCATCTGCTCCCGATGCTGTAAGGACTCTGTCCCATCCTTGGAGGACATCTGATGGCCTCTGTCTTCCAGACCCTCATGCAAGCTGGGATACCTCTTTAGCCAGGGGCATCTCACAAGGAGGCCACTCCAAACCTCCCCTCAACTCTGCAGTGCTTCTAGATCTGTGTATCTTTTTTGTGCTGAGTCTGGTCACGGCCGCACGCATTGATACCATTGCAGAATGATGCTGCTGGTTTTTATGCTCTTCTGTCTCAGCAATGACGTGGCAGGCTAGACCAGAAGACAGTGCAGGTTCACCAAAATAAGCAGCCACATTGCCAGCGTGATTTAAAACTTCTCCTGCTGCATCTTCACTGTTTGAATTCCCAGCTGTAGCAAGACTGAACGGTCACAGCAATAACGTAGAAGTGCTCTCTCTGTGTTTAGAGCTTCCAACAGAATGGGGGTCTAACCATGGAATGACCATACTACAATCCATTCCACAGCCCTTCCCAAACACACACAGCTCATTCAGCCAGTGGGATTAAGACGCATGAATGTCTGTTGCCTACAGGACCTTTCGACTCTGAGTTTCAGCTCTGAACAGTTATCCAGGAATAGCTGGGTCAGTTGGTCTTCACCTTTAGCTTGCCTCAAGAACGAGGTTTCAGATCAATTCAGGTTTACTCTCTCTGGAGACACCAGAGGGACTTCCTCTACCACAATGCACCAGAAAAAAAGAATCAGTGGAATCACAGAGACAAACCTAAATACAATGTTCTTCTCCAAGAGTTAATTTTTTTCTTTAATAGCAGTCAAAAAGTCTAGTTCTGCAAGTCCAAATTGTCTGACGACTTCTCCCTGCTCTCCAGGCTGTTAGAGCAATGCCTCTGCTAAGTGGAGTTTTACTTTCTTAACAGCATCTCTTTCTTTTTTTCCAGACCACTGCTTCTCTTCTTCTTGGGGACATTTGCCATCTGTTTTATAATTTCACCATTATCTGATGGTAGGACTCAATGACCTTTCTACACTTTAATTAAAGTTTCTTTCTTTTTAAATCATCTTCATCAAATTCATGTTTCCAAGCCACCTCTCTTGTGAATATTTTATCATTCTGACTACAAGGAGATACATGACAGAAATATATTAATTACTTTTTATTTTATCAAACTGATGAATTAATCTGTGATTGGGTATGAAAAGGGTGGAAAATGTCTCCTGAAGTCTATATAGATGTCATGTTAGTCATTTTATGAGTCACTTTATAATTTCTACACTATTTGAGTTTTCAACTACAAATGCAGGGTTTAGCAGATGAAACCCAACATGTAACCACCCTGTTAAGCCTAGTTAAGCATTTACAGCATCTAGACCTTGCTACATCGTGCACAGAGCAGTGGGATTGCTTCCCTCTCAGCATGTGCTTAAGATGGTAGAAAGGAGGTAATTAGGTCAGTATCTATCGCATATGGAGGGACCAGGATGGGAGTAATGGGGACTTGAACTCCCGGCTACCGGAGAGAGTCCAGCGGAGGGCTACGAGGATGGTGAGGGGACTGGAACATCTCTCCTATGAGGAAAGGCTGAGGGAGCTGGGCTTGTTCAGCCTGAAGAAGAGAAGGCTGAGAGGGGACCTAATATATACTTACAAATATCTGAAGGGTGGGTGTCAGGAGGATGGGGCCAAGCTCTTTTCAGTGGTGCCCAGCGACAGGACAAGGGGCAATGGGCACAAACTGAAGCAGAGGAAGTTCGGTCTGAACATGAGGAAGAATTTCTTCCCTCTGAGGGTGACGGAGCACTGGAACAGGCTGCCCAGGGAGGTTGTGGAGTCTCCTTCTCTGGAGATATTCAAGACCTGCCTGGACAAGGTCCTCTACAGCCTACTGTAGGTAACCCTGCTTTGGCAGGAGGGTTGGACTAGATGACCCACAGAGGTCCCTTCCAACCCCTACCATTCTGTGATTCTGTGATTCTGTGATTCTGTGGCAAGTGATCTGTGAGCATGGCTGTGGAGCAGGCTTGGGATGGGGGATCTCCGTGCCTCTGGAATGTGGGGCTTCCCAGGCAGGGAGATGCTCCCCCGGACCCAGCCAGGGCTTCTCTCGTACTTGCAGTGGCCCTGTTGGCCAACGCACTAAGCTCCTCTGCATAGAGGAGGAATACTTGGCGACAGGCTCCTTTCTCCACTGTGGATTTCTTTGATGGCTGTGGGCAAGACAGTCAGGCTGAGCTTTAGAATCTCTGCTCCACTCCTCATCCATAAACCAGAGGGAGAAGAGGGAACACACTTCTCTGTGTCCCAGGGAGCTGAGGATAAACATGTCAAGCTCTGCCATGCTGTCAGACGCTGTGTCTGTGCAGAGACATGCAAAATCACAAGCTTAGAAAGTCAGCCTCTGCTTTTGAGTAATCAGCAGGACAGGAGTGACTGTATCTCCCCCCTCGCTAGCTTCAGAAACAGACTCTTTCCTCCAGGCTGGGGAGGAAGGGAGGAACCACTGCCACTCTGTTTTCTCCACTGAAGGCAACAAGCGCCCCGGCGATGAACTGCAGGTGCAGACTGGGCTGCGTCTGTTCACTCACCATTGCTGTCAGGACTGCTGCGATGGTGCATCCCAGAGCACACGCCTGCAAGTGCAAATCTCTACAAGGGCTGAAAGATGTTATTCAAATTAGGAAGCACATTCCTCATTTAACCATCTGTGGTACAATGAACTCCTTCTTGTGCTTCCAGAATAGCATTACGCATAAAAATCATAAACGATCGTGTATTTAATATCTTTGTAATATGATGTACAAGATTTTACCAGAGTATGTCCAGAACAGAATTAGAGAAACAAGTAGCCTGATGTTCAGACCGATAGTAATTAAAGCATAAAGAAGAAATATTACTCAGCAAACCTCTGGGGACAGCAAGGATCGGGTAAGATGAGTCCATCCCACAGTATCTTGTGGTCTCATGCTCCTCATCCTGTGCAGGCAATGATGGCACGACTCTGAAGGGGGGCACAGGCAAGTCTGGAGCATTTTAGCTTCAGATGGCACTGCATTTGCTCTATGTCTTCCTCTCTCCTAGGTAAACTCCTTAGGCAAGGAAACTCCAGCTTGAGTTAACAGAGGGTGATTTCACATTCACCTGAGACAAATAGAAACTGGGAGATTAAGCCCTGGATATTAAAAATGGGGTCCTGGAACATTGTAGCAAGTGTCCAGCTCCCTAACAGACAACCCCTAGGCCATTCAAAGAGCACTCAAGTGTGCTAACAGAGCAAATGCACAACTTGGCATGAAAATTGTCATAACAGGGTTCAGGAAAGGAAGAAGAGTGTTTCATTGTCCAGCTGGATCAACAGAGCTGTCTGGCATGGAGTGCAGCAGGGAGGAGCATACCTGAACCCCAAGGAGACCTAAGGATTTTGTGAAAGTCACTAGTGATTTCTAACAAGCAAAGGACAACGCACTATGGCTATACTCATAGAAGACCAATGTCTGGGTTGTCCTAAGACCCATCACTGCGCTTCTCTGTCTCAGTACGAGCTACAGTTGGGGAAATCTCCCTTCTGTTCAGATGCCCAGTACAACTGTGCAGAAGATACCTCAATTACACATTAAATATGCATAAATTGACACTTGAGTTGGGAGTTTGGGCACAGAAGGAGGGCCCTGGCTTTATGAGAGGGCAAGAAAGGAAAGGGCACAGAGCATGGGCTACCTCTCCTCAAAGGCAGTGGGCCCATCAATGAGCGTGAGACCATCAGCAGTGCAGTGAGCACTCAGGTTATGGATGGTAGGAGAATACACAGAGGCTTTCTGTGTCATCTGGAAGCCAGGCTGACAATAACTTCCAGTACAACAACCCTCAGAGACACCGCATGTCCTGAAAAACATAGAAATGAAGCTTGCTTTTAAATTGAGGGAGCAAAGAGACACCTTTTTCATTACAGCAGGACAGGGAGCAAAGATATCTCTGCTCTGTTCCTTGGTTTACTGTAAACTACCAGTGCTAAGTGCTGAAGTGTTTTGTGCCTCGGTTTCCTCATCTTTGTGATGGGGACAGTGCTGCTCCACCCCTGAGAAATGTTCTAGGAGTACACAGGCCCTCTTCAGGGGCACAATATTTTCTTAACACTTCTGGCACTCTAACTTGGCAGTGCTGTGCCTGTCCATCTGTCCATCCATGCCTCTGTGTGCAGGAATCATTGCACGCATCTGGTCCGGGAGCTCGTCCCTGTCCCCCCTGCTCTTGCAGGCTGTGCCTCTCCATAAACCCTGCAGCACAGCTGTGCCTCTGTTTCCCCATTGCCCTGCCTGTACTGCAGAGCAAAGTGATGCACAGGGCCCCGGGACCCTTTGGGACTATTAGCTGCTCTGAAAACAAACCTCTCCCCTCCCACGCTGGAGTCTGCTTCACATACCAGCACCTCGGGGAAATAACTCAGCTCCATTGGCTGCCATTCACCTCCCCGACCAACGATCCCAGTGATGATTTCCTCCCACCACGCAACTCTTCGCTGATTTTATGACACAATCCACACAAGCACATTGCTCTTGGGTATTTTTCCCCCTCCAGTTGGAGGAGGAGGAGTAATTGCATTTGTCACCTCTGATCGTACACCCACAACCCACTGAAAGTGAGCCATTATTCTCATTTACAAACAGGTAGGTAATCTCTTCTCACATGCCCTTAAAAATCATTGTGCTATCGGAGCAGACTGTGCAGATTAGCCAATACTGGGAGATTGTCTTCAGCAAAGCAGTAAAAGCCCTAAGTGCACTAGATTGGTTTTTGATTGACTTTTGGGGGAATAGTATATCAGAAGAATCCCAATAAGCTCTCCCAGTGGTATTTTAAGTGAATATAATGGTCAGAACTGACAGACAGTAATGAGCCTTGTAGACAGGGGCAAGTGTATGTTATTTAATTTCCACTAAAGAAGATATCTCAGCAAGAAAGATCAGGTTTAAGACAATACACAAACACTCAACTGCCAGATTTTGTTTCTGTCAGTGCGAAGCACAGGGTGGTCCAGTTCATTCGACAGCTTAAAATTTGGGAGCAAACATCTTAAATGTCACCAGTCAAGGAATGCAAATAAAAAACGACTTCCTCTTTGGAAAGACCGAGCAAGAGCATCTCTCATGCACCCTGCTTCCTAGCATCTAATGGCTTTCACACGAATTGTTTCAAGCTGAAAATCTGAAATTGCTGATTAGTACCCAGGGAATTTCAGTTTGGATGTGGGAGAATGAATCCCCTTTGCATCAGATGTCAGACAGCAAGACACGGACACCCTGCAGCCAGAAGTACTGCGGCTTTTTTTTCTTTGAAGTTGTGAGACTTGAAGGAGAGTTTCTTAGAGAGCATGGATTAATTACCCTGTCAGGCACTTCGCACCGGGCCTCAGGAGGGTCTCCTTGGCTTTGCGCTCTCCCCTGATTCAGAAGGACAAGAAGAAAAATTTAAAATAACTTTTTAATGAAAATTCCTGATGATTCATAAAGTGTTTCATCCACTCTACCAAAGATGTAAACAGGTTCTTTTCTGACTCACGACATCGCTGTTTTCTCATGCTTTCTTCCTGACGGACAACCAGAGACCAGATTTTGGATCTCCCCAGCTGGGTCAAACGGGGCTGTAGGCAGAGCAGGCAGCTGCCATGCCAGCCAGGAGCCACCACCCTGGCCAAACCCTGCTGAGACCTCTCCCGGTAGAGAAGCCGGTGCCAGCCCTCGCTGCCTTCGCTGCCCCACCACCCAGCCCATCCTGGGCAGCCGGGTGTGCTGCTGCTCTCACGGATGCTGGTGTGATCCATGGCAATATTTTACCTGGGACCTGGCACAGCAAGCTCACCTCTCCTGGGCTCCCCCCAAGCACCTCATCACACCGCCTGGCAGAAGCCATTCACCGTCCAGTCCTTTTCCTCGACTGGGGGCTGAGGTGGCAGGTAAAAATGTTATAGTGCCTTTTTGCCTCCATTTTCATACAGTTGGAAGTAGTTGTAATGATTTACGACTCTCTCTGCAGGGGTATAGTGTCCTTCATTTTCTACAGAGCCTGCAGAGGAACCTACAGCTCAAAAAAGTGGAGCTATTTTTAGCATCGTTTCCTATTTTTCCTATTTTCATCTTGATTGTCTCAGCAGTCACCCCGTTGATCTCTGCTGCTGCCTCTCCACTTACTTGCCTGTCCTCTCGTGGCTTTTGCATCAGATGCAGCCAAAGATGTTAAGTCCCTAAAAGATTTGGGTAAAACACACATAAGACCTAAAGGTATGCTTTTATGGTGAGAAGAAGGTTGCTATAACTGGACCCCATACTTCTTGTTAAACGCAGTGGTGGGTGGCAAGCGACATGCATTTGCTGGCCTGGCAAGCAGCAGGCATCATGCCCATTAAAACACAGCATCTGCTGCTATTTGCTGCCTGGATGGGGAGCTGACAGGGTGGGGGGAAGCTGACAGGTTGGGGGGGACCTGACAGGGTGGGAGGCACAGCAGATAAGAGGCTAAGGCAAAATCTATAGGAAAGTAGAAGGCAGAAATTCTGCTTGCTTAGTGAGGAATTCAGGTGCTGGGGCTTGGTCAGCTTTCAAGAAAAAAATTATTTGTCACTGCTCAATCCATCTACTGCCAAATCAGAACAACCAAAACTGGGAGATGCTGCTTCTGTGCTGCAAGATGTGTATCCAACTGGTCCGAGGTAAAACGACACGCACGCGTGCAAACAACAGCATGTGAGCACCCTGACAGCCGGCGCCTGGAGCCACACACCTCTGCACACACTCTCCCAGAGCGATCCTCAGCCTACGCGGCAGGAGCGGGTAGATGCTTTCGTATGTCCCCAAGGGAAGGGAAAATGTCGTGTCAAGGAACTCCAGTGGAGTTCAGAGCACGTCTCAACATCGCTCTGTAAATTATCTTTTTTGTGTGTTGTGTTTTCAATATATGGGCAAGAAGAAACCAGGCCATGGCCGGGGCTGGCCACCGCTGCGGTGCCCAGCTGCTTCTTCCAGGGCTGAAAACTGCGCTCAGCTACAGCTGGCGAGAGGCGCTGATGGACGGCACAACAGCCCTGTGTTTCAGCTGGAGTATTCTCGGCAGGAAGGGACCACAAGGCACCCCCTCATGCCGTGTTTCTCAAAGCCCCGCTTTCGGCTCGCATACAAGTACGATGTCTAAGGGCACTGGCAGTGAATTACACAGTTAAAGGCTGCTAAAAAGTGTGGTTTCTAGTCCCACCAAACCAATCCAGTCTGTTCTTTTTCCTTCTTTAGGTGTTTTGCTTCATTTGTTTGAACTTTTTCAGCTTTTGCAGCATTCTGTGCTCTCCAGAGGAGACGGTGTGAGACACCCTGCCTGTGTGCGCAGCAGCTGCGTTGGGCACCCATCGCACCCTCGTCCTCCAACCCACACGAACACCCAAATCACTCAGTCCCAGAGGCGGGAGAGAGGCTTTTTCTCCCCCCCGTTTTAGCAGAGCGCTGGGACACCCGACACAGTCTCGTGATTTAAATGGGTTTCACTGGGGTTGGATGTGAGCTGGAGAGCCAGTGCAGACAGCTCCGGAGCTTGCTTTGACTGTATGCAGAAGATTTAAATAACAAAAGACACTTCCATAAAGCCCCTGTTTGTCTTGCGTCCTAATTACAATCCCAATATACTAATACCTGCCACAGCATTCAGAAACAAAAATTCACACAAGAGCAGTAATTCAACACACTGAAATAGCTACAAAAATCTCCTTTCTAAGCCCATCTCCTGCTGCCTTCCCTTCCCCTCTCAGCATGATGAGTGCTCTCCCCTTCCCAGAGGTGTTGCAGAAAAACTCACAGTTTGTAACTTCTATATTTACGAAGATCTCCATCCCCCAGTACTGGCTTAAAATGGGCTTTGTCCTTAGAGCAGGGTTTGGGAAAATTAACCCACACAAGAAACAGCTAAACAGGCTTTGACTTGCTTCTCACGTTGGAAGAGAAATGACTTAGGGGAGATGTGATAAAGCTCTATAAACTCTGGAATAATAGGGAGAGGGTGAGCAGGGAATGATGTCTCACTGCCTTCCAGAGCACAAGAATGAGGTGGTTTAAAACTAGTGGATGGTGGGTTAAAAACAAACAGAAAAGAGGGTTTTCTCAAAAAATAAAAAAAAATCTCTGGAAGCTCCTTGTAACATTGACCTGGGGGTGCTGAGGGTTTACCCAGCTTCGAGGAAAGGGTAAGCCCTTTCACGGAAAATAAATCTTCTGGGGATGGTTAAGCATGCAGACGTCACATAAGGCTTGGGATGTCCCTGAGCTGAAAACTGGTATGAGCTGGGGGCTGTTGAGGGAAACCATTACCCCATGTTTGCTCTGCTCTTGCCCTCTTCCCGCAGCCCCAGCGTGGCCAGGATCCGTGCGCACCAGCAGCCTGCGGGGTTCCAGGGCTCTGCCCACGCTCAGCGAAACCCTGAGACCCCACAGACTTCACGCGAAGAAGCCAATCCACTGCCAAGCGGACCCGGGGACGCCCACGACGCAGCCAGATGCCGAACGCACGGGCTGACTTCATCAAAGGTATCCACAGATGAGCACCCTGAGCGTGCTGCTTTACAGATCCAGACAGACAGACTGCACAGAGCAGGCCCACGCAGGCAGCCCTGCCGCTGCCAGGCTGAGCCCGCGCCCCGGCGTAGCCCAGACCGTGAGCGGTGCAGACGCGTCCCACCGCACCGGCCCTTACCGACTGCATTTTCAGCTGGGGATTCAAAGGAAAAAGAGTATCGAGTGCTTAGATAGTGGTTTTCATTTTCCGCCGCTTCCTAATCAGCAACTAATTAATTTTCAGTGCCCCTGTGAGGTAAATATATCTGTTTCATGCATTAATACATATATATATTATGTTTGATCTTTCCTTAACAAGTCCCCATAGCCCTGGAAATCCACACTGAAAACAGAGCGGGGTGGGGGGGAGAAACAGCACCAGCTTTGAAATCCAAAAGATCTTCATTTGTATGTCATATTGAAAGTAAAAAGAAAATAGTTATTTGGCAGGTCTGTTCCCACTGAGGGACTGGTTTGCCTCAATTTGTATTTGATAAGTGTACCACCAAAAAGTATTTAATGCATAATGCATAATATAACTAGCACCACACTAAATAATAACCTGTGACTTTAAACATTAATGACTGTTTGTGACTATTTCTTTTGAATTTCAAGCTACACAGAAAATATTTGTCAGCAGTAAAAATAAGCCTTGTAATAAATAAATAAAATATTGGTGCAATAAACTCAAGTCATGATGTGCCTATTTAAATGCATATATACCTCTATTTAATGGAAAACAATGAACACAGTTTTGGTAAAATATTCTACTAATGTGTACACTACAACATAGTAATATCTTTTCACTTCAGCTGCAGAAGCATTGCCAACTCAGTACAACACTGGCAGCTGAAGGATACATTTATACCTTCTCATGTTTTTAACTTCTTGGTTTTTACACAAAGATGAAGAAATCCTTTCACCCACATACAGACGGGAGATTTCACACCAAAGAATACTTACATGAGATAAATCCCATTATTGCCATTTTATTTAATTGCTGTTTTGACATTTCTGGAAACTGTGCACCAGGCTCTTTCACTTTACCCAAAGAGGCAACAGCTTCCGTAGGGACCTTTTGGGCAGCAACAAACTGAGCTCTGGAAAGCACGTAAGCATTTTCAAGGACATATTTAGGCCCAGTTTAAGCAAGTTTAAGTACACGCTTAAGGCTGGGAACACATTTAAGTGCTGTCCTAGGTAGGACTGGGTTGAATAAACTTCAGAACTCTTTTCTGAGCCAGGGCTTAAGCTCTTTTATTTTTAAATTTTAAATTGGATCTGGTATAACACTCTACTAGCAAAGCAAGATGCCCTGCTACAGCTTGGATGCCATGCAATACAGACTTCTCACTATGATGGTTATGTAGATTGGGGCCTGAAAGTCTGTCCCTCCCAACATTTTTTAGTCCTTCTGTTGCTCGGAAAACTCCCAGTCTCTGGGAAGATGCCCTGAGTTCTCACTGGAGACCATCCTGAAGAACGCACTGCGCTTCAAACCAAAGTCACGCTTGACAACACAAATGTCAGTTCACCCGGGGCTTTCACATGGGGCATGGTGCCAGAGGCAAGACCTGGGGGCATCGGATTGGGTGCTCTGTGCAGGAAAACCAGCCAGAAGTATTAAGGTGAAACAAGAATGTACTGAAAAATGAAGCGTTCAAGATGGTCAGATTTTATTAGCTTGCACTGAACTTCTTGGGCATGTTCCAAATTTAAAAAAAAAAAACAAAATAGGGGAGTTGATGTCTTGGAAATTAGGCATGAAATACATGGCTTTGTTTCAAATTTCATTATGAAAAAATAACAAAGTATCTGAGTAGTTCAAGTATCAAAGTATCTGAGCAGTTAGGCTTCACGTTCTTGGTCAACCAAAGCATTTTACTTAATATTTCACTTTGCAAAAAATACTTTTAAAAAATCTAATATTTGAATTGATCTAACCTGAGCTTCCTTTTCAGTTTGATCAATGAACAAAAAAGAAACCCAGCATTTGCACTCTTCCCTTGTGTTCAAATGGACACCCTATCTTGTCATGACCCAGAAAAGATCTTTCACTCCTCTGGTACCTGGTGAAAGGGAGCACCGGTACCGCCCGCTTCTCCCAGCTCCTCTCAGGATACGGAAGCTGGGCACAGGCAAGAGTCTCCAATGTCTTAAAAAGCCTTAGAAATTCTGTTTTCAAAGAAAAGCTACAAAGTGTGGAACAAATGCAGCTGATGCAGAGGTATGTTCTTGAGTTTGCTGGGAGCCTGGAACAAAGGTCTCCAGGATGCCTCACTCAGCTGAAGGAGGCACGGCTTGCAGGCAGCTGCGCTCTTTTACAGGTCTTCAAGGCAACACAGGAAAAAATAATTAAATTCCTAATCTGCCTATCTACCTAAACAACAATAGGTCAAGGACATACTCGTTTTGGTACACAGAAGCCTTTACAAGCCACTCAAATTACAAACGCTGCAAAAGTGCTGAGTTAACTTCTATGTTGGTAAACGCAATTGCAATCCACGGCACGGGCATTCCTGCAGCACGCAGTTGTCAGGGTGGGGTCATAGTCAGGAAAAGATGGTTTCCTAGGCATTCAGATCTGCGCCACTGCTTTATTACTCGAGAACCACTGATAGCTCTGAAGTGTGGCCCACATGTTGCTCTCTGTTATACTGGATTAAATCTGTAACCCATAGGGTGCTAAATCTGGATTTACACTTGCTTGGAAAATGCAGAGCCTGGCTTTTGCCCCTGCAAAGTGTCAGAAGGCACAAACACTTCGTACAGTCACTGCAGCATCTTCCAAGACCAAAACTTTATTCACCAGCACCCAACCAGCAGAAGCTATTCCCAAAACATAAACTACGCCGCTTTTTAGTATGCTGCTCTATTGATTTTAATGAGGTCTCTTCAAAGAGCCACAGTGGACACTCTGTGCTTTTACAAAGAGCAGTGCAACCTCCGTCACCTGAACTTCAATTATCCAATTTCCCTGGTAGCTGGAAAGGCAATGCATGTTAATTACACTGAAAGTTATTTTGGTAACTCAATCATTCAAATTTTGCCAAGCTTCTCACAAATTCAGAGAAGCCAAGGTTATGCTATAGACATGGGTGTGTTCGCATGTCAGCTTTATGTATCTAAAAAATTAAAGACTTGACAGCAATTTAGAAAATGAATTGGTGGGTTTTTTAAAACACCAAGCAGATCAAAGGTTTGATGCACTTTGGGGATATGTTGTAATTGTTAACTATTTTAGAAGGGATCTCCCAGGCAGGCACTCAGTTTGAGCAATTGTTTGCAGCGTGTAGGATCGCTCTGTATCTCCCAGCCCCAGAACCAGCACAGAAATACACATGTGATTTACTGCGGTGGGGGGGAAAAACCCTCCTCATTTGGAGCTGGGCTAATCTCAGAGCAAGACAGCTGAGGCAGGAAAAGCCATTTAAGTAATGTAGTGTTTAAAAGGCCTGGACTGACCTTCATTTCTGTCTATCTGCTTTCTTGCAGTGCTGCCTCTGAAGTGCGGCACAACATAAATAGCATCTGCCCTGGGATTTTTAGCCTGAGCTTAGCAGAAATGGCTCTGGTGGCTATGATGCATCCTTTTGCAGTGATTAGTCACCAGAGTTTTTCAGTTCTTCTGCCGTTTAGGGCATATGTTACACTTCTATTTATCCAGACATGTTTGGGGAGGCAGCTGATTAGGAGTGACTGAGGGCACTCTGCTCAGCAGACCTGTGCACCGGATCAAAATAGAAAGCAGAAAGCACATAAAACGGGAGGACAAGAACTGGCCCAGCGGAGGAGGCAGCTTTAGGACACAAAGTTTTCCTTCAGCCTCCAAGTATGCTGGAGTTAAACCTGTCACCAGAGTCAAGCATTCAGGCTGGCAGAGACTGCAAGGACTTTCTTGACCCCTCTGCAGCGTGGGAGCACCGGCAGCTTCCCCGGGGGGTTATGCAAGAAATCATTATTCAAGGGACTTAGGCGTTGCTGATCTTCTCAGCCACCTCAGCACATTTCCTGCTGCATTTAGTCTTCTGTTTAAAACAAAAACACAAAAAGTTTTGCATGCTACAGGATGCCAAGCAGCATCTGTAACCTATGGAAGGACATTTGGTGACTCCTCCTCAACACGACACCTCACACCTCTTCCTCGTGACCGCAGGAGCTCATCTCCAGACGTGGTCTCTGGCATCCCACGCACCTTGCCATGATTTGGTGGTGCCCAAGAGCCTGTGAAGTCTCATCCTTCAAGCACAAGGTGCACCCAGCTGGCTCGCGCGCCCTGCTCCGAGGCTGCCAGCCATCCTCGGCTCACTGCCAGCCGCTGCTCTGTGCTCACCTGGGGACCTGCACCCCCACGCAGGCCAGCACGGGGGCCTGTCCCCAGCCCCACAGCGCTGGCTCACATCCCGCAGAAACACCAGAGGCTCTCGAGGTCTGCAGATTTCGTCTCGGGCAAAGACACGAAAGAGACAGCAACGCACACACGTGACGAGCACAACCCCAGGCAGACACAGCGCGGGCCACATGCTGCTCTTCCGCCCCAGAAGAAAGCAAGGAAGAGGTACGGTGGAGCTGCGTCTCAGTAGCTCTGTGAACCACCACCCAAGCGGACCAGCCTTTTAGGTGGAAGAAATACCAGCATGGTTTCACACCTCTCCTGGCACAGGCACAGAGCAGAAAGGGTCCTTCTGAATTCCCTACTGGGCACCGAGGAGGGGACAATGGCGATGGCAAGGATGGCATGTCCTCTGCTGTGCGTTTGCACACAAACCACAGAGCTGATGCCCATTTCAGGAGGGTACTAGAAGCAGGACTGCAGCAAACTTCTATGCACAGATCACCCTGCAGCTGCTGTAGTTCCAGTAACACTTCTCCTCAGTTCATTGCCTCCCACTTGATTGCGTTTGCGGTATCATACGTTCCCTGGCCTCTGAATTACATGGCCACTGACTGGAGCTGGGAAACAACAGGGGTAATGCTCGCTCTTCCCTCGTGCTTCACAAAACGCTCCTGCAGCAAGGCAGGCGGAGGGGAACGATGTCGGAGTGAGGGAGTGAGGCAGGGAGGTGCAGCTGGCCAGGGGGGTAAGGCAATGTGGAGGACGGAGGCTTGGAGCATACACAGGAGCAGGGACGAGTTTGCAAAAGGAGGCTGATAAAACATCAACCCCTAACTAAAAGCAGAGCATAAAGAAAACCAAATGCCAGGCATGTGAATCTCCTTCTTGGCTTTAACAATAATCACTTGTTTAAAAGCAATCACAGACTTTGCACTTGGCAGCTGAGGACCTTGGCCGGGCTGGCAGGCAGGTGTGGTGCCTTCTTGCACAGGGCAGCAACTCCAGAAAAGCAGCTTTTTTTCTAGCAAACATTTTGGGACAAACATTTTGGGACATTTCCAAGGTCTGTCTGACCTCTTGGGGACCTTACAAAGTTTCTCAGAGCACTGGCAAGGGCAGACTGCATACTCAAGGCCTTTTAAAAAAGCCCAGCAATTCTTAACACATCCATCAAGCTGCCAGCACCTGATGGAGCAGAATCAACAGTCCTGACCGGACAGTGAAATCATTCAGAAACACTTAGCCTTAGGCTCTCACTTGCAACAGCAATCTGGGCACAAAACAATTTGAGCATTTCTCTCACCACATCTCAGATGTTGTACAGGAAAAAAACCCCAACCAAACCATGAGACATCTTCCTAGCACAAATTTGACCTGTTGGGTTCCTAATCCAAAGCTCTGGAGAGCAAGAGATACCATTTCTCTGTAGGGTTACCTGACACACCAGGAGGTGGGATCCTCCCACACCTCCCCTCCTGGAAAGCCTGAGTTCCCTGTTAGTTATTTTCAAGTTTGCACTTGAGGTTTCCCTCACAGTTCCTGCCTGGACATAACACAGTGCTCCCAGATGCTCCACGCAAGTCTGTAGGCATGTCGTGGTACCATACAGAATCACAGAATCACAGAATAGTAGGGGTTGGAAGGGACCTCTGTGGGTCATCTAGTCCAACCCTCCTGCCGAAGCAGGGTCACCTACAGCAAGCTGCACAGGACCTTGTCCAGGCAGGTCTTGAATATCTCCAGAGAAGGAGACTCCACAACCTCCCTGGGCAGCCTGTTCCAGTGCTCCATCACCCTCAGAGGGAAGAAGTTCTTCCTCATGTTCAGATATTTATAAGCATTTATTAGGTCCCCTCGCAGCCTTCTCTTCTTCAGGCTGAACAAGCCCAGTTCCCTCAGCCTCTCCTCGTAGGGGAGATGTTCCAGTCCCCTCACCATCCTCATAGCCCTCCGCTGGGCTCTCTCCAGTAGCTCTTCATCTTTCTTGAACTGGGGAGCCCAGAACTGGACACAGTACTCCAGATGGGGCCTCACCAGGGCAGTGTAGAGGGGAAGGAGAACCTCCCTCGTCCTGCTGGCCACACTCTTCTTGATGCACCCCAGGATCCCATTGGCTTTCTTGGCAGCCAGGGCACACTGCTGGCTCATGGTTAACCTGTCGTCCACCAGCACACCCAGGTCCCTCTCCGCAGAGCTGCTCTCCAGCAGGTTCGTCCCAAGCCTGTACTGGTGCATGAGGTTGTTCCTCCCCAGGTGCAGGACCCTGCATTTGGCTTTGTTGAACCTCATCAGGTTCCTCTCTGCCCAGCTTTCCAGCCTATCCAGGTCACGCTGAATGGCAGCACAGCCTTCTGGTGTATCTACCACACCTCCCACACTGCCTGGCCCCCTGTGCTGGCCAACCTGGTCACTTGGACAGATGAAGGATGGGTGAGGAGAACAGCAGCATCCTCAGGTTGCAGACCAAAGTGTAGCCATTGGACAAGGTGTGTTTCAGGTCTCCTATGCCCGCTCTGCTGAAGAGGCAGCTCTGCTACAGCTGAAGGGGTGAAGATTCAGCAGCCCCCAGCTTTAGTGGCAAATCCAGTTTCCAAAGTTCCTCCTCCACAGCTGACCCTGCAGCCCCTCTTGCAAATGGGACTATTGAAATGATCCTAGGCTTGGTTTGGTTTTTAGCCTGGGTCTAAAAATGCATGTATCAAAGAAGGGTATTTTTAACCTGGGTCATTTCAGCAGTCTGGGACCCAGAAAAACCTCAGCCATCACTGGGGCAGAAAAGGGCATGGTAATCTGTCCCTGACATGTCCATGTTTTTGGCACATCTAGATGTGACCCAGCAGTGCTGCTGAGCCCCAAGGGACCCTGGTTAGACTGCTGGTCCCACAGTGGTACAGGGTAAGCAAAAAGGGTTTGCAGAAGAGATAGAGACACCCAGAAGTGTGCAAATGCTTTGAATTTCCCCAAAACCAAAATTGTGAGGCTCTCTGGTGGGAACAGAGCCCTGGCTGCTTCCTTCTGCCAAGACGGAAGTTCACATCCCTCTCTAAAAAGACCTGAGGCAACGCATGCCTCATCCAAAGTCAACTGGCACGAATGGGAGCATGGTATTAACTTCCAAGGCCGAAACTTCCAGCCCTTAAATAAACAGTTTATGAAATTCATACAGAGAGCAGACAGAAAGCGCTCACCATTTCCAGCACATTTCCGAGGAGTGGTGTTCACTCCCTGAGACAGAGGAGGAATCCCAAGAAGACAGCGGGAAGAAGTTAATAAAGTTTTTCCACGTGATTTTTATCTGGTGTCAAGTGTCAGCCAGTTTGCCCATCTGGGATATTAATAATGCAAATAGTGCAAAAGGTTGCTTTGCTGAGAATAAGCTGGAAGAACTTACAGAGTTCATTAGGCTCATATATTTCCTCTCCTCCCATTGAAATAAACAGAGGGGAAGCCGTGCCATTTCCTTTCACACAAAACTGTTGGGTTTTGGCAAGGTTTTTACATTATTTAATTAGCCCACTCAAATTTCACTGAATCGGGAATATTCTAGTGACAATAATGTCCCTCTCCTGCTGAGTATCAGAAAGTGGAAAGTAAAAAGCTCTGTCATGCAAATGCAGCCTCAGCAAAATGCCTAAGGTGGTTGGAAAATATCGTTTAGTCAAATTATTCTTCCTGCATTTGTTTGTGAATGTGGGGAAATGAAAACGAACCAGAGTTTTACCCCTCTCTAAAACCGGCTGCTGCCTCACACCACGAAAAAAAACACTCCATGGTCCAGCCTTACCCACTGTTGGTGCAGTATCCCATAAACCCCCGCAAACACATCTTGCAATCACAAAAAAAAAAAAAAGAACCAACACAACCCAAAATATGATAAGCGGCCAAAAGCCTGATTCAGTGCCTAACGCAAAACATCCTTCTACCGTTCATCGAAGTTAGCAAGCAGACGTGTTACTCACTGATTGACATATTACCCTCTCCTGCCAAAGCATCTGGGCACATGGCAAAGTGGAAAACAGTACATTAATCTCTGTCAGAGGGAAATCAATGGGAATCAGGCACCTAATTCCCTTAGCTGCTTTGGGAAGTCCCGCCCTTTCTCCACTTATCATAAATCAAATTTAAAAGAAAATTTTTCTCTCTCTGTGAACATACTGTATCTGCCCAGCCATGACCTCTTCCCTCTGAAATTCATCCCTCAGCAGCTGGTCCTGGGGTCTGAGGACCGTGTGCTACCATGGTGCTTCCCAAGGTCCACGAGTGATGCTGCAAGGGGCTGTTACGGTTTTGTGCGCTGAGAGGGAGTCAGCTCCTCTGTACCCAATCCTCCCAAGCAGGCAGGTACAGAGGAAATTACAATGAAGATGATGCCTCAAAATAAATATGGAATCGAGAATCAAACATTAATTTTGCAGTCAGGCACCTGCTGGCTGCGTTATTCTGCTCCTCAAAGCGGTGTAGCTTCTGCCTGCAGTAGGAACATTTGTCAAAATCACATTTGCTATTTGGTTGGTACCAGTTCAGCAATTTAGATACATATCTATGAGCAATCATTTCCTCGTTCCTGGCTTGCAATGTTCTGGGTAGGTTTTACATAGAAAAAGCTGATTAATTACAGGAATCCAAGAGTAACATCAGAAGGGCTGAGCAAGATGGGCACCTGGTGGATTTGCCCACTGCAAGTTACGGTGTTGTGTCTGCAGTGCTTCAAAACTTCTTCCCTGCCAACAAGTTTCTGAAGTTCTTCTCCAAATCCATGCCAAGACATGTTGGTGAGCTGAGCAGATGCATGTCTCCTTACATTTTTCTGAGATGCCACAGAGGGAAGAGTTACACATGGGACCAGGCTTCTTGGGGCATCTGAAGAAGAGCTGGCACTGACTTTAGACAAAGTGGAAACAGGTGACTGCCTGCCCCCCTTTTCCACACCTCCGTGGTAGTTAGTGCGCTAGAAAGCATCTCAAACCAAAAGACACAAGGACGCCGCAGCCGGTCTGGGTCCAAGCAGGTCTTACACCAACCTCAGCCATGTCTACAGAAGCTCTGCTAGCCTTTTTGCTGCTGAGGTCCCTCCACCAGTGAAGATGTGAGTTGCTTCCAGCCTTGCTGTCCTTGCTGGCTGGGCAAAGAAGGCATCAGTCTCCAGCATCTACTACTGAGCAGCACAACGGACCACGCTGCTAAAATCCAACGCTATTTCTTTTTTGTTCCTCAGGTGCTGTTGAGGTTTTTTTAAAATCTTCAGGAGACATTCATTCATGTTAAATTGTATAGAAATAATTTTCCTTTCACAGCACTGCCAAAGTCCCTTTCTGTCACGAAGTCCCACCTCTATAAGGCTGTTGGCTTCAAGCCTATTAATATTCTTCTTCAGAAATCAGCAGGAGGACAGGCAGAAACTATCCCCGCAGAGACAAGAGCACAAGCAGGAGCGGGGAGCAGTGTAAAGGCCCCGGCTGCACCCCTGAAAATGCCAAGTGCATCAACAAAGAACGGTGCTTTTTTTACGCTCTGAAATTGCTGCTGGACCAAAGGAGCGATGCAAACACTTCCCAGCAGAGAACAAAAGGAAGGAGCGGAGCAGGGGCAGGTGACTGCGGCAAGCAGAGCAGGTTTCTCCAATGCAGCGAGGAAACCTCTTTGTTCAGAGCTTATGTCATTGAAACTGCAGATTCAGATGGACCCAAAGAGTTCACAGATCCATGTCAGACTGGCTAAAGCGAAAGGCAGCCCAAAGGACTGTCTGATGGGGGGAAAGTTTGATCACAATATTATTTTCATTTAAATTAACTTTTCTTTGGGAAGCAGTGTTTCAAAAGTTTACATACAGCCCCTTACTTTAAATGTTAGAGCACATGTACATTAAGTGTAACTGACATTTAAATGTGTGTGTGGGAATAAATATTTCAAAATGCACAGTTTATCTGAAGTGAAATGAGACATCTAGATTTAGATCAAGGAAAATTTTTACAACTGCATTTTTTTTTCCTGCACTGTTTTAGCACAGCTGGCAAATCTAAACATCCCTCATCACCCTGCTTATTCTTCCATCCTGTCTGAGCTCACAGACAGTGCATCTCCGCATGGGGATCAGAGGCGGTGTCTTCCCATAAAGGCCACCTTCCAAACAGCACAAGCAAATCAGCCTCAACAAGCCCTACAAGAGCTGCCAAAGACCAGAAAAAACACACACATGAAAACGAACTAGATCACATCAGGGGCTGTGCATTCATTTGACAGGTTCTGTCCTCTGTAGTTAAAATAAACCTACTGTACCAGAGATGTTTTCACTGTAGCACACAAACATCAAATGCTAAGAGCATTTCAGTTTATTGCAGAGTCTGTTTCCCAGCAGCTGCTCTGAATCCAATCTCATTTCTCTCTGATCTTGCAATTCTTGCATCTATCAGAGACTTCAGTCTCCTGCTACTTCTACAGCATCTTAAAACCCAACTCTGACAGGCTTTGGGAAGCAGGGCAGCCCCGAGAAACCCCTGGCAGAGCAGGCCCTCCTCTCGCAAGCTGCTTTCCAGCAAAGCAGTTTGCTCACACTACTGCTGAGACAACCAGGGTTTGCAGGCGCATGAAAAAAGTACATCACCTCCCTGCAAGCAGGAACCGCCGGGGTTTGCTCACATAGTGGCTCCACCATGGTTCAGCCAAGCCCGGGTGGGTGAGACAGAGACCGAGGTTTCCAGCTTTGCCTGTCCCGCTGCTCCCCACAGCACAGGGTCAGCACCCCTCCACGCACACCCTGTGCTCAAAAACTGATGTGGCATCAGCAGCACCCCTACTACACCGCTCTCGAGGGCTTAGGCAATGCGGAACAGACTGTTCCCACCTGCTTCTGCTGAAAACTACACCAAAAAAAACCCCAACTCCTTGAGCTTTGCAGGTCCACAGGGTGGGAAGCTGGACCTTTGGCCCCAGAGAGTCCCCCAGCCCTGTTGCATTTTGCTCCTCCTACAAGGTGTTCATCTTGCATCACGGATGGAGAAGGTGTTTCCTTTGCATGGTGTACGTGGCAGCATTGCCCAGCAGCCCGGCCGGCACGCTGCCTCGCCGTGCTCTCGGGTGTGCTGCAAACCACCCCACAGCAGCGCAGCATCCTGCGGGGAGCCCGGCTCGTTCACAGCCCCGGAGCCGCGGCTCATTCATACAGCAGAGCCGATCGCCCTCCCATCCTCACAGCCTGCCATGTCTGTGCAATTAATAAATACAGGAGGGAAGCATGAACCCTGCTAATTTTTGGCTTCCTTTAGCCTCTGTGCTGGCCCAGCCTGAGGTCAGCACATCCCACTTGCCAGCAGCACAGCACCACAGCAAAATAAGGATAAAATTCCTCCCCCGGCCGTCTGAGCCTCTGCCGGCTGCTTTCCGGGAGGTGAAGGGATGAGGTCCATCAGGATAAAAGCGCTGCCTGCATCATCCTACAGCAACATGCTCTATGATTTATGCTTAACTGTTTTGCAAGCACAAACTGAGCTGGTACAGCGGGAAGACGGTACTCCGAGACTGAGGATGGGAGAGCTTATCCCCAAGAACCTGCAGGTGTGAGCTCCTGGGAAAGGCACATAGCCCCATTTCGGATGGAGGCCTTTAATGCAAGTTGGGAAACTCCTGTTTCACTCAGCATAGCAAACCCCCTTTGCCCACATCCCTCACAGAGCGTGCATCAGCGCAGGAGGGAGAGCGCTGGACGGGATGTAGCTGTTGGCAGGGCTTGAACCGAAGCTGGGGACACATCTGCAAAACTGGGTGGTGGCTTGGTAAACAGATTTAACTAAATGCTATCACCTTCCCCGGCCTCAGAGTGGCTTTCCCAGCACATTAGCACTCCTGACTTTTATCCTCACATGGCTGCAACATCTCACCTTGCCTTCGTTTCCCAGCTCTGTTGACATGGCATCCTGGCACAGTCTGTGCTGGAAATGCTGTCACAGCTCGGGGAGAAAGGGCAAGTTTTTACTTAAAAAAAAGAAATACATGCAGAATTGGTTAAGTTCATTTAAAGGAGACTTTTGCCCAGTCTCCCTGTCAGTGGGTCCATTCACCAAGTGACTTGTGTGACCCTGCAATATGATGTGTGCTAGGAAGCGGGAAAACAGCTGGCAGGGGAAAAGCCAGGAGCTATAAAGGTGCAGGAAAAAAAACAACTGAGGTGAGATTTCAGCTGTTAACACATAGCTTCATCCTTGCAAGCAGCACTTGGCACCCACCGCGTGATGGGAGGGAGACGTGTTCCTTGCATTCACAGGTCACTCTGCCAGCCCTTGCCCCTCCATCGGGCAGGCAACCAAGGTAAAGCTCACATGTAACCTGCGGGAGGGTTGCTGCAAGGGATCCGTGTGCCAGAAACCTTCATGTCCTAGAGGGCTGGAGCAATCTCGTGTCCCGTTTGCCTGGTGTGCTGGGACCTATGGAGTCCAGACACTGATGCACTGGAGGGCAGCTGGTTGAGAAACCTGCAGCCACCACAGACTGAAAATTGCATTTTATTCAATTAAATACCAAAAATTATCATGCAAATCAGTGCAATTCCATCCCTCCCTTCTTCCTGTGACATTTTTCTGTTTGGTGTAATTGATGTTTCTGTTGGCCTAACATAGAGTCTAACCAGGAGAGGTTTTGATCACCAGCGCTTGATCCTATCCAAGACACTGCCAGGAGGCAGCCCCAGGCAGCCCCGGAGGTGGGATGGGAAGGAGGGTGCTGCCCATCAGGGGTGCAGGGCAGAGTTTGGGATCGTTCGTAAGCACATTCATTTTAAGCTGCTGCCAGAAGCAATCGACAGCAGGATGGTCTGCAATGTTGGCGTGGACCTGGCTGGTCATTATATTTCAGATTCATCCTCTGTGATGAAGGGAGCAGCCTTTATCTCTCTCTCTTGATTAAACAGAACATAAAACCAGGAGAGACTCCTCAGAATACCAACAAACCTTCCAGTTTTCAGTCTAGATTACTTCATGATTAATTTATTCTTATTTATTCTTATGCAACCTGTTTTCTTTGCTTTTTCCTTTCCCTGGTGCTTGCCCCTTTGAAGTATTTATAGATTGAACTCAGATCCCCTCTTTGCCTTTGCTGGGTGAGACAAGCCACATTATTCCCGCTTTCTCCTAAGAGAAATGCTCTGTTTGCCTACCAATCTGCTTGCATTTCTATCCACATTACAGGAGTGTCCAGGACATGAGATCTAGTAGCCACACGCACCAGGCCAGGGACAGCCTCATACAACCCACTCTTTCCCCTTTGGTCCATACCTCATGGTGACCTCTCCATTGCTCAACATCCCCTGGGCCAGACATCCCTTCTGTAAATGGGCTGCAGGCACCAGCTCTGGTAGTGAGGACAAGGACGTGATCTCTGTTGTGTGAGGTGGCACTGGCCCCGCAGCCCAGCTCCCTGCAGCCCAGCACTTGACTGGAAGCACCTAAACTGGCATCAAAGCCAAGGAAGGGAAGAGGCACAAAATCCAGTGATGCAAATGGGAGCACCCAAGCCACCTTTCTGCCAGCTGCAACGCCTCTATCCATTGTGTGGGAATTGGTGGTGGACGTTACCAAACATCCTTTTGCTGCTGCACAGGATTCGATCCCTCCTGGTGGGAAGCCCCAGGGGTTTGGAGAAAGCTCCCAGACCCATCCCTTCTTTGGTGGCTGCTCTGCTCACGCCCCAGCAGCACGCAGCTCTGCAGTTCTATCCTCGCGCCTTTCATCTTCTCCTCTCTGTCAGTAGCACTTACAGGAATTTCACGGTGATGAAGCTACGCAGTGATCAGTAGTGTTTGCCTGGGAAACAGTGAGCGGCAGAAATGGTCTAAATAATTTCAGGCCTCTGGCAGTTCACAAAGCAACACCCCAGGCAAAGAAAAAGATATCTTGATTAGAATAATTATAATTGTCTTTTCCTTCGTTCTTTCTGCAGGAATTCCAGGCTAAATTATCATCTAATTTCAGAGAGCTCCATGATCAAGATTATCCATGAGTCATTTCTAATTATGTGCCAGACTGTATTAAAGCATGAACATACAAAGGTTTCTCATCAAATACTAAAATTTCACCCTGGCTTCTACAAACACATGTGAATGTGGTGCTTGTTTCACAGTCTGAAGCGCTGCAACTGACGCTTTACCTTCACCTGGCTTGTGTGAGCCAAGCGTGCATTAAGGCACCTGTGTCACCCTATTGCTGTTCTCTCTCAGCAGCTGGGCAGGCCTGTGAGCAGGGCACCAGGGCATAAGGCACAGTGCAACACCTTCCCAGTGCCATGAGCTGGGGGAAGGGGTAACGGATAGACCCTGCAGGTCGGGGCATTGCTCTCACTGCAGTGCGTGTGGAGGCTTGCAGAAGCTTGTGGAGGGCAGAACCATTAGCTTGCTTGTAGCATGAAGTCATTGCTGGAGAAGATTTGGCAGGCAAGGAGAAGGTCATTGACCATCTCTTCCACCACCGGGCATACTCTTAGCTTGTTCAGCAGGGACCACGATGTTTACTCATCCAGAATCCTGTCCATATGTAATGGGTCTTCCCCCTCTTCCTCCTGGAATCATTAAGGTTGGAAAAGACCTCTAACACCATCAAGACCAACCATCAACCCTTCACCATCATGCCTACTAAAGCATGTCCTGAAGTGCCATGTCTGCACAGTGTTTGAACACATGCAGGGATGGTGACTCCATCACTTCCCTGGGAAGCCTGTTCCAGTGCAACCAGCCAAGGTTAACCCACCACAGCAGCAGAGGTTCCTCACCTACCGCCTGCCTCTCTGCAGCCTGGTGTAAGCTATGCACCTTCTTCCCACCCCACTATGGTCATGTCCCAAGACAGTGAATGGCCGGCGCATCCAGCCCCCGTTCTGTCTTGGCTCAGCGTATTTAGAGGCAGCTTTCAAACAAAGAAACATGTGTTGGCATCTTTGCTCAGGGTAAAGGTCCCACAGGGAATGGAGCCTCTTGAGGAAGGAGGGAGGTCGCTGCCTGGGTGCTAATGCAGTCTCTGTCGCAAACCTCCTTGCAGCGAGCAGACTCTTCGGCCACCTCGCGCTCTCTCGTTGGCTCGCTCTCTGCCTTCGGCCACCTCGTGCTGCTGGTAAGACCGCCCTCCGCCTACTCCAAGCATACAAATGTGCCCGAGTCACCGTGCTGCACCCCCAAGACCAGCTCAATGGAGCGGGAGTTCTTGAAGATGCTGGTCACCTTGATCCTGCAGTAGCGTCTGGAGGCCAGCACCGTTAGCTTGTAAGTGTCCGTGTAAGGCACAAGGGTGCAGGCTGCTTTCATCAGCTCCTGGAGCCACAAGGTGGTTTTCTGCAGGTCGAGGTACGGGCCGGTGCAGAGGGTTTGTAGGAGGCTGGCTTCCTGCATGCTCGTCGGCTGGTCCTCAGAGTAGTGGAGGAAGCAGAGCATGTACCCCGGCTGCTGATCCTCACTGCACGTGCACTCCAGCTGCACACGCAGGCGGGAGTTCCTCACCGGCATCTCGCCTTCGGTGCTCAGCTCCAGGTGGAAGGAGTGCCCGGGTGGTGGCTCCAGGGGCACAAGATAGACATACTGCTCTTCTCCTTGGGGATCCACGTCTTCTTGGAAGCCGCCCAACCCGACAGGTGCCTGCAGCCGCGGCATGAAGTCGTTCTTGGAGAGCTTTTGGCAGACACGGATAAGCTCTTTTGCCAGGGTTTCCACCACCCTGCATGCTACTTTCCTCTTCGGCACCCGCCACGACATGTACTCATCCAGAAAGCTGTCCATATGTAATGAGCCTTCCTCCTCCTCCTTCTCAAGGCGTCTGGACCCACTGTGCTTGCTGCTGCTGGCTGGCTGATGGCTCCTTCTGCTGAGCCACCAGCAGAGCTCGCAGAGGAGGACCAGGACTGCAGCAATGACCCAGAACTGCCATTGCTGCAAGGCAGTGCAGAGCAGGGCTCCCCAGGCAAAGGCGCTCTGCTCCTGGATCGTCTGCAGCTGGATCCTCTGCCCCTGCAGGTCCTGCAGCATCTGAATCATTTTCCAGCTCAGATAGTACTCACGCTGCTGCATGCGCATGCGCGTAGCCTCGTCCAGCTCCGCACCAATGAAGTGTGCCTGATAGACAAGCCCAGCAAAGAACCGTGCCATGGTCTGCGGGAGGAGGGAGAGAAGGAGTTCAGTATATCTGGGAGGGAGGAGCGGGGACAGGAGACACAGGGAGCTGGGGACAGGTAGGAGAGGGGCTGATGCAGCTGAGAGGCAGCAAGGCCGGCACCCAGCCCCGCTGCTGCCAGCGCTGTGCCCTGCCCAAGGCGCTCCCGCCAGCGCCTGGGCCCTCAACGCAGGCTGAGAACCCAGCCGCGGAGCCCCGCGTTCCTGCCCCGGCCCTCACCCAGCCCAGCCTCCCCTGCAAAGCGTACTCACTGCTGGCCAAGGCTGGACTGGGGCCGTGCTGCTGGCTGGTACCCTTCGATATCCACCCCACTGTGACGCGTCCCCTGTGACATCACGGGCGTCTTAGCGAATCACAGGCTCCCCTGCCGGCCATAGAATCACAGAATGTTCGGGGTTGGAAGGGACCTCTGTGAGTCATCTGGTCCAACCCCCCTGCCGAAGCAGGGTCACCTACAGCAGGCTGCACAGGACCTTGTCCAGGCGGGCCCCACCCCGGCTCAGCGACCCACAGCTGCCCTGGTGTACTGCTTGAGGCTGGCCTGGAGATCATGTTCTTCACAGGAGCTTGCACGATGCGTCATTCTGGAGAATCTCCCAATAGAAGAAGGAACCTTCTTCGTGTCAAGTGTTTGGAGCTCACAGGGCTTTTCAGAGCAACTATTAGGGCCCTCAGGGCTAACAAGTAGAGAAATTCTCCTCTGCTGAGTGTTAATATCCCAGAAAACTTTCTTTTTTTCCCTTCCATACATTAGCGAGGGCATTTCTAACAAGTCCATCACTACAGCTCCTAGACAGATTACAGCATGTTATTTGTTGCTGGTGTGTAGGTGATCCAGCACACTCTGTCTATAGAGAAAGGGGAAGGCTTTCCTTAATGATCTGTGTAGTGCATATAGCTGCAGGGCTTTTCTAAATCTGAAAAATGGCTTTTGAGATTAGATCAGCTAGATCCAGAAAAACTAGAAGGACAAAGGTCTCCAACAGTGCAAAAAAGCTGATGCTGAAGCTTGGCCAGGTGTAACAGGGTCAGCAGTCCAGGGGAGGAACAAAGGGTTGGATAGACTAAGAAGCTAGCCAGGCATTTAATAGGCATTTTTTATTGCTTTTGTGGAGCATGATTCATCCCTTAATATGTGCAGGGACAGTCAATCCTCTGGCTGTGCAAATGAGTCACCACACTCTTCCCCACTCCCTGCTCCCGTGAGGCGAAGACCTTGCACTGACAAAACAAATCCTTGGAGGAAGCAGGTCTGAAAGTCAGCAACTGCTTGCATAAAAAAACCACAAACAATAACTTGCATATTTAAAAGGATATAAACTCTTCTTGCCTTGGACTGCATGTTTCGGATTGAGTATGTTCATTATGAGACAGCTCGCACCTCTGAAGAACGTGGCATTGGTTGCTCAAGAGAGAAATACAAGCCCGTAAGAACGACCGAGGCCTTGAAAGGGTTTTTCGAGAACAACCACCTTTCTACCTGCTTTCAGCACAAACATCTTACACCCCAGGAAATTCAGCAAGGGTGGGAGAAGATAGCCAGGACTTGCAAGGCTGTCCCACATGGGCAGGGTCTCAGGGCTCTGCCAACTCCTTTTTCTTTTCCCCACATGCTGCTGATGCTGATATCCAGAAAGAGATCTCCAGAAGGACTTGGCACACTGCTGCCCTGCCTGCAAGGGGGCTGCCTATAAACTTCCCAAAAAATCTCTTGAGTGTGGCAATGGAATGAGGTAAGTATACGAGAAATGTAATATTTCTCCTGAATTGCATCAAGTTAATGACATTTCCGTCTCCCTTTGCACCTCTGTAAATCACGGCGTGACTGTGGAACTCAACAATGTTACACTGATGTAAAACCACTCTCAGGAGGGAACCAGTCAGCGTAAATCATCCCCTTCTATTTCCTTGTACATAACCTGGTGCCAAGCTCCGCCAAAAACAAGGAGAAAACATTCCCAAGATTTTTCTGAAGGCAATAGTCTGTCTAAGCACAACTTTAAATGTCTGCCATTAAAGTTTTCTTCATCTCATTAAAATGACTTGCAAAACCATCTGCTAGCTAATAAAGACTTTTTAAAGCTTTAATATTGTATTTTATAATGAAATATACTAAGTGGAAAACAGGACATGTATTTAGAAAGAGAACAGCAACAATATGCTGTTCTTTCACAGAAAGCCAATGATGTTGGGCCCCATGACTAATTAAAGAGACTGAAGACTCCAGCCCTTCGAACGTTTCTTGTACAAATACCGTAATTCCTAAATGCACCCATATTTTTATTCAGACTGCTCCCAGACACTGCAGCATTGCTGATATCACAATGTTTTCAAGTTAAAAAAAGGCAGATTTCAGTCTCATGTCTGACTCCATTCCATTTTGTTAGCTATTTACACCTCAAATATTTATCACAGATTGCAGGGATTCCAGTGGGTAATTTTGCTTCCTCTAGAGACATTTTTCCCTTCTTGCTGGTAGACGGGGTGACCACGAGGTAGGACTTCCACCCACCCAGAAGGGTGCCTCTCCGGCACTGGACCGAGTCTTGCCGTGCACCAAAGGCTGCGCCGGCTGAGGATGCAGCCCAAGGTTTTGACGAGCTGCCATCCGGAAGCAAAACCCACCTCTGCCACTAAAGCTCTCCTCCAGCGCTGGGTGGGAAGCAGCTGTCACTCTTGCTTTCCAGTTAAACTGGACTGTCTGTAACATGCTCCCAGCTTAGTCCTTTCTCCCATCTTGCACCCTCAGACACAAGGACTGTTTTCTTCTTTATGTCTTCTTTTTTTGGCAGTCCTGGATGCTGCTGTTGCTCAGACTTTGCTGCTTTCTGCACTGATCTCCCAGTATCTGCTACATTGCCTAACACACAGCAACTGAGAGCAGCATTTTCAGCAACTTTCACAGCACCCTCCTTCCAAAAATACCAGCGATTGGTACATTACAGACAAGGGTAGACAACATAGGTGCTAAGGGTCTACGTGTAAAGAGGACTTAGCAGCCTCACGGCAATTTGCTAAAAGCCCTTGGTGGTTCTACATTCCCTCAGCTCCCACGTTCATTTCCTTAAGCTACGAAGAAGCAATTATACAAGAAACAAGAAATTATCTAGGTAAGATCATCAGAGACAGCAAAGCAGCCGGACTCGCAGCAAGGGAATGGGTGGAAACCCCGAATAACAGCACTGCTCTATTTCCAGGAAAAGGAGCTGCAGCTGTGATGCCTCAGTCCCTTCGCCTGCTGAGCCACAGAGCTGGGCAGGATCTGGCAGTGAGCAAGCTATAACCACTAACCAGAGGAGAGCAAGCTGGGCTTCACACCCATGTGTGCAGTTAATGGTGAAGAACAAGGGCTGTCATAGGAAGCCATCCGAGATGGTTTCACCCCCCTTTGCAGAATTAGGAAACACGGAGCCTGCGTTGGAGATGAAACGAGGAGGAATTTCAGGTCACAGCTTACCAGACCGGGTCTCCTCCACTGTGACTCCAGGTTGCTCCTCTACCTCCGATGTGGGACATCTCTGGCTCCAACACCTGGAGCAACTGATGTTTTCACGCTCCAAGTTTCATCACAGTTCCCCATCTATGCTGCTGTTTCCTCCTTACTGTATCATTTAAAATCCCTGCTCTTTAATAGTGCTTGCTTACTCCTGCTGAGCGCTGAGGGCTCTGCTTAGAAGGAAAGCTGCAATCTCCAGCAAGGTCCTTGCAACGTATGGCAACAGAGGGAGTAACTTAAAAGCATACACAGTCCCTCCCCCCAACCCCCTGAAAGCACTTTCTTGGATGGCAAGCCACCCTGTGCCCCAATCAAACTGAGATCTACCCAAGAAATTAACGTTAGCTAAGCTTGACTGGGAAAGCAGGCTTGAAATGACACTGGAAGAGCCACAGCCTTCCTTCCAATCCTCAGCGAAGTCCTGTAATAGCTGTGTCTTCTTCCTGCCTACTTCTGATCTTCAGCTGAGGTGTCACGGACAGCCTTGGTTACTTATCTCTGAGCATCACATGTGCTGTCGTAGTCGAGGTAGATTAACGGATGGGACTGATCCATGGGCTGAACACAGCCCTTGGGACCCCCAACCTACCTCTCAGCACAACGGTACTAGTACACCTGCTTCTCCCCACTCACACGTGCAGCAGGCTGGGACAGATATAATCTCCTAACTGGTGTACCACCATCTCTCATTTGAAACGTAGCCCCTCTCACACTGGTATTCTACCCACAAGCAGTGACAATACGCGGAGGCATCTTTCTGAGGGTTGGCACTACCCCTGGTGATAGAGACCTTTCACTTACCAAGTGGCCAGGGGAGATCAGGGGGAGATGACTTGCATGTGTGCCAAGAACACCGGCCAAAAGTGCTTTAAATTGCATTCTATTAATGCAGTGCAGCCAGCTCCTCTGAACCAGTATAAAATATACAAGCCAGATCAACAAGATGACAGATCCTTCATCTTACTGCAGGCAGAAAAATCCACTCAGACTCTTCCTCGTGGTGCCTGGTGGTCCAGAAAGCAAACATGATGATTCACATCACACCGATTTGCTGTTGGGAGACCTCAGAGCTTACGGTAGGTCCTACTGATTTAATGCAGTGTGCAGCACTATCAAACCATTTCCCAGTGGCCTTGTGTAAGAGTTTGCTTGAGAACAGTGACTAGAGTTTTGAAACCACTTGCCTTAGCTATATTTCAGCCTGTGTCAAGCCATGAATCTTACTTGAATTGTGCCGGTATGTATGTGTAGACTCTCCTTCAGTGAACTCTCAGAGTATGGGCAGGAATCAACGCAGATACAAGGATTTAGGCTGTTTCTCAGACACGATGCTGCTCTGAATAACCATTATTCAATTACAACAGATCCACATCAGAGTAGTCTACGACCACCTAGAGAGAGGAAGATTTGACAGCCGCAGCCATCCCGCTGCAGAGCTGAAGAGGAATGCACTGCGTGCTGCGCACTAGAGCTGTATCACCGCTGAAGTTCCCTTTTCTCCTTTCTTTTAAACCCAGCAGAATAGCTAACTCTGTTTTGCTGGTTAATTAGGCAAGGCAGTAAGTTATGCTTGACAAATGGAGTAAGAAGTGGCTTTGGGCGACACCTCACAATATGACAAACTGTTTTCACTCCAGAGCACTTTCCTCCCTTCCTTCACTTCTCCGACCACCACTAGAGACCATTGCTAACGGCACAGATCCTCACCTGATGTAAAAGAGCAAAGCTCCGACTGCCTGACGCAAAGTCACCAGGACTGCACCAATTTACAGCAGCCGTGAATATCTATCATAGATATTTTCATGTCACCTTCCTATTAGTCGTCTGCATCTTTAGGACTTTGAGATCTCTGACTGCCAACAGACACCTGCTTAGGGCACAGACCACACTCTCCACATGGCACTGTTAGAAATGTTTGTTCCAGAATCTGTATGTGCCCAAGGGTATTTAATGAAGACTGGCAAGACTTGTAGACTCAGGAGACCATCATCCAAATGGAGGACAGGAGTCAGAGAACACTTGCCAGGTACACAACCCGCCGAGCTGCTCGAGGCTGGATGGCTGCACCAGCCACGAGTGCTGTCCTCCAACACACGTTACTGTGGTAGCATGCAAGGCCAGCTTGGGCTGCGTAGTCAGCGGTTTGGCCTATATTTTGTCATGGTTATAAAAAGACAGAGTTGAAAAAATGAGTCTGTGGTGCTTTTTTCCCCCCCAAACCTTGCAGATTCTTCTTTGGGAATGAGCAGCTGCAGGCAGGGGGCAGGAAACATCTGCACCAAGCCAGACACACGTTCACCAGCCCGTGGGTGGGGAACGCTGCCGTCCAGTAAGCAGCACAGCGGCAGCTGACATCTCAGGGCAGAGATCACACCTCAACCTGATCAAAGCAGAGGCATGTCAGAAACAGTGGCATGGCCAAAGGCTTCAATTTCTAATGCAGCTGTGAGACCAGCGTCGATCCAGAGATGTGAATATTATCCTTGGCCCATTCCTACACTCACTGCCTGTTGCACAGTCCAATGCACATCACTGCAAAGAAATATTCCCTAATCTTTCTGGTTTTCTTAACGCAGATTGTTTTTCACCTTAACATCAAACTACAGCCCTTAGAACCACTCTAAATAATTCATCATCTCCTTTGTTTTCACTCAAGTGAAACAAAGGCACCTCGCGTTCTCCTCTTCCTTACCTGGCTAGGTGCCCCACCTCTTCCAATACCCTCCAGTGGACTGCCCAGCCTACAGATGATGAATCACAGAATTAAAGAATGGCAGGGGTTGGAAGGGACCTCTGTGGGTCATCTAGTCCAACCCCCGTGCCGAAGCAGGGTAGGAAGACGGTGCAGGATATACCCTGACAGAGGAGAAGTCTGGAATTCTTGTGTGGGACACGGACAATGCTGCCTCACCTCCACTGCTGCCAAGATGCAACTTCTGTCCCTCTTCAGTCTCCACATACAAATACCTTTTATGTTCCCCACAGAAGAGCACTGAAGAAAAACGACCTGGTCAACAGTGCGTTGCTGCTGTTTCTTTTCATTGGTTTGTTCAAATTCCTTTAATTTGCTGTATTTTTCTGGTTTTGAAGAACTGAGAAACTTTACTTAGAGTGCTAAGAGCAGTAAGAAAGCAATTTTGTTGCAATTTTGCAATAGAAACGGGTAATGACTGCCATCCCGGTGTCCAGTACAATGCCACTTACTGCCAACCCATACAATAACAAATGTAAGACTCACACTAAAAGTCATAAAATCCTGCGCTCCTAGAGTCACATGGCAAGATGGGAATTTCATTTTGCATTTTTATGAAATGCACGCACCTTGCTCATATCCATGAAAATGTACAACAGTCCCGTAAGAAAAAAACAATTATGATGAAGGAGCTCACCAAGTAAATTTGTTACACCGTGAGTCATCAATTTTCACCCAGCCCCACTTCTCGTGTGCTTAACCCCTTTCATTAAACAACCACCTCTCACCAAGACCACTGCCAGCTATTGGGGCAGGCATAAGAAATACCAAATTCTATGCTGTAGCTCTTCTTACACACGTGACGGGAGCAGAAAATTGCAACAGCCTCTTCTGCATTACAAAACGTGAACTCATTATAGAACGAGTGTGCTATGATCTACTGGTGACAAATGAAGTTAATATAAAGCTTTGCAAGATCTCAGCTTTATTAACATCATTTAACTTCTCAGACCCTTAAAGGAGGCGTATGTGATGAACACAGCTGGGGGGACAGAATGGTTTTGGTTATGAAACCCTGGTGTGGTAGGGAAGAGAACAATTACAGGAGAAAGCCAGTAACTGTACAGCTTGGGAAGAGCAGAAAATACGAGGCCAAGGTGGCCAGTACTTTTTAACAGCTTAGATGTTTTGAGCTGGAGAGCATCACCAACGGATATCACTGGAGAAATTCCCAACTGCCAGTGGAAAGGGTCGGAACAGCTACTAAGCTACTAACAGAAATTAAGATAAAACCACCCAACGTCAATGCAAGCAGAAGTGCACCTACATGAGAGTATGAGAACCCAGTGAAATGCTGGAATGACACATACTTGCTGCCTTACCAAAATTGCTGTTAATTGTCCTACCCTATGCTAAAACTTTGCAGTAGACGCTCCTGAGGATCCAGTAGCAGCTCCCCTTCCAGAAAACTGTAAAAGGAGCAAGCACCCATGTGCACAAAGGGGAGATGTGGATTTTGGCTTCCAAACTGTGGCAACCAGATGTTGATAAAATAACATGATCTTTAACTCAGCACACACCTTATTTATCAAGATAAAACTTTCAGAAACAAGCACTGGAACAGTGCCACTACACACACACACTCTCTATAATGTTCCCACAGTCCAGTTAATTATACAGCTTAGTGGAAAAACCTTATTAATGTTATCTAGTTTATAGAAAGTATCCACACTTAGCAGTGAAACAACATTTTGTAAAAAACACTTGCCTGATTAGAAGTCTCTTCCCTTTTAGAGACGAAAGCAAGCTCTGAATTACAAATTTTGGCCGTTCTCAACCAATCATACAGCAACCAAAAATGAACATTCACAAGAATGAAGACAGAAGAATCAGAAATTAGCAGGACAGCATCATAAAAGATGGGTTATGTAAGGGTTTTACTTTTTATTTACAACAAATATATTACAGTAAAAAAGCTTAACATGGCTCATATTGTTGTTGTGTAAGGATGATACATATGCTTACATGAAACAGGTTTAATTTCCTTGGCACTAACTGAACCAAATGCAAGGATTCAACACAAAAATACGAAACAGAACATTTATTAGGCAAACCCTACATTAACTGTACACATCTGTTACTGGAGTTTTAATGCAATCCAAAGAATACAAACAAGCCATCAGGATGGCAAGAACTCTTTCGACGGACACATTTAACCCTCAAGACAAGGCTGTCTGGCATCATTTAAAAGTTGCTGTACTGAACACAGTGATTTTAAAGAAATGTCATGAAAATGCACTCACCATAGTGAAGAATCCCGTTATTTTCCTTATTTCTTTCATTTTTCACTCCCACAATACAGAAGTGTGAAAAAGCTGCATGGCAGACAAGCTGGATGCAACAGCTGGAGGGTTTTGCCTGTCAAGCTAAGTGGCTTGCAGCCAGAGACATGCTTTGTGCAGCAAAACCAATGGTACACAGCTTGTCTGGGTTCAGATAAGAAGATCTCAGAACAACAAATGTTGAAGCCTTATGAGCTCTCTTCATTATAATCAGAATCCTGAGAAAAGCAGCGTCTAAATTACTGCAAGTGAATTTAGGCTCACTTACATACAAAATTGTCCAGAAACATCAACAGTAGTAAACAGAGTTAATGCAGCGTTCATCTTTTTACATTTTAATGACTAGCTATAAAAACAGAAACTAGCATGTTTGAATCTCTTTACATTTCCTGAGCTTAGTTAAATCATTGGAACAGGCTGCCCAGGGAAGTGCTTGAGGCAGCATGCCTGCAGGTACTGAAAAGCTGTGTGGACGTGGCGTTTTGGGACACGGGATTGTGGTGGAGTTGGCAGTGTTGGGTTTGCAGCTGGAATCCATGATATTAAGGATCTTTTCCAACCTAAATAATTCTATGGTTCTACAATTCGATGACCAAACTTAAGGTTGCCCAGTGTGGAGTCAGGGGCTGGACTCAGCCACCCTCATGGGTCCCTTCCAACTCAGGATATTCTATGATTAGGAGATTCTGAGTGGCAGGCAGGTGATAACATCTCCAGAATGACGCATCGTGCAAGCTCCTGTGAAGAACATGATCTCCAGGCCAGCCTCAAGCAGTACACCAGGGCAGCTGTGGGTCGCTGAGCCGGGGTGGGGCCCGCCTGGACAAGGTCCTGTGCAGCCTGCTGTAGGTGACCCTGCTTCGGCAGGGGGGTTGGACCAGATGACTCACAGAGGTCCCTTCCAACCCCGAACATTCTGTGATTCTATGGCCGGCAGGGGAGCCTGTGATTCGCTAAGACGCCCGTGATGTCACAGGGGACGCGTCACAGTGGGGTGGATATCGAAGGGTACCAGCCAGCAGCACGGCCCCAGTCCAGCCTTGGCCAGCAGTGAGTACGCTTTCCAGGGGAGGCTGGGCTGGGTGAGGGCCGGGGCAGGAACGCGGGGCTCCGCGGCTGGGTTCTCAGCCTGCGTTGAGGGCCCAGGCGCTGGCGGGAGCGCCTTGGGCAGGGCACAGCGCTGGCAGCAGCGGGGCTGGGTGCCGGCCTTGCTGCCTCTCAGCTGCATCAGCCCCTCTCCTACCTGTCCCCAGCTCCCTGTGTCTCCTGTCCCCGCTCCTCCCTCCCAGATATACTGAACTCCTTCTCTCCCTCCTCCCGCAGACCATGGCAAAGTTCTTTGCTGGGCTTGTCTATCAGGCACACTTCGTTGGTGCGGAGCTGGACGAGGCTACGCGCATGCGCATGCAGCAGCGTGAGTACTATCTGAGCTGGAAAATGATTCAGATGCTGCAGGACCTGCAGGGGCAGAGGATCCAGCTGCAGACGATCCAGGAGCAGAGCGCCTTTGCCTGGGGAGCCCTGCTCTGCACTGCCTTGCAGCAATGGCAGTTCTGGGTCACTGCTGCAGTCCTGGTCCTCCTCTGCGAGCTCTGCTGGTGGTTCAGCAGAAGGAGCCATCAGCCAGCCAGCAGCAGCAAGCACAGTGGGTCCAGACGCCTTGAGAAGGAGGAGGAGGAAGGCTCATTACATATGGACAGCTTTCTGGATGAGTGCACGTCGTGGCCGCTGCCGAACGGGAAAGTAGCATGCAGGGTGATGGAAAACCCAGCGAAAGAGCTTCCCTGTGTCTGCAAAAGCTCTCCGGAGGAAAAGGAGGAAGGCTCATTACATATGGACAGCTTTCTGGATGAGTACACGTCGTGGCCGGTGCCGAAGAGGAAAGTAGCATGCAGGGTGGTGGAAAACCTGGCAAAAGAGCTTCTCCGTGTCTGCCAAAAGCTCTCCAACAACGACTTCATGCCGCGGCTGCAGGCACCTGTCGGGTTGGGCAGCTTCCAAGTCATGGATCCCCAAGGAGACAAGCATTATGTCTATCGCCTGCTTGTGCCCCTGGAGCCACCACCCGGGCACTCCTTCCACCTGGAGCTGAGCACCGAAGGCGAGATGCCGGTGAGGAACTCCCGCCTGCGTGTGCAGCTGGAGTGCACGTGCAGAGAGGATCGGCAGCCGGGGGACATGCTCTGCTTCCTCCACCACTCTGAGGACCAGCCGACGAGCATGCAGGAAGCCAGCCTCCTACAAACCCTCTGCACCGGCCCGTACCTCGACGTGCAGAAAACCACCTTGTGGCTCCAGGAGCTGATGAAAGCAGCCTGCACCCTTGTGCCTCACACGGACACTTACAAGCTAACGGTGCTGGCCTCCAGACGCTACTGCAGGATCAAGATGACCAGCATCTTCAAGAACTCCCGCTCCATTGAGCTGGTCTTGGGGATGCAGCACGGTGACTCGGACACATTTGTGTGCTTGAAGTAGGCGGAGGGCGGTCTTACCAGCAGCACGAGGTGGCCGAAGGCAGAGAGCGAGCCAACGAGAGAGCGCGAGGTGGCCGAAGAGTCTGCTCGCTGCAAGGAGGTTTGCGACAGAGACTGCGTTAGCACCCAGGCAGCAACCTCCCTCCTTCCTCAAGAGGCTCCATTCCCTGTGGGACCTTTACCCTGGGCAAAGATGCCAACACATGTTTCTTTGTTTGAAAGCTGCCTCTAAATACGCTGAGCCAAGACAGAACGGGGGCTGGATGCGCCGGCCATTCACTGTCCGGGAATAACTCCCTGCCCCAGCGAAGGGCACAAATTCCCCTTTTGCTTCCCCATCTCACTGGTGTGTCTGAAAATAGTAAGATCCATTAGCTGAAACTTCATTTACGCGCGTGACGTTCTTTATGCAGCATTTCTCCATCACATGTGGTTAGCAGAATCTTCTACATGGATGCAGGTATGTAGCTACTGAGTCCAGGTGTGCGAGCAGCCAGCGCTGGGCTCTAACGAGCTCCTGCCTTCCCATCTCCTCCCGTCAAGTCCTCCTCCTTGGTGGAACACCTCCACTGCTGGGGATGCCCCATTATGGATGTAAGCACTGCAGAGCACAAGCAGCTTTCAGGGAGAGCAGCAGGCAGGAGTTTCATCTCCAGCTCCATGTGACACTGTAACCCACGTGCTCTCTTTGGAAGAGACTCTTTCTAAAATGTACTTTAGTTTTAGAGGGTGGAGAAAGTTCACAGTCACCGTGACTCTGGGTCAAAAGAACTCCAGAGGCACTTAGAGCAGCCGCTTCTGGAGGGATCAGAGTACCCTGGGATTGTTCCTGGAGAGTTTCTGATGAGTCCAAACCGCAGCATACAGACACAGGCACCACACTGGTGGGCCAAGGACAAGAGAGATCCATCACATTCAGGATGTGGCTTAACTCGGCTCACATGAACTTCAGATTTCATTGATGGAGCACAAACATCTAGCAGATACAATCTACCCAACAAAATACATTTATCAGCCAAATAATATCAAGTCTGCTCCTAAAAAAGCACTCGCTCTTGCTCTACTTACATAATATGTCTTCTGCATGCTGCTGGGAGGGACTGAAGAGGTATAGAGGGCCACATGGCCCTTCTCCTCTTTGGTGATGACCACAGGTATGAGCATCAGCGTCACTCTGGCTGGCAGTAGCTAGAGAGCTTCCCAAGGCAGCTTCTTTTCCTGCCACGATTCACCCTCCCCAGTGGGAGGATTGATGGTGCTTTAGGGATGAGCGCTCCTCAGAAAGGTTAGGAAGGACGAGCTGACCAGGAGACACAGCTTAACAGAAACCACGTCGGCAAGATAAAATAACCATCTTTCCCTGGCATAAGAGAAGCCCGCAGCACTACAGCTTTCCTGATTGTCACCAGACACAGAAGGATGAAAACATCTTGGCTCCCGCAGCTGCAGTCATCAAGACCATGACCCAGAGCGCAGTGCAACTCCCACGGAGCCGAGAGCCTCGGAGCCCGCAGTGCCGAGGAAAGGCATCTCAGAGGCAAGAGGGTGGGACCTGGTAATAGGAGCCCCTATGCTCATGGCACGGTGAGAGCTGATGTATCTGGATGAGAAGGACCCGTCTGTTGACATTTTGGCGCGCAGAGGGCTGGAGCTCCACCATTATTCACGTAGCAGCGACTGTTCAAGGGTGGGATTTGAGCCATGAAAGTCAGACTGCTGCATAGTGACCTCTAATTTGCCCACAGAAAGTTAAATTACATTAAATTCAGCCAAAGCAGATGCTAGCTTATTTATTAAAAAGCTTAGCTTTTTCTTTCAACTAGTTCTAGAGACAGGCAGCTCTCAGGAGCAGACCTTCACTCCAACTCAGTCAGACAAGAGCAGTGCCGTAGAGACAGGCAGAGTGACTCTCGTGCAGCACCACCAGCTGCACCAAGACCTGGCTCTCCCTAGGGACGCCCAGCAAAGGCATGTGAGCACAGCATCGTCACCCACTTGCTCTCCACACTTCTTGCCTCACCCAGGGTCTCTCCCTCGTTCCACACAAACCGCATTGGACTTGCAGTGGAAGACGATTTGTTGCTGTCAACATTGCCTTCTATCATCACATCTTTTAAGAAATCTATGAATCGATTCATACATAGAAGTTTTCACTTCAGAGAAACAGATACTGCCCTGCAAACGTGTAACTTGTCATTAATTTTTGATAGGCTTGGGTAAGGAAGCTTGCATACAATAACAGGGTCATGTTGACAACACGGGTTGGAAATTTTTTCTCTCTTTTGGTTGTAGCATTGAGACAAGTAATGCTACTGTACTCATATAATCACCAGGCACATTTATCATTTTTACCTGTCCTTCTACCTGTCCTTCTATCCGCTCCCTTTCAACAGCATGCCTAAAAGCAGTGTCACACGAATAAGAGATGTGTCGCTTTCAGCCACACATACACAGTCTATTTTGTCTTTTTTCTTTTGTTCTCTGGAAACATTGCTCCCACTGATTTCATCTTCAAGCCATGACCCACCAAAATAAAAAAAATTCAGGTACAAACCCAAACTTCATTGCTGGGTGATGGGTCCATGTAAACTGACCAGAGCCAATGCCAACCTAAAGTTAGCTTTACAAAAGTAAGGATTGTTCAATTATATTTGCTGACCATAGACAGCTTCTTTCACTATTCACACAGTTTGAAGACTGAAGATTTGCTGAAAATAAGACGCAGTCCATGTCCTTCGGAAGTAAACGGAACTAATAGCCATCATCATCGTCCATATCACAGCCATAATCTGAAACACACAAAGTCATATAAAAATGCAAATATTCCAGCTAGATGGAAGATACAACAAAAGTATTGCTACTTTCAGGTTGTTTTCCTGCCGTGTAATGATGGTAAATTTTGCCTTAAGCAAGCATTTAAAAAAAATCATATATTTTCTCAGGGCTAAATAAAAAGTTCTTGCATATACTTTCCTCCATGAAATAAAATTATTTGCAAGTATCTATGTGTAAATATCTCTTCTCACTTGTCACTGGACCCTCATTTAGGAATACCTGGCACACAGATATGTGAAATACTTGGTTTAATTTAGAGGTTAAGGTGATCAATCCTGATTGTCACAAGCAATTTGGAACACGGTGGCTGATAAGCAGCAGCACACATTTACAAGTAGGCACGGTTCTCACTAGACATAGCCACCAAGAAGAAAGCTGGCTTGTTTATATTATTCATGGATTTATAAGCTGAAACTGCAAGGGTTCAGAGGTAGCTCAGAGTTCCCATCAACATCAAAGGAGTCCTGACCAACGCATCTGACTCAGATCTCCCGTATCTACTTACTCCTAGAGGAACGACTTCAAATTTTGCCCAGATTTTTCTACCCGGTGTTGTTTTCTTAAACAATGCTGAGCGCAAAGACTGTGCAATGTGTGTGTCAGAAGGCACGTCTGTGTGTTTCTAATGCACCAATTTCTCCTCTGTATGCTTCTGACCACAGTGAAACAGATATTTTCTGCTGTGAAGTCGAACTATTCCATATGAGCATTCAGTAAAGTTAACCTTTATATTCCAAATTCAATACAGTGCAAGGTTTCGTCCAAAGAGTCAAGCAAATGCTTGGAAGCAGAATTAAGTGTAATCTATAACAATTTGTGTAGAATGGGTGAAGTTCATCATCTGCAGTTCCTGCAGTGATTCCAGGCAGATGGGTCTAAAACCCACGAAGAAAGCGGTTAGAAAGGAGTTATTTGTTCTGCTGAGCAGCCCTGCACACCTGCGTTTGAATTCTGGGAATACTCTTTTCCTTTTTCTTCTTTTTTTTTAAACTCTGATTCTTCAGCTGTTGTCCAGAGCAGACAGGGAGTAGCAGAATGTTCTCAGAATGGTTTAAAAATAGTAACATTTACAAAGAAAAAAAGCTCAGTGACCTTTATTCTATTTTTGAGGGGGTGTTATTAATAAACATAGACCCGCCCCTCCCTGACACGGGTGCCTTTTCTTGGGAACATTATTCTAATAATAAATGCAGCCAACAAACTGTTTTTGCTACGGTTCAGCAATTATTTTCCAGTGGAGAAATCAATTTAAAAGCAACATACACTTTTGTGAAATGTATACATATTGTCCACGAAAGCTAAATTAATAGCACTGGAAAGATTTTTGCAGTAAATAACATTTCAGTAGGAAACTTATTCCCATCTTGGTTTTTCACAAGCCATAATTAGCAGCTCTCATTTTAAAAATACTTTTGTATATTTTCAAAGCTTAACTTCTAAGGGGAAGTTTTTAATAACAGATAAATGTAGATGTGTCCAGCTAGGAAAAACCACAGTGGAGAGGATACTGCCTTTTCCTGCCAGCAAAGAAACCTAATTAAATGAGCAGCTTTGTTGGGTAACCCCCAAAAATTAGCACACATCTGGGTACCATACAGCACACCGTACGCTACCAAGGCAATTTCTGTACTTGGTGAAGAACTCTTTCCTCCTAACGCTTTCCCCAGAAATAGAGTGCGATGATTTGTTGTGTTTTGAGCTGGACAGCCATGTCCCCAGGGCTCACGGACAATCTGGACGTGGCAGCAGCCCCAGCTGAGGAGGCAGGCAGGAGCAGGGTGGCTTGGCTCGGGAGGCAACGAGCCCTGAGCACTGCTGATGGAGGGGTCACTGACCCCCTAATTCCTCAGATCCACATTAATAAAGCTAATTCTGGAAAAGGCGTAACATCAGTTTGTTGTTGAGGAGCCCTCTTAGCCTAAAGCTTGAGATGCAAAGTTTTCTCAGGAGGACTCTCTAAGAAGGTCAGCTTTTGGACAAGCATGACTCCAGGCTTTCCCACAGGAATGGACAACACCAGAATGGCAGCAGGAACTCTGCATGGGACGAGCTGCTGGAGGACAGGGACAAGCAGGCGAATCCTGTCTCTCCTCAGCCCTGCAACAACGAGCCCCACAGCACCAGTGGACGCTAATTTAGACAGCAGCCCAGCTTACCGTTTCCTCCCATTAACTGCAAGGCGCTCATGCAGTGATCATCATCTTCTTCCATTTCTTCCTCTTCCACCTCTTCGTCAGGGTTGTAAGCTACCGGGCCACTCTCCACTAGCACAGCTGCTGGTTTTGCTGAGTCGGGGGCTTCTGCCTGTGCGTTTGGAAACACCATCTGCAAAAAAGAAGAGGGGACAATAAAGCAGCCCCTCCTTTTGTTCAATATTTGTACAAAACTTTAGCAGCTTCCAAACGATAGAGACAGGATAGCTGCAAGCCCCTGTCCAGAGCTAGAGCCTTAGCTGTTCTAGGGGACACGCAAGTTGCTCGAAGAAATGTTGCCCGAATGAAAGTCAGGCACAGACATCCAGGTTTCACATAATTCATAGCCAGGTAGCTGAAATGTCCAGAGGTGGTAACATCAGAACAAAGATCCTCTTGGAAGCACAAGGTAAGGAGAAATTTGGGAGTGAAGGCTCCTCAGTAGAGCTCTGCGGGAAAACTTACCACCTTTTCCTCATTGTGCTCCACTCACATCAGGCCTGTTACACAGCAACAATGTTATTGACACTTTAATGATAGCAAAAACGTACCCTTCAAATCAGGAAAAACCCAACATGTATTAGTTTTGACAGCTGTGGCTGGATTTATTTGGAGGCACAATGAGCTGTGGAACAAACAGCACTCTTTTAGACAGCACTCGATGTGATGGCAGAGCACTAGGTTGATAATTCACCCCAGCACCTGCAACATTACCTGCGGAATTCATCAGAATAATGATCCCCAAACACTAACTTGGGAATAGATGACTGACAGAACCCATTCCATACGTGCCCCTTCCCAGCTGCTCGAAGGTTAGGCAGGACACAGCAGGGAGGGAGAGAAAGGGCAATACCACAAGCAGAGAGAGGTGACTTTGGAGAAGGTAATACTGCCTCCGGTTCACTAACAACAGATCTGGGAATGGGGCAGGAACCAGCAATGTGGTCTGCCCCAGCACAGCCCAGGCTCTGGTCTCTCTGGAGCTCTCACTTTCATGGTGTGCTCAGCCTAGGACTCCACCTCCCCCTCTCATCCAGAGAAGAAACATCACAGGAGCTTCATCTCCACCAGCTTTGTAACAGGGCACTTTTCATCTCCGTTCTGTACTTGGAATATTTGGGGTTTGTAGACTAAGAGTCTGTGGCCCAAAAGGGACATCCCATCAGTGGCAAGTTGAGAACATCAAAGATTAACGCTACTTTGTCATGTAGCAATTTTGGGAAGGGAACACTTTACAGTACCTGTTACCAGTCAGCAGTTATCAGCACTGAGAGTCATCTCCCCTACTAGGAAAGATGGAAAACACTGGGACCACTTCCTTGGCAAGGACACTCCTCTGGTCCCTACCACAAGAAAAGTCCTACAGAGCTTTAGGTTTTAAATTACAGTACACAACTACGTACTGCTGCATCTTCTCCAATTCCGTCTGCAGTAAGTTCTGATTGGGCATTGTAATTTATTTTTATTTATTTATTTATAAATGCTTTTACTTGGGATGCAGTAACTCCCAGAATCCCTGTAACTCCAGGCACTTTAGAGATACACCATAAGAGAAAATCCCTGTACCAGAAAGTTGATAGTCTAATTATTCAAACATCAAAGCTGTTCCTGAACTTGTCACATACCATGCCAGCCAGCCTGAAGAATTTGCCTAAGTTTTTCAAAGTCACCTAAGGGTTTGCTCCAATAGCTCATTAATAGGGCAAAAGAAATCCATTAATTTTAATAGAAAATCAAATATTTAGATATTCAGATCACTCAAAGACAGGTTTTCATGATTTTTTAATGCTCAAATTAATCATATTATTTAGAGGAATTCCAGTTTATTTTATATTTCCTACCACTGCTTTTGCCTCTAGAGTGATCAAATTGAGTCCATCTAGGTTTTCAATATAAGCAGAAATAGACAGAACAGTTTGAGTTGAATCAGCATCATAATACATATCAGTTTATATGTTTAAAATTATCCATCTGCTCTGAAAAAGTGGGTGAATATAAAGGAGCTACAATTGAGTCATTATTTTTAAAAATTGCACCATGCTAATTAAAATGTGACCTTCTTCTAATTATCATGTCCACTTCCAGACTGCTATACTTCTAAAAATGTGCAGAGTTTTCTAATGAGCATAGCATAAGAAGTGAAAATGTATTTCCCCAGGCAGGATATCAAACTGTTTCTGAAAATCAATGGGTTTTAGTCATTTTAAAACTAAGGCACTTAAACAGAGCCTTTAAATAGAACTTCCTGAATTCACTTCCAGACATCCTGGACTGGAGTTTGGCATGTATCCTTATGTACGGATGTTTAACGCGCTCATCAAAGCATGTCAAACTACCCAAGCTAACGGGTTCACTTTCACAAGGGTGTCAGTGTCACTCATTTGTGGGAAAAACAAGAAGGAGAAATACCTGTGGCATATTAGCAACAGAATTTTTAGATGCGCAGTAGACAGTTATTATATGCAAGACGCATACGCCTAGTCTGTACGGTGTGAAAATACTAGTGAAAGAAAGCAGTTATCACCATGACTCTGATAATAATCACGATCCCTTCGGCAGAAAACGCAGGTGCACAAAGCCACCCAAGGAGGGTTTCTGGCGATGGCCAGTTACTAGCACTAATTTTTCTATGGCACTATAATATTTTCAAACTAAAAGCAAGCCCCAGAGTAAGCCATGCTGTATAGGGTAAGCTGTCACTCTGTGTTTCCTCACCGGTCTCCTGCAGAAGCCCAGCCCTCCCCTTGGGTCAGCACTCGATGCACAGAAGCGGCGCTTGGCATCGTCCTCCTCCACGGGCACGGTCCCCGTGCTGAGAAACAGGCACGAGCTCTGCCCTCTCCCACTCCTCCTACCCACTTGTTCAATATGTACATTTTTAGCTGCATGCAGGGAGTTCTCTCCTTTTTGCTGTATTATGAGGCTGTGCTAACGTTACTCATGGATAAGTAAGGGCAAACCTTGGTTAGAAAACAGGCGACCCCAGCTTTGCAGAGTTTGCAGTAACCAGCTCCTGGGCGGATCAGAGAGACAAGACTCTCATTTCTTTTGCCTGTATCTACCACATAACCAGAGCCGGGCTGAGAAACGTTTGTGGGAATTCCCAAACTCGAGCTGTTGCGCTAGGAGAAGTGCTGGGCTTTACATACCTCTTCAGTGGCAGCCTTTTTAGCGAGCTGTGTTGAAATCAAGGGTCTTAATCTGCAAAGAAGGAAAGAAGAAACGGTGAACATGAGAAAAGTTACACCACACACAAGAGTTCTGACACAGAGTATTCACTCTCCAAACTGTGAAAGCACTTTGCTTGTGTTATGTTGTGCAATTACTTTTTTAAAGATATAAGATAAAGAGCGGAGAGCCACAGACTCCACAATAATTAAGACACACGTTCCCTTGCAAGCGTCTGCCCCAGCTCAGGACAATAAGATGCCTGTCAACAAGCAGATCAACAAAACCTCATCTCAATCTGCAGCCCCAGCTCAGCCCAAAGGTGTTTGAAATAGGTGGTTTTGTCACATATTACAAAAGTCAAAAGACTCCACTGATTTTTTGGAAGAATGCAGACATGGCAAAAATGAGCCACACTGGGAAATACCCAGCACCGCTCTGCAACTAATTCCCTGTATCTGATGAAATACTGCGGACACCAGTAAGACTATACATGTAAGATATCATAATCATCCCAGGCAAAATTCTAACCTCCAGCTACAGAAACCATCATCAAAAACCAGGGGACCCTGCATACCTTGAATGAAAAATGACAGAAATTGAACATAAACATTTGTAAAAATTCTGCATCAGATACGAAGAAGACCTGCATATTTGGGGAGGAACGATGGATCAGTATTACTCTACAGCTAAGTGTTAAATATTGTTCTTTCTGAAAAGCATTTCATAGCCTGTTGTCTCCTTACTGCCATGAAGGCTGTTCTCAATCCATCATTTAGTGCTGCTTTCTGGTCTCTCCTCCTTATCTAGATGTATCTAGTCACAAAGAAGATGACTGGCTTGCTACTGAAACACTGCTCAGACAGCTCCTCAAGCACGTCTTTTAACTAAGTCTAGGCAAACAACTTAATGAATACCAAATTATGTCTCCAGAGATACAGTCTTTTATGATAAGCAGTATCTTTCTTCTCATTTTTCTATTAGTCATTCCTCTCAGTTAACACACATATACTGGTTGTTTCCCTACTTATTTATTTTAAATAATCAGCAGGAGAAAACAAAACCCCAGAGAATGAGCAGGGGAGACTCAGATTATTATCTCGGATGGAGAAGACAATATTAAAATACAAGATATTGGCTAAGCTCCAAAAAAGTTCAGAAACTGGTCATCTCTGAAATGCTTTGGAAGACCCAAATGGCATTTCAGCAACCAAAGTAGTCCAAGGTGCCTCCTTACAGTAGATCGAAACAAAAAGAAGCCATGGGAATGCTTCAGGAGCTGAACCACTGAATGATCGAGAATACATTATTCTGCTACAGACACTTGTCATATTTCATAATTATAAAAAAATTCAAGAAAGAGGTACTCTTGACCTACGTAAACTATCTATGCCTTACAAATCCCGTTGGACTTCTGGGCTTAGAGAGAATGTGTCTGAAGGCATGGACACACTCCTCTCTGTGTACCTGGCCTTCTCTTTCCTTTATCTAAGCTAAATTGTAGAGTTTTCACAGAATCATAGAATGGTTTGGGTTGGAGGGGACCTTTAAAGGCCATCTAGCCCAACCCCCCTGCAGTGAGCAGGGTCATCTTCAACCAGATCACGTTGCTCAGAGCCCCGTCCAACCAGACCTTAGACCTTTTTCCAGGCATGGGGCATCAACCACCTCTCTGGGCAACCTGTGCCAGTGTGTCACCACCCTCATCATAAACAATTTCTTCCTTCTTTCCTAAAATTTGAGACTACCTATCTACTGTCAATCACTGCTTTCCAAAAGTCACCCCGTTCAGATGCTTACAAACATACAGATGCAGCAAAGTCAAAAGGTTACGTAGCTGTGGGATGCTAATTACGAAACAGGTTGTATTTCATTGACGTGACTGGAAAAAAACAACACGGGCAAGAAATGAAGGACCTTTATTTTAAACCAGTAGTAGTGATTATTGCAATTAACATTGTACCAAAGATAGCACCTATTTCCTCCTGCTACCACAAGACATCAGACCTCCCTGGAGCACCCTGAAATCTTTCCTCCCCCCAGTTAAAATCAAGCTGTTGAGTAAGACTCACAAGGCAATCAGAAACTGCTGACATGTCTTCTAGAGCAAATTATACATGTGCTCACACAGTGAAGAAAACAATCACAGCTATAGGAAGCAAAGAGTAAACATTCCAGTTTCATTTTAATTAAAATGGTTCCATAATGAAAATAAAAAGATTCACGTCTATGAAAAGCCTATTTGCAAATTTTCATGCTAAATCCGAGAGCCCTTCTATATCATTTTTCAGCAGCGAGTGATTGTCTCATCCAAACTGAAATTAAAGCTGTATTTCTGTTCCATGATAATCGCTCGCAAAGCATACATCTTCATTACCAGAAATACAATGCTGCCATCCCATTTGGGCAACACAGTTTCTCTCTCAGCATAATCATAGAATCATAGAATCACAGAATCATAGATTCACAGATCTAATCATAAGATCATAAGATCGAATGCATCCAAAAGCAGCAGGGGGGATTCCGCTCTTGCTCTGGCTGTTGGGCACCTGCTGCAGTGCGGGTCGGAAGCGTGGGCTGAGCAGCCCAGCTCACTGCGTCTTGGTACTACGTGCTACCTACAGACATTAGCCACGAACAAGGAAAAAGGCAAAACCATTGCAAAGAGAGATCAAAACTAATTTCCCCTATGAAATAATGTCTTTGACTAAAAATATATAAAAGTTATAAATGTATAAAAACAGCATTTCATTTCTCTCCCTTAGCTCTCCTTCTGCCCATGGAGAACCCTACTATTACTGTACAAAACCATTTAGGAAGGTTTTATAGTGGGGTTTTGTTTTGTTTCTTAAATGCCCCAATGCCCTGACCTCCTTAAACCAGAGCAGCTGCTGCCACACCAGCCATATGGAGCAATAAATCACTGGCTGCCATGGCTACAGATATGGGCTCCTTCTGCTGTCTGGCTGCGCCACAGAGGGTGGAAAAAAGTGTCTTCATGGAAGAGCATGACTGCTTTCGAGGCTGGGATAGGTCTGAGTATTATCGATCAAAAAAGCAGCTTGAAAAAACAAGTAACTGAAGTATCTTACCCAATTTTTAACGTGCATTAATCAACCTCATCTGTAAAATGTTATCAAGAAGCACACGTGCACATACACACCATATGTGAAAAATACTGTCCATCAAAGTCCAGTTTGAATTCAGGGTTGCCAAGTTCCACAAACAACAATAACACCCTGCATTAAGATCCTGTCACACACCTGCCAAAGCACCAACAGCCTCTGTTGAAAATGTAATGTTGCACCTGGTTTTCCCAAGCATTTCAGTAGCTGTTCATTATTTATGACGATTTCTAGTTTGGGTGACTTTCGTTATGAACTTTGCAAATTCACACAGTACCTTGTGGGAGAGAGTAACGAAACAAGCAACTTTCTGAACATCAATGGGATCCGTAAAAGGGGAGAAAAAAAAACAAGATTTCACACAGCCCCAAGTGTTATATTCACATTTCAAACTACTTCAAAAATTACGCAGATCTACAAGTGCTCATGTCAGCCAACACACATAGCACTGGAAGCAGATAATCTTGACATGTTCGTGACAAAAACTAATGGCACGGTACACGGCATCAGGGCTGCTCCCTGCCGAATCTGCACCGCTCTCAGCTGAGATGTGCACAATAACGTCTAGGTTTGTCCTCCAGCTTAACAATTTAAAAGAAGACTCAATATAATAGCTCTTGACAGGACTGAGATCACACAGACTCAACTTTCAAAGTGAGCAAATTCTCTGAAAAACAAGCTGGCTGTGACAAACAACTGTTTTTATTTTGCTTATTATTTAATAACAAAAGATTACACAGCGCAGCACATAAAACAGAAAAAGCACTGCGAGGCAATAAAACCACCTCGCTCGCATCAGGCTGTTTGCCCACCGAAAAGGTTTACGATACCATAACAATCTCCTCAGTGCAATCCCGCAAGTAATTTGGAAACTCATCCAAACCTCTGTTTCTTACTGAATTTTAATTCAATCCATCCAAGTAGGGAACATCTCATTGCTGCTTACTGCCCATACTAATTTTATACGCGGATGATCCCAGAATATGCGATGGAAAGCAGAGACACAACAGAGCCCACAGCCACAAGCCTGCAGTATAATTATGCAGGTCATCTAAGACAAACGCCCATAAACCTACATATCCACACCACAGGCCTTTCCTACGTGTGCCACTTCAGTGACAGAAAAAGCTGTTGAGCAACAATTTGGGGAGCGACCGGTCAGGTTCTCGACGCTGGTTGAGATCCTCCTCCCACCTGAGGCCAGATGCTTGTGCCTCAGGAGGTCAGTTTACCAGACATCTGCGTGCGAAGGAAATTAATATAAATGTTTACCCTAGCTAAGCGTGTCCTTTAATTAGGTCCTGTCAATGTTATCCTTACCGGAAAGCTGGGATTTACCTCTCTGCAAGGATTTAATGCTCTTGTTGGAAACACAGCCGCATCAGAAAATACCGACCCACCATTCTGCCATTCGGTCAGTAGAAGGGGTGACCCTCCCGGACTCAGACCACTGCTCTTATGCAGAGGGCAAAACACAGACTGCAATTCCAGCCGTGACCCCGGAGCACTTCGGGGTTTGCTCATCCAGCTGTGGATCCCACCGTCTCCTACAACTGCTTCTGGCCGAGAGCTGGGTGCTCGCAAGAGTGAGACTAGAGTTTAGATTAGATATAAGGAAAAAGGAAGAGTTTAGACTAGATATAAGGAAGAAATTTTCTACGGTAAGGGTGGTGAAACACTGGCACAGGTTGCCAGAGAGGTAGTGGAGGCCCCATCCCTGGAAACATTCAAGGCCAGGTTGGACAGCACTCTGAGCAAACTGGTCTAGTTGAAGATGTCCCTGCTCACTGCAGGGGGGCTGGGTTAGATGACCTCTAAAGGTCCCTTCCAACCCAAAGCATTCTATTATTCTATGATTTTAAGAGCTGTTCCCTTCCTGCAGAGGAAACCAAGGCGTGTGTCCAAGGCCATGACTGGTTGTGACAGCAATGAATGACGGCATGATGCCTTGAGGACAGGGGCTGCGGTGTAAGGGTGCACTGTGGCACACCAAAAGAAGTCCAGATACAACCACAGACAACATCGTGCTCTGCAGAAAGACAAAGAGTCTCTGATGCTCACACCTTGAAACCACGTGTGCCTGAATGTGAGGCAAGCAGGTATTTCTGGCTTTATGAAGGCCAGGCTGCCCAGCCCTCTGCCCAGCCCAGCTTACTATCAGTATGAAGGAGACTCCCTAAATCACTTTCCCCAGTGACAGAGCTGCAGACACCCCAAACAACGGCCAAAAGACACCAGCTGAAGGGCACATTGACATTGCAATGAGCTCAGCTCACGCACAGTGAGGTCCCTGGGAGCTGGTTATCCCCAATGCTGCCAGCTGCACAGATGTGACTGACGGAGCAGCAGGCAGTGTCTGAGCCCTGTTAGGTACTACCCTACCAGATACCTGGGCATCAGGACGAGGACGCACTGAGCACTACCTCAGCCAGCTACTTCTAACTCTGCTCCAACACGCCTGCGTGAACTCCACCAACAGAGTCCATGGTTTCCTCCTGTTTCCAAGAAAGTAACGCTACAGAAAGAGCCATTTCAAGCACAAACAAAGCAAAGTTGAAGTGACAACAAAAACTAGAGAGAAATGAGAAATTGTTCCCACTTCTGATTCCCACTCAGTCCTCTTTCATGCTGGATCAGAGGAGCTTTGCTTTCATCAGCGCAGCATCAGACAACGCAGCGCTGAGAACATCTTCAGCGCTAATGAGATCGGCCTCTTCTAGCAAATGCCCAGGCTGAAGTATCTAGGGACCAAAGCTCACAGGACTAAACTGGCAAAAAATAAGAACCTCTGTCATTCACTACAGGATATATTTATCAGTGAGGAACTAAGCACCTACGTCAGTCACCGATACGCTTTTGAAAAGTGGGAACTTTGCTCTTGTACAGTGAACCAAACACCTATTTCAGGCTTTTCAGCGAGGGGCAGAGGCCACGATCTCTGTCTTTAAGGACCCAGCTCAGAGCAGGCAAAATTTTTCTGCGTAGCTGCAGCACTCGTTCCTCAATTAGATGCTATAAAATAGCAACTTGCTGTTCTTTCCACTGACTAAACCAAAAGATTTTCAATAGCAAAAATGAAAAGAACGAAACCTAAGACCACCTTATTGGGACCAAATGAAATTATGCTACTGCAGCAGATCCAAAACAATCTCTGCACATATCTGCTTCTAAAGGAAATTGCTGCAGACCATGGGAAATTACAATTGCTCCAGGACAAGCAAGGCTGACTGATCTAATATTTCTGGTCGACACACCTTCATCCTGAGCTTGTCAATAAAGATACTGATGAGCTCATCTCTCCACAGGTCAGGAAAATGTTAGTTGAAAATATGTTATTCTTTTCACCGTGGAAATTTTTCCAGATGAAATGATGGCAGCAAGGCAAATCTGCACCTTGCTGGGAAAAGCTACTTAAAATAAGGAAGCTATGAAGCATTCTAATGAAGGTAAATGAGTAATCATGATGGTCTCAGTTAAGCAAGTCTAATGACAATGTCACTTTTAAAACATGGATGTGAGACAACTCATGTGGTGACGATCCAAATAGGTCTAACTATCTTGTAGCACAGTAACAGTGCAGAATGCATCTGTTATGGCAGAAAGCACCATTATTAGCAGACAAGGCAAACATAAATCACTTTGAAATCATGCTTGGAACTATAGTAACAGAAATGAAATTTAAAAAGCTAAATGAACACATTATCATCCAAACAGAAAGGTCGTTCTGTTGAAAAGTTCTCAGCAGTAGCACTGCCGTCTCTGCCTCTGGTACAAATATATTTTTCTAGACTCACGCACGGAGGATTACAGATATTTACTTTTGGACGGGTGTTTTGATCAATCTCAACCTCATAAAAACAGCTAATGAGGCAAAAGATGAAAAGAAAAACGTCTTAGTAACCTGCAGCTTCTGAGAACAATCCACTGAGATTGTTATACCCAAAGGTGATGCCAGATTTATCATTATATCTCCCCCACTGACACTGTAAGGACAAAAATCATGCTAGGCAAAATACCAACTCACCTCTTCCACCACCTCTGATAGCATACACCACTGTGCAAATCAAGTTTCTCTCATCCGATTATGCAGCCAAAACTAGTCTTTCAAAATTCAGGTAACTATAGATTCATACAAGTAATCCATCAAGGAATAAAGATGGATGACACATTTTTTTTTTTCCCCTTGTTTCTGGTCTATTATACATTAAAGAGCAATTTCACTGCCAGCCATCTGGAAATCAATGTATTCCAAGCTTTATTTTATGATTATCCCTTCGTAACTCATTTCTAATTATAAGCAATAAATCATTCCTTCTTGCTTGTAATTTATAACAGCCAATTAAGGCAAATCTCTTATTTAAATAGCAAATCTAGCTTTAAAACATCACATATTTGGAGGTATGCACAGAACATCTAATCAAGCAGCCCAATGGTAGAAGGCTGATTTAACATGGCGTTTGCAGCCACCGAGGAGACGCGTGTGGAAGAACCCGCTCTCCCCCACGCCGCGGGTACACCAGGACTTTCCATATCCAAAAGCGCAGGTCTCATCTGTCTGATTTAACACAGAAGAGATTGATATGTAGCAATACGGGAGCCAGGACACACCTCAGGGAAGTCTGGTGTCAAGGTTTCCCTCTACCGTATCGGGAAATGAATAAAGAGGCTGTAACAGGAGAAGAAGCTGCAGGCTGGTCTGGTAAGAAGCTTTGGATGTTTTCTAATCTCATTTTAGGAATTAATGGTGAAAGAACACGGCTCTAAATTTAATACTTAAAGAAAACAACCCAAGCAGCTTTTCCCGTGCCTGGATTTGCATCCAAGCCAGGGACTGGCCTCCTCCCAAGCCGAGGGAGCCCACCGCCCGCCGTCCTCCTGGCTACTCCCTGCCCCGCGAGGTTCTGCCGGCACTGGCAGCGTGGCACTCAGCCCTCTCTCGGGTCACTCCTCCCCGTCCCGCATGGCCAGGAGAGGATCAGGCAAAACAAAGCAGCAAAATGGTCTGCAAAGAAAAGGTGTCATCAGATAAATCCAGAATATTCCTTCAGGGAGAAGTCTTTAATGGTGGTTTCCTATGATGACTCTACCAACAGAAGAATAGCAAAGAAATGTAGTGGAGGATGTCGGACAGGACAAACCAGGGTGGGTCCAAAAGCCCTGGCATGGACACAGAGAAGTTTTTACTTATATTTGTTCTTCAGTGTAGGTCTGAGTAACAGGCATGTGAGCGCCAACACAAGAGAGAGGCTTCTTATAAATAGCTCTGCTGGGATTTGTCCGTTAGAAAAAACAACTCACTCTTGTCAGAAAAGTATTTGATACAATTTTGGATGCAGAATTTATTACATGAGAAACTGATCTCAAGAACGTGGAAGTGGTTCCCACTGAGATTTTATTCGGTCATCACACAGCTCAAGTCTGTTCCAGCTTCACATCGTGTCATCTGGTAAGCGTTTACAGTAGGAATCAAGGGAACTGGATTTGGAAAAAATCCATCATAACTGACCTAAATCTGATCTGACCTGAATAATCAAACTAATACCAAATTCAAAAATGGCTGGATAGAAGCAAGCAGAGGGAATTCATCAGCTGCAGGAGTCACCTCATGAGTTTCCCTTTCTCAGCCACATGAGTGCTATGCACCCCACTCGGCTTTTCTTCCCAAAGAGTGGTGGTGACGGAGGCTACGCGAGCATCCCCTTGTACCAAAGGTGTTGGAAGCCAGAGCCATGGGCGCTGCAGGCTCTGCTGTGCTCCCTTTCCTTTCCAGACACCATGCCTTCCTCAGGGAGCTGCACTTGGAAGTGGGGAACAGAAGACAGCAAGTAAATAAGAAAACCCAAAGAGACCACGCTGGAAGGGCAGCGGCGACCACGTTAGCACCTCCTGGCCTTGCCTTCGCCATGCCGTCACCCGGTGTCACCCCAGAGAGCAGCCTCGGCCGGCGCAGTGCTGGGCGCGCGGTGCTGCCGCAGCCATCCCAGTGCGGGTAACGCCGCGTTCGACACGCGGCCACGCCAGCCCACCTTGCAGCCGCGTGGCACGGTCACAACCTGTCTTGTCATCGAGGCTCACCCGCGTCGCTGCTTCAGGGCCTTGGGGGGTTACACTGCCAGCATCGCTTTATTCCTAAAGCAACTGAGCTGGAGACATCTAAGCAAGCCTCCATAGATGGAGCTCTGAGCAACCTGGTCTAGTGGAAGACGTCCCTGCTCATGGCAGGGGGGCTGGAACCAGATGATCTTTAAGGTCCCTTCCAACCCAAACCATTCTGTGATTCTATGGATCGTTACTTATGCAGACCTTGCAGTGATGTGTTCAACAAAAAGTTTCACCCCTTTCAAGACTCCTTATCATCTTTTTATGAGAGATCTACATATTATTTCTTAGTCTTCTCAAAACACAAAGCTCAGAGGCATCTTAACAACTGGCTTACTCTCTCAGTAGCGAGAATGAAACAATCCGAAGAAAACTCAAAAATCGCTAGTTGGATGTTGATGAAACTTGGGCGATATTTCTGGCAAAAACTTTGGATGAGCATGCAACAAAAAAGCCCGCATAAAACTGTAAAGGGAGCGAGAAATGGACACCAAAGCCTATAAATTTAATTTTGAAAATAAGGCGTCGTTCCTATTTTGCCTGTGGATGTGTATCTTCCCCATATAAAGTTTTAAAAGCTTTATATAAACTATACTTCTAAGCAAGCTTGTAATTAGCTAGGGGCAGGCCTGGCTCTAATTATAACTTGTAGAGACACACATTATGGAAATACTTAGCTAATAACCACAGCGAAGCTCTGTTGATGGCTGAAGTCAGGCTGGCATGTGGGTGCCGTGTAACCACCTGAGTGCTTTGCCTTGTGCGGACTGGGCTCTCTCGGGAAGCCAGAAGGACCAGTCTGTCAGGGCTTCCTCCCATCTCCGCCATACAGCCCACGCTGCCACCCATGCCACGGTGCCCTGCCCACCTGCATCTGGCTTCCCTGCTCCGTACCAGTACGCTGTGGGGTATCTGCTCTTACCTCACCAGGGGATGCCGATACCAAAGGCACGAGGGAATCTGACAGAGCGAGCCGAAATTGCACCTTTTCAGCAGCAGGCAAGATCAGACTGCATCCAGTGCGTGAATCGGTCAGATGTCGGCATACGTGTGACCATGTAACGTTAATCTGTATGGCCTTTTTCAGTTATAACGAAGTTGAAGCCACATCTCATCACAAAAAGCCAACAGGATGCTCTGCTAGAAGAATGTCCCTCCAAGTCAAAGTTCACGTAAATCTGCAAGGTCATAGAGCTCTCTCGCAACTTTGGATCCAACCTCTATTGACATAAGAAAGGTGCAGAAAGGAAAATGCACCCTTTTATCCCAACCCTGGAAGCTGCTTGCATGGCAATCTCTACTTGGGTATAAGCATGCATGGATAATAAAGTGCAAAAACAGCGCAAATCACTGGGAAAATGGCTATTTACCACTGCATACAACCCAAGTTTAAAAGATGCACTGCTACACACTGCGGGTGCCTGCTCACACATACTGTTACGTACCAGCGAATCACTGACCCGGGTCACAGAAGTCGTTCACATTATAGAAAGTCTATCTCCTTCGCAATGCATTTGGTACAGATTAATAGGTGAGTATAAAAATGCAGCCACGTTTTCTTATGGGAAGCAAAATCCAAATGGAAACATTCTGAGTGAAAACAAAACTAATTGCTGTTTTAAAATCTGTGCACAATACATGCAACTCCATTCAAGAAAGGACACTGCTTCTGATGTGGGGAGCAGACAGCACCATCTTCTCCACTGTCTTGAGCAAGCTCCACGTTGCATGTCTGTAATTAAGTTAGGTTAGCTATTGCAGGGGATCCTACATGTAAAACAGACCCACTTAACAGTGGTTTGCTTTAATACAACATAATACTAGTGCTAACAGATACAAATTAACCAATATAAACCTCATTCAAACTGCAGGGGAGATGCCTCTCGCAGCCTCTCATGCTGGTTTAACTGGATCAATTAGAAAACCCCTCCAGGCGAAGCCCGTGCGGCCCGCAGCCAGCTGCACGGGGCCGGTGAATGGGGCAGCTCTGCTTGGGCCACCAGTCCTCATCTGGCTTCATCACAACAAGCCAGGTCAGCCTTAAGGGACCTTTACTAACTATTACCTTCGAAATTGCTGGAGTTTTCGAAACCGGTTAAAGGGCACTTGCAAAAGCAGGTCAGCCGGCAGATCTGAGGGATGGAGAGAAGCGGCTGAGTTCAGCTGGGAAGACGTCTCCCTGACCTTGGCTTACTGCCCACCCAGATGGCTCCCGATGCCTCCTCTCCACCCAGCCCTCACCTGCACGGGTGGAAGGCTGACCCCAATTTTCAACATTCAGATAGACAAAACCTCTGTAACCGGGAATCAGTCACTCCTCGTCAAAGGAAAACACAGCAAAACCCATGTGACAAGTTCTGTTTAAAAAACCTTAATCCACCTCATTTTTTTACCCATCCTTTCCAAGAAATTGTGGCCCTCGGTGCTTAGTTCTTCGGCCACCAAAAATCCAGCTTCTGAGAAAGGTCAACGTAAAAGCCAGGCAAGCGATTCCTACTGCCGAACAACGCCCTTCCCTCCACTTCACTGCAGCTACAGAAGATGTGCTAAATCAAAAATTACTGCAGCTACAAGGCTCCATCCGAAAAAACTGCTCATGCACATCCTCAGCTCTGTGTACACGGAAATACTGACAGCTCTCACGGCTGCGGCTGCCTTTCAGCACTGCCCGGCTCCCTTGGACTTGTGCAGCTGCCCACAAAATCGGGCCATCCTTGAAGGAGTCCCATATACGCTGCGCCATATCACTGTTACTAAGATATGGGCTGTGAACGGTAAAAGGAGTTCAACTGACTGAGAAATGTGCAAATACCACAATAAATAGATACTTATACACTGCCTTCCTGATATAAAATTCATCTTTCCCATTCTACCATTCATCTTTTGTCACCGTATGCTGTTAAGTTTTTCAGACAATTTTTGACACACAACAGATTTTAGTACAACTCCAGTGAGAATGAGCAAGACATGAAACACTATCCACCTCAAGTAAATCCCTGCTTCTTTCTTTGTACCTAGGAGAGCTTGCATTTGAACCCCGTTGTGAAATAACAACTGTATTGAACAGAGAAGACAGTAAAATCCCACTGTAGTTTAAATCCTTCTAAATACTAACCTGTGTTTGAAGATACATAAAAAAATATACTTTCAGGTTAATCTTCTGCTTTTTTTTTTTATTTTGAACTTCAACTCCTTGCATTAAAAATTCACAGAAAACAAACCAATATTCCTCCAAGACCTGAACTACTTAAAGTTAAGCGCTAGGAAGTATTGTGAGCCTTGGTATGCAGGGACCCTTTCTAGGCTCTGTGCTGCCCGCATCCCTCTCCGCAGCGACGGGGCTCCCCGCCGTACACAAAGAGAAGGCTGGCTGGCCTGAAGTCACAGCTTCAAAGACCGGGAGCACAAAATTTGCCAACTCACTCGGCCGTTCAAGCAAATGTCAACTGAAACAAAAGCACGCCGAGGAAAGTTGCTACCGAACGCCATGCTGGGAAAATAACGTGGATTTGTATCGATGATCAACTTAGCTTTAACTAAGCCTAACGAGGAACTTCGCTTTTGTTCTTCTTCATCACCATGCTCGTTTTGGCTCTCTAACTTCGAAAAGGCATTTCTGAAGCATCAGTTAAGCAAGAAACCTCTAATTTAAGAAAACCAGTGACACCCACCCCCCTTTTTTTTAAGAAAATTTAGTCTCGAATCATCAAGTTTAGATTTCTTACATTCTGTACTCAGTCAAAATACGCGGCAAATGCCTAAGAAGTGCTTGGCCCCAGCGAGACAACAGTCTGCACAGGCTCAGTGCAGTACGTGTCTCCTTTCAGCTGGTTCATCTCCACACGCTGCATTTCCTTTATCAGCACTACAGCATCTTTTCAGTTCGCCTTAGTTTTTCTGTGTCTACAAAGTATCGTGGGAACATCAACACTTGGCAACGTAACGTTTGGGTTTTTAGCACGACACCACAGATCTCCGTGCTACTTCGCTCGGCTGGTTAGTAAAATGTTACAGAAAATAAATAGATGCATAAAGTTAATTTTTAATGCAATGTAAGTGCCATATTGTAACGTAAACACTTTACACTGCATTTTTAGGGAAAAAGCTTTTCAGAGTAAACCGTTTTAAAGGGATTAAATCAAATTTAAACAGATGCACGACAGACTTACTTTTGGAAATTAGTTTGGTAGCAATTTATGACCTTTTGACGTGAACTTTCACAGTCATTCTTAGAGCAAGACTGTATTAGTTCAGAAGTGCAATGTTTTTCCTGGCCTCAATGGGGAAATTACAGCTGAAGCTCCTCTAAGGTTTTTGTTACCTCTAGGCTTCCGAATATCAGTATCTTATTTGAAAATCTTCAAAGATGAACAAGAAAGCAGCACGGACCTCCGGTTTCTTCAGAAACAAAACACATGCTTCTACCATGAACCTGCTCTACACAAAGGTGCTAAAAACAATAGCCAACAATGGCAGAAGTTGATCCACCCAACACCAAACTCATTTATTGCCTCTGCACCTTCCCACTCTATCGTGATGTCCACGCAAGCAGTCCCAACATCCAGATTCCCCACCCACCTCACAGGACAAAAGTGAAAAAGCACACTTCAGAAACGGCATATGAGTGACACGGTATTTTTACCAAATGGCAGCACCACGCAGAGAGCCTTGGAGCCGATGCCTCTCATCTCTCGACAAAAGAAATTCGGGGAAGTCACTGAGCGAGTGCTGTCCCAGCGGTTGCAGCCAGGGCTCCTGCCCCATCAGTCCTCCTGGCAGCACAACAAGCGTGTTTGGCAAAACCCTCCCTCATCTGCCGTACACCAATCCCTGCAATGCCCCCGTGGCCCCCGTTAACAGCTGACAGCATTTCATGCACGTCAGCTCAGACACAGAATCATGCCTAAAGGGTGTTACAGCTCCCAGGAAGCCCAGGAGATGGGATCACCAAACCCTTTCCTGTAGGCATCACCTAAGCGACTTCTCCAAGATGATGCAGGAGATGCCAGGCTGATGCTGACCCACGGAACCTGGCTCCATCCTCCTCTCATTTTCCAGTATTCCAAAGAGGACTCTGCCAGACTCTCCCCAGCTTTAGCAACAGCACGACAGACCCAACCAAAGCCGATTGCTCCCAAATGCTGGCATTCGCCTTGGCCAGAAAGCAAGTCCAGGTATGGACTCTCTCGCATGACCAACATTTTTGCAGACCAGCTTTGGCTTTCCTTTCATGTACACATTCCAAAATCACAGTTTAGGTAAAACGATGTGCAAGTCCCTCACCCTTTTTAAAGGATAACAACGTTGTAAGTTGACTGGGTGCCTTTAGGAGCAAGAGCTAAAAAGTTCAGGCTCTACACGTCAAACTGCAACACAAAGTTGGCTTCAGTTCTGACATGAATAGCGTGCAAGCCCCACATTTATTAAAAGCAGATGAAACAAGTTCCCATTCTTTTTGAATAGCAGAACTACTGAAGAGACCTGGTCGAGTTGAGCACAGCAGGAGTTTTAGTTGTCTATCACCACACGTTTAAACACTTGAGGACTTTGCAATAAATGCTGAACTGAATTCACCATCAAAAGACAAAATCCATGTTCTATCTGCCAAAATCTTTAGCAGCCTAAACAGAAAATGTCACAATTGATTTTCAGCAATGGTATAGAAATAAAAAACAACATTTTCAAGTCTTTAGGGGATAGATAGATAGACAGATAAACAGCGTGACAGACAGATGGATTTATTGCTATAGGTAATTTTTCACTCCTCCTAAGCAAAAAATCAGACTTCAAATGGATTGCTAGAGCTAAACAGATTAAGAAAAAAACCCAAGTAATGAGTAACTTTATTTTTAAATTCTCTGGTCTGTCAGAACCCTCAGCCTAGAGGTATGAAGTGAACAGCGTTTTTTTCCAAAGCACTACTGTTTTATTTGCATTAAGGTTAAAGAGCTTCCTCTCTCCTTGACTGGTGTCAGATGTAATAAAACAAAAACATTTGAAAGGAGAAAAAAAAAACCCACCCTGAGCTATTAAAAGTGCTGGTTGGGAGGCTCTTTTACTCCCTCTCCATTTCTCTGACAAAGGCATAAATTACCTTTAGGCTCACTTTGCACCCACAGAACCGCTGTCGGGGGTAGGTCCTGCAGAGCCTCCTAAAGCCCCGAGCCCCCTTGCTCCTCAGCTGGCTCCAGCTCTCGCTGGCCAGGAGACACATTTTTCTGTGGGACAAGGCAGCCCCGGTGTATGCACAGATTCTCTCTTCTCTCTAAATTTAGCAGGCTTTTTAATACTCCAGATTTAAACAGTGCAGTGAAATACAGAGAGAAAGAAGCGCAAGCCGATGTCCGTAAACTCTCAAGGTTGACTGCAAGCATTTACCAAACATACGATATTGGCAAGCAGCGGCGGCTGCCGAGCTGATAAGCTGTCTACAGTGCTTACAGGCAGGCTCCCATATTTAGAAGGACTGAGAAATGAGCAACTTTATAATACTGCTACAAGGGAATTAATGCTAATATTAGAAAAAGGAGTTTGAATAATCAGGCTTTGCAAAATGCGGTCCTACTAAGCAGCAAGCTGGACCACTTTCAAAATTACCAAGTAACCTGTTTTCATATAACCTATTCGACATGAAAAATGACCTGGATCCAGGACCATGGTAAATCAGATTTTAGCTTCCCCTTCTGCATGCTGCACTAAACAGAAATGGTCAAAGTAACTGTTCCTACTTCAGATGGTAAAAATTCTGTGAGAACGGCAGCTGGTACAGGGAAATAATTTGCTGAAGATTTGTTTCTTTAAGACTAAACCCGCTTTAACAGGGTCAACAGAAGCAACGGTGGAAGAGGTCAAGGCAACTCCCCTTCGCACCGGGGTGGCTGCGGCAGTTCCCAGGCGCTTCCCCTCCATCACAGGCTGTGCTTTCGGCTGCCCCTCACCCCACGGAGCCTGTGACAGCTGAACTCCTGCAGGAGACACAAACCGGCCCCGGTGATTTACAGACTTCTTTTAAGATGTTTTCAAACCCTATTGCACTTCTACCTGTGTTGAAAAAAAGTCTGAGGGTGCTGACTCTTGCACAGGGGGATGAAACGGGGCCAGCCCAGCGTCATCCTCTCGCCCATTACTGGCTGGGATGTGCGGCACCTCTGCTTAGACGTGGTCTAAGGTCACCTCAAGCTACAGAGGACCCACAGGAGCGCGTATTCACCATCACCATTTATCTCTCTCTTCAAGCCCATCACTGCCTTAAGGAACAAATTCAGACTTAATCTAATCAGATACAGCTCCAAAAAGAGACAAGGATATTCACTTGTCACTTGAATATCTGGCCCTCAATCTGTATTTTGACTACGCTGTCTTCAAACATGGCACTCAACCTTACCGCCACCAAGACTCTCCTTCTGCCGCCCCACTGACATTAGCCTTTCCTCAGTTTCAGCCGAGTTCTGCCATGCCCTATGCTGCGGTTTCCCTCCTCTACGCTCAGGCGCTGACGTATGCGTAGGCTCCCACCATCACACTGCGGACAGCGTTTCAGCTTTTCCTCCAGATCATCACCATTTTGTTTCTTGCTGAAATCACCCTAATGACTCCAGTTCTCTCATCCTCAGCAGCGAAAGGCTCTCCAAGACAAGCCTAATGCCTCCCTAATCTGTCACGTACTGCTTCTCCAATGCGTGGCCCAAATTGGTCTTTTTGTAGAGCCTCATATCTAATTTGCAGTCCACTGTCTCTCTATCTCTTTCAGCCTTATGGCTTTTACAGCTTCTGCTCCCCTGTATGTCTGCATTTCAGATTGTATTTCTTCGGATGCATTAGCCTGGAGTTTTTCCAAGATGCTCTTTTTTTGTTTATTACACTCAGTTATATTTTCTTCTTAGTGGCACTGCTTTGCACAGCCGTTTACAGGCGTCTTTGCTGTATGACTCACTTTATTGTCTCCTGCAGATTTCATTAGCACAGTATTCCATCTCATTATGAAGTCGGACTGGATTTCACACATTGTTCGAGCTTTCCACAAAATATCTTCTTGCAAGTTAGCACTGTCCTCACTGTCTGCTCAGGCAGACACGGTACTCCTCGAACGGAAAGAGGACGGGGGTAAGAGAATCTGCCATTTAGTCCAAGTTTCCTGAAGCACTACGAGAAAAATGCTAATGGCGTTAAAGAAGCAGGGTGTGTTAACACCATTAGCTCCTGGAAGATTTTGTTTTTTCCCATGACCTGTTTTGTTAGGTATTTGAAGGTAACTCCTGCCAGGAACAGATGGTGTTCAAGCAGACAACTGGCGAGGGATCTAGAAGAGTGCACTGAGAAGGCGGTGTGCGTAAGGCTGGCCAGTCATCCAAAACCCGGTATGAATACAACAGGAGCTGCCAAAAGGCATTGTTTCTGGAAGAAAACATAGTAAGTAGGACAAATCAACCTGTAGGTGAGGAAATTTCAGAAACTTTCTGACAGAAGGATGGTGCCTTGTCTATTAGCAGCTCCATTTTCGAAGTGTTTGTATCAGACGGTGGACAGATGATTGGAAGTGAGTAACGCTTTGACACGTGCCTGTATAAAAGAATATGATAATGAACTTTTGCAGGTGTGATGGCACAATTAAAATAGCAGACAAGAGAAGCACTTTTTGAGAAACACTTCAAAACAAACAAATTTCAGTCCTCCACAAAATGCCTTCAAGTGGCTGAATAAATTTCTTTCAAATTTTTTACTCCAATATTATCCTGCTTAAGACCAAAAAAAGGATAACACAGGAGACCTTCAAATGAATTACACTATACATTATGTATGTGTTTCAGATAATCCCTACTAACTGTCCAAAACCATTTCATTTTCAGAAATTGCATACTCCTCCAGCATAAACATTACTAATGATGAAAAATGAAACCAGAAGGGATTCATCTCCTTTCTAATGCTAAATACTGCACAAGTAACTACCATCTATGTAATCTTTATGCCGCCTCAACACAATTTCCAAAATCTAATACAAAATTGAGAATAAATTGTTAGATTACTCTTCAAGAGAACTATTGCCAGTAATCTCCTAATAAGACCTGTCACTTTGACCTTCATGCACATTTTTTGAACACTTTCACTTGCCGCAATGTTTGTGTGAGCCTAAGTGCAATGAGGAGCCCATTTAGGAAGAAGTCCCTTGTGCATTACGCCTCAACAAGCCACAAACTTGAAATATCCATGGAACTGTTTAAAATATTTACGGCCGCCAAGGTCAAGCCCTGGAGATCCTGGACAGAAATCTATCATACTCTGAGAAATGGAAATAGTTCTTTCAAACCTCCTCCCCTCAAAAAAGTACGTTTAACAAAGACTTCAAAGCACCGTTTTAAGCAAACCCTGCAGATACAGGGAAACTCATACAGAATGTTTTCTCTGTCCATAACTCACCTCTCTGCAACACACAGATAACATTAATCTTTACAACATCCTCTATAAAATCTAGATGCAAGGGGTCCTAGCCACAAGGTTTCATGCCTTTGTTTTGAATCACTGTATTTGTGGGGGGCAGAGGATACTGCAGGTGGGAAGCCAGAGCCAGCATTACAATTCCAAGTGCCACACCGCAGCAGAAAAGCCCCCCAAAGCTGTTTACCAAAGATAGCCCTGGTACACTATTACTCATCCGGGGACGGTAGGGCCGGAGCGGCTGCTGTGCCTCAGCTCGTGATGCAATTCATCGTGCTGTTGCAGGAGCTCCACTAAACGTCCTGAGGTTTCATCACCCACTGTATGCCACCTCCACATTTCTCTCGTGTCAGTGCATACATCTAGGACATATAGGCAACTCCGCGATTTGGAACATCACAATTCATTTAGAATTCAATTTTTGCCCCTTGAGCATCCCTCCTTGGTACGTGATCTTTAAATTATTTTGGTTAGGATATCTTAAGCACAGTCAACTGATTTTGGTTATATCACATTTTCATAACTGACTAATTCAGGGAAGGTTCTAGTTTTCTGTAGGTACCATTCTGAAAGAGGTTGTTTGGTCTGTTTCTTCGACTTAAACAGCAACATATTCCTTCTCATTCCAACCAACAACTGAATGCTATAACAGAGCTACAAAGCCCACAAACTGATACTTCCATAACCATTAACTAACTGTTTGCTGCAATCAAGGCAATAATTAAAAACCATTAAAAACAAGTCACAGGCTGACCCAGCATCAGTCTCAGCCCTTTCAGGCAATGAGAACTGTCACTAAAAGTGACAACTTTCTGGCTCATCAGGCCACTGGCAAAAAAAAAGCCCCAAGAAATCCTGTAATGTTTTAACAAGATCCTAGTCTCTCTCACAAGTGTGGTTTTCCACTGCCAGCTGGTCGATGGGAATGCTAATGGAAAGAGTTGAAGCTGAAATAAATCTGCCACTTTTAATCAATCACAGGCAACTGTGTCACCAATAAGCGACTCGTGTTATGACAAACTCCTTTTGGTGAGCTACAAGCAGCGCTGATAAAACACATCACACCTACTACGTATTCATTGCCAATACTGGGCAACTCTAACGTTGGCATTTTTGAGGGTTAAAGATCATTATTTCCCTAGCAATGCTGTGATTTTGGATTCACCTAAAATTGCTCAAAAGAACAACAGTTCAGAGTATTATCTCAGAAAATATTAGAAGCTACTTAGATAGTAGCTCAGTTGAAAAAAGCAAATAAATCACAAAACACCAAAATGTCCCAAAAAACTCCAAAAGTCCTCTTCAGTCAGCTACTGTGTAATAGAAATTCACTCCTTATTTTCAAGACTTTGCCTATACACACAAGGTTCATTCACCACTGTACAGAAAAGTTAATTATAAAAGCATAGCCATCTGACATGCTGACAGTCCATCCATCACCTCTCTTTTACTCCAACCCCTCCAAATACCTGAGGACCACAAAACCCAGCAGAGGCAGAAGTCACAAAAATACTCCAGTTTCTACGCTCTTTGTGAAAATCAAAAGGAGGAAGAGAAGACCTGAAAGATTTCCCCCACCAAAGGGGAAAGAGTGGACCACGTCCCACGTATGCATCAGCTGGCCGACTTCTACGTGCCTCACACCAGAAAACCCATCTCTGTCTGCAGGAAAGGCTCACAGAGGAGAGCTGGGGCTCGTGCTCAGCGGAGGAAGGGAATGATCAAGGGAAAGAAGATGGCAATCAGTAGAAAACTAGACTTCGCTAGATCCCCTGCCCCTATGGCACAGGTTGCTTTATAACCATATTTTATAACAGAGGCTTCCAAATCTGACCTCAGTAAGAATTGTGTCTTTTTGCTTTCACTGACTATTGTCCATCAATGTTTCAAAATATAATTGCAAAAACAAGGCTCTACGATTAGGCCAAGGAAATCTAATATTTTCCCAATTTAGAGGCAATATGACATTCAGTTGTTTGAAAGAAAACAGAATAAATAACAAAAGTTACTACAGCACAAGAGCAAACGAGTCATTTTGAATCCACTTAGAGAGACACAGGAAATTATAATGAGCCCAAACTTCCTAACTTGTCTATCAGTACAGCAATAAATATATTATTAAAGATGCTTCTCCCTCCTTGTCAAATTACAAACTCCCAATATCTAACTTACGAAGACCAGAGTCTAATTCTCTGGAGATATTCGAAACCCACCTGGACAAGTTCCTGTGCAGCCTGCTGTAGGTGACCCTGCTTCGGCAGGGGAGTTGGACTAGATGACCCACTGAGGTCCCTTCCAACCCCGACCATTCTGTGAGAAGTCACCACAAAAAATTTCAAGCTGGTTTTGCAACTCTCACTGTGCAAAATCACTCCGACACAGTCGCTCCTTTGCCTTCCCTTCATCACCAAACTGAGAGAGGTAACACCTTTGTAACACTGAGCGTCAGATACGAAGCAGTCACGTTTTGCTTGGTTTTCTGCTTGTTTTTTTGGCATCCATCCAAGTGTAACTGTGCTGGACAGGATCACTGGAACAGCATGATCACCCTTTAATATCATTTTGAAAGAATATCAAACTGTGTGTGCACACAGAGAACACTGTTGATCCATTTTATGAAATAATGAATGCTGGGATGAGTATCCCAATATCTTCAAAATTTAAACCCAGCAATTTTTATACCAGTAATAATACTCTGAAAGATAATACGTTAGAGTTATTATAGACTGCTGCAGCACCACACATTAGTCTCATAGTATTGATCTTCAGGAGACCAAATGGAAGATATGTGAATGTTCCCTACAGTTTAACCAGTGAGCATCTTTCAATGTTTCTGAATTATTTTTTCTCCATTTACCTATTTAATCTTCTTTGTGCATTTGAAGTTCTAAGGAAAAGAAAAACACAGCTAGTTTTTCCTTTTCGTGCAAAATGAAAGGTTATTCTTCTAGATTTTGAGAAAGACTGCAGTCAGAACAGCACCTAAGAGTCTAAGTTAGACAGAAAGACAGTAAATAACGCTGAGATACACTTGATAAGAGCTAAAGAAAAGCAAGATCATTAAACACAAAGGTGATGCCCATCCTAAAAAATATCTCACTGAAGAAAAGAAAGGAAAATACTTGCGGCAATAGCTATAGACAGCACTTTTAATAACTTATCAGGGAAAACTGTAGCACAAATTGGCAAAAATTCAGCTGTTAAGTAGATTGTTTCACCATTTCCTTCCAAAAACGTGCACAGAGCCTGAGAGCATCCATTCAGTCAACGACCTGCCTCATTAGCAACCACATCTCGCAATTCATTGCGGTGCCTGTGTACCTACCCAAACACGCATTGCTCCACCGTTTGACAGCGCGAACCAAAGTCCATTGCGGTCAGTTGCAAAAAATCCAGCCCTAGGTATGTTACAGCACAGAAAATCTTAAGGTGATCCATTAACAGAAGACTAGAGTGATCGAAATCACTTACCTAAAGCATTCCCTATCTCATCTTAATGACATTTTTAAAGCGGCTACGTTTAAATCCCTCTTTAAAAACTCTCTTGAATATCAGTGCTTCTACAGCTCCTGGCTTTGACCCTTTGGTTATGGCAGTGAATTAAGAGTGTTTAAATCATTTCAGATTTACCCTGTTAGCTGAACTTGCACTGGAAGCTGGCCAGGTATCTCTGGAGCAGTGATATGGAGCACGGTGCATAAGCGAGAGGCGCTCCGTTGTTGAGACTGCTTCATTAAAACATAAATCTTCCAACAAAAGCCTGAAAATCTTGATCAACCTTTAAAATTGCTTGAAAGTAGAGCCTGACAGAGGTACACTCAGCTCCAGTATGTCTCCCTCAATGTATGCCCAGCACAGGCAACAGCACCACAACATCAGCTCTTAAAACTGTGGTCTGCAGAGAGGTAGGGTATGAAATGTCTTGATTTCTGTGATAAAAAAAGTCTTAGCTATTTCATTTGCTTTAAAATGGGTTTTAAAATGAAATCAGCAGATACTGAAATTGAAGAGAGAGGGAAAGTAATTCAGACAAAAACGCATCTGTTACTGTGGCTGGCCTCTCGCGTGTACTCTGCAAAAACCATCTTAAAACTGGACTTCGCTGAGTTGCAAATCCTATCAGCAAATGCTGAACCGTAAACTTGAGTTTTCTAGTGTCTGGTCTTCACCAAAAAGTTAATATAACGCTGTGCTTAATACCTGTGAGCTACTGAAGTAGCAACAAAATAATGAATATATACTATACTGCAAGCCAACTCAAGGCTTTGGATCTCAGGATTTCCCACTGCTTCATAATTTAAGACCTCCTTATGTTTTAAGGAGTAATTTTAAATTACAACCCAAAGCTAACAGAAAACTACAGCCTAGTAATCATCAGATCTTAGAAATGTTCTCTGACAATTCTCCCGATGAGACAGAAATAAATGCGTAAAACTTGCATTTTCCTCCAACAGCTATTTAAAGGACTTTTTTCGGTAAAACTTCCAGTTTAATATAGAGACACACATATGCACGTATATATACACACACTGCATACACACACACACACACACATATATATAAAATCCAGAACCTGAAGATTACTTTCTATGTGATTTAAATTACACTTGTGTTTTTGGTGGTTACACAAATCCTGAGTTATTTATCCGCTCCTGGATAAACCACAGGAAGCACCTGAAAAACACTGATTCTGTAACATCAAACAAGTTTGGGCAAACGAATCCCGGAGCCGGGTTCCCCATCCGTCCCGCTGGGAGCTGTGCAGGGTGCGAGCTCGCCAGCCTGCCCTACAGCCACGGCTGCACAGTCGGTGCCGGCGGGCGAAGGCTGGGGACGGAGCAGGCAGGCTGCTGCCTCCTGAGAAATCCCTCCTGAGCACAACGGGACGGCGGGAGACAACCGCGTCTATGGTTCCTCTTGATGTTAAAGGTTTTTCTGATCTCTTCAGGTTAGAGTAAGAGAGAGGCAGCCAGGGTCATCAAAGGTCAGCGGGATGAGGTTTATTTTTACAGAAACCTTTCCCTTCCAACCACGACCTTTCTCGCCAGTCAGACACTTGCTAGTACGTTATTCTGCATTAAGCAGAATTTATGATTTCTTTATGGCTCACGCACACCACTCTTTACACTGGACTCAATACACTAGCTACAAAAAAACCCAAACCCCAGTGGCTTTAAATCCTTAATTAGCCCTTTCTTTTCCTTTTCCTCCCTTCCTTTTCCTCCCCTCTTTGTTTTTACTTTTTAAATAGAACAGAATTAAGCATTGTCATTCCATGTTTTTTGGAGTTGACGAATCGGTATTTAGGTTTAATTTCATGATGTTACGGCACAGTCTATCTGACTCATAAAAGACCAGTGTATTCTGAGCAGCTCATCAGAAGCATTTAGAAGGAAGAACAGTGCAAAGCAATGTCATACGCAGATCAAAATTAATAACCACATTTTACCTATATAAAATATTTTTGTGCTTCGTAAGTTAAATATTAAGCAGTAGGATCAACAGTGTTTACAGACCGCTTATGCACGCTACTAGACTGACTGAAAAAGATGTATCAATACAATTTTAAATGGATTCTGTATAGCAATAGATGTATGTGTATTTAAAGCCCTTTCCTCACAAAGAAGCCCATTTGTTTACATTTCGTATGCACAGACCTCTAACATTCTTGAGGTGCCAGTATAGTATCTTAAGTTAGTCGTATACTACTCAAGACAACTCTGTCTTTCTTAAGGACACCTTTTCTAACCCAGTTAAACCACATTATTTCATTGCCCCGATTCTTTGGTGGTGAAAAAGAACAAGAACGTTTTAAGAAGTAACAGGAAAATGAAAATATGGATCCACGGATGAAATGTACTTCTATCTCTACAGGATTTTAAGGTATATGTACTCTGAACTTTTCCTGTGATGAGACTGAAGCTGCTTCAGCAAGCTCCTCTCCTATACTTTTTGGAGTATACATGTTCTGACTTTAAAACTAAGTTATATAAATCTGACAGGAAGGCCGGATAATTTTCCATATTACAGATTGCCCAAAGATTAAATTCACACTTGGACTGGATCAGGCTGTAGGAAAAGGAAGCTTCTATTTCACCAATGTGTTCAGAAGATTTGAAGAGGTGTGTCAGAGGCGAATGTTCATGAATGAACACGTCAGCAAAAGGTAGATTTTTTGCACTGCCACATCACTGAGAGCCATTAATGGTCCTAGTCTCCTGGACACTGTCCTGAGGAGAAGGAGGAAGAGGAGGAGAAGGAGGAGGAGGATAAGGAGGAGAGACCCCAGAGGGTACCACCTGACTTAGGAATTCCTGGAGTTAGCCCACAGGATGCATCCATCAGTGACATGAGCAACCCAAGCTGCTCTCCTACCCACCCTGTTCCACAAACAACCTACACAAAGGACATCACCTTTCTTCTGCTCTGCTCCCATCATCTTTTTCTGCAATATTTCAAAAGGTATGAACAAAGCGCAAATACGTTTAAGATGTGCTATATTTGCATATCAATCTTTTAAGCCAATACTGCTTGCACACAGTTCATTTGGCAGGAAAAAGAACAAGCGTCTAAAACATCTCTGATTAAGTAGCACCTTTAGGCACAGAATTAACCCTTAAACTGACTTACTAAAGCCCAAACTGGAAGGGCCCACCTCTGCCTCCAGGAGTCAGGCAGCAGGTGATGCTGCCTTCTAATAACCAGCGCTATGTTTCAAACCACCCTGATTCCTGCCTTGCCTCTCTTCATCTAATCATTTGATTCACTGTTGACTTTAATCTCCATTATTAATTCATCAGATGACTGATTGATTCAACTACAGCTTTAATCTGTTGATTGTCTCACTCAACTTCAGCAACAATAGTTTTAGTTAGGACTCCAAATTATTTTGTTTCTTTATTGCTGTATGATAAAATCCATGCAGAGGTGTACAAAGCCATTTTTCTATTAAAACTACCATGTCACCACTCTAGACAGGCAAAGATAATCTTACAAAATAAATATGCCAGCCACTTAATTCTGATTCCAAATTTGTATGCATGTCCTTCATACTTCAGATCTCAAAACGCTCAGATTAAATACGTTGATAACTTCTTAAAAGAACATTATGCTGTAAAGTAGCATATATTTCTTTCACATAAGTACCAAACCTAAATCCGTGTCTGAGTAAAGAGACAAGAAGTTGTTAAATACACGCCCAGCACTCCTACTCCATGTGGGACCTGAGAGTGCTCTCAATGCCCAAGAATCTTCCCCTGCTCCAAGGCTGCACACGACTCTGAGTACCAACACGGATTCCAAATCTATCGCAGCCGCTGTGGGCTGTAACAGCCTCGTCGTACCCTTCCCTGCCAGCTATCACGGTCCTGCTTGAATGGCAAGATTTCAACCCAAGCACAGCTTTTGACAACTGCTGAGCCAGGCGATGCCTCGAAAGAGCGCTCGGGGCGAAAGGCTCTGCGCTCACATGTGCACCCAGGAGAGGGACTGCAGATCCCAAGGTCCATACACACTATGCTCTACTCTGCATCTTCCCATCCAACCTCTGTAGCAGCACAGGTTTCTTTTCCAGTGTAAAATACAGGTGGAGAGCAAAATGTATGTAAAAGCCAGTGGTTTCCTCCCTCGCTTCTTTCTGGGTCACAAGGAAGGGTTCTGTATGCCAGAAGAGAAGGAGGTGGGCTGCTGTAGAGTGGGTGGGGAAGCTACCTTGCTGCCTGCATCTCCTAAACACAGCAATGGGTTTGTTCAATCAATCTTTGCGTTGGAGGAAGGGGAAAATGCCGGGTAGAAATTTCTGACTCACAGTAAATTGGAAATTCAGCAACAGAAAAAAAAAGTTAAATTTGCTGCACAGATCTTCCAAGAGCACATTTAGAAGTTATCTCAGTATGTTTCATCCTATATTTAGTAACAACTGCAGCAAGGTAAAACTGAAATCAGTCAGCACACCAGAAGCATCACCGGGTAATGGAACAGCACTTGCATAAATGACTAAGTTACAGTACACTGGCCAATTTAAAACTAATTATGTAGATGCTGTTGAATATTATGCGAACAAACAGTACTTCAGGTTTTGCAACAAACTGCTATAACTTTCCAATACTTTACCCAGCCATGGTGAAACAACTGCAGTCGCAACCACATAATGATTGCCAGCTATCCGGTCTGGCAACGCACGCAAACATCAAGAAACAAAATTCTTCACATGACTGCTCCCCTAGCTTGAGTATTGGTCTTGGTTAAATAACATATGCCATACTGTAGCGAGGAAAAGTTAACTTTTTGTTTGTTTTGTTCCTTTTCCTTCAACATTTAACAAATATTCTCTGAAGACAACTTCATTTGTAAATCTAACACACATCAGACATACACTTCCCTTGGTTTATACTAAAAAAATGAGCAGATATATATTGTAAAGATCAACAAGCAGACCCTGCTGGAGTAGGGTCAAAGGAAAATCAATTCAGAAACCAACCATTTTCCACCCATGAAAAGAGAAAGAAATAAACTGGAAAAGTCTACAGACAGAGCGAGCATTTCACAGCACTGAAGCCCTGACAGCAGGACATGCATCTCTAGGGTTTGATAACAAGAGCCACAACACTTCTGATTTCCTTGTTTCTTCCCACCCTCCTCACCCCCCACGTCACACACAACTGTTTTTGCTAACACGCTATTAAAGTTCCAGAGACTGCACATACATATTTATATTAACTCTCCCATTAGACCCACTGAGTGTAATTTGGAAGAAAAAAAGCTTGCAGAGTGTTTTCTTATAACCAACCTGAAAATCAGAACATAGATAAACAAGGCACTCACAATCCAACTGTCACACAGAATTATCTTCTGGGCTAAAATTGCTCCTATTTGGTCTTAAAATGCAAGGCAAAATTATTTCAGAGAGTCACAAAAATCCCCTCTGCATTTTTGCGCTGCCCAGCCGACCTCTCCTGGAATCCGACAAGGAGACGACTTTCTTGAGTGGGAGGCGGAAAAGCAATATCCAATTTATATTAAACAAACAAGAAGGCTGCTGTAAAAATAAGGAGACTTGACCTAGGTCTGGGCCACGAGGTCGAGCCAGATCAATGCCTTTTTAATTTTAAATTGAAGGCATTCTAATCATTTGGAGTAAATGGAACCAAGCACTGGATTTGGCAGATGCTTGTTATTGCTGAAACACTTGCACAAGCCTAGATGTGTCCTCACCCAATCTTGAAGGGTTTATTTATACATATTTATCAAAGGTTCTCGTAAATCCAAATAAATGACAGCTCAGGAACACTCCTCTGCAGTCCCAGGAGATCACGTTCCCTTACCCTTACACTAAACCAAATTTTGACAACATTAAATGTCTGTACTATAAAATTTGAATGCTCTTAATGAATGATGTACAACTAGAGATGATTTCAAGCAACACTGAGCTTACAGAAATTGGTACAGTTCACATTGAGAAGGCTTCTTTACATTATTTCTCCTATCATTAAGCTATTCCAGGGGCATTTCTCTCCAATTATATTTTACGGAGTGAAAATACAAGCGGGTTAGTTGCCATACTGAAACTTTGGCATTTTCTTCCAGCACTCAAAAACTAATTCCAGTACTCTAATGAATCCAAAACTGGGATTCTCAGGAAAAATACTCCATTTTAGTAACATAACAAGCTAGAAAACTTTTATTTCTCTTCACTCACTGGCAGAACAGGCATGAAAAGGCGAGATGGTTCTGTAACTCAGCTCCTGCAGGAGGAAGGGAAGGACTGAGGGATGAAGGATGAAGGCATGAGCTTTTCGGTAACCTCACCCTAACGAACGGACGCTGTGCGACAGAAAAGCGCAGAGCTGCTGGAGGAACTGCTGAAGCGACTCGGGAGTCAGGGGCAGACACAGCTCCCGCAGCAGCAGCCCAAACGCAGGCAGACCCTGCGGGCTGGGGGTGCGAGCTGTGCCGGCGATGGCTGGAAGGGAGCTCCTTTCCCCAGGGTGCGGAGCACAGCCGTGTGAAACACCACCCGTACACGTTTCAGTTTAATGCAGCTGCATTTGCAGGAGTCTCAAGCCCGTCGGACGTGAAAGAAAAATGTTATCGTTGGTATCAGGGGGAACTGAGCTTCAAACCAGCCTGAGCAATCAGAATAAACGCCAAATCCCTGACAACCACCTGCCAGCTTCTGGAAGGATGGGTTTGGGGAACTGTTTTTTCTTTCTTCCTTTTTTTTCTTTTTTTTTTTTGGTGGGGGGGGATTCTTTCCCCATTCTTCTATCTCGGTGTCAAGAGAAATGAATCTGAGGGTAAAGGGATAAGCTGCCGCAGTGTTCCCCAGACAGTGTCCTGGTTCCTGCCTCCCCAGTCTCTTGGTGACATTCGCTTAACTCCGCATCCACCCAGGAGAGCAGTGCTACACACAGAAGAAATTCATTTTTCCTCCTGTGTCCTCATTTAATGAAGAGGAGAAGGCTGCTGGTCATCACATTTTAGCGTTCAGAAGTTAAAAACACACATTAATTTTAAAACACGTTGGGTCAGATACATTTCTTTCCAGTTCTTGCCTCTGATTTATCTCCTTATTACAAAAGGCATCTTAGCTCATATGAACAGCAGTAACCTGCAGCATTAGCCAGGTTACAACATTACTACAGGCTTAACTAGATCAACTCCTCAACTCAACTGTGAGCAAGTAAATGCATGTGTCAGCTCCGTTCAAGGTCATTTGTAAAGCTCTCCTCTGTACAGCTAACTTTAATAAGGAGACGCATGACTTGAAAAGCAGAACCTTGGAAGTCTTGAATTCATTTTTTCTTGGCTTTGCTTTTTGTAAATAAAATACTAAACATAATTTGTATAAGCTTGTCCCTCTAAAAGTTACAAGACTGGAAAATACTAGTAAGATTTATTTTAAGTAGAGGTACTTATCAAATGTCACCGTTTTCCTGTTCAAAATGACTAATCATTTTGATTAACCTTTGATTTTAATAATTATATACCACAGTAAAGCACAAACATACATAAAATTACACTCCAAAGAAATTCTCAAAGCACAGATCACATAAGAAAACAGTTATGTCAAAGTGGCTAGAGAATTTATTTACCACGTACATAATATTCAAACCAAAAGCTGACTCCACACACTCGACAGGAAGGCTCCCACCCTATGTACATTCATACCCAGGAATCACAGCCTAGTTAACCCCGTAGCCAGCACGAGACTGCTCCCAGAGGAAGCACCAAAACTATCAACCAAATAATACTTAAGCTATAGAAGAAACTCCTAACTACCATCTCAACAAGTACTCCCAGTATCTTCTGTAAGGAATTTTATTCCAGGTGGGAAATTTGTGCTAGCACCTTAGTCACATATAAAAAGAAGGCCTGAAGCACTACAAGACAAGCAATAAAATTTAATATCTCACTTTGAGTAAATACACATAAATTCCAAACCACGTAACAGACCTCAAAGCAGACAGAGAAAAACAGGATATCAAAGGTAAATTAGACAAAGAGCTGAAGCCAATTCTGACAAATACAAATATACAGTGGAAAATTAAAGCATATAAAAAAAGTCTTAAGATCCCATCTCAGTGGGGCAATTTGTACAGAGAATGCACACCACCAAAGTTAGCATGGAAAACACTCTCTCTCAAAAGCTTCGTACCTGCCAAATACGAGGACTTGTCCCTCTTCAGAAGCTCTGCTCCACCGTGAACTGCTAACCATGCAGGGCTCGCTGTAGACAGCCATCAGCCCACCAGACTCCCCTGCATCAGTTGCAGTCCATAACATTCTAAGAAACCCATTCCCAAATTTTTAAACCACTTCTATAATGTCATTTTTCCAAATAAAAACGGTTCTGAAACAACAACGCTCTTCTTGATCCACTGAATCAAGAGTGCTTTAACCTTTATCATCACCTGGGTCTAACTGATAGAAAGGTTTTTCAGACACCCAGGAATCCCTTGGATTATTCAAGCTGAGATTTGTTTCACGCTGTTTTGGATTGATCTAAGTAATTTGGAAAACAAGCTCATGCTCCTCCCCTCCACAAATTTCAGTCTCATAATGTAAAATCAGCAAAAAATACTGTACATTAAAAAACCTGTTGGCTTTGGGTTTATAAAAATAAACTATAAGCCATGGCCAATGTAGAATAACCATTCAGGACACTCAGAGATGCGGCTGAGCGGGGAGCATCCAGCCAGGATGCGGCACGGCACTCAGTACAACACCTCCACCTGCCTAAACCGTAAAAATACAAACACAGGGCTCATCGGTATCAGTGATCCTGGACGTGAGGGAAACAGGTGACTTGGGGCTTCTTCCCTCCTTATTCCCCCAGAGAAAGAAATACAGGTTCTGCTCGACATCCGCAGGCTCAACAAGTGAAGAGAAAGTTTTTGGGCTGGGTGTGATAAAGAGCTCCCCATGCCCCCTCCCTCCCACAACGCTACCAAAGCAAAGCCAACGAGATAGAAACAAACTTCCACCTTACGGGGCAATATTCCCATCCCGGACACCAGAAAGGGCCAACTGTACCTGCGGGTCGGAGCTGGGGCGGCCAGGGGCTGTGCTCCCACCAGCTCGTGGCCAGGTGTCCATCCTGCCCCCTCGGCTCCCTCCGCAGCGTGGGGCCGGCAGGCTCCTCCAAAGCACCCAAATTCAGCTTCTGCCCATATTTTACCCCCCCGGGGGAATGCGATTCCAATTAGAGCCAAGAAAGCACCAAGTAATTTATCAGGTTAAAGGAGCTGCCGAAGGCTAGGCTGTAGAAAAGTATTAAACACATTCTCCCTAATAACAAAGGGGATTTTTCTGGGGTCACGACACCCACTGAAAAGCCAACAAAAATGTAGCCGGAGCAGACGCTAATTGGAAGCGTGCATTCCAGGGCAGGAACCTGAGCAGCAGAACAAGTCCCTGGTACTACAAACGCACGGTTCGCACTATCCAGGTCCCGTGGCTCCGAAGCACAGGAGAAGCCACGTGTCAACGTGTGTGAGCAAAATGGATGGTTGATAAATACAGTGGCACCATGGAGAGAATTTGGAGGTGAATTTCCAAATTTAATCAAATCTGAGATCTCTACCAAGGGTTTTTGTCATATTCGTAGAGGCATGATTTGACTTTCTATTACATATTCATATGCTTCCATTCAGAACAACCTTGTTTCATTACAACGGGTTCAGCTGTGCTTCGCAGTCCTGATTCATTTCTTCCAAGGCAAATTCTTCCGGAGATTAACCTGACACATTTATTCCCCCGATAATATTCCCTGTCTTCTCTGATACCACTACCAATTTCAAGCACATTGCAATAAACGGGCTTAAAATTTCTAAAAAGTAGTGACTTGAAAGCTTTCTTGTTCCCACATTTTCTTGGCATGACACATTTCACTTCACAAGTAATGTTGTAAGATTCAGCTCAAGTAAATATAAAATAAATTATTAAGCTTCTAACCAAACGCTTCCTGACCTAAACCCCCACTTTACTGGACTTCGAAAGCTCCAGCACACGCCACAGCTCCAACTGGAGCTCAGGTTTTAAGTAGCTCAAAGTGGCAACTGTTCTTTTCTAGGAGTTCAACGTATTATTCTTCTGCTTCATACGCACAGAAGACATTAGTGAAGATAAACTGTGCAACCAGTAATTGAAATTAAAGTTGCAACATCTATTATGGTAACATCCACTGCGCCACATCTCTAACACACAGAGAATGAAAGGGCTTTCGTGTATGAAGCACCAATCATGATACCAATGGAACAAAAATGCATAAAGAAATGTAATGAAATACATTTACACAACATAAAATTTCCTAAAATAACTTACATTGTCATTACCAGTCTTCTACCATCTTGACAGATACAATAAGTAAAACCCCAGTACTATTCCGGGAGATGTGTCTGAGAAAAACATGTCTTTTTCTAAAACTCAAAAAGTTGCACAGCATTGACAGTAAAAAAACATGTTCAAAAATCTAGTTTCCTTCTGAAAATATTGATGTCCGCTCATCTACAAAGAAGTAATGATCTTTAGAAGAATTCTTTAAAAGTACCTTCCTAACAAAATTTCAGAAAATACCGAACATTTCCAATATAGGAAATAGGAATATAGGATCCAAATTTCCAGTACAGGATTGTTTATGAAATAATATGTAGATAAAGTGTATCATCTTTGGAATCCTAGTAACCATTAAGTTAAGAGTGACTATAATAGCAATAAAGCTACATTAAAAGGGCCACCAACTGAAAGAATATCCAGCTTACGCATGCTCCCGGGACCATGCTTAGCATTCCAGCTCTACATACATTTTTTGCAAATCAACAACTTTTTACAATACTGTAAAATTTGCTTATCATTATCACATCAGTAAACAAAAGCTTTTCCAATATTTTAACCGATTAACACTGTAACCATATTTTTTGAGCTAATCTGAAGTCCTCTATGCAGAAATATCAGCACAGAGTTTTACAGCAAGAGAGAATTAGAAAGATGGAGATGAAGATCAGCTTCCTATTTCCATGGTGCTACATACTGTATATGAAGGTGATTCCTGAGGCACATGACAAACTTGGCTCCATCATCCATCCCAGCCTGGTGAGGCATGTACAATCTTAGCTTGCAACAGGAAAGCGATAAAGAGATTTCTTTGCAAAAAAATCTACTTTCCTACCTTCTAATTGAGATCAGGACTAAATCAGCAGCTCTGGCTATAACTCAGATGCACCAAAGGACCGGATCAAAGCATGGTTATGCAAGGTGCTACTGCAGTCAAATGCAGCTTACTAAATATTTAAGACACATAAAGATAAACATGTGGGACTGTAAATCACCACAAACCAAAACGGCTGGCAAGATCTCTGCAAATGCCTCCTGGATAAAGATACATTATGCGCCTCATTCATTTTCTAATGAGCAACGTTCAGGGGTTTTATTATTATTAATTGCATATAAATTACCATGATTTTTCTATCACTGGGAAAGTATTTAGCCATTCACCTCTCAGAGGAACAATGCTGAACAAAGGCAATGAATGCATGGCCTATAAGAACAATGCAGAACACAGAAATTTATGCATGCCATTTAAAAGGCACGGCATTCAGACTACTGGCAAAAAAATCAAAAGTATGTAATAAATCTTTAACTGTAAGGAAAAAAAGCCCAACTAATGGTTGCCAAGTCCTTGATTTTATTTAAGCAAGAAAACTGCCTGCTTCTGCAGTGCAAAATCTCCCTAACTCACGTATCTGCATGTATCCCCAACCTCCTCTGAAGTGTTCTGCTGCAAAATTCATTGTATCCAAGATCTGCTAATCATCATCAGGAAACTCTGTTATGCATCTTAAGGACGTACTTTAGGCTCTCAAGAGGAAAAATAAACATGTTTTATTAGCTGCTTTTGGAAAATACTGATTTGTATTTATTTAGAAACCTTTTCAAGTTGCACCACTGTTAAATTAAATATTTATGGCGTGATTTTCCAAAGAGTTTAACACCTGTTAAGAGTTTAACACACTGACTTCAACAGGAGCTCCAAGTGCCCAACATTTCTGCAAACCTCAGAACTGACAAGGTTGGGATGTGGCGAAGCAGCTCGAGCACAGATGTTACTGCTGAGCTCTGCAAAGCAACCAGGATCCTGAGCAGCCTCTACTTCCCATCATAGCATTGCATTTCAGACAACTGAATTAGCCACAGTTTACTACAAATAGCAGCAAAATGACTCATTAATACCTGTTAAATCCAAATAAAGCATAGGCTAAATGCTGTTACTTAATCCTCAATGCATCTTCACTTTACTTCACTACTGGAAAACTTCTGTGCTTGGGTGATGAGACATCACCTTAAGTAGCAACTTACAGATGAGACTAAAATCATAGAATCACAGAATGGTTTGGGTTGGAACGGACCTCATAGATCATCTGGTTCCAACCCCCCTGCCATGGGCAGGGACACCTTCCACTAGACCAGGTTGCTCAAAGACCCATCCATCCTGGCCTTGAACACGCCCAGGGATGGGGCAGCCACAGCTTCTCTGGCGAAAATTCACAGTGAATCAAGAACTGGAAAGCAAAGCTGTTGATATTAAGAGCAACAAGTGGAACGAGGATGAAGCCATCTTGGTAAAATACAGAATAAGGAAAGTACAACAAAGAAAGAAAAGATGTTTGGTACACTGCAAAAACTTGTATCCCAGTGACAGTGGGGCGAGTGGCACGGTCTTGAATTGCTTTGGCTTTGGCATTTGGTTTCTCAGTCAAAATTGAAGACTGCATCTCTGGCCCCTCTGTCAAATGAAGTCAAAATAAGGGGTTGGGTCTAGTCATTCTTATTTCATTTAGCTTCTCAGACGTACACTTACTATCCCTCCCAGCTTCACGCTTTTGGGTATCCTATGACACCCGTTCTTGCACGAATAGATGATTTCTCACACCTTGTGGCTAGCTGCTCTCCCACCCTCCCTGGTCCTTTAACTGCTCTTGACTGGCAACATATAGAATCAGAGAATCATAGACTATCTCAAGTTAGAAGAGATCCATAACAATCATCAACTCCCTAGAATGGAGTCAGAATGGAGAAATCTTTGAGGGACAACTGGCCCGCAGGTCACACACTGTCAAGGGCTGCAATAAACACTGCTGAGTAACTATGAATTCTGGCTTACACACACAACAGCCATCATCTTTGATTTAGGAAAGCTGAGGAGAGAAATAGCCCTTAACTACTTATATAAGGGACATTTGATGTAGTCAAGGTCTCAAAAATTTTGAAGTCAAAAGCCCCAGAAATACTACTGAACAAATTCTAACCATTTAAAATCTTCAGTCCAACTACTGAAGAGGAATGCTTAAATCTGAACTATGGAGCAAAGTCACCATCTTACATTTGAGAATTAAACTCTCACATTTCCTTGTGGCACTGGGCCTGTACTTCTGGAAGCAAAAATACTATGTATTTTAGGCAGCAAATAAATTTAAAGACATCTAAGTAAGAAATTACTGTACATAGACATGATTCAAATGATCATTCAACATGATTTCATAAACTGAAGATGAATAAAATAGTTGAACACTGCAGATAAGACACATCAATCTCCTTATTCGCTTTACAGCACACTACAAATCTGCCCGGCAAGTCGAATATTTTACTCATTAAAATAGTAGCTTTCATCACACTATAAAACATTTGCAAATGCAGACCAGAAAACCGACAAGCTTATTTACTGTAAAGCTTTATATTTGTGTCATCAATTAACAACAAAAGTTTGGAATAAAACTAAAATAAAAGATAATCAAAACAGCTAGCTGTCAAAACAGATGGGAACTATGTTTTTCAAATCAAGCAAAAAGTCAAAGCTTTCGAACATTTAGTGTCGTGTCAGCTGAAACAGACAACTCCAAACAGAAGGACAGCAAATGTCCTGAGTATATGAAGAAATGGTGTCCTTGGCTGAAAGATTCACGTTTATGAATTTCCATGGATTTATTTTTTTGCTTCAGGATAATTAACTTGCACCACAGCAGACCTCTGATACATGAACTATAAATAAGGTGCTGCTGCTACACCGCAGACAAACTAAATAAAAACAGAGCCCCGACATTATTTTAGCCTCAAACAAATGTTTCAGTCCCTACATTGTCTGGCTCAGAAAGATACATAGACAGTCTCACAGACAGAGATATAAATGAACAATTGCAGTACCTTTTTCCCAAACTGTTTACAGGGTTGGCTATACTCCTACTGGCAATAGATTTTCTTCTTGACAGCTTCTTGGTGTTGGTGCTGTCATCAGTGCTGTCATCCTCTTTCTTTGGGGTGTTACTTCCTTTGCTGTTCAGGTCCCTTAGCACATTATAATTAATTTTACTTGAGATTTTCTTCTGTTCTAACATCTTTTCAATTGCCTCTCCTGCTGTGCTGGCTTGAATTGGCTCCCTCTTCTTTGCAGATTTCTTTGGCTTAATTAAAATATAAAATTAGTGATGTAGATACAAACAAAGTTTCCGTGAAGCAGAAGGGCGAGCTGCAGTTCAGCAGCCCTGGCTCAGGTGCTGCTGCTGCGGGGATGAGGGCAACACAGCTGGGCTAAGCCAGCGCTCCCTCTCCTGCCACTCAATGGGACCGAGAGGTCTCTTTTCTCCAAGAGAGAAATGTTCGCTTTTTGCCAAATGCCCACACAGTTTGTTACAAATTCTTTACTTAGCATTTGTAACGCTGCCAGAGAAGAAACATGGGCCATTTCTCATGCATGAAAAAAATGGAGTGAACTCCTGTTCAGGAACAGGGGCCCTGATAGCACTATCCAGCATGTAAATAACGACATTACCCAGCTAAAATTGCCTTTAAGGTTAGAGTCAAGCTGGGTCACGACTCCCCTAAGCACTGACAACTCCGTACTGAAGTTGCAACAGTTTTTTATATCAAGTTCGAATGCGGCGTGGGAGAGCATCCACCCAGCGCCTCCTCCACACTGAAAAAGGCCAAGAACATCAGCAGCAGCTTTCTAAGCGTGGGCTGGCGTCACCGCCGGCGATGAGAAGCAGGAGGCTGCAGAGACATGAGCACAGCGGCCATGCCACCTGCGTCCGCCACAAGCCCAAACCCAGAGAAACGGCACCAGGGAACGTTTCCAGCCGTGCCCCGTGCCTGGGTAGGTACGGGGAGAAAAAAAAAAAAAAAAAAAAGAACCTCTGTTTCTCATTCAGCATTTTCGTTTTCAAAGGAAGGTTTTAACACCAAGCCCTGCAGGAGATTTATTTTTAAATGGATAATAGCCCCCCTGTTTACCTACATGGGTCAAGTGCTACCTTGAAATTGGAAAGCACTATATTAATCAAGTTCTACTCGAGCTGTCAGAAACAATACAGAGTTAGAGAAAAGCTCCTGTGTTGTCCGAACAAAAAGGTGGGTGTTTGGGCTACTTGGTGGTGCCAACAAGTTACACAATTTTGAAAATTGCTGGTAGACTGCCACGTCTCCGTAAGTGCAGTATGAATGAGAAACTCTGAAGCATAAAACAGTGCTTCATTGTCTGGTTTTATTTTTATTGTTGGAATACCTAGGGGAAGTAGGAAACTCTGCCTTTCGCATTAGCCAGAAATAAAAGATAGAGGATATACGCACTAGAAACTAACATGGATTTTAGTTGCATGTGGAAGATTTGACTTGTCACTCGCTCAATTACACAAAATACTAATGCCGTAAATCGTGGATATATGGCCAATTAGGCTGCTTTAAACTGCTAAACATGGAGACAGGACATGCCATTTGTTAACATAACTGTCGCATTCTTTATGAAAGGTAGAACAAAATACCCCCTTCAAGTGACTGTAACAAGGATCTGTTCAGTTCTTCATAAAGAAATCATTATTGTAAGAGCAAAGAAAGCTACTGAAGTTATGGCAAGTGCAAACAAATTCCCCATGCACATGTGAAAAAAAAAAATTAGGCATGTCTTAAGACCTGTAAATAAGCAAGCAATTAGGACAGCAATCATAAATGCAAACAGCTAGCTCTGACTTTGCCACGCACAGAATTTTCTCATAATAGTAATTTAAAGTCTGGGCAAGAAAGCATTTTACTCACCACCTGAAAAATTACAGCCTTGTAATTCAACAACAGGTAGAGATACAATAGCTTTTGGTCATTTAGTGGTGACCTGTACCATTACGCCCATACATCCTAGATGGAGTTGATCAGCAAATGTCATGAATTTCCAGCACATTTTCAAACAGACACAATTAGCACAAAGTTTAATACCTTGTGTTCCTTATAAATCCCAAGTTCTTTCTCTTTTGCTATTCTTGCTTCCTTTTCTGAAAGATGACAAAAGAGTAACCAGCATGAAGATTACACAGACTGCATATTTCAGCAACGCCGGCCAAAAGGAGCATTTCAGTCCTACATACTTACCTTTTTGTTCTTTCAAATAATCTGCATTTTCTTTCATCCACAGCTCTGCTTTTATCTGAGCTTCTGTTTCGTTAAGTATATACTACAAGACAAAACAAGTTTATCTACTCTTAGAAATCAACTTGAAAACCATAGAGCAAAACTGAATTGAAAAACCACTGGCAAGGTCAATTCACATTCTGTTTTTAAAAATACATTAATAAAAGAAAGTATGATTGAGATGTGACAATCAGAAAGCATTTCTAGTAACTTCTAAAACTGGCAAAAAACGACGACATGTTTTCAAAAAACAGTGCTTGATTTCCAAACTATGATGGGGTGGCCAAACACGATCCAGGACTCATTGTATGTGGTCTGTAATTAACCTAAGATGATCCTGGGTTTATGCTCTTTTTCAGATATGAAAGGGTATCATGACAACACAGTCACCTGCAAGTAATTCTGTGTGTTGATGGTGGTCTGTAATTCAAAACAGTATGGGAACCATTGCCCTGTGCTACCAAACCAGAAACATGTGTCTTCTGGGTAGGTTTCTGCGAAGGTTTAGGCACAGTTACTGAGATTATTGGCTCAACAGTCACATCTGTGTGAATGAAACCAGCTTAGATTGCTGGGGTTTTAGTCCTCAAAAGTTTAGAGAGTTGGGTTCAGCAACCACATCTAGGCTTTTTTCAGTTAAATCCACTTAGACTCAGTAACATCATTAGTAGGTGTGGAGCTGTAAAACACTTCTAGAAGTATTCAGGTGAATTACAGAAATAGACAAACAGGTATGTAGCTGGCAGGCTGGCAGGCTGGTAGATAAATCTCCCCTTCAGTTACTTAAATGTGAAAATAAACCCAGTATTTAGCACAACTGTCTGTGAAACAAAAGTTGTCTACAGTCGATGCTGTCTGCGAGCGAAGAACTTCTGGAGAACAGAAAAGACAAATTGGGTCATCCTTCATGAACAAGATGCTTTCTTTTTAAGCAGTAGACCCAGGACTTGTAAAATGATGTTTAAGTGCAAGAAAGACAATCTGAGATTTCTCCATCTTATGGGTTTGAGAATTTGAGTTTTTCTCTGAAGTAAAAGGTACATATAGGATTTTACGAGACAAATAACTCCAGTCAAATGAAACTAACGCAGGGAGGAGTCCTTCCTCCAAGGGCAAATGAGGCGAGCAAACAGCTGCGCAGGCCTTGCTTTATCAGACCAATATTTTCACTCTTTCATCTGCTCCTATTAAAGGTGAGCCATAACAGTAAAACTCGCTTCCTCCTAGCTCAGTTACTCGCTCTTCTTATGCTTTTAGGGAGTTCATAATCCTGGGCTTGCAATATTACAGTCTATTGCCATGGAAATGAACATGAGGTCATAAAAGCAGAGTTATGACCTCATCAGAGAGCCTACGAGGAAGAGAAAATGTGCTTGTTCTTCCCCCGCGATTGTTTAAATTATGGGCCTGGTAAATGGAAAGCCCTCAGCCTCCCCGTCCCCTCCACACCACGTCTGCTTGATTCATGAGGCCCCTCCTAATGTCCAGCCCAGCAAAACCCGCTTCACGGCTGAAGCCAAGCTGAGCATTTTCCTGCTCCTTCATCCACCGTCAACAATGTTCTGCCGATCAGCAACCCCTACGCCACATCACTACCCTCCGTGATTTTGCACCCCGAAAGGAGTTTTTGGCATTGGCGTTATCTGTTCAAATTACTCTTGAAACCAGCACGGCGGCTGGAGAGGGCACTGGGCTCAGACTCAGGAGAGCCAGACTCTGTCGCGTGTTCAAGCATCAATCTCCTCCATGGCCTTATTTTCCACAGCTGCCTGTCTGTCACATTCAGGCTATATAATAAAGGGTATCTTTCGATGGCACACAAATAATAATAAACCCAGAAAATGTTACTGAAATCTTTGAAAGAACACAGAAGCTGTATATGCTGGTTTTACAGTTTGGTTTCCATGGCAGCCTCCTATGTTGAATGTATCTTAATTAAATAATGAATTTAGAGCTCCACCAAACTTTTACAAGTCTTTCTTCAGAATAAAAGACATTCTAAAACATAATTCTTTCAGCATGATAACAGCGAAGAGCAGCAGCAGTCCCATATATATACAACTCGGGTAAGGAACACCACATTCACAGGCTTGTGTGAACATTAGTTCTGATCTCAGATCCCTGAAATCACGCGAATCTCTCTCCAGATCAGAGCGAAGAGGCAGCGAGGGGAGAGGATAAAGCAGATAAGAACCATTTTTTATTCACAAATATCCAAATGCTGAGAGACCCAGGATACAAGGGCACCTTACCCGATCTATTTCACTGTCGTCGATCCCACTCAGATCTAATTCACCATCTCCCGTATTCTCACCTACAGAAAAGAACGCATTTTAAATTAAGTGGATGTTTGCTCAAAATCAATCGCAATTCAAGTTCTACAGTGAAGTAACACTTAAGAATCATCCTTCATAGATTTGCATCCTTTTGCCTTCATCCAGGAGGTTTAACGTGTTGCTGAGTATTTTCAATGCTGAGGTAGATGCACGCACAAATTCATCATGCTGAATTCATTTAAAATTCAGGAATTACAGAATCACAGGATGGTGGGGGTTGGAAGGGACCTCTGTGGGTCACCCAGCCCAACCCCCCTGCCGAAGCAGGGTCACCTACAGCAGGCTGCACAGCACCGCGTCCAGGCAGGTCTTGAATATCTCCAGAGAAGGAGACTCCACAACCTCCCTGGGCAGCCTGTTCCAGTGCTCCGTCACCCTCAGAGTGAAGAAGTTCTTCCTCATGTTCAGACGGAACTTCCTATGTCCCGTTTGTGCCCACTGCCCCTTGTCCTTTCACTGGGCACCACTGAAAAGGGTCTGGCCCCATCCTCCTGACACCCACCCTTCAGATATTTATGAGCATTTATTAGGTCCCCTCTCAGCCTCCTCTTCTTCAGGCTAAACAAGCCCAGTTCCAGTTCTCTTCAATACCAAAAATTTGCTGGACACTTCCAGTTGCCTTTTTTCCCCCCATCTTAATTTACAGCCATTTTAGGAAGATGACCATTTTTCTTTCATCATAACATGAATTTCTCTGTCAGAGCCTACAGGTCAGCGATTCATCTGTAAATTATCACTTTGAAAATATTTTCTTTTTTCAGGCAAGCAGCCTGAAACCAGTGAATAACACATCATGCTGACAGTCATACCATGGGTATTAGCTTTTCCCTCTGTAAAATGGGAATTATGAAAACATTTCCAAATTCTAAAATAACTTTTCAAAGCTATGGAAGGGTCTAGATAGCTGTCAAACTGTAATGAATTTCTGCAACTATAATTTCACTGTAATTTTTCTAGTTCTGTATTTGCTAATACTTCTTCTGAAAACACTTTCATATATTCTACTCATTAAAAAGCATAACAGCACAGAACTGAGGCCTAATTTGGGACTGGCACAATGTACAGCAGCAAAACCTGATTTTCCACATCACATTAATGTACAGTACTAATACACTATTAATGTAGTCCAGGTAGAGAAGAAAATAAATTATTCAACAAAGACTTGTGCTGGGGAATGAAGCAACCTTCTTGGTCATCTCCATTACATCTAATCAAGGCTAAACAAGAGATGACCTAATCAGCTTACTTGCAGAAAAAATAAACAAATTAAGTTTCAACAATCTGCAATAACAACTTCAAACTGAAACGGGGCAGAACAGCTTGGCATCTTCCCGGGTCCTGCTCCCTAGCCCCAGGGCTGTGCCTCCCCACAAGCCAGGGCCCTCAAACGGTTCGATTCCCCGCGGAGCCGAGCTCCCGAGCAGCGTGGCGCTGGACCAGCCGTGGGGGAAGGCAGCTGCAGGGCTTCCATCCAGCGGCAGGTTAATGCAACCCGGAGCCTCGAGGCTTGAGGGGCACCAACGGGTGATGGCAAGCAAAGGTAGGAATTATGAGCATTCCCAGAAGACACGAACGATGCTCTGCTTGGCAAAACTCAGGTGTTTAAACCAGTTGCCCGAAGTACATGCAACCACAGGGTTGGGAAGCCAACCAAAACATCGGTTTATGCACAAAGGCTGTGCTTCTTGAGGTGCTGCAAAGGATCTGGCTGCTCAGCTCAACGGACATTTGCCGGTACCAGACAACAAGCGCTTACAAATGTCTTTTCCAAATCCACCTTAAACCATCAACAGAAAGTTCTAAACTCTTTCCATACCAAGTCATACACGAAACGGTTTTCAGCCCAAAGAACATGTCCTTTTGCAAGGAACTGCACAACACTCTGTCCTGGTTTCGTCTGGGACAGAGTTAATTTTATTCCCGATAGCTCCTGTGGTTTGGATTTAGTATGAGAATATTGATAATACACTAATATTTTTAGTTGTTGCTAAGAAATCAAGGATTTTTTCCAGTTCCTCCAATTCAGCTAATGAGCAGGCGTGCAGGAGCTGGGAGGGAGCACAGCCAGGCAGCGAGCCAAGCTGGCCAGTGGAAGTATTCCATACCATGGACGGCATGCTCAGCTTAGGAATGGGGGGGATGGCTGGGGGAAAAGAGCCTCTTTTCTGGGAGTTCAACTCTCTCTTTTCCAGGTGTTCAATACTTTTCCAAGAGTTTGGTCTTGTGCAAGTTCCACGAAATCTGTGAGTTCCACGATCGCTGTGCGAGGATGGGCTGTGCACTCGGTCATCAGTCAGTGAGAAAAAAACTGTACTGCACATTGCTTGTTTTGCATACTCTGTTATTACTATTATTATTTTTTTCCCCTTTGTTGTCTTATTAAACCACTTTTATCTCAACCCACGAGTTTTATTTTTTCCCACTCTCCTCCCATCCCACTGTCGGGGGAGCAGTGAGTGAGCAGCTGCGTGGTCCTCGCTGCCAGCTGCTGGGTTAAACCACGACACGCTGCGCTTTGATTCTCTTCTGAGATTGTCTCATAAATGTAACATCAACTTCATCAGTTCAGGTAATCTGATGCTAATATGACTGAAAAGGCCTTAAGGAACACATCTCATTGCCATTACATTTAGAAATCAACTGTACTTTAGTCCCAGGCACCAGGTTTACTTTACAACCTTTTCCCCTGAAAATACTTGAAAAGCGTAAAAGATTTTATAAAAACTATGTAACTGCTCAGTAGTTTTTTCTTCTGGTCTGATCTCTGTAGAGTGCAGTAAGAGCAGAACTTTCTGCAGCAGGGCCCCCAGCTCCTCGCGCAGGCACCCTGCTCCCAGGCAGGCAGCGATGGGACCCATGGACACGGCAAAGCACACCCCGGCTCGAGGCTGGAGAGGAAGAGCAAGGTGACAGAATACATCCTGGTGCTTTGACGCTTCTTTAATATAACTCACTGGGATTTTTTTTTTAGCAAACCGTAATCATGCAAAGCACAGAGAGGAATCACTGTATGCTGCAGCATCCACGGGAGTCCAGGGTGTACTGGAAAACAGCACTATGCGTCCCTCCTGCTGCAACCGAGAAGATTCATTGGCTTTCCCCATATTTATTGCACCAGATAAACTAAAATACCAACTATTTACACAGGCTTGGACCTAGGGACAAAGAAAAAGGGAGCCAACCTCAAAAATCACGAGTAAGTTGTGAAAATTGCAGGCTAGAAAATCAGAATTTGGAAGTGGTGACAGAACTACTCCAGACTGAAGTCTCTGCTCAACTTCACAGAAAATTCTGCTCATCCCAAAATCATTTGTTGCAAAAACTGCCACAGCATCTTATGAACAATAAAAATGTCCCACTGAAATCAAGCTGCCACTGCTTTTATTCATCATTAAGCACCTCACTTCTCCTATACTCTGCTGTATTTTTGGATCCCAAGTTTAAAATTTAATGTCACAGTACAGGAGGTGTCTGTTCCCTTATACAGCCCTAATCTGCCAGACTGAAAATGATGTAATTTCAGGCACCGTGACTAATTTCACGTGTCATTTTAAATATAACTTGTTACTGAATTAGGTGCCAGTTTTTCTCATTGGATCAATTAGCAACGGGGACGGAAAACTCATTCTCCAACTGGTAAATTGCAGAGAAGAATCCAGGAGCAAGTTATACGTAATAAGCGTTTCTTAGACCCCATAATGGCAATAGAGGGAGTAATTGCAGGATATCCCTCTGCCTACAAGTTATCCTTTTTTCTGCCAAGGCGATAGGCATTCATTAAAAGCAAGGGGCTTTTCAGAAGAGAAGGTGCCTTCAAACCTAGTTTAACGCTTTCACTGAGGAAAAAACATACATGTTTTGTTACGGAATGCCAATTCAAAACAGAACACATCCATTTTGATCTGAAAATTTCCATGGCAATTGTTTCCAACAGGAGTAGACCCCACCAGCCATAAACATCTGTCTGCTCGGTGTTATACGGCTCACTCCAGGGCATGGAAAGTAACCCCCTTGCTTTTTTATATACCAGAAAGATCTTCCCAGCTGCTAAACTTTTCAAATCAATTTCTAAATGATCATTTTCTCTTTTAATAAAAGGGTCGAAATGAAACGTTCGACGAAATAAAAACACAGATGTGGCCAACATCTGGTCCAACCTCTTAAAAGCTTATTTAAAAGCACTGGCGTCACGTGGCACGGCTCTTAGACATCACAGATTTCTTCTGTTAAGAAAAACAACCACTTTACTGCAGGGCACAGGCAAAAAATAAGTTGGACATTAAAAACAACACCACACCCTCCCCCAGTCCAGCTCTTAAATGAAAATACCATCGGGAAGAGCGTAGAGCGAGGCAGCGAGGAGTTGCCTGCCCCATCTTCACCCAACGTCTCCGTGGCAATCAGAGGAGGACGGGAGCTTCCAGAGCTTTTCATCAAGGTCCCGAATCAACTACACTCATGCCACTTAAAACCATCAGTCACCCAGCCAGCTCCCCCAACATCTAAAAATAAAACCCCCCAAAAGCCCTTTCTTTACAGCCTTTTAACATAGACATGAGGGCTACAATCGGACACTGGGGATTAGGTTTGTAAACCTGTAGGATTATTTACTGTTCTTGTCATTACTAAATGCACGCTAAACCCTCTCTTAGCACACCGTCTCCCCTCTCCCTACCTCTGTGAAGCTAGTTAAATGCATACATAGCACGCTGTTATGGGGATTTATTACAGAAGAATGGTTCCAGCCGATATATTTTAAACCCCACATTTTTAAAAACAGCCACGTGAAGAATGTGTTTTTCTGTTTCTATTACAGGAGGCAGCACTATTTATTGCTCTGCCCAGATAAGAGGATTTCCTTACAGACAGAAATGGAGGCTGAACACTTCCCAGGAAATCCTCCGGAGCAGATACAGCAGAAGGAGCTGGGTGCTCTGGTCCCATGCAGCAAATACACTGCCCGTCGCACCGCTTTGTCATGGTCAAAAAGCCGAAAGAGTTGAAACAAAGAACTCTTCCACCCATTCAGCACCACACCAGAAGCCAAGCACCCCCAGCGTTTGCAAAACACTTCAGAGCTGGAGCACAGCAAAATCTGAAAGTAGCCAGGAGAGGCATTTTCACCAACAAAAAGCAACAAACCAAACGACCTGGCCCCGGAGCGCGGGGCATCAGAAATAGCGGGATTGATTGCCGCTCTCCAGGGAGGGATTCAAACCGACGGGAGCTGCAGAAAACCCCCGCAGATCGCCAGAGGAACCCGGCGGGCAGAAATGCTTTTGCAGCTAAATCTGATGAGCGGTGTCGGTGCTGCTTCGGGAGCTGCAACGAGCACGAAGGCAGGGCGGCAGCTTAGCGTCAGAAAAGGCACCGCACAACGGCACCAGAATATAACTGACTGGCTGCTCAGAGGGGACAAGGACCCGCCTGGAGGGGAAGATAACTGATTTACAGAGGGGCGTGAATAGAACAGTCGTTAAGCGTGGGTAACCGGGAGGGGAGCGGCGGCGGCGCAGTGCCGTAGCATCAGGTTAGGGAGGAGAAATGATGTGAAAGTGCTGCGGCAGCAGCGCGGCGTGCGAGGATCGACGGGTGTGCAAACGAACCCGCCACGCGCCAAGCTGCACCCAGAGTCCGTGGGTCCCCACCAGCGGGGCACGCTACCGGTTTTATTCATACCGGGCTAGGAGCCTCCGGAGCAGGCTGGGAGGTTCTCTCAGCAGCCTTAAGCTGTTGCCAGTCTCCTTGCTCCGGATGAGGTATCTCTCTGTGCGATCGCGGGCGGCCCCGCTGTGCCCCCATCCCACAGCGTGCACCCCACACTGCCGAGGGCTCGGCTTCCCCCCGGTCACCTTTGGCAATATCATCATGTGCCAGCCTAACAGCAGCACACCACGAGAACAGAACGTAAGGACAGAGAAAAACTAACTGCACTTACTGACAAAATACGGTCACAAAACACGTGACATGTACACTTGTATTTAAGTGAAAATGTTTTATTTTATTGTACCTGAAGCCATCTTGAAAGCTACATCCTACTCCTTCATCGTGCCAGTTCGACACCAGGATTTAGGTCTGACGGCATACGGAGCACGCAAGGCCACGCACACAGCATAAAGGAAGTCTGTTGCTTTATTATTTCCCTCTGCCAAGGCGAGGTGAAGGGGTCCTCTCCCGCCCAAGCCAAGTCTCCAGCCCGCTGGCTCCTTCAGAGAGAGCCAGCACGCCACGCCACGCAGAGCAAAGCCCCTTCTCCCCAGCAAGGCTCGCTCCTGGGCTACGAGAAGTGTAGAGGCAAAGCCCGACAGGGTGCAAATGAAGGGCAAAGAAGGAAAAGACACAACCTAATACAACCAAAGAAATTCTGCACATCTGCTACGTATCCTACTATTGCAAGCACGAGAGAGCAGCTGTGCAAGCCAAGCCTGTCCAAACGCAGGGATATACAAGCTCATCAGCTCTTTCCTCACTCCCATCTGCTCAGAATAGGACTTTCTCAGAGAGCAAAGAGGAACAAGGGCCGGGATCAGCCCCGGCTGGTTTGCAGTCACTGCATCAGGCTTGTCCACGTCGCTGCAGGCAGCAGGAGGTTTTGCTACAAGACTCGACCTTAACCCGGCGCAGAACTACAAACCCCTCTTTATTAAGTGCCCGCGTCTCTATTTCCCCACACTGAGATTCAAGGTCCAGGGGCCCCGCCTGTCCTGCAGCAGCTGACTGACATCCGACAGCTTTCCTGCATCACCCGCCTTCGTACGGCGGTCGCAGAACCCACTGCAGGAACGGAATTTCACATGTGTGTGCTTCATGATATATGGGAATGAATCATGAGAAAAGCTTTCCCGACACTCAGCCACCTCCCACAGAACTTTTTCTCAGATACTGAACACATTTTTTTATAAATTACATTTCAATTTGGGAAAAAACTCCACCAACCGCCCTGCCACTTTTCTGGCAGCACTTTCGCACTGCAACAAATGCTCTTGTTTCACCTCGCAGTCCAGGGAAGATCTAACCACAGCGCATCCACACAGTTTATATCCAGTTAAAGGTTGCACCACCAGTCTAACAGACATGGAAACTCGTTAACTTAAACATTAATCCATCTGAAAAACAGTTAACTGCCCCATTCTTTCCAGAAATCCTCCCTGCAATATATATGTTTTTTTAAAGCAGGTAGTACAAAAACAGTTCAGAGAGAAACAATGCCTTTCTGATTCTGAAGATTTTTCTTCAAAAAGGTAAGCTCATGCTTATTGAACTACATAGCAATATAAAAAAGCCCTTAAGAAAAAAATCCTTTCAACCTCCCAAAATAAATAGAGCTGAAAGTTAAGCTTTTGAACTGGAGAACATCTTGACACTGTCCTCTAAACCAGCAGCTGATGTTCCTCTCCTGGAATAATGTTCATGTCCCCCCAACACCTTTTGAAAACAGTGAAAAAGCGCATCCTTTATAGAACCTACTTGATGTAACTCGTCGTTCTTTTTTAAGCTCTCAGCCCTGCTGCCATGACCAAGCGCTCAGAGAATGGCTGCTCTCAACAATATGGCAAAATCGGTTTTTCACTGATGACACCAATGACCATCAACGACAGTTTGACAAATACTCATCAGGAAACAAACTAATTAGCTACCATAAATGACATTTGTCAGCTCCAAAGCCCAGAAACGGTACGAGCTGCCATGCATCGGCACAAGTCTTCTCCAACTCGTGATCTCTGCGTCTAGCAGTGCGCAGACTGATCACAGCCCTCCTGCCGAAGGTGCAACGCGCTCACCATCCACGTATTCACCCCCACCCGCCTGAGTAGTTATGAACTGAAAGAGTGGCCAGGCGTTGGAACAGGCTGCCCAAGGAGGTGGAGTCACCATCCCTTGAGGTGTTCAGAAAACGTGTAGACGTGGCACTTCGGCATATGGTTTAGCAGGCATGGTGGTGTTGCGTTGACAGTTGGACTTTATGATCTTAGAGGTCTTTTCCAACCTTCATGATTCTACGATTCTATGATTCTAACTTAAAAGTTTATAGAACGGAGACTACAAAGACGGATTTCTCCTGCTTATTGCTCTTTTCCATCTGATCACCTATTCCCTGCTGTATTTTCCTCCTTTGCCTTTTATGCTGTTCTTGGCATCTTTTCTCTCCTTTCCCTTCCCCCACCCTTCCTTCTTTTTGGTGCTTTCTGGCCTGTATTTTCTGCGGTTTTCTTCAACCTCTGCAGGGGTATCCACCAGTAACAGTCTACATAAAGGGAGAGGCCAGGGAGAAGAGCTGACCAGCATCTTAATCAGCTCCCTTGTCCAAACCCCGCAAGGGCAAAGCGCTGCCGTATCTCTTGCAGGGATACACCCTGGGGAGTCGCCAGCAAAGGCAGCCGGGCTCAGATCAGCCTCCAGCTCACTCTCCCCGGGCTGCCAGACCTCTGTGTAAAACAGCAAGAGCACATTACACCCGAGCGAGCCATAAAGGGAACAGCTGGTTTCACGTTTAATTGCTGAAGCATCATTTCTGCAACTGCAGCTCAGTGGTTAAGCAGCCAGGTCTTGCTGTGGGCACTAAACGCTCTGCTGTCCGGCCCTGCAAGCCCAGGTTCCTTGCCTGGCTGGCGCTCAGCCGCCCCGGCAGAAGGACATATGTTTTATGGAGAAGTAAATCTACCCCTCTAATGTGCCGCCCTCCCTGCGCCAAATAAAACGAGACGGGGAGCTCTGCACTACTGAGAACTTAAAAGCAAATCCTAGAATTTTGCTTGGCTTATTTTTATCTATTTTTTAAAAAAAAATCATGAATCAATTTATGTTCCACCAGGAAAAAAATTTTCAATATATACAGCCATATACACACACAGAGTTTTTAAGCTACAAAGACCCAGGAAAAACGTGAGAAGACTCGCAATACAACATCTGAAGGCTAATTTGACTGATTAGAACTCAAAAGCAAAGCTAACTTATTTTCCTAAGACATCACTGAAAAGTCACAGTTCGCTCAGATGATGGCCCAAATATTAGGGCAATTTTCCTCTGGCAGAAGTACAAATGGTTGAACCGTCACGAGGAAGCCTAACTCCAGCACACCTCTCGCCCCATCAGTGTTGTCAGCACTTACCCTTGCGCTCCCACCCCCAGCTCCCCACCTCCGGCCAGCGCTGGGCATCCAAAGGCCACAGACCCACAGCCACGTTAACCTGCCCTTCAGCTCTCCCGCTGAAGAAGCGGTCTTCCTCTTGCTCCCAGCACCACAACCTGGACCAAATGACTGCTCCAGGTTAAAATCAGCCTAGCAAAAGAAATCACTCAGAGTGAGAAAGAGGAACGAGTTGACCTTTCCACTTATCATTTTATTCTGATCACCCTTGCCGTGTCTCAGCAAAGGTGGGCTAAATTCTACCTCCTCCTTTGACGTTCAGAGCTGGTCTACGGTAGATCTGGTGACAAGCTCAGCCCCGGCCACCAAAAGCCACCCAGACTACAGAAATGCTTCCACAGGCAATTATTAGCATTAAGACAACACCGCAATATAGTGCATGAAATTATATACCTGAGTCTTTATTTAGAGGAGAAAAAAAAAAATCAATTTGTACCCTGGCCATTTACCGCCCTGTCCAGGCGGGCTGAATAGTGAGAAGCTGTTAGCTGAAAGAAAATTATCAGGTAAGAAATTTCTCATTTCTTTACCCAGCTTCTTCCTTCCTTCATTGCTAATGAGAAATAGTAAGCAGGGAATTACAGAGATGGAGAGGTGAAAGAGAAGGTAAAAGTTTATTATTATTTATTATTACTGCAGCAGAATAACAGGCAAGAGCAGAAATTCCCCTGCAAGCAGCAAAAGCTTTGTAAACAAAGCGTTAGGTGGGAACCTGGCCCAAAGGACTCAGAGCAGCTACTGGGCAGTGTTTTATGCCACCAGGACTATCAGAGACGTGGAGCAGAGAGAGATCCCACAGGTAAGACCCTGACTGGTTCGGTGATCGGGACCACCAGTTGGGGTTAACAAACCTGGAAGTAAGAGACATGGGTCTGAATTCTCAAAAAGTAGCAGGTACAGAAATGCAGCTCTGTGTGAGTATCAGTCCGTTACACAACAGATGGCCGCAGCCAGCACAGACCACGCTTTTAAATAAAAACCACGGAGGTCACGCTGTGTCTCGTTAGATGAAGCGCTTCCTTTTTGGCTCTGACCATGCCCAACGGCTGAGAAACAGGCAGGTGGTGAAGTACTTCTCTGTCCTGCCTGAACCCAAACAGAGCTCACATACGAGCCCTGCTCCAGGGACCAGGGCATTTTTGTGTCCATTCAGGTAACTATCTGCAGCATACAAGGATCTCCGCAAAGTACAGGCGTTGCTTGGGTGGCTCCAGGTGACAGCGGAGCACAGCAAGCCTGCTTGGTCATCTGGCCAAGCTGCAGCCCAGCCCTGCTGCTGACAGCACAGGTACTGCAGCAAACACCTCGAGAGGACGCGCATTTGTGCCTCCTCCTCTCCCCAGATGTTTCAGGGACTGCAGCGAACCTCTTCCCAGATGCGCAGCAGACAGCGGTGAAGGATTTTAATACTTTGCCTGCAGCAGCTCTGAGGCCCCAATGCCTTGGCATTTGGATAGACTGAACCGTAAGCACAGCATAATTAGCATGTGTACTCCATATGCTTGAGATCCATCACGACAGCGCTGGAATGCCCTCTGACACCACAACTTTCCAAAAGAAGAAAGCTGTGGAGAAGTTCCTGAAGAATAATTTGTCTTATTCTCCAGGAACGGTGGAAAAAGGCACTTCCGTGCACAGGAGGTTTCGGTGGAGCTGGAGAAATAACCTTTTCCCGACAAAGCCCAGCAGCATGATCCACCTATAAATAATGGAGCTGGTTTCAAAGCCAGCCTTTCAAGCTAATGGCTATCAGGAAGGCCAGCCATATGCTTGTACAACCTGTCATACTGATTAATCTCAACATCTGACTGTTGTACATAAAGTTTATATAAGTAACAGGACTATATTTAATGTCATTTTAGCTAGGTTATGTATTGCTGATTTTACAGTTTCTCACCAACCTGCCACCCTCTGGGGTACAGGCACACAAAAGACCCTGCCTAAATGTTGATTAGATGCAGAGCAAAGTGATGAGTTTGGAAAGATTTCAGTAAGTCTTGAAAACCAGGCAGACTGGTAACACGTTGCAAAGAGAGCACTGGAGAAGATAAGGTCCCGCATCCCATTACATGTAATTAATTCTTTATTTGAACATATTAGGCCTCTACTTAACACTGTACTGCAGAGGCAAGAAGAAAGTCACAAATCATGGCTCAGTCTCACATGCACTAAAAGGATTCATGGCTCTTTCTGCCATGCACCCAATTCTATTTACAGCGTATGGCATAGTATCAAAGTTGTTCTTCTTTAATTAACTGAATAACGATGCTTTCCCATGCGGCTTAATCTAAGTTCACCATAACATACTGTGTTATGGCACCAATTCTCAGAAACATGACTGCGTGTCTGCAGCCCATTTGGAAAGAGGGATGTGCATTTCATGCACCAATTCATTTAAACGCATTCAGCATTCAGTGGAATATTGATTTCTTTGAAATCAGTAAAGTTTATTGTGAATTAGCTAAAACAAAGTTACATCCTAAAAATAAGCTTTGGATAACTTTTTACTATTTCATTACAAAATGAAACACAACCTACCAGATCATCATTTCAAATTCATATCTACTGTCTTTTCCTACAGAATAGATGTTTATTTGCATTTTATTTATTTCTTTTACTTCTTTAGGTAAGTCGAGGATGGATTGTTCTTCAGGTTAGTTTTAACTAGGTGAACTCTTTCCACAACAGACTTAAGCATCATAAACTGTACAGCGAAATAAGCCCGGGGTAACAGGCTGACAGAAGGGACGGATGAGGGAAGAGCTGGCCAGCTGCACAGACAAAAGCCCCGTCTCCCGAAAGAGTAAGATTTTGAATCTTACTAGCAAGATAAAGCAGCGCTTACTTAAGTCCAGACAAAACACTCCCATGCAATTCCCTTAAAAAAATCTACCTAAAAATCTTTAAATGCTAAAATAAAGCCCAGCAAAGGAACATTACTGTCAGCGACTGCCAACTGAAATGAATGATCTGGGTTGAAAGCGTTTGCTGACGTAGCTAGAAGTTGCCACAGCGACTTGAGGGCTGTGGCAGCAAACTGGTCTGCGGAGCAGCTCCTCGCCTCCTGCCGAGATGAACCAGGCAGGTGGACCTCCACGCTGCCATCGTCCCCAGGGACGCAGGGGATGCCGCTGGAGCTACCCCACTCGAGGGCCTTTCGGGGGCAGGACCAGCTGCACCCCGCACCCTAAACTGGGTGTAACAGACCCAAGACAAGGCCAAGTCAACGGCAGAGAACCCGTGACATTCGGCCTCTGCCCAGAAGAGGTTTGCAAGTCGATGCAAGCACCTTCTAGCCAGGGCACCGCTGACGGGCAGCCAGCGCGGCCGTGCCAAGGCATCCGTACCCACCGGCACCTCCCTGGGGAAGTCCAGCGAAGGAGTACCAAGAGACCGTGCCGGAGGCTGCGGAGGCAGGGATCCCAGCGTCTGCATCCACAGAAGTTTAATTCTCAAGGTGTTTCTCAGCTGCTACTGAGAGACAATTTCATCACGGCAGTGACGCTGCAGTCAGCCAGCTTGACTGACCAAAATGACTGTGCATCTACCGCCCACAAAAGCTTCTAGAGTATGTTATGCCACGTTTTGCCCAAGAGAAGAGGACAGATTTGAACAATACAAAATCATCTAAATTACAGCCTTAATTGTACTGGCACTTAAAAAAAAAAAAAAAAAAAAAAAAAAAAAGGGAAAAACAACCGTTTTAGGTTTTCGTGCTATTTTCAGGGACTACATTTTTCTCCGTATTGTAGTAAAATTAAAAGTAGAAATCTTTGGAAGTAGCGAGGAGAACAAGGAAACTTGCCAAATTTTGTGGAATCAACAATTAATACAACAGTAATTAATTCAGAAGACTAACTACATGACACTGTAGGGTTCCCTCTGTGTTGTCCCAGTGATTGCTTAAAAAATATGTTACGTAAAGAAATTAAATGTTACTGGTTTATTTTTTTCTAAATTACCAGCACTCATGCTGGTGTTTGAAAGTCAGTCTGGGCTCTTCTTAGTTATACATCTTTATTATCATAAACATTCCACAATTGGAAATTACTTTTCGTGATGCTTACGCCAAAAAGAAAATAGCTGTCTTGCATCTGCCGAACCAAAAGTAGCAAAATGTAATAAACATTCATCTTTGTCAGCGGCTCTGCAAACCAATCTGTTCGGCACGTAGGTGCCATTTTTACACAGGCGCTTTATTACCACGTAATTATTGATGGATCAGCCAACAGCTCTCTCAAGGAAAGACTGTTCTTAAAAATGAGCTTGTTAAAAGTTTAAGTGTAAACCGTAGGGTAAAAAACAGCAGTTAGATTTCATGTGATATAAACTTAAAAAGAGTTAAAAAAAAAATGGAGGGACAATTTCAAAAAATGATATGTTTGAGGCAGGCATGAAATTGAAGCAGACAAGAAACTTTAATGTGATAGAAAGAAAGAATTGGGGACATCTGTACCGAGAATAAGCTGTAAATAGCAGGAGGAATTATCAATCTAGTGATGTGCCAGCTCTCTGCATTTCAATTGCTTCGCAGGCCATACCATAAAAATTGTTTGCAATGAAAGCAGCATGAAGGCTCCCTGGATTTTATTGCTCCCAGTGACATTCCACCCAGTCTGTATGTGTACGCCGATTGTAGCCTTTCAAGTACAACACCATTTCATATTAGTACCTGTTTAAATTACTCGCCCACAAACATCGTTCCATGTTCAAAATGCCGCACTATTAAATTTTCTGTTTCAGTCAAAGTACTGCAAGAGTTCTTATCAAGCTTTCAAAGGCAAGAAAGTTTCATGCGAGTTTTCTGAAAGTCGAGATAAAGCAATAAACTTTTAAATTTAAAGAAGGCTTTTTCAGGAGAGAATTCAACGTGCCTTTTTGAATTCCCTCCCCACCTTGTTAAACCAAACTCCTTCATTGCTCCCAGATTTCCGAGTGGTGCCTTTCTGGAGCTGAACTTCAAGCATCAGCCTTACTCTCTCTACAAAGACCCTGCGTATCAAACGATCCTGGGCCACAGCACACCCGAGGCTGCCCATTCCTGCTCACCGGTGGATCATAAAAGCCTTTCCAGCACCGACACCTCAGTGCGAGCATAAATGCCACTCTCAGCCTCCAAAATATACGGCCTTTGCCACCGCAAAGACATGGTCCAAAGCGACCCTCCAACCCCAGCTGATCTGGGGGAGCTGGTCTCAGCCCTGTGCCCCTTCCCTCCACGGTGGGTACCACCTCCCTCCTTCCCTCCCTCCCTCCCGCCTGCTGCTGTACCAGCCAAGACATCACGCTGTGACATCCGTCTGTCAAAATGACGCTGTTATTAAAAACAGCTGCACAAGCCCGTGACATTTCTGACAGACCCGGGTGAGGGAGGCAACTACACGTGCATTAACGCCAGCGGAGAGGAGGGGGATGAGCCAGGCTGAACCTCAACCAGTAGCACCCGCAACATCACATCCCGCCAGACCTGCTCCACGTTAAAACTCAAATTCAACCAGTGCAGTGTAGAACAGGGATTTTGTCTTTGCTCTTGGGGAAGAGCTCAGCGCAGGAGCTCTGCGTTAGTTCCGCAGCAGCGACAGAGCCGTGAGACGCGGTGGAAGCACGGAAAGCAGCACTCCCACTGTGTGCAAAAAACTCTGGCTTGAAGTGCAGAGAGACTTCACGGAAAAGCAACTTCTCACTGAAGTATGTTTTATTTAATGAAAGCCCTGCCAGAACACACCACCAGTGACACAGCTTCATGTCAATCTGGATGTTGCTGCATTTCAATACATGACTTCTATGGTAACGTGGATTGGCATTTTTTACCTTTAGCAGGAATTTAGTAAGGACCATTAAGCATAACTTCCAAAATCAGTCACTCGCCTGGTTCCCACACAGGTGTTAACGGTTTGGTCACAGGAGCACTGTTTTACTTCCTTCCCATCTGTGAGCACACAGTGGCTTCCCCACCGTAACTAAATCAAACATGGCATTTAAGTAGCAAATTTGCTGAAAAATGGTATTCTTCACCCACTGTACAGCTGTTTACTTCTGGCTTCTGCGTTTATACTTATCTCAAGAGCCTTGTTTCTTGCTCTGAATTTCTTTCCTGGTACTACTTAACAGCATTATTTAGTCTCTCTTCTTTCATACTCATTCCCTTATTTCTGCAACACAGCAGTAAATGTCCAGGCCTTCCGTCACAGAAAACAACTTCTACAATCTTAGGTGTACACATACGCTTCAACACCAACTCTGAGCCTTAAACTGCTGACTTTAAAAGTTGATGAAAATATTTTCTGCTTCCTTTTAGCAAAACTTGGCTGCAAAAAACCAACTCTATGCAATTCCCACCCCTAATTTGCAGCTACCCCTCCCCACGCAGCCTGCCGGCACCTCCTCCTCCGACTGCTTCAGACACCCTCGACCCAACACAGCCCACGCAACCCTAGGTAACACATCACGATTTCTGTTAGTAATAACCAACCCAAAGCTGGTCTTATCTGCTGGTTTCTACAGCTTTGCACCACTGCAATTAATGAACACCGAAAACTCTGAATGCAATTTTTTCAGCCCTACTGAATGCATTCTGGTGAGTGCATATGCAAAAAAAATTTAAATTGAAGAGCTGAAGAGTACAGTGGCCTCATGTTGACGGGTCACTCTGATTTGAGGTCAAAGCAGAGTCTATATTTAGCTGCTTTGATTATAATTGCATACAGGATAAAAAATAAATAGCAATTATCTCATTGTCACACAAGAATAAAAGACCTAATAAATGAACCAATCCTAAAGTAACATTGAAAAGCAAATTCTTTCAAAAGCAATCAGAAGTAGTAAAATTCAGGTTCCAAAATTGCCAACAGTGTCAACATTTATATCCACTTTCATTATGAAAGCATTTAGCAAACCAAAAATGTCAAACTACGATTATACAAGGCTCAACTCCTGACTGTTTTCATCAACAGTCTGTAGTGCCATAGCTGAAATCCCTAATTACAAGGGACAAGTCACAGTCCAACCCACGCACACACGTTTATCTTGACTACTGTGACAGTCCCACGGATTGCAGACCAACAACCAAAACAGATGAAGTCTGTAGAGGTGTGATGAAGTTAATCCTTAAGGGGATATAGGAATTAATTTTTCAAACTAAATTCAAAGCTACCAAACAAAAGCAAACAACAAACCGCTACACAAAAATCCTAAAACCTTGCAGAAACAGCACTCCATGTAAAGGGTGGGTTTTCAGTGTGCAGGTATCGCCTTTACCAGCTGAACCTGTACCAACAGAAAATAAAGTACGAAATGGAGGATTATTTTAGCTTTTCCAGAAGATGCAAGACAAACGCAAAGTGGTCAGGATCCACCACAGCGCTGTACATGGATTTATTACCCATCATATTAAACCCAAAGTAGCTAAGCCTTGCAAATCTCTCTGCACTGTATTTCCTTCTTCCAAGAGCATGTTTTGCGGCTCCTTGACCTAGGTTAATAAGTCTTTATTCTCCATAACAACTGGGACCATGAAGCCTCCCTGAACCGAACCCAACCCTCCACTCCTGACATTTCAGAGACCGTGATGAATTGCTCAAATAACATCCTCCTGAGCGGGGTAGCTTTCCATGTGAATTTAACGTCCTCTCCATAGCCTCCACGCATCTCACTTTCCGCAGCTCTCTAATGAACAATTTCAGTTTTCAGCGAGCTTTTTGGTGAAAGAGTTTTCCTTCTTTTTGGCAAAAGGGCAGGACACGAATGTCCGTTTCTTCTGCAAACTGGCCACCTAACCAAATAACTGTGAGCAGCAAATTCTGGCAGGTGCAGGAAAGGAAATATCATATAATTCTCACACTAGAAAGGAGTTATTCAGGTTTTTTAGCCAGGTTTCCTGTGTGCCTGTAAGTGTCTGCATCATCACCCCCCAACACTACCTCCCCCAGTCTTGTTCTAATCCACAGCCTATTTCAACCAAGATTTAGAAGCAGGGCAGTGATCCCTGAGATGGTTATGTTTCCCCAGGTTCCTGGAAAGTCAGCCCCTGGAAAGATGGGAGCAATTACAAATGCCCCTGAAAGTATCTCCCACATTGAGAATCAGCATCTTTTCAGATGCTCGGGAATGTAGACAGGAGAAAACATTGAAAAGAAGCCCCAACAGCATGAAAAACTTAGACTGGTGTCTACTAATGCCAAGGCATCTAAGTCAACCACCAAACACAATCTTCCCATAGTATTTGGGGAACAACTGTTTTTGTAATTCTGCTATTGAGGCACAGGAAAAGGACCATTTCTAAAGCCCCAGCTGAGTTTCTCCTCGTCTGCCTGCCTGCCCAGCTCTTTGCTCCTGGACATTTCCACCTCCATAAGCCTAAGCCTAGGTAGAGCAGATGATGGCAGACCTGGACTTCCCTTGAACGCAAGGGAAAACAATGCATAAAAACTTGCTTGGGCTGATTGCTTCTCCTTCCTCCATTCAAAAGCAGTATCAATGCAGCAGCACACACATGTCAAACACCAACATGCAGAACGACATGCCAGACCCCTTTCGGCACATTCACCCTCGTCCCCCAGCCACGCATCTCCAAACCGGAGCCACAGCCATGCTGCCGCCTCCTTCTCCACAGAGCCTGAGGCCATCAGCCAGCTGAAGCAGCGAGAGAGGAGAAAGCGGATTTTTCACCTTTTTTTCCTCAAGCAAGGGAGGACGAGGCCTTAAGCAGCTGGTTAGCCTCATCAAAGAGCAGTGTAAAGCTTTTACGCTACTCCAATTGAAAATAAAGCTGATTTTCCATCACGCTTTTATTGGAGGAATTCAAGACAGCAAAAGACACGTTGCCCACTCAAAAGTCGGGATGAGGCAGGAGTCAGGCAAAAAAAAATCCAACCCTGGAAAAGCTCTTAAAGATTTTAAAACATTTCCCATTCCAGAGCAAAATTTTATGAAACAAAAAATAAGAAAGAAAAGAAGAGAGGGGAGGGGAGAAGAAGGGCATAAAGAGATACCACCCCACCCCCACCCCGCCCCAAACAGTCAGGATAACAGTTCAGCCAGGCTGGGCAGCCAGGGGCTAAGGCCATTCATTCACACGGGACATGGCCACGTAAGGTTTAGGAGATGGGTCTGCTCCGTTCAGATCAGGAACTCATACCCCACTCTCCAGTACCTTGTCTCAGCTACAGCATTCATTACTCTGGGGTAGCTCTTCTTGACCAAGTTTTCTGACAAAAACGACACACGTTTTCCTATAAGGGGCGTCTGCACTGATAAACCAACCCTTTGGAAAATTCTTAAGACATCCACAAATGTTCTAAAAACGTATCCACGTTACTCAGCTTATGCTTTCACTCAAATTTATCTCCCCAATGGCTCTAACAAACTGCAGGTTTCTCTCCAAAACTCGTCTCTATATTTGTTTGGAAATCTTTCAGCCAAACTATATTAGTTTTCACCCCTTAACCTTCCCAGTTAAGGCATGAATATGGAATGAATTTATAGCATTCCTATCCTTTAATGAAATGCAAAGATCCTGCATGAAAAAATATGTACACAGATTTTGGAGTAACACATGCACACGCAATACTTGTGTGCAAGCGATGTACACAGTCAAGTAAGAAAATCATGTCATCTGTGATTCATATCCAAGACTTCAGGTACCAAAAAACTGCATGGGAAGCAGCTGGTGTTCTCCTATTCCCACGCTGGCTGCAGCAAGCTCTTCACACCTCATTAACAGTGTAATGAAGGCTCAATCAGGGATACAGTCTATCAGGACTGCCCAACATAGGCATATAGAGGCTGGAGTAAAAAGAGTAGCTTGTATCGGGGGTTTTATTTCTTAGATCTCAAAATTGGGAAGGCTAGTCCTGCCACAGAAAATCTCTTCCAGTGAGCAAACGGCAGACGGAGACAACGATCAAACTCTCAAAAGTGCTCGGAGGGCACGGCACGAGGAAGGTGGCACCGAGTAGGTCACGCACACCGCTCATTTCCACTGGTGGGGCTTAAACCCACAAAAGCAACCACACTGTTGAAGCCAGAGCCAGAAGAAGAGTGATCAGGATGGGGACACACATGCTTGCACTGATGGCCAAGTGTACTTTGCATATGTAACACAATTAGCGCTAAACTCAGCAGCTTTACTTCTCGCGCATGCGGTAATTATGATTTAATAGGGCTTCATAATGTTCTCTCTAATTACTGATTATATCTTTTTGTATACTTTTCTATGCATGTATACCCTTGTATATTTTCAAACAGTTGGCACTGATCTACTCAGACAAAATCTGAGGAAGAAAGGAGGATGCTAGGAGAAGAAACCAGCCCACAGAAGGGATCAACACCCACGCACCGACGGAGCAGCGATGGCGCGAGCAGCGAGCCTGCCCCCCGCCACGCAGCCATCCGGGCTGGGGTGACCAACCCTCCCCGGCTCCCGCGGCCACCCAACAGCCGTTTGCCAACCGTCTGCAGCCTGCGGGCCCTGAAGCATCCTTCCAGGGAAGCCGAGACCCTGCTAGAATCATCACGTTTCTGCGAACTCCCCCACCCACAGCGCCGCTGGCACTGCCTGTCTGCCACTGCCCAAACAAAATGAGGATCACGCACACGTGTGCTTTTCCTCGCTGGGTGAGGGAGCCGAGTCTGCCCACGGAGGGATCGGGCAAGCCTCAGGGTCAGGACGAAGTACGAGGCGGGAGCTGGCAGCTGGAGGGGATGAAATTCAGAGGAAAAGAGTAAGTTGCTGGAGGAGGAGCCCACCCCTGTCTCGTCTGGCTTCCCCTTTAGCCACTTTGCACATCCTCCTTGGGTAAGATGTTGGAAAGCACTGGTACATCGGGATGACGACTATTCGATCGATGAACACAGCCTGCATGGGGTCTTTAACACCCACAGAAATCAATGGCAACATTTTTCGACCTCAGCTCATGTCAGATTATGCTGGCAGCAGTAATGGAGGCATAAATACAAGGAGCAATAAATGAGCAAACTATTAATTATGGACAAGCACAAAACCTTTCTCATGTATTCTTTGTGAAATTAGCAGCGAAGGCAGTTAGCTGGCTGCCTAACCAAGCACAAGATGGTACATGCACGGTGATTTCTCACTGTAAAAGCCGCTCACTTTCGTGAGGACATGCAGGAGCATGTTACCACTCACTTCACCTGCCTCCTTTGAAACTACTGCCCTAAATGGCTGCATGTGAATTTTGATTCAAAACAAAAACTAAACCAGGTCTCAAACACTACCTAGATTATGAAAGGAAAGTTGCATAAAGTCAGTCGGTAACTTACACCCTTTATCTCTGTTATTATCAGACCTTCCTCACTTTTAGCCTTGGCCAGAATTAAGTTTACCACTTCTGATTTATGTGGCAAGCAGAGATGAACTGGCAGCGTGCAGCCCAGCAACATGACATGGGAAGGACGGGGCGGCAGCCAGCAAACATCAGAAGGACAGAAACGCCAAGAAAGATGATAAGTTATTTGAATTGATATAAAAGGGACATAAAAATAAATTGCAAAGGGAAATTTGACACTGAAGAATGTGATTTCTAGAGAACGAAGTCCATGGTATTTGACTGTGGCAGTCTGCTGAAGGAAACGGTGCCCTGTTTTGAGGAACTGCAGAATCAGAAACACGTAGAGCGTGGAGAGGGTGCTGGGGTGGATGCTGCACGGCCAGGAAAATGGACAGACTGGTGTACCCCATCCCCATCTCTGAAACCAAGATCTCACTACAAAGCACTTTTGTCATGAAGAATAAGAAAGAAGCAGTTTGCAAAGACTCAAACAGATTTCAGCTTAAATGTCTCTGCAAATTAATACACTTTGTAGGAAAAAACATAGTCAAATGTAGGGTTTATTCTGAGCACTTCACTGCCTCAGACTCATTAACCCAGTACCATACATGTTCTCTTTGTAATGCAAATTTGCTAAAATACTATGCTTTCCATAAAACATTCATATAGACAAACTCACACTGCTCAAATACCAATTGTAAGCAGAGCAAAAATACACTAAATTTTTCTTAATACCTGGGCTCTGCACTGAAGTCTTATCTGCATAAGTAGTTTGTGAGAAACCTTCTGCTGCTGCTGCAGCCACCATAGCACAAAGGTGGAAGATTTCCCAAAGCAGCTGATGTAAGCAATTATGAACTGAATTACCACATGCACAAGCCTAATGTAAAGATTTTGTAGAAGGTACCTACAGCAGAGGGTTTTTTTGAGGAAAAGAGATCATTACGGAGAGGAGAGGAGATACCCTGCATGTAAGGAGGTCAAACATTGCACACATACTGCACCTGCTTGCTGAGCTCCTATTTAATAGCCACCTGCCCAACCACGCAGTGCATCCCCACGAGGGTTTGCTGGGAATCCTCACCACGCAGCACCAGGCATGCTGTTTCCGACCGCTGCACTGACCGGACACGATTAACCCATCTGACAACACATGGAGCCCAGCAGATACAAGATTATTCCAGCTACGGTCTCCAGCCCAACCTCACCCAGGTGGCCCACATAGTGGAAGATGACTCAGGGCTGGAGAGGGCTGATGGAAGGCAAAGGTTCCTGGTTTATGACTTACACAGCTGTGGAGAAGGACCAAAATGTCACTTTAGGGATGCAATGTTATGATGACTCTCCCTTCTCCAATGGACTTAGGTGTTGAAACATGAAATACCATAGCAAACATATGGCCAGCTGAGATTCACAATATAAATTACAGTAAGTTAAATTCAAATACACCAGATAAATGCGGTAAATTATATTATCTTTTCCTCTTCCCTCCACAGGTACCAACTACTTTTGTTTCAAGATGATCTACGATTGTGCCATCTTTAATTAAACTCTGAGCAACTGCTCGCAGACTATAGTAAGTTTTGAAAACTGCCACTTCTTTTTCAGACTTAAACAAGGGCTCAGAAACCTGGGAATTGTCTAATTTTTACAGCTGTACCAGCTGGCCTGATAGAAGAAGATACTACCTCCGCGTACAAACCTTTCACAGATTTCCCAGAACTGTGAGGCAGAACTTGAGACACCATTGCCTGAGGTGACAGAAACATCTGCACTGGTTTTCATCGGGGTTCAGAGCTAAGACGCACAGGTGACCAACTGGGAGGCATCTTAAAAAGAGGTCTTCTTTGTTCTGCATAATAGCACGCCAACTGCAAGCCAGGTGTACCTCCCAGACCATCTGCCAGACCCACCCAGGCTCCAGGTCCTCAGGGGGGTGATGCACCCGCATCATGCAGGCACCGCATGGCAAAGGGTCGGAGACTGGGAACCGCGTCCCAGCACAACTACCCCGCAGTATAGACACAACCAAAGCAAATCTGACCACACAAAACTTTTAAATTATAAAAATAAATTAGCAGATTCACTGAAAAAAAAAAAGAAAAAAATTTTTGGTGCAGGATCTACAATCAAAACAAAACCGAAAGAGTAATTTGGCCTATGAGCTTCACAACATGTTAAGAAAGTAAGTACTTGTTCAAACACCCACAATGATTTCTTAGAGGCATTAAAAGAGAATGAACATACTGAAGTCTATCTGGTTTTGAAATTCAGTTCATTTGGCACATCCTCCACTTCTGAAAGAAAAACAAACAGCAAACGCAGACAAGCCACAGCATGAGTAGCCATGCACTCTCCTGCCCACTTGCCTGAAGCCCGACTCAGAGCATCGCACCTGGCTACACCAGCTTTGTTTCAGCTTTAAACTCAGTCCTCAGCCTGGCCATTACAACGGTCAATAGCAGTGCCAGCGAGAAGCGTCCATCACTGGGAACTCATTTTTACAGGTCACTGGCTAGCCAGACAAGAACAGCTTCTAGCCATTACTGACCTCTCTTCGACATGAACCACTGATTTCCAAGAGAAAGATGAGCCATAAGCTATGCATTTTCTTAATCGTAATTGAAACAAAACCAAAACCACTCAACTGTTTCTGTATGTTTTCGTTTGCACAAAATATAAACGTGCAATCATCCTGCTACATTGCTGGGATGCAAACACTACCACAATAAGAATCTGAACATATTCAGTTCATCTGTTGAGGCAGGGAGTACCTTATTATAAGTAGGTGCTGTTGAACAGAAATTAGCATCAGAACAAAATGTTCTGCTGCATCGACCCCCCAAGTAAGGTGACAAACGAGATTTGTACAGGTGTGTCTTATGACAGAAAAATGAACTGCAATAAAGAAAAAGAATAAAATGCCTTTTAGATAAATTCCCAATGTCATAAAGATGCAAAAGGAATTTTAAAAAAGCCATCTCCATAAAGCTCAAGCACACATAAGAACAAGCAAACAAACCTGCCCGGACGAGTGGCCATTTGCAGTACTGTCTGCCTCAATGGCTCTGGCACAAATGGCTTCCTTAGTTGATCAGTCTACTGTACTTACACAAAGCTGTATGTTAGAGATAGATCTGGGGGTTTTCAGAAAAAAGGAGCAAAACCACCAAAACACACACCAAACAAAAAAGCATAAACTAGTTATTTCCTCTTACAAACACATTAAATATTTGCCATTTGTAAAACTTCTCAGAGAGACAGACTGCATCATGTATGACTCCCGTAAAATGTCTCCTGAGAAAGTCTGCCTTGATCTAAAATTCTCATACTTGTGTTTTAATTCCCAGTCATATTTACAGGAATCTGCTTCCTCCAGTTTCCTAATTGAGGCTGCATGGCTTGAAATATGCCCATCAGCTATCATATGACTGCAAATCTACTTGACTAACAGATACACATTCTCAGGCTTCAGAATATAATCAGGCACTTCAGATCTTCCTGCAGCTTCCTGAGGAGCAGGCACCAACAACCAACATCCACAACCAAGGCCACTGGTCCCATCCAGCCTCGCAGCTCCTGTACCTGGGTATTACAGTGATTCACAGAATCGCTACCACAGTAACCATCAAGACACACGGAAATTGCACAATGAACCCAAACAGGCTGCACGTCTCCAGTTTCCACTCTGAGCTGATCTCCTACTTACCAGGCTCTTGATCCTTAGTGGATATGCACTCTCTTATGGACTCTGTTATGCCAAGACTAGCTGCAGTGGGGAGTGGGCCGAGCAAGGATTCCAGTGCAGGTGGTCTTACAAGCGTTTCATTTCCATTTTCACATTCTCCATCTCCATTTTTTTTTACTCTATCCTTATCATGAAGTTCATTATAAAAGTTTTTGTTTAAGTGATTAGCGGCTGCTTCCAGTTCCTCATCTTCTGCCTCCTCGTCTCCAGCTACACTAGAGGTATTATCTTCTATAGAATCTGTAACAGAAGAAAACCCCCAGCAGATCACTGCACACCATCTGTTACAGAAACTAAATAAATACAGAGGCACTCACTTAAATACTGTGTACTTCTTCTACGAATTTTCTCTAAAGGTTTTTATTCTTTTAAGTACAATGCATGAATGCATGGAGTTTCCAAATGCTCTTCAAACTCATTACCTTGACTATTAAAATGTATTTTTGTGAATACAGTCATCATTTAAAATACAAGTATTGTGTTACCAAATTACGGCAGGTAAAAAGGCTTTGCAGGAGAAGCCAACTACTTACTGGTACAATCACAAATGAAAAATAGCCAGTTCAACCCACACAAAGCCCTTCCAGATCGCTTAGTCAACTGAGGGATTCGGCAACAGAAGGGTCCAGATACTGGTCCACTGCACTTTCAGTGATGAAAAGGAACATTCTTAGGTGCCTGTGACAAGCTCATACTGCACCAGCAAAGAGAAACAACTGAAATCACTAACGAACTGTCATTGTAATGAGCAATGTAGTTGTTTTGAAGGCTAATACATGAACCAGCTAAGTGGCAGAGAGAACCCCAACACAAGAGAGATCTTGTACTACTCAAGCATATATATGACCACTTTTATGACAATAAAGTTCATACACTTAAGACTGCCTGCAGGATCTGTACCCATTACTATTTAACTAGTCACAAGACTTTATAGACTTACCATCTTTAGTGAAATTCGCAAATACACCTTTTGCTCTCGGTCTACTGTTTTCTAATTCAATTTCTATTTCATCTTGATAGCTCGATATTTCACCTGTGGTGTTGAAATATAAAAAAAACTCAGCAATCATTGATGTAATTTTGAACAAATGAGTGACATGTTACACTAAACACAACTTTTACCTTCAAAATCCTCCAGCTTTTTTGATAACGCCTTCTCAAGCTGAAATGAAAATAAACAAAATAAATGTGAAATTACTAAGGAAACCCAACTTTTTACTGTCTGTAAACTGCATACAGAGACACAGAATTGAGGTGTACTTTAACAGCAATAAGCAGGTTTCGAATCCCAAGTCAAATTACTTTATAGTGTCAGACAGGTAAGACAGACAAGTTGCAAAATACTGACCAATTTCAAATGTTACCACGCCCATCTCTCTACTTCAAAAGGAACCATCATTCTGTCAAGCTGCAAATAAAAGGCCCCATTCTTCAGCAGTCGGACTCTATGACTGTGCCCGCAGACGTGAGCAAGTGCAAGGACTTCGCTGAAATGGCAGTGCCCCGGGCCAGACGTAGCACGCAGGTGATGGCAGAGTGAAGGACTGACTTACAGCACCTGGCACGCTCTTGAGAAGATCATAAACATGCCTACAGACCTTTAAATGCTGGCCTATTTAGAACAGTAAAAACAAAAACCCTGAAAAACTAAGAATGTAAGACTTAACTATGACAATAGTAAAATCTCCTCCTCTGGTGCTAGCTTTAGTTCATGCTTTGTAAAGAAATTAAGCCCCAGGAGAACTAATCTCTGTGGAAGCAGGTGCTGTACCACACCAGACCCCCAGCAGTCTCATTAAAGCAACTGGGTTATTGTTTTCACATGTGTTTGAAAAAAAAAAGTTGTATGTAATGGCACTTTCTCCTGACCATGGCTATCACCTTAAGAAAAGTGCACGGTTGCTGATGCAATTGGAAAGCTTACGCCTTTGCAATCCCGATCCTTGCTAACCAAGGCAGAAGAGTGCATACAGCACATAAAAGAGAAGTGCAGACACTAGGACGGCTACTCAATACCTCCATGCCACAAGCTCAGCTCAACTTGTCACGTGAGAGGCTCCAGTTTTGTAAGGACAAAAAGATCTGCTGCTTCGGTAAAAGGTCAGGGCACAAGAAGGGAAACGCGCACGCAGCAGGAAAGCCAGCGTGAAGGAGATAACAGCGCATCAGCCTGCAAACGGGGGAGCGTCTGGGCTGAGCCCTCACCCACAACACAGCAGTCATGGGCTGAGCACTGAACACTGGTATCCTACAAAACACCAAAGCCCAGCTGGTGCTCCTGCGCTCGGCCACCCAGACGTCCTGATCCCCACTACCTGAGCCAGGACTCTGTACTTCCCGCAGCGGCTGCCTGGGACGGCAGACATACTTCAGTCCCCCATCAGGGGATGTTTAAAGCTACATTTGAAGCTACATATCTGAAAGAGCACGTCTCTTTGGAGGAGCGAGCAAAAATTATATAGGAGACAAGCTTATATATATGTAATTTTTTTTTTTTTTTTTAAACAGGGAAGCTATCCTTTGCCAGCAAACCAAAAAAATATCCTTTAGTTAACGGGTATCACGTGCACTAATGCTCACCCTTCTCTTAAGAACCTGAAAATAAATGTAACTAAACCTTATCCAAGGCTTATCAGTTAGGATTTAGTATTAACTGACTCAAAAAGGAATATACAGGGGGAGAAGAGAGGAGAGAGATACAGAGAGCATCTGATTTAGAATTCACCTGCTGTATCTTCAATTTTTTTTGACCAGCTGTAAACGAAGGAGGATCACATTCTTCTTCCAAGTCAATCTTCATAAACTCATCTATGGTTAGCTGACTTGTTGGTGTATCTTCAAACTCTGTCAACCTGCCAAAGCATCCACCATAAAATCTTTAAGAATGTGTTTAAAAGTAACAAAATTTGTCAAACTGCAAAGTTACAGAATAAACATGTCATCTTTAGAAACTTTGGCTCATATGCAGAATACATTAAAACTGAAGTGATACTAATTATTTCATCTGCTGCAAAGACAGTACCTTTTCATACCACAAATAAGCTTTTGATTTATTAGAGTATGTAACACACCCTTTTTTTGACGAACAAAGACTGAACAGAAATACCACAGCCACTACAGTCAATTAAGTACAGACCGACAGAACTGAGGCGAGAAGCACAGCTCATTCCTCCTGTCTGGGTGCTTTTGTTATCAACAGCTACAACAAAACAGATTCCCAAACTAAAGTATCTGTCATCACAGTTTAGGAGTACACTCAAAAATACTCCTGATATGTTAACATGATTAATTTATGCAAAGCAAATGTTAAAGTTACAGATCTTCAGCAGACTTGAAGAGGGACAAGAAGTAATCTTCCCAGGACACACAGAAGCAGTACTGAAATAAAGGGACCGTCTGGACATTGCACAGATGGAATAGACAAATGCATGTAATTTTACATTAATATACTCTGTATTTGTTTAATGTTTGCATTTTAAAAGTTTCTACCTATGTGAGAGATAGGACTAGCTCCACGGGGAACTGCCACGAAAGCAGCTGAATCTTTCAAAGGAACTGAATCTTCAATGAGACCACGTTGTCACAACTCCATCCACAAACTTCAGCGTTTTACACAGGTGGTTAAAAATGAGCACACCCATGTTCCAGATGGAGCAAGCGAGACAAAAGGTTCAGTACAAAGCCAGGTCAGGAAATGTCTGGCAGAATGCTTTTCTGATAGAAAATGCCCTTTTAAGAGTATCAACATTTTCCACGGGAAAACAGCAATGATGGGCCTGCAGCTGCTTCACTGGAATATTCCCATCTTCCAGAGGAAGCAAAGCTGACAACAGCTTCCATCTGCAAAGCTAGGAAACTAAAAATGGTGATTCAGTACTCCCAGCACAGGACCCTTCAGCGTTTCTCCTCCCCAAAACGCAGTCATGGTTTTCTTTGTTGCCTCCGACTGCAGCAGAACTCCTTCCAAAGGAGGAATTTTCTCTAGGATAGAAATTCAGTTTCCAACCGACTCTAGGGTCAAAGCAGAGAGCCCCTCACCGTGCTCTCTCCCGATATCCCATCAGTACCTGTAATTCTTTGTTTACAAACTGAGGAGCGAGACACGACAGCGGGACGTGACTCCAGGCCGCTTTGCCCGGCGGCAGCCTGCTCCCGGTCCCCCGGCCACGCGCGGCATCTCGTGCCGTGAGCGGCACAGGGCGAGCCGGGCAGCGCTGTGTGAAACCAACACGCGGAGCCCACGCACAGCTGTGCCGGCCCGAGTCCATTTCTTCTCTGAGGAGAAGAAAGCCTCTGAAACCCAGTCTTGCTTTTGGAGCTCAGGCATCTCCACAAAGTCCCAGATTAGCCACGTAGTTGAGAGTGACTGACAGCCCAAAACCTTCCCTCAGAGTACCAGGGGCCAGCTCCCTCCTCCTCTCTGACAGATCAAATTGGAAAGGAGAGGAGGATGCTGTTGGCAGCAGCAGCAACCAGCTTTTAATTAACAGACCAGAAATCCTTCTCTGCATTAACGGGCTTCCAGCACGCATTACCCACCCTCCAGGAGGGAGCCTCATGCATCAGATGAGAGGAAAAACCTGGCTAGGCATTGTTATTATTATTTTAATTCAGGATTCATTTGATGCCAAATCCATGCATCACTTAGGGAGCACGTATCTTCCCAGCCACCACCATTAAACTGCAGTCATCCATCTCTCCATGTATGAATCACGCACTCACAGGTAGTCCCACTTCAGCAAGACTTTTCCTCCCAAGCAGCCTCACCTCATTAAAAAGTTATTCTCCTCCCACACCCACTTTGGCAAAGACACCTGGTTTGTTTACCCCACACTTGCTCCAAGTTTGAGATGAGCAGCCAGACCCAGGGCCCAGCCAAAACAGCAACACCTCCAGGTATGTGGAGCAACACAGAACACCCCAGTAGCAAAACCAGTCACTCCTGAAGCAAGGCTGGGGCCGAGATGACCATGCCTGGGTTTCAGCATTTAATCCCATGCACGTCTCCTTGCGGACACCTGAGGCTCCATCTGTCCCTCTCCTCGTCCACTGTCCCGTGTGACTCACATCACGTACCCTGCACCCATCAGACGACAGCCCAGGGTGAGCCAGCGTGCCGGGAGCTGGCACGGGCTTCACCCCACGCGCCAGCTTCAGCCCTGAGCTGGCATGGCAGCGGGATCTCTGCTAAGACCTCCAGTCCATCTGCACTAGGACAGGGCAGGGGGCTCTGTCGTGTTCACTGGTGGTGCTACCAAGGAGCTCCAACCCACAGCACGGCATGGTTCGACCATATGACCTGGCCACCAGCATCCAGCCCCACGCCCGTGCCCTCCTCTTCCTCAGCCCCGATCCACGCTAAATGGGTGAGGGCTGACCACCCAGCGGTGAGGGCTACCAGCGGGACGGTGGAGGCACAGCCTGCTGCCAAGCCCAGATTTCGAGCAGCATGTTGTTTCTTCACTTCTCAGCGGTGTTAGCCACAAGGCTCTAGCCTTCCTCCTGAAACGAAGAACCACCCCTGATGGGCAGGATCACAGCTTGAACATCATCCCTGTGGGAGAGCGAGTTGCTCACTCAACGTTATCTCCTTTAACTTGATATAAATAAATACCTGCATTTGCCAACCACTTGCCTGCCTCAACATTTTACATTGGCTGATATCCTGTCTGCATATTTTTAAACATTTCTTTAATTTTATCCAGTGTTTGGACACCTGCCACCAAGGCAACAAACTGATGCACGCAGCAGCCTACAACGTACGAAACCAGGTAACATTAGTTTGGCAGCTAAGAAAAACTGATGCAACCTTAATTATAAGCACAACAATTTCAGGGACGAGAGAGTGGCCTCATGAAAAAAAAAAATAGCTACGGGCTATTTTTTAAGTCCCACATAAAAATTATATTCAAGTTCATTTGCAACTTTTGTTAATCTAAAAAAATCTATTAAGAGTTGCCATTTCAAGTTATGCACAGAAGGAGGAAAATAAACAGATATACAAATTAAGATATTATTTCCTTGGCACAAATTCAAAAGGGCTCTAAAAATTGAAATTTGGCAGGCAAGTATTTTCTATTTATAGTCGAAGTAGAGGCATCTACTACAGCTGAAGCTGAGATTCAACTTCCAGTATAAGCCCTCCTCTTACAGTTTCTCACAGCAATCTCTTTCAAGCAAATTCCCCCCGGAGAAAAGTTTTTCCAGAGCTTGGTGTCATCTGCCCCTAACCCCAACCCTTTTTCAAAAAAAGCCAAACTTTTCCACAGCTTTTGTTCCACCCGTTTATGGACAAAACCACACCTCATCTTCTGATAAAGCACTTCTGTGCACAAAACAGCAAATCGATTCTGTTCACACTTAATTTAGCTCCCAATAAGGGAAAATGGGTCAGTCATTTTGAAGTTAGGAGCAATGTTTTTTTCACTTTGTTTTGTTTCAGGGATACTGTCCAGTGGAGACTTACGAATCCAGCTTACAGCTAAAGGAAAAAAAAAGATGTGCTGCTAGCTGCTTGGTTTCAATGTTTAACTGAAATTCTGTGGTGGTGGGGTGCGACAAAGCACGTAGAAGCACAAGGTCTTCTGCAGTCTAACTCATAAACGTTTCAGGAATCCAAGTTCAAAGTCCAAGAGGGACTTCTAAGCAGCGACTGTTTAGGAAAAGCCACAGTGGCCTCCGCTCCCTATTCGAAGAAGAGAGGAAAAGCAGCTGGAACTGCTGGCAAAGCTCGGAGAGAAACAGAGATGTCCAGTGAGCCAGCCACCATCCAACGGTACACACTCGGCACCTCGCTCTAGAAAGCACGCAGCATAAAACAGAGGTATCTTGTGCTGGACCTCTGTACAGAAACGCAAACAAATTTTAACTTCAGACACAACTGTTTTTTTAAAGAGTGAACGTGAAATTGAGCCCGAGCAGTCAGCCTTTGAGTTACCTGTTGTGAGAGGTCTTTTTAAAGTAATTAAAACATTTTATTAATAGATTTAAAAACAAACAAAAAAAACCACTAAGCTGAATATTGGCATATTGTTAGCAGAAACACATGAAAAAGCTTTATTGCAATATAAGTTGGTGGTAGTAACAAAATTCCCCTGATTTTTCCCAAATTGACAATATAATTAAAACTAAGTAATAACTTAACATGATATCTACCTAATCCTATCTTATCAATTACAAATATTCTAGTAATAGATCAGCTGATTTGGGAACTCCAACATTTGCAAACTCTGGAAAAGTAAGGGATTAACTTTTGTGTCTTAGTGAAATACCAAAATATTGCAGTCTATCCCCACTGTTTTAACTTAATGTTCATCAGTGCTGTCTGCCACTCTAAACCTGCACCCTCAGAATGCGCACTGATGTGGCAAACCATCACTATTTTTATGGTACAAATTGAACAGTATATTGCATCATCCTTCTCTCCCCACTTTTTCCAAGCCATACAACGTTTACGCACAAACTATTTCTGTAAGTATGTAAACACATACCCTAAAAGTGATACTTCATACAGAACATGTATCAGAAATAACAACTAAGTGCTTCCTGCATGACTCAAAAAAAAGTTTTCCAGTATCCACCAGTATGGAAATAAACAGAAGTGTAATCTCCTTATATGCCATCATTGTACATGTATATAATTTCACATGTACTTGCAGCAATATAAAAACAGTATTTTTAAAGCCCATATGAATAAGTATCTCATTACTAAAGGTAAAGGCAAAATAAAAGGTGATCCAGTTACTGTGGTTTTACAACTTATAACTTATCACCTGAGCTGTGCTAAATTAGTCTGTCTGTGTCCCCGGCCCAATGCAACTGTAAAGAGAAATATTTTCACTCAAACAACTTCCACTGCATTGTTACGTTAATACATTTCACCTCTCTTTGCCAGGGACTAAGAGCATACACACACAGTCATTTACTGCAAATTAATTGCTGACTGATAATTTATGGTCCTCATTTGCTGGCAACTCTCTGTCTTTTTTCTAAGTATTAAAGAATGGGTACCTTGAAAGATTTATTGTACTAAATACAAGCACTCTTTAGAATTAGTGGCTTTTATTTGCTCACACCAAAACAGAGATTTAAAATTATCACAAATTCATTGGTATAAACGTTAAAGCCCTGATTCTGCAAACGCTTAAGCATGCGGTTAACTCGTGTGCACGCTTAGCTCACCAGTCACCCCCCCGACAGATCTCCCCGGCCACCCCAGAAGTCCACCAGTCTAAACCATTCGGGATTTTTTGTTCTTTTTTTTTTTTCCCACTGATTCAAGTGTTCACACCACGCTAATGAAACAAAATGCCTTAGCATTCCTTAAAATCTTGTTTCATTAGCACGGTTCCTCCACTGTGGTCTGCCAAAAACGCCCTGTGATCTCCCAGAAAAGAAAAATAGCGCGCTGCTTAATTTCTTAACCGCCGCTCAGATGAGGAAAGTCAAACACAGAGAAAACTGTTTACCAGATCTAAGCCCGAGCTAGAGCTAATAAGTTAATTATTGTATTAAAAGTAACAGACACCAAATAATTTTGAAATGACATTTTAAAAATAAGTATGAAGTACTAAAATATATTAGGAATCTAATTAACGTATTAGCTGACTAGCTGTATAGAAGCCGGATTTATAAAAAGGAACACTGCCTGTGAAATTGGATTCTTCAGAAACAAAACCTTTTTTCATTAAAACAGACAATCCAACTTACAAAGGTATGCAACACCAACCTGCGCGGCTCAAGTCATATTTCACTCGCCACACCAGAAAGATTTCTAGAAATCATCTATAAGCCACTTGAAATTATTTAACTGGAGACATAAAATATTTCTCAATTGACTTTCTTGGCTTGTCACAACAGCGGCGAGCGAAGGAGCTCCACGGCTGCTGAGCCGAGATGAGAGCAGACACCACCACAAGCTCCTTCACGTGAAGTAACTTGCCTAGTTTTCTGGAAGCTTCTCTCCACAGCACACTTCAACCAAGAGCACTTACACAACTCTGACGTCCTGAGCACGCTCTGCCTTTCTGCACGCTCAAACGCCTTAGGTAAACAGCTCTCACTGAGTTCATCAGACACCTTTCGCAGGATTTTAGCATGGCTTTACCCGGATCGCAGCCGAACACAGAATGCTTCGCGCCTTTCCCTTCAGTCCTGGCCTTGGTTCGGCTTCGGTGTTGTGGAAAACACAACCTCACAGCTGCCCCGCAGCTGCAAGCATGCCTGCTGCCTTCTCTTCTCACCCTGACTCTGGACTCACCCACCAACCTGCTCCTGACCCTGCCTGCGCTTGCAGAACCCACCTGGCCTCAGACTGCACCAGGAGCTTGGACATGAAGTTTATGTGAGCTACACATTGCAGAAACAAAACTAAGAAAAGCTGCAGGCAATACATATATCTCTATGCATGAATCTTTAATTTTTCCAGAAAATTACTAGAACAGTCATGGAAAGAGCTGTAGCTGGGTGCCCAGGCCATCAGCAAAGCGCCCCATTTACAAGAGTCCTTGCAGGCTCTCCACTCAGCCTGGTCAATGGAGTTCCTTTATACAAGTCTCATCTTCCTTCACCAAAAATGTTGTGAGAAAAAAACAATCACCTCAAAAATGAGTGCTTTAAACCCATTCTGGCCTTTCCTTCCAATTCCTTCTAAATGAAGCTTTACTCCTTCTGAAGTTCATCACGAATGGTTTTTTTAACAGATAGCACTTTATGGAACTGAGAAGAAGTATTTCTTATGGAAAAAGCATCTTAAATTAAAGATAAAGAGAGTAAGCCAAAGAAAGAAAATGCAAGTGCTAACAAAGATAAGCTGATTTTTTTTTATTTCTACTGAAGAAGTGCCTAAGATCTTCAAACAGACATAAGGGCCACACACTATTAGATAATGCACAATAGACAAATATCGCAAAAATTATTCTCACTGGAGATAAGACAGAATTTAGTATGCAGAGAAAGTATGTGATAGGTGAATAAACAGATGAAGGGACAGAGTATCTAAAGGTTAAAAAGGCAGCAGCGAAGACAGGTGCATTGAACACAGGCACCAACGTGAGGATTAACCCAAATAAAAGGGTTGGGTTTATTAAAAGTCAATTTCTACTATCTCCACAGATGATTGCACAGAAAATAACAATTTGACTAATTAGTTAATATTTGTACAGTACTTTGAATATATGAAGTGAAATATAAGTTAGTATCATTTCAATTAGACTGGAAATGAGACAGAATTATCAGTGCATGTATTAATATTTAATACGTTCACTTCCAACAACAGCAACAAGCTTTACATTTTAATTGTGTGCTTCAAAACCAAAAGGTAGAAGGCCCTGTGATCTAACTACAAAGTTTTCTTACCAAGATCCTACCAAAGCCCCACGCATAGTAATCACAGAATCATAGCATCACAGAACGGTTTGGGTTGGGAGGAACCTAGATCCTCCAGTCCCACCCCCCTGCCATGGGCAGGGACCCCTTCCACCAGAGCAGGGTGCTCAAAGCCCCATCCAACCTGGCCTGGAACACTGCCAGGGAGGGGGCAGCCACAGCTTCTCTGAGCAACCTGGGCCAGGGCCTCACCACCCTCAGAGTCAAGAATTTCTTCCTTTGATCTAATCTAAATCTACCCTTTTTTAGTTTAAAGCCATTACCCCTTGTCCTATCACTACAGGCCCTCGTAAAAAGTCCCTCTCCAGCTTTCTTATAGGTCCCCTTCAGGTACTGGCAGGCTGCTCTAAGGTCTCCCTGCAGCCTTCTCTTCTGCAGGCTGAACAGCCCCAACTCTCTCAGCATTTCCTCATCGGAGAGGTGTTCCAGCCCTCAGGTCACTTTTGTGTCCTCCTCTGGACCCTCTCCAACAGGTCTATGTCTTTCCTGTGCTGAGGACTGAACACACACTGGTTTTTAACTGAACAGATGGTTAAATTAACAACTCTTCATTCCAAGACGAGTGACAGGGTCCATGAGTCATGTTTTGTCACTTTTTTGTTCCAAAACATATTCCCTTTATGATCAGATCATTCATTTTTATGACCTGAAGGTACATCACATTTTTGTGAACCTTCTCACAAGAGCTACTCCTCCTGCACATGGTGGTGAAAGAGGTGACAGACTACAGGCACGCAGGGCTTGGTGCTCTCCCGCTGATGGACAACAGGGTGACCTAATCCCCTTTTGCACAGCCGCATCAGCTGCGTTGCAGAGGAGCAGAAATCGTGCCCTCCTTAGGGAAGGGCTGCCACCCCTCGCTGAGGGCCTTCCCCAAACTGGAAGCCACGCGGTGCTTTCTTAAAAAGCATTGCTCCTGCACCCCCAGCCAAGCCACTGATCGGCACGGCCCCATGCCCCCCGGCTGCCGGGCTGGGGGCAGGGCAGGGGGACAAGGCACCTTGCGCCAGTGCCGCCCCTACCCATGCAGATTTCTGCCATGGAAATCCATCGTCACCAAAAGCAAACCCAGCTTCCGACACCCTGTGCGTCCCCAGGCACCACGCAACCAGCGGGAGCTAAATCAAACCGTACGGGAGAACCCGCAGGCTGGACGCTTCAGCGTTATGTGGACCCTCGTTTGGTTCCACTCCAAGAGCTGCCAGGGCAAAGCCATCAGCAGGGAGCGCAGCATCCAACGCCATCCACTAATGAGCATTCACCCAACTACGCTCGACACCTTCGCAACGCACGAAGCAGCAGTAGCTCTTTACAAACCAGAGTAACTATAGCAATAATTAAAAGGAAATAAAACTGTACATCAAACTGAGAAGCAAAGACATTTTTAAGAATGTGAAACAAGTGCTTATTAATTTAGACAACTTCTACCCGATGGCATTTTGTGAGGAATTCTTGAAAGAAGAGGAAAAAAACTGGAGTGCAGAAAGAGTTATTCAAAGGTATTTTTTTTATTTGCCTTCGTTAAATACTATATAACATGCTCTTATTTGAAAAACATCAATCAAATTTATAGATTCGTGATAAATACAGTCGTAATTATAGCTGCCTGAAAATAATTCAGCTGTCACGTTTACCCTGTCAAAGTAAATAACGCTGTCATTTTAGTTGATGTGTGTGACTTGAGTAAACATTTCAAAGCATGAATGTTGAAGCACGATTTCTTCGCTTGAAACAATCGCTCAAATTAATTTTCCTTCCAACTCTAATTTATTATGCTTATTTTCTTCGTAAGAACAAACTCTAACTATTTAAGCAAGGCATCTTGAAGTAGTTTGTGGGTGCATAAATCATTAATCATACAAAATGCATATTAAAACACATGACCTATTGACCAGAGAAAAAAAACCTGGCATTTGTACGGCTCCATCCTTATTGTTGTAGTACCTTAAAGCACTTCAAACACTTTAAATTTATCCCTATACCACCCACACATGGTAGGGAAATAGTATCATTGCTGTTCCACAAATGAAGATCTGGGGCAAAAACATTTTTCACAATTAAGAAATTAATATTATTAACAAGTATTAGACTCAACTAGATGTGCTTAAGTTGGCCTCAGTGAGGTGGAGAGAAAGAGAGACACCAGGGCCCTGGTAGAACAAACTTCAGAATTTATCAGTGGTACAAAGATTTCTAACCGGGGCAACAGAAAGCATGGTATTCCACAGTCAGGTCATTTTTTACAGAACCTACGGGGAAAGAAAATGTTACAGCTTTTCAGAACTAAAATGAAGGAAACTGGGTGACTGCTTACTCCATCAAAATATGGAAAATGCTACTAGATCTTTTTAAAAAAAAAAAGCCAAAAGTATTTAGGAAATTCCCACTTTCAGGCCCACATTCTGCTGGTAATTCCACTTCTGACCCCTTCAGTGAACGCATCATCAGACTCACTGCTCTGTCTTCTGTTTATTAGCAGTGCAACACTATTGAAATGAACATTTAGCAAAGTATTCTGAAAAGTTCTGTTCAACAACAGCTAAAGGACAAGTCTTTTCAGCATTATATGCTGGATTAATGAAAAAAGAAATCCCATAGTACATCCTCAACTTTGAGAATCAATCAATTATTTCTTCTGAGGACATGACAACACTGTTAACATTTCTGACCCAATGTTTTTTTGCCTTCAACTTTTCACCTGTTAAATGGGCACAGTGCTCCTCACCATCTCTGCTGAGCATTTGAGGCCTTACATAAGAGGCAGGTGTTAGTACTTAAAAGTGACCAGCTAAAACATGTTGTACTTATTTTATTCTTGGCACTTCTGAAAAGGAAAAGAACATGGTTTTCTCCAATATACATTCATTTTAGACTACACCGCTTTTCAGTACTGTAAACCCAAGATAAAAGCAATAAAACTGCACTGACCTTTTCCTTAATGTAGACTCACAAACCTTGACCACCCTGATGACCTCTTTAACAGTACGTCGGAAATCATGCATTCTTGCTGCCACTAGCAGAGCTAGAGAATAAGCAGGGAAAGTCAATGTCAAAAAGAGGAGAATTTCCTGAAGAAAAGCAGAAAACAGTCAGATAACTACACCCTCTCTTTGTCTCTGCCTTCAGCTAAAGAGCTGTAAATGGTTCTGCTCAGCTGTGTCCATGAATACAGGTGATTGGCTTGACTTTACAAACTTCGCTTCTTGCCCAGTAACACGAAGCTGATTGCACATGGCACCCTGAAAAACGCCGCGCTTTTGCATTTGGGAAACCGTTGTCTGCTACTTCAGTACAGCACAAGAACATCTCATTGTTCACATATTTTCAAAGTTATCATTTTTTTTAGCAGAATTTACTAGTCCTGCATAAAAAGATCTCCAGTTAACTCTTGCACAAGCCAGAAGTGAAACACTGAATCTGCTTAAGCTGTCATCCTCACTGCTGTCACCACCAACTTGCCAGTGGCCGAGTGCTCTCCTGCAAGACCCCCTGTACAGCTCGAAAACCAGTACTGGCTGCGTTTACATCAGTGTGTTGATTCCGAGCACCAGCTCTGTTTTCAAGCATCGCCCCCGCTCATCGTGCAGTGGCTCAGCACAGTTTTAAGCATACGAAAGGATTCCTTTCAGAGGAAACTAAACCAGAGCTCCACCCCAGCTATGTGTTTAAAGTGCTCCGGTTCCTAATGGGAACATCAGGGCCTGAACTAACAACTGGTCTGTTACACAGCTCCGAACAACGTACGGCACAGACATCTGGGCCAGGGAGCCAAACTGAACCCAGCCCACAGTAAACCACATGAACTGCATCTTATGTGGATGGACATAGGGGACTTGGCACCACCTGCTTCAGCCTACTGATCCGCGGCTGTTCAATCAAATTACTTGCCCATGTGGATACAGTCTACGTAGTGCATCAAAGACCAGGCTGGTCTCCCATAGAGCCTATACTCAAATTATTAGCGATGTGCAATAAGCAAGGACTATTAACAAAAAGAAAACAGAAATTTCAAGAAGATTGCATAGTCCTGGGTTCCCTAGGGTTCGAGTGCTATTTCTCATTCCAGTATGCACATGTAAAATCTTTCAAATGAAATAAAGGGCATATGTGAACTCTGTGACTATCTAGGCACTTCGTTACTCTGACCTCACTGGCTGGTACTGACTACCTTTTAACCTAGCCCTCCCAAACCGGTACATTTTTTTGTAAGCATCATGACAGCGATGGATCTTGGAAAAAGATGAAGAAGGAGAGGAAAATAATTTCACTGAACAGGTCGAAGAGGGCATTTCTTGCATAAGACTCTGTGTAACGACACAAATCAAAGTGCTTGCACTAATGGTGTCATTTTAGCTGACAAAAAAACGTTCCAGCAGCAAGACCCTGCAGAGAGCGAGGGCGAGAGGAGCACAAGAAAGGAGGTTAAAAAATCTAAAACATAAGATACAAAGGATTTGAGCAAGTAATGGAGGAGCAAGGGCAAAAATGGAAGTTTGAGTTTCAGAAACCATTTCAGTGAAGACCTGTACGATCTGCAGGTGCCTGACAGCACCCAACCCAGAGAATACGGCATCACCGAGGAAATGAGAAAGCCTTCATCCGTTCCCAACTCCCAGGCTCTCCCGCCCAAGGCACTGCGGGGGAAGTGATGCACCCAGCGCCTGACGTACCTGCTCCGCAGAGCCCGGAGGGCCGGCGGCCGGTGTGCATCCAGTCCCGCTTCATTCTCTGTAACAGCCTGAGAGCCGTCATGGACACCTCGTGGTTCTTATCCCCAAACTCCAACATGTGTGCAAAACGAGGAATATATAAACACGGATCTGCAACAGAAAGTAGTACAATTAATTCTAATCCTATCCTTTGATGCAGGAAATGCAGTTCTTGAGCAGCAGTACTGCGGGGCTGTTGCGGCTGGCTTGCTTCACGTCTGAGCAAACGACATGGGCTGTGCTGCTGGGCCAGATCCTCTGATCACTACACTTTCGAAGCAACGTTCTGGTAAAGCTAAAACAAAATCCCTTCTTGCTTTATAGACAAGAGACCCTTAAAGCACCGCACTAAGTTTTTTTTACACGCTTTCAGGGTCCACGGCTGCACATGCTGACTCCGATACATGAGCAGTGTTACTGGTATCAGTGAAATTATGCACAAAGCTAGGCCTTTGCAAAAGCTTTTGCAGAACGAAGACATGACTTAGACCCCAAAATTTTAATATCTCCTGCAAAGTAACAAATAAGGTAACTCGCATGTCTCTTCTCACACCTAGCCATGAACTAAGCTTTGAAAAAAAGTTGTTTGCTTAAAATCCCATGTCCCTAACAAAGTCTACTTACACATTCAAAGTTAATTCCAGCTCCTTCTCGGACTCATATTCTACCAATACAGAACACTGTTTATTACAGATACTGAGGCATACTCTCCATCAGCATAAATTGCTGGAACCCAATTAACGTCAGCAGTACTATGACAATTTACATCGGCCACCGATCTGCCTCCAGATGTATAAACTTATTCCAAGTGTTGGTGTTACAGCTTCAAACTAACCGACATGTCAGTATGGATTGTGCTTTGCCTAAACCAATTTATAATTTATCAAACAATCCTGTAAAAGCTACCCTTAACATATGTCTACTCTCATTTGCGGTATCAATTTCTCATTTCCTGCCAGCCTTTTATCACTTGACCGAAAATCCATGATGCACGGTAAATTGTTAACTATTAGCCTCAACTCAATTTCCTTAGCTGATCCCCTATGTGGGCACTTAAACTGATAATGATGAAAATTCAGCTCAAAACACTAGAACAATCTTACGGATTTACAATTAATCAAAGCAGTTTCATTTAGCACCAAGTTCTAACAATGATGCCCTGTTGCTATCCATAATCACCAAGATCACACCGAACATGATTACGCCTGTCAGCCCCGCAGAAGGATTTAAATGAAAGCATTTATCAAGCAAAAACTTCCAAACACATCTCCCTCAAACCTGAAGAAACACCAGAGTGCAGTCACCACCTAAACATGACCCCAAAAATTAAAGGTTTAGGAAAGATTAGCTGATCCCCATGACTCTTAGGGGCAGTTGTTCTCTATTTCCAAGTATGTTTTGATAAAGATACTCAACAAAAATGAGCAATTCCAAAATACAACAACAACAAAAAGAACCTCTCGGAAGTGATAGCCTGGGGTTCAACAGACATTTAAACTTTCCTCTTCACACTGCAGTGTGCTATGGTACAAAGCAATGCCCGGCGTGCTTTTCCATCCCTTCTTACCCCGCGAGGGCCCAACTTTGGCTCCGGAGCGCAGCGAGGCAACTCACAGCTGTCTCCTCTGAGCTGAGTTTTGGGAGCATTTACACGCATTTGCATTGTAGCTGTTCAGACTGTTTCTGCTGGCATTCATGCCCGCAGGTCATTTGACAAAACATTGAGCATCGTTAATTTAAATTCTGAAGCTACCAAAGAATCGGAGAATGAATACAGAGATTGGTTTGAAGGGAAAAGCTTTAAAGAGGCCACAAATGGCTAGAATATGCTACTACCGGTGTATAAATTAAATGCAGGGCCAAGGTTAACATAAACGTGTCCTGCACGGCTACAAACATGAAAAAAACCCACCAATTTTTTTTAAAGTTGTAAAACCCAAACACCTCGAACCCTTTCAACCAGCTTAAACCCTTATGAGGAGCTGCTGGAGAGAGTCCAGTGGAGGGGTACGAGGATGGTGAGGGGACTGGAGCATCTCTCCTACAAGGAGAGGCTGAGGGAGCTGGGCTTGTTCAGCCTGAAGAAGAGAAGGCTGAGAGGGAACCTTATAAATGCTTATAAATATCTGAAGGGTGGGTGTCAGGAGGATGGGGCCAAACTCGTTTCAGTGGTGCCCAGCGACAGGACAAGGGGCAACGGGCACAAACTGAAGCACAGGAAGTTCCGTCTGAACATGAGGAAGAACTTCTTCCCTCTGAGGGTGACGGAGCCCTGGCACAGGCTGCCCAGGGAGGTGGTGGAGTCTCCTTCTCTGGAGATATTCAAGACCCGCCTGGACAAGGTCCTGTGCAGCCTGCTGTAGGTGACCCTGCTTCGGCAGGGGGGTTGGACCAAGTGACCCACAGAGGTCCCTTCCAACCCCTACCATCCTGTGACTCTGTGATTTCCCGCATACGACACAGGCCCCGACGCAGCGTGGGTGCCCTGCGCCCAGGCCAGCGAGCCCCCTCCACCTTCGGGGACCGAAACCCTCATCCAGCAGCGAGCGGGCTCAAGGGGGGCAAAACCCGCTGGCTGCCCGGAGCGGGGGCCGCGACGCAGGTCGCACGCCACACGCTATCGGATGTCGTGAGAGAGCGGCGCGCGACTTTTCTGAAGACTTTCCCTCCTCCCCCTGTCCCAGCCCCGGCCTGACCCTTGGACTTTCGGAAGCACCCAGCCGCCACGCAGTCATTGACAGGAACGTAGGAAAAAAATCAAAAATCACCGGGAACTGCTTCGCAGAGCGGCTGCCCCGCCAGCACAGGTAACCGGCACGGGGAGAGGAGCCGGAGCCGGGCGGGGACCCAGGCCGGGAGGGCCCGCACAAGCGGGGCACGGCGGCTCCGGGGCTGCGAAAAAAGGCGAGAAAACGACCAAAAAAAGAAAACCCACCACCCTGCAACTTCTCTCGAGTTCAATGGCCGCGCCCGGCCCCCCCCCGCGGACTGCGCGGCGGAGCGGAGCGGGGCGGCGGCGCCCCCGCCCGGGCCGGCCGGGAAGGGCGGTGCTCACCCACGCCCGCCCGCTCCGCCCCGCCGCGGGAGCCCCCCGGGCCGGTCCCCGTGGTCGCCGCTGCGGTAACCCGGCGGGGAGCGGCGGACGGACCGCGGGGCTCCCTCACGGGGCCCCCTCACGGGGCCCAGCTCCCCGCGCCGTCGCCGAGCGCCCCCGGGCGGGCACCGCGAAGGCCGCCACACGGCAGGGCGGGAGGGGACGGCTCCCTCCCCCCCCATCCCCACCCCTGCCGCGCTCCCGGCGCTCCCCATTGGCGCGGGCGGCCGTGACGCGCGGCGCGGCGGCTGCCTATTAGGGCGGGAGGCGGAGGCAGGGCCCGGCAGAGCCGCATCCCGCCGCCGCGAGGGGAGCGCCAGGGGCAGCGCCGCCCGCCCGCCGCGGAGGAGCCGGGGCGGCCAAGCAGCGCCCCCGACGCGGGCGGGAGCAGCGCGGAGCGGCGGCGGGGAGACGAGGAAAGTTGTTGCGGGGGGCCGCCCGGGAGCCGGGACTGCGGGGAGCCGCCACCGCCTCTCGCCTCGGCCCGGGCGCCGCGGATGTGCCCCCGCCGGGCGGGGAGCGAACGGAGCGGAGCGCGGCCGCTGACAGCGGGGATCGGGCTGCTGCCCTCGGAGGATTTGTGGATTGACTGTCGCTCCTGACCCACCGCCTCGCCTGGATTTGTGGCGTTTTGTTGCCGGAATTTGGCTCTTCTGTTATTATTATTTTCATTTTTCGTCTCTTTCCTCGGGGGAAGGCGCTGCCCGCCAGCCGCGCTCGCGTTCGCCGCTGCCGTCGCGGTGCCGTGGAGGCTGGGACCCCCGCTCGGAGCCGGGGTGAGCGCTGGCGCCGGTCCGACACGGCAGCAGCGGCGGCGGCCCGTTTCCCCCCGGAGCTGGCGCCGGGCTCGTAACCAGCGACCACCGCACCACCACCGCCCTGCGCCTGGGAGCACGCCGAGCGTCCGGAGAGCGGGACTCGCCTGCGGGATCTGTTAGTTCTCTTGCTGATGCCACTGCCCCATGGTTGCCTCAATGGCAGGATCATGAAGTGTTTGACTTTTTTTCTTCTGCTTCCAGAGACCTTAAAGAAGTCCAAAAAGAGCGTGCGGCCAAACGGCAAGGCGCCAGGATGCTATGAGATAGTCCCCCTGTCCCTGAAGAAGAAGATGGCTGCAGAACTTTACCCTGCCAGCGCCAACACCAACATCGCCAACAGCAACAACGCCGCCGCCGCCGCCAACAGCAAGAAGAACGCCCTGCAGCTGCAGCAGAGCGCCCAGCCGCCCCCGCCGCCCCAGCTCCAGAACCTCAACAACAACAACTTGGAGAGCGCCAACTGGCAGTCCTGCCACCCCACGCTGCGGGAGAGGTAAGGGACGGGTCCCCCGGCCCCCCCCGGGCATCCCCCGGCTCCCCCCCCGGGGCAGGAGGCGAGGGGCTGCCCGCGGCTGACGGGGCTTCTCCCCGCTCCCCTCGCTTGCAGGAACGCGCTGATGTTCAATAACGAGCTCATGGCCGACGTTCACTTCGTCGTGGGCCCGCCGGGGGCGTCCAAGAAAGTTCCTGCCCATAAGGTTGGTGTGGATGGTTTTTTGGGGGGGCTCTTGGGACTGCCGTGCGTCTCGCCTTCTCCCCCTGCCTTGCCACTGGGCTCCTTTTTTCTTTCCTCATTACGGCCTTCGTCTAATCCCAGAAGTAGTTCCCGTACAGTGCACTGAGAGGGAGCCGTCCAAGGCAGCCCTCTGCCTCCACTGCAGCTTTCAACTTTCCCCAAGCGTAGCTCTTGCCGAAAGCCCGCAGGCTCAGCTGTGACCGAGGCTTCTCTCTCTTTATTTTCCAGTATGTTTTGGCAGTGGGCAGCTCTGTCTTCTACGCTATGTTTTACGGCGATCTCGCAGAGGTCAAATCTGAAATCCATATACCAGATGTGGAACCTGCAGCCTTTCTAATCCTATTAAAGTAAGTGGCCACTACGAGTACTAATTACGTGGACAGAATCAAAGTAGCTTATAAAATATACATCTCCTAATTGGCATTGTGAAATATGCACTTATTACTGTTTACTTAATGTGCTGACAAATGCTGGATGTCAGATTCACTGCCAGCAAAGATGACTATAGATCTATGTTTCGTGGCCTCGATTTCTTTTTTTCCCCTAAGAAACTATTTTTTTTCCCCCATCTAGATACATGTACAGTGACGAAATAGACCTGGAAGCTGACACAGTTCTGGCTACGCTGTATGCTGCCAAGAAGTACATCGTGCCGGCCCTAGCAAAGGCTTGCGTCAATTTTCTGGAGACCAGTTTAGAAGCGAAGAACGCTTGTGTCCTGCTGTCTCAGAGCAGGCTCTTCGAGGAGCCAGAGCTGACGCAGCGCTGCTGGGAAGTGATTGATGCGCAGGCAGAAATGGCACTGAAGTCGGAGGGCTTCTGTGAGATCGATCAACAAACGCTGGAGATCATTGTAACCCGGGAAGCGCTCAACACCAAGGAAGTGGTAGTTTTCGAGGCTGTCCTCAACTGGGCAGAGGCGGAATGCAAAAGGCAGGGGCTGCCGGTTACGCCGCGCAACAAGAGGAACGTATTAGGAAAAGCTTTGTACTTGGTGCGGATTCCAACCATGACTTTGGAAGAGTTTGCCAACGGAGCTGCCCAGTCTGACATCCTCACCCTTGAGGAAACTCACAACATATTCCTATGGTACACAGCTGCGAATAAACCCAAACTGGAGTTTCCGCTGACAAAAAGGAAAGGACTTGTACCTCAGCGATGCCATCGGTTTCAGTCGTCTGCATACCGCAGCAATCAGTGGAGGTACCGAGGGCGGTGTGACAGTATTCAGTTTGCTGTAGACAAACGGATATTTATAGCAGGACTGGGATTGTATGGGTCGAGCTGTGGCAAAGCTGAATACAGCGTCAAAATCGAACTGAAGCGCTTGGGAGCTGTCCTTGCTCAAAATCTGACAAAGTTTACCTCTGACGGCTCCAGTAACACTTTCTCTGTGTGGTTTGAGCACCCTGTGCAGGTTGAGCAAGACACGTTTTACAATGTAAGCGCTATTCTCGATGGTAACGAACTCAGTTACTTTGGGCAAGAGGGAATGACTGAAGTGCAGTGCGGGAAAGTGACGTTCCAGTTCCAGTGCTCCTCAGACAGTACCAATGGAACTGGAGTACAAGGAGGACAAATACCTGAGCTCATTTTCTATGCATGATGCATTTCACCTTGATTGTGTTCCAGTACTGCAATGAGGAACACTAAGGGATTTTTCGATTTTACTACGAACTCTGCAGCAGTATGGAATGTTACGCTACTTACCTATCTGCTAAATCAGGCTATACAAATAAGTGAAGGAATGCTCTTAAATTTAATCTTATTTTATTTATTCATAAACTATTTGACTTAATAATTAAGACTGCAACAAGCAGAAAAATGTTAAATTTCGCACGTACTGTGCATTTATTTTGTATATAGATAACTAACTTGCAGACTGCAGCTGACTTAAACAGAATGTTCTAAACTAGAGCAGTTTACGAATCTGTGAAATATAAAATGTTTTTACTTGCCCTAAATGCTGTGTACCTGATTGTTACTGATCTTGTGACTTGTGTCTGTTAATTCACCTACAGTACAGTTAACAGGAGTGATAACTGTAGTCTGGTCCCCTGTGTGCACTTACACAGGGCATGAGCTATCGCTGCAAATAAGAATTTTCCTTTGCCTGGTAACTGAGACTCTCCAGCAGCAGCCTTCATTTTCCTGCATGAAAAAGGGAGCTGACATACGTGGCAGCTCAGGGTTTTTTGTGTGTTGCCTAAGCTGAAGAGAGACAAACCATGAGTCTAATCAAAGTTGATCAAAATCATCTTGCGGTTATATCTGAAAGCTTCTAATGCCCGTTCACACGCATCGGCAGCCTGCCCAGCAAAGGGCAGCGCTGACGCTTGCACCTGTCACACCGCACCCCACGTGAGTGGCCAGAGTCAAGACAGGCAGATGAAGAAGCTTAATGCAGTGACAGGCTTTATCACCCACAGATTTAGCCCGGAGCTGTGCCAGGGGCAGCCTCTGTCTTAATATATATCCCCTCCTCACGTTTAGGAGCAGACAGTAGAGAAATACTTGCAATAGGGTCTTTAAGTTCACTCAGAATTACTAACTAGAAATAGCCACTGTAAACAAAAGCTGCTGGATCTTTCCTCCCCCTCTTTTTTTTCTAAAAACGTAGTCCCATCCACTATCAGCAGTCATTTTGTAGCTAGTACCCTTAAACATCTACTTTTACCATTCTGAGAAAAGTTTTCTCAAGTGTCTTGACAATCATTACAGATGAGCCAATTAGAAACACTTTTGTCTTTTTATAAAACTCTCATAATGACATTGGAAAGAATATTCAAGCAGCAGTCTAAACCATTTTTTTTTCTATGTATAACAAGTACCTCTAAATTTAATTTAGAAAGGTTTTCTGTTTGCCCTTTTCTAAGCTGCATTAATTTTACCGTGAAACTAAGCTGCAATACAAATTCTGCTTGTTTTATCTCAAAAAAAAAGTAATGAAAAAGAAGGCAGCAACTGAATTACCGAAAACAAGAACTCTTTACCAGACATCAAGCTCTGCTAACAAAGCCAGCACGCCGCGCTGGCTGATAGCTGCGCGCTGCCACGTTCGCCGTTAGGACGATGCTCAGTATGCGAGCTGCTGGTTCTCTTGCTGCAAAAGGCAGCAGTTATGTGCCCAGCTGAGTGCATCTGAAAGGGTGCGTGTGTGTGGTGTTCCTGAACAACAAAGGCATCTGATTCTCTCAGTACAGATTAAGGAGAGTAGGAAAAGATATAGGAAGAAAATTCCTGCGCAGAGGTGGGTAACACTCACAAGACCTCTCTAAATGCGCTCTTTTAACTGGAATTGGCACGAATTCCCTTGTCTTAAAAGCTACAGCCTAGACTACAGCTTTTTTACCCTTTTAACAGGTTAAAACCTACCTTCCTATCACCGTGTTACGATTTCAGTGATAACTTACTAATTAAAAAGTTATTCACATGCTTGGGAAAAGTTGCCCCTCATTTTCCATAAGCCGGTTGTATTTCAAGTGTGCCGAACACCTCAGCGAGAGGTGATGGACACACAGTAAATCTGGCAAATACATATCAAAGGTTGCACCTCTCTGGAGTTGAAGTGTGACAGGCCTGCGTGAGCTTGCAGATCACACAAATCTGTTACGCATCAGCCCAGTGTCTTACCATAGCCTGAACTACTCTCACAAAAAGCAACAAAATGATTTGTAATAGAAAATAGCACCCAGCCCCCTAAAAGCTCTTACATAAAAGCAGAACAGGCTGTCATAGTCAGCAATGCTCTTCTTCCTGGATTGATTCCAGTTTCATTTTTAAGCTACCATTTTGGTATTTCACATACAATACTATGTATATATACACACATAGATACTCTTGTCAAGTAACCATGCAGAAAATACACACAAATACTCAAAAGTCAACTCATAAAAAAAATACCTATGGCAGGAGCATTTATGCAGAGTTCTCTGGCCAACAGAAGGAAAGTTTTTCCCAGCACATAGACATTCACCTATTAAAAGACAAAAAAAAACCTTTAATCTTAAACCACAGGTGTTTTTAAGAGAACATTTATAAGGAAAGGAAAAAACACACCCAACTTTTGAAATCTTGAAACAACCTGCTTTAAAAAAATTCAATTGAAGTCATATAAGCGATATTCACAGGTACAGACTACTACCTAGTGCTTGTCAAAAGCTGCACAAATTAGCATTATAAATCAAAGCATAAGTTTATACTGAAAAAAATTTAAGAACCTGTTCATCATGCTCTTCAGTGGGCTCAGTGTTTCTCTGTAGTACTTGGACAATTTTTCAGCTGTCACCTCACATCTTAAAGCATTAAGTAGACTTCAATATAGTATCAGTATATATAAAATGTCCTTATCTTGTAAAGTAACAAAACCTGAGCAAATACTCGCAAGTCAGTGCAAATTTCAGCCCTGCATGGTCATGTGAAGTGGGACGATTAAGCATTGCACAAGCACACACCAAACTTTCCACCCAAGCAAGGCGTGGTGCTACATGCCCCAAGGGTTATTTGTCATTTCTTATTGTTTGGACGTTGCCCCAGATCACCCTGCGTTAAAAGAAGATCAATAAGCAAATTCAGACAAACCCTGAACCACACCAAACCCACTAAGGAGCCCGGGCCAGAGCCCTGCTCCCCTCCTGCACTCAGGAGGATGTAAACTCAGGGGAGGAGTTACTCCTCATACTCTGATTTGCAATTTATAGCATAGGCAACTACATTTGGATTTTTAAAGTCTGAGAAAGTATTCTTTCACTATCTTAAGATGTGTTTTTGTGGTCAGCAAGAAAGGCAGGATATACTTCAGTTCCCAATCAGCCCCACATTCCCACGAAGCTCCGTGAACACCTTGCTCCCCCAAGGCATATGTAAAGGTCAAAGTTAGTATAAAAAACTCCATCCTCCTACACTCCAAACAAATAGGGTTTTTTTTTAAAGATAGTATACTCTCTTTCCTATGCCAGGCTAGTGAAGGTGTTTACTAAGCAGTCAATTACACAACGGAGTTGTTGATTATGGTACAAGCCTATGGAAGTAAAAAAATCCTGTTACTAACTATATACTCTTTCAGTTTCACAAGCTTTCTTCCCAAGTGTATAGATGCTTCCATCATACTAGCAAAAATAAATATACATCTTTAAACAACAAGATACTGACAAATTTTCATCTAGCACTTCAAAATTTTTCTTTGTGTGAACATGTTCTTAATGTGAATTTTTCCTCAAATTTAAAAAAAATTTAAAAATATAAATTCAAAGAAATCCTGAGAATGATCATATATCCTGACAGTGACTGCCTAATCAAGCGTCCATGATATGATGGTAATTCGTTCCATATTTAGTGGAAAATGTTGAATATTTTCCATGCTGTGTCTGACCAATGGTTGGACTGGCATAGAAGATACAAACGTATAGTCTTTAATTTTGCTGTCCTTTTTTTCCTGAAATACCAGACAACACAGAAATACTATGCTATGGGAAGGAAGTTAACAAAATATGCCCTTTGAATAATAAGTATATTTCTTAGGAAATAAGTCACAGAATTTTATACAGAAAAATAAGCAGCTACTGCATCTGGCAATTCATACCAGACTCCGAGAGCATGTGACTTTCCGTGAGCCACAGAGCCAGAAAGGACATTACTACAGCAAAATAGCTGCACTGTTTCAGTTGGCTTTAGATGCTCTAGATTCATTGCAAGCTTGGAATGGCTTGTTTTGACCTTTTGTCTAAAAAATATTAACATAAAGAGTGGGGGTTTGGCTGTAGTTTCAGCCTTCTAAGTTGGCTGACCAAGTTCCTATAAATCTTAAACCTCATCACTTAGATCTTGTTCTGCAAGGACGATTTCACTGCACAGATCAATAAAGTTACTGCAGTGGAGCCAAGCACAGATGATGTTTCCATCAGAGGCTTCACAAACTCATCTAGTTCTTTCATTTTAGTCTAGAAAAAAAAAACCACTCAAATTCTGACAAGTATTTCTCCTTTTGGCTTTTTTTTTGTCACGACACCCAAATACTTGATGTTTGTCCCCGTCAAACCATGTCACTCTCCAAGAAACTCCTCCCAAGCAAACTTTCCATAAATGCAATCATCAAAGAACAAATAAATATGGAGAAGTATAAACAAGCAGGGTTTTTTTAGTGAAGTGCTAACAATCAAAGTGGGTGCCGAATTAAATCTAAAGCAAAGACATGCATAATAAAACCGCTCGATGCCTGTTTATCTTCCTCTCCTTGGCCTAACAAAGAGTCTCCAGATCCATGGTCTATTTGAGAAGTAATGTACTTCAATCTAACCTGCTTTTCTACTTCACCCGCATCATCAGTGTTTTATGACCAACTTCAAGGCGCAGGCAGTATATTTAAATACAATAATAAATTCAAATAGAAATGGTCCATCAGGGAATTTCTTTCTTTTCATCACAAGTGCATTTCTTTGCAGTTTCTAGTTACTACCAATTTAGAAAGCAAGCGTAATATAGAGTGGATTACATGCTCTCTATCGTTTTCCTCATGAAGCTCACACGTTTTTAATGCCCCGGTAAAGTCCCAAAAAGAATCAGGAACATTTAATTGCTTTCAGTTTTCCTGGCAAATCAGTAGGAGAAGAGAATTCAGGCCCTCTCAAACAAAATGCTTCTCATCTTTAAAAGTTACCAGATATTCACAGGTTCTGGGGCATTTCTCATAAATGGGAAATTAAAAACAGCATAAAGCTCACCCAGAAATCTGTAATGGCATTGAACTGCCGAAACACGGTATTTAAGAACTTCTGGTTTTAGTGGAAGGCAGCCCTGTCACTAAAATTTTATGCCACTATCACTAATTTCAGCTATTACTCACGCACACACACACATCCTGTGACAGAGGAGATATGACATATAACAGGCATCTAGATATAGTCTTTCTTTACTCTCATCATTTGTATGTTTTTTTACACTCCATTAAGCTTAGAAAATTAAGAGAATTAATTTAGAGGCCTACTTTCATTTCTAGTTCTTTCTTCATTAAGAGCTTCTTATAAAAATTCATATACTCCCATCCATCAAAAGCTTAATGCTCCAATTTTAGAACCATATGACATTTGCATTCATAAAACCTAATTTTATATGAGTCCTTAGAATGGTGAATAAACAAAAAAGCCCTTCTCAAAGGATGTCTCTGGCTTAGACTGGAACTGGTGCTGCTTCCAAGCTTACCGCATCAACTTCGGCCTCTTTTCCCCCTTCTTAAAAGGATCATACTGAAAAACAGTATTTTCCCAAACTCTCCCCAGTCAAAACCATCAAAGTGTAACAATTGCTTTCTAGACTTCCATAAGACACTTACTCGCTCTGTGTGTGTTTTGATCAGGTGTTAACATTTCCGAAACTTGGTGCAATCACTAGGTTTGAACATCAAAACCTAACACAGAGAGCGGTGTCAGCCTCTGTCAGAGGGGATATTCTCAAATATCTGCATACCCTGATAGCTTTTACTGTATTATTTTACATGCAGTTCACATTTAACACAATAAATGTACAAACATATGGACTCGCCACTGAGTTTTGGGTTTTTGTTAAAAAAAACCCAACTAGACTCTTCAGCAGGAAGACATCTTTCAGAGAAAGAGTACATGCTCACCAAGGCACTGGGAAAAAAGAAAAGCAACAAACAAACAAAAAAAACAACCCCAATGTTTTTACCCCTAAGTTTTTACAGTAGAACCTAAGATCCTGTAAGATGTTGTCCTTTACCAACAGTTAATTTCTGCTCTTGTTGCAGAAGACTTTATATTGGTTAAAAGGGGCATTTGGAGGAGGAGTGCCTTCCAGTTATTCAGTTATGTCTTTATAGAAAGATCCTTCTACTTGTTATACTCTTTGCCCTTCATGGTATTTTTTGGAGACACAGTCTTTTCATTTCACGTCTGTCAGTCATCAGATGCTGATTTCAAAGGGACACTTCCACAGGGACTCTTATCCTTTCATAATTTCCTCTTGCTTTCACATCATGCCTGATGTGTTCACAAACACGTCTACACTTCCACTTTTAGAAATAACAACAAAAACCTCCTTCCCAGTAACATGGGAATTCAGCTGTTCATCAGTCCAACAACTTTCAGAATTTAAACTCACTTTGGGAAACAGGGAGTCTCCCGTTCATACAGTTACCAGGTCAGTCTACGTTAGGGACAGTAGCAAAAAATAAAGCTGCAATCATCGAATGAAAGTTTTTGCTTGGCTGTAAGTTCCATAAATTTATAAATCAATACTCTTTCACTATGAGCAATTTCCAAAAAGGCTTTTCAAGACCATGGTGTGGCATTCCGGAAAAATATTACAAATGGTGACAGTGGTTAAGGTCTTCTGTCTTTTGGAAAAACAAAGACGGGGCAGTTGGAACGCAATGAGAATTCACACTGTGAAACATCCATGGCTGCTTGCCTAAATAATTAAGCAAGCATGAAAAGCAAATGAGTTTTTAAGGAGAGTGTCTGTTGCTGGGGAAAGAGGCACCTGTGGTTATTTGATTCATTATTAACATTTCTAGTATAGTAATGCCTGAAGGTCCCAACCAGGTTGTTTAAATTAACTCAATCAACACAGCAATTTGCACAGGGGCAATAAAGGCAAATGCAGTCAACATGTTAATAACTTTAAATGAACAAAGGGTATTAAAAACTGAAGCAAGTGAGTATATTTTTTTTAAAAAATACTCTATTTTACCCTTCTCCACACAATAAACTGAAACTTCTTATTTTTTGGATCCATACTGCAACCAGAACATTACATTTAACCTCAAAAGACAATACAAAAAACTACAAATATGTACCAAACCCAGCTTGTTAGACTGCACTTCAAAAAGCGACACAAATCAAAATCGAGCAGCTTCCTCTCATGCTATGCTTTAAAGCGTTGCCGTCAGTCTGGGGAGAGTCGCCTTTTGCTAATCACATATGCGGTAGTCCTAGCACTCTCCCTCCAACACCGCAGCACTACAATAAACCATTATCATACCATCTATGCAAGCAAGCCAAGGAATAATTTGTCACAAGCATAGAGGAATCAGGGAGGCCAATGCTGTCATTAGAAGAAATAAATAAAAACAAGTGTCCCAAAATAACTCTCCATAGAAATCCTTCTGGACAAGAAAGTATTGTTACTTGACTAGACAAATTGAAGAGAAAGAAATAGAGGGTGAGAGCTGTGTTTTGAAGTGGAAGAAAGACGGAAGGAGGACCAGATGAGGCAAATACTAGTTACTGATTTTCACTTCTTGTACATGCCCTTCTCTTATTTGGGATCGTAGTATAGTACAGGCTGGAATGGATCTTAGCAGCTCTCTAGCCCAACCTCCTGCTCAAAGCAGGGTCAGCTACGAGAACAGACCAGGTTGCTCAGGATCTTGAAGACCTCCATGGACGGAGACGTCAAAACTGACTGCTCTGAGCAACCTGTTCCAATGATCGCCTGGCCTTGTGGTGACAAACCTTTTCTTGATATCAAGTCAAAACATCTCATTTTAATTAATGATGTCTGTTGCTGCTAATGCTCCTGCTGCGCGCTCCTATGAGCTAATGCTCCTATGCTCTTTTCAGTAAGCATTAGCCTTATTTAACAGCAGGACACACCACAAGGCACAATAAAATTACATTCTACTAGGCTGAAAATTGGAGATCAAAGCACTGCCAACACCTCTTCCCAAAGTCTTTTATGATCACATGGCAAAGACCATGACACTGAAGATTACAAGAGACTCAAAGAGACATTGCTGTTTGCGAGGATGAGAGAGGCAGCATTTCACCACACCGAGATCAAAACTTTCACCAAATAGTTCTCCAGGTGCAAGGAACGGGGTGCTCCAAAACAGATGAGAAAACCTGAACTGTTCGAAAGTTGGGCCAAGGCTAGACAAGCTTCGCAACTCTCCTAAACAAGCAAGGCCTGCCACTTGGCTTGGACTAACAAAGAAGCAAACAAAAGGCCTGATTACAGACCTCTCTAAAGACTGTATTTGCAAGTAAAATGCAGTATCTGAAAATATAAGCAAGTACTTTCCCTGTCAGAGACTGCTGACTGATCGTCCTTCCAACTCAATCAACATGCAGCATGGCTCTGCTCCGCACAAGGAAGGAGCCTGATTTGCAGTAGTGGTCTGGACATTTTCAGTTCATTTCAGATAATGCTTTAAAGTCTAAATGGACCAGAGGCATACTGAATCTGACAACGCTTCCAACAGGAGGCTTCCAAGACATAGGATACTGTATTTTGCCTGAAGATAAAACGGGAGAAAAAATATCAAAGAAATTGCCTTTCCAATTAAAAAAAAATGGTAAAAAAAAGAAAGACATTGTGGCTTTTCCAAGATGACAGCAATTTTGAAGCTCCAAAAACTATTATGAAATGTAGCAGTTCTCCAGTGGAACAAGACAAACTCCCACATCTCAGTCATCAGCATAAGAGAGAAACTGATGTGATTTCTTAAACAGACTGCCATTAACAGTGAAAATTAGTCTCCTCTCTTGCTAAGCTTTAGCTACATAATACCATTCTAAAAGCATATTACACTATAAGGGAAAGCTTTTTAATTTTTTTATGGAGAATGGGGGACCAAAACCCAAAGCACCTCAGTAAAGACAGGAAGAGAGCTTGTACAAGAAGCACAGACCAGAGCCTTATGGGGACCTTATAAATGCTTATGTCTCAAGGGTGGGTGTCAGGAGGATGTGGCCAAACTCTTTTCAGTGGTGCCCAGCGACAGGACAAGGGGCAATGGGCACAAACTGAAGCACAGGAAGTTCCGTCTGAAGATGAGGAAGACCACCTTCCCTCTGAGGGTGACAGAGCCCTGGAACAGGCTGCCCAGGGAGGTTGTGGAGTCTCCTTCTCTGGAGATACTCAAGACCCGCCTGGACAAGGTCCTGTGCAGCCTGCTGTAGGTGACCCTGCTTCGGCAGGGGGATTGGACTAGATGACCCACAGAGGTCCCTTCCAACCCCGAACATTCTGTGATTCTGTGAGCCTAAGAGGCCACGCTTACAAATTGCCCCACTTTTTTCTTTTTTTTTTTTTATAAAAAGCAAGCGAAACAGAACAACAAGAGTTAAAGAACACAAATATGATAAGTCACTAAACAAATACTGAGTTGCACATAACAGCAGATTAAAATCCTTTTCATATTACTCTTACTTTTAGCTACCACCTTTCGTACACTGTGAGCTACAGAGGGTGCTGGCTCTCGCAGCGCCGGCGAGGCGCTGGCTGAAGGCCACGGATGTGGAGGGTGCCGTAAGTGGGATGCAGAATGGCACAGCTAATATTGTTTCCAGCTGCAAGACGGCAAAAGGAAGCAACAGATGGCCTTTTCCACAGGCTTTCATTTATCCTTTTTGCTGGTAGCTGGAGTTGCAGAGCTTACTCTTGGTTTTGCTTTTAGGTGAAGCAATTCATGAAAGGTTGTTATGCTTTGTTTTCCCCCTCAAATGCACTGAAACCTATGTCAAGGTGTTCTGTAATTCAGTCAGTAGCCTCCATGAAGACACTCCACAAGGATGTCTCATTTGGTTAGCTTTCTGCAAAAGATTCCTGTGGTCAGATGATTCGCAGCCCTGCATGTCACTTCACCTCCCACAGCAACCGAGCTGCACCAAGCAGAAAATTCTGAAGAAAATTCTCAAAATTTTCTGTTAGTATCTAAACAAGAGCTGGTGAAGGTGAGCAGTAGCTCATTTGTTAGACTTTCAGATGTGATTTTTTTTTTTTTTTTTGCTATAGAATTGACACCTTTCTCATTGTACCAAGAAAAACAGTTACCTGGACCAGTATGACATATTTTGTACAGATGAATGTGAACAAGTTAAATATTTCAGAAAGATAATGCCACTACTACTACTGCTAACAACCTCTCTTTTTCTTTATCGACATTCACAACCCAACTTTCGGATGGGAGATCTGTCCTTGGATAAAAGGGGCACTTCAAGGTGATACAGTGCCATCTAATGAACTAATGGCTTTTCTTGTTTAGCCATACAATCTGTGGGCAAAAGCCGATCTGAAGCAGAATGTACTGAAGTTTTCTGCCTGGGCCATAAACGTTTTGCTACCAAGCATTTTTTGATTTGTTTTATTTTTAAACAAACTCAGGGTGGGGGAGAAATCAAGCTAAGACCTGAAAAGCTCATTTATATGTTCTTAAACAGGACTTTCTGGTTAGCTACAGTTCACATAGCATTTAAGATTCCTGTTTGCTCAGATTCACCTTAAAGAAGCTATAAAGTAGAGCACATCAGAAGTCTTCACACAGTTAAATATATAAATACAGATTATGTTACTGAAATTTTGCATTTTTCCTCTTTCCAGGGTTGATTATTTCCCTAATCTATTTCTGTCTCTCATCTCTTCAGTTACCCCTTTTTAACCTTTTGGTCCTCATACGCCCCATCTTGACACCTTTTCTGTCTGGAACGTACAGAGGGGAAAAGACAAATCATTCGCTCTTTCTTGTCTGCTCCTGCTGACAATACATCCTTCTTTTCTTTTACAGATACAGCATCCTTCTTTTTCTTCTTCACATTGTGTGACTATTCTTGATATTACTGTGATCATTCTATTTCATAACAATCACCATGAAAAATCACCTGTGTTTAGAAGGGAATAAACCTTGCATTCTACACGTACAGTATTTGGCTATAAATAATCAAAATAATTCAGTAAGAGTTTAGAAAAGAGAAAAAAGTTATTAGTTTTAAGAATTAAAGATTCATTTGATTGTTGCAATTCCAGCAGATTGCTTCAAGCAATAAACAGTCTTCAGAGGGATGCCATTTACCAAGACAGCTGGGAGGACAAAAATAGATGCAACTAACCTACTCATATTGTATGTAAAACAGTTGTAACATGGAGAATGAGGGTAAGACAGCGTATGTCAGTAGAGCCTTCTATTTCCACATACAGAGCAAGTACATATTTCTCTCAAAATACGTTTTATAAAACACATCTCTGTAGTGCACTAATACATTTACATAGTACTACGTAACAAAAAAAGTTATTTCTGTCTTCAATGACTGTTATTTTAAAAATGTGTAGCATCTGACCTGGTGCCATTGCAGTGACTGAATCCTGATGAAAGGATCATACTAACTCTTGATAAGTTATTTGTAGCATTAAAAGCAAAAAATGTATTTGACATTTAATTTTACTGAACAATTACTCAGATTTGCAAACGCAGTGATCTTCCAATTCAGAATTTTTAGAGAGAAATTAAAACATCCCAGACAGCCCACTCTGACAGCTCCTTGCTTGCAATTTGTCTTAAACTTTAACAATTCAACAAAAGGTTGAAATAAAAAAAAGATACAATACCTGAAGAAGGTCACTGAGGTCAAGTAACATGTCTGTGAAGACGTCAAGGAATATACACGCTTATTGAATGTGACAGTATTAATATCATTAGCAACCAAAAAAAGGGAAGAAATAAACCCAGATTTAACCATCAAAGGAACCAAATACATACCAGGAACTTGGATACACCACTTCTGCTAACAGCCAGCAGCCAGCTAACAGTTCGCTCCCCAAAAAATCCTGCCAGCACCCGCTACATTTACTGCACAAGTTGTCTCTGTGGAGCGATGGTCTCAAAGCACAAGCCAACACCTTGTTGGACTTACAATACTCACCATATACTGCAGCCTAAGAAAGGCCCAATGATAATAATAGTAGCACAAGATAGAATACTCTTACTACACTTCATTTAAGAACATAAAGCATCATCAGTCTCCTATGCCAGCTTAGGAGCCCAGGATCCCAGAAAAACAGATGGAAGAGCAAACTAAAGAAATTGCAAAAAGTTTCTTTTGTCGTCTTTTATGAGGATCTGTCAAAGAGAGCCAGGAAATACATTGTCTTAACAGTATCTACAAAGAAAAAAACAAGCACCAGTAAGCTTAAGGTACAAAGGTAACCTTCTTGCTGCTGTCAAAGTAACAAACACAAGCTGGGTCTCCTGTCAGCTGCTCAGGTGCAGCTTACACATCGTAAAAGGGTTCCGGCTTTACCATTAAAAGGAGTGTCAAAGTAAAGTGTGAGAGAAGGGGAGAGAGAGAGACTGAGGCAGGCAAAGAAAACATGTATGAGGGGGTGTATGTGCGTTTGTGTATATAGCAACGTGTTCAGAAATCCCGATTTAAAAAAAATACAGGGACGTCAGTATAGTTTGGTACACCACCATAACACAAGTGTTAGGGTATGTTGTTCTTGAAGTATGCCAGAGTAATACAGTGCACGCTTCTCCTAAATTTTATCAGCCATGGAAGGAGAGTAATTCAGACAACGTAATCAGTTTATACATAAACATTCGCCTCACTAAGAATTTTTATCCTTGAGCATTTCTGTCCTTAGTTTGCATTTGAAATTGTATGAATTTAGTACTCCAAATTTGTTACAAAATTCAGTATATTATGTTAGTAGTATTTGGTGAACGTTAATTTTAGCATTAAAAACTACAGCCTAGCTACATATTTGATTAGCTGAAAACTCAGTATGTCTCAAAAAAATCCAAAATCCATTATAGATCATATTGCACAAGACATGAAGTAACCTTAAATTTTAATACAATAAGGAAATTGCTAACAAAAACAATCTGTAAAATATACAGCTTAGAAATCTACACAGAGCAATACTGTATTCAGTGCAACTTTTTCGTTAAAGTAGTGAGAAAGGAGAAAATGGAAAGACTTTAACAATGCAATTGCCAAGGAACCACAATAATTGTCAGCTCCTCAAACAGATCTAGGAAGAAATCACTACACCAATTTTATGCTTGAGAAATATTCCAGTTCTGAAAACGTTCCTAGCTCGTTACTGACTTGAAGTGTCTGGTTCTTCTATGCCCACCCTGAAACACCCTCACCACTGAGATAAACTATAATTATCACTCATATCTGACAAATTTTGTCACAATTTAGGAAAAAAAAAACCCCACCACCACACCCCAAAAGAAAAGCAGCTCGTAGATTATGGAGGCACCACAGTGAGCAATGGAGTGGTCCCAGCGCCTGTCTGCTGCCACTGCAGACAGAGGAGGGGTCAGAAAGAGAGCATCAGTGCCAGACGCCAATTCAGACCCTGGGTGAGCCAGAGAGCTGCTTTCCTAAACTCGGCATTTCAGTTACAGTCGTGAAATCTGTATACCAAAGTATTCTTCATCCTCCTCAAACTGTTAAAAACACTTTGGTGGAAGACCTAAAATTAGTAACACATTACAAGTGCTCAGGCTTTACTACCACAAGAAAAAAAACAAACACCTTTTTGTCCAAGTAAGAAGAAACAGAGAGCACTGCATGCATTTATAACGCCACAAGATTAGAGCTAAGGAGCTGGGAAATTCACTTGCAGGGTTCCGGCAGCTCTGAAGCAGTTCAGAGCTAGGCTATAGACGCTTTAACATACAGTTGCTTTGCTCCTTGGAGAAGTTGGTTCAAGTGTCCACTGAAATTGTAAGCAAAGGTCACAGTAAAAATGTGGCATTTCTGGATTTCATTTAAGGTAGCCTCCAGCAATCTCTCTCCCTGATTAGATGTGGAGCTGCCACAGCGAAGCCAAAGCGAAGGGGAAATTTGAGTCACGCAGTGGCAGTGGGCTGGCCTTTACTGTGAATATGGGGAGCACAATTATCAGCAGGAAGTCGTTGTAAAAACAGGCAGCTGTTTTCAAACTCCTTTTCAGAGTTGGAACAGTCCAGGAGAACATACAACACCAGCTGAAAACAGCAGATAATACTTCATATGTATTCAAAAATTACACAATCATAAGATAAATGTTTTCTTTGAGGCTGAAAGAAAACAATGACAATTTTACATATGGAGAGTGCTAGTACATGGAGAAGTTCTCAAAGGGATAGAAAGTTACTGATACTGTAGATACACAGGTACAAAATGACAGGACAAATGCAAGGGGACTTAGGCTATAAATGCACCCGACTTAAAATTAAAAAAAAGAAAAAGAAACAAGCATTAACAGTTTCAACTGCTTTTCCTTTGCTGCTGCTCCTTGACACTAATTTCACCAAGGTATGCAACTGACTATCCATCACCAGAAACTCTGAAATGAGATGAGTCTGAAGGCTTTACTTCAAAAAGATTTAATTCAAGGGAATCCTTTCACCAACGTGATGCAAGAGGTCAGACAGAGTGGCCAGAACGCTCCCTTTTCTGCCTTTATAATCTAGTAATCTGTGGATAATGTGAGAGCACCATGACTCACAGCAATAATGATCTCATTCTCAGCACCAGAGGAAACAAAAGTTCATGATGAAATGAATAGTACTGGAAACTTAAAACCCCAAATACCAAAACAAGCATGCATTTGTCCTTCAGATAGACCTACATGTTACATATTCCAGCAATCCTAAAGTACTGATATGCAGTGAAATCCCCTTGGTCTTCAATATTAACATTCAGCAGGAGGTAAAACTGCCATTTGCCAATATATAGAGATGCAAGAATAAATTGTGGAAGATGCTTTCAAAAGAACAACTGTCATTTACAACAGAGTCATTCCCCCTCCTAAAAGAACTTTTTTTAAATTAAATCTTTAGTTTAGTGTCTGAGAGTCTACAATAATCAGGAAACCTTCAAACAGATTATTTCATGCTACCATGTCAAAATTCTTCCACTACGTAGCATGTCATATTTGGGAGACACAGGTACACGCGTAAGCAGCACGGAGAAGCCAGAGTCTAGTTTATTTAGTTAGTTTTTGTAAGTTACCCTCAGAACTACTTTTTACTTATTTTTACAAGTTTACTGCAAAATCAGGCATACCACGGAAAGAGGAGTACTGCCAAGGAATCATGACTGCAAGCCACTCAGCAGAAATTTGACATCCATAAGAGCCGTGCTGTCCCCTAATGAAGCGTTACCTTTGTTCAGTCGAAGCTAAAATGCTTTCTGTTTCTAACAAAAACTAAAACCAGATCCATTAAATATATAAAATATTTAAACATAAGGTCTCTCTCTGTATTCAGCAAGAGCAATTCAGCTGGCTGCTAACAAAAAAGCAAAGCTTTATAGGAAATAGGACTGAAAAGCAAAAAAAATCTGAATATTAAACCAAATTTTTCTCAAGTTCTCAATGAAATAAAATATTTGCGATTTCAGTATTATGGTTCTGTATAAGCTACATAAGAGATGGGAACTTCCCAGAAGTACTTAAAATAACAAGCACATGGAGATAAGACAAAAGGGAGGGCGGACACAGACGTGGAGTGATACCAGGGTGAAAAACCAGTGACGGCATTTGGGTGGCCCTGAACCCAGTTTTCCACCTTTCAGTTCAACACGCAGTTCACAACCTTCCCTTTCCATATTTTCATACACCAAGTGATTCCTGACTGACTTATCACGATTATATCTCTGCTGCTTTACAAGCTTTCACCATTTTAATTAGCAATCAATTAAAACTGACAGCACTAATTGTTTAAAGTAAACATTTCTCTTCCCAACGACACTGAACTAAAACGATTAGAAAACAGTAACCAAAACCAATTCTTCTGTAGAAAACTGATTTCTGATAACTCCAATGAACGCTTGGTCTTGAGGCTGCAATCCTGCAAAGACAGTTTCCAAAGTTTCTGAAGTTTGCAATTTTTTCTGTGCAAAGAAGTCCACATGGCACAGGCTGCACTCCTGTATACAAATAAAAACAGCATTTAACAAATCAAACGCCATTTTCATAAAAAGCTGTCTTACATGTAGATTCATGCATCAGCAAAAAAACCAACTGCACTGTAGTTTGTGGGGTTTTTTCCTTCTTTGCACACAGCTGCGCGTCTGTATTTCATAAAACTGTATTTTTCTATCTTCTCTATTCTAAAATCCCCAACTTAAGGACAAAAAGCAGTGCCGCTGCTTCTCCAGCAGCTCCCTTTCAGCACGTGCCACGTCCCTGCCTTCACAGGTCGGAGACCGTCAGCGGCAGAACTCGGCACCGTACAAGCACCGAGGCAGATCATCACGAGACGGCAGGCGTTTCGGGCTGCACTCAGCCTGCCCGATCTCACGGCGGTAGCTGCAAGGGTTGGAAGCGCAGCTTTCTGGCTCACCTAAGATCTGATTTCGCCTCTGACACCAGTTGTCCCCCCCTCTGTCTCCAGTGACTGCAGACAAAATCTAGGGCAACTGAGCTGCTGACTGGCACCGCAGCCGGTCAGACTGGATGGATCCAGCGCCTGCGAGCGGCATTAACCTTCAGACTCCCCAATGCACGTAGAGTTCAGTCTTTACTAAATTAATGCTGCAGCTTTTCTTAATAATTGTCTTCAGAGCCATTTCCATTTAGAGGAACATTTTCAAAGCGCGCCAGGCTAGCGAGCACTCGGTACGTTTGAAAACGCTGCCCTTCGAGAATACCGTCTTCAAAGGATTGGGGCTAGGCTGTACTCCTAGTGTTACTGGCTCCAAGTAAATAACCTGCTGGGGGGGATATTGCAAAGTATTTACATAGTTGCATGTAAATTTATAACACAGCGCAACACAACCAAAAAATAGTAAAAAAAATACAGTTCTTGTCCCCAAATGCTTGTGCGGTCAACTCGCAATTACTCAGGATACCAGATGGATAAAATATGCAAAGAATATCCGCACTAAGCTACTGAAAGATAATATAGTTAGTTAGTATGTTTACTTTGGGAAAACAAAATTTAGGCATAGAATGAAAATGTAAATATTAATTTAAAATTTTTGAGAGACATGAGGTTAATCTTCAACCTGGATGATGTGACCACGTATAAATAACAGTTGGCTATATTCAAACAAAAAGTCTCCAAACAAGAAAGAGAGACCCCGTCTCCTGAACAGTAAATTGAACAAGCACTGGTGAGGGAAAACAAGAGAGGTTGCTAGGAGAAGCAAGGTTTAAGGAAGAACTTAAAAGAAGAGCAGGGCTGGCAGACAAGAATGGGAGAGAGGCACCAACAAAGGAGCAAAGCTTAGACTGCAAGGGAAAAAGAAACAAGAGTAAATAGTAAAATTACTGCAGAAAGCATCCTGTCTCTGAAAAGAGTTCAAACACATAAGCGAGTATGAAATTGCCCAGTCTAAAAATCTGCACAGAATGACCATCTGACAATAAAGTGGGCACAAAAAAAAACCAGCTGGGAAAGAAGACACCACAGTAAAGATTTAAGTAAGCGAAAAGGAGTTCAGTTCTCTCTCTTTTCCCTGTATACAGTCTGTACAGGTTGTGACCCTCGTACCAACAGTGAAAGAAGAGTTTCACAAAACTCTGAGGTGCAGATTTGGAAGAACTATTGCAAGATGACAACTGGGTATTCAGCACAGCAGCAACAGACACATTTGGAAACGTGAGGCAGCTGGCAGAGACAGAGAAGGGACAAAAACTAGGAGCAGAAAAGAAATCACTGCCTGCTCAGAGGTCGCAAAGGAAAACCAGCACTGTCATCAGCTTGACACTCTGCTTTTCAGAAAACTCCAAACGAAAGATTTCGGAAAGATGCAAAAAAAAAAGAAAAAATAATAATACAAAAAGAAGATATTAGAGCTATGGTTTGCCTGCCGCTTTACACCAACATGAATGAACAGAATAATCTCAGCCTGCCCCAATCTGGCTTGATTCCGGCCCATTACCACCACCTTCCCTGTGATAGAGGGGACTGTAAGAAACATGAAACTATAACAAAAAACAGCCTTAATATTTTCTAGTTTTTAGTAGTCTTTAGTACTGTAACTTGTATTTCTGTATGCATAGTGATCTAACGATGTAACTGTTACACTAATCCCTGTTTTCTCATTAAGGAAGAAAGTGGAAGGACGTGGGCACAAGCTATCACTTAGTCATTAGACAAAATAATTAAGTGAAACAAAAGTGGTCTTGGTTCTCAGCAAATAATTGGGATAATTGTGGGATAAAAGAGACTCCTAAATAATTCTACTCCAGACAGCTCGGCCTTGGGAGGGCAAATGCACCAAGCTACAGAGATAAGGAGGCACAAAGAGAGCAACAAGACCGGAGCAAAACAACCTGAAGGACATGATGTACGTGATCCTGGAACTGAGTTTGATGCAGGGAAATAAAGAAATAAATAAGCTTAGACAATGCTGATGAAGACTTAGGTAATGCTAGTCTAGCTCAGCTCAACAAATTCCTTAGCTTGGCAAATTCCTTAGCTCCGCGAATTTTGTATCTGTTTGAGTGATAAGGCTGGAAAGAAGAGTTACAGAACAAGAAGTCTACACATAAAGCCAGCCATAGCCAGTTCTGTAGTTTGGGTAAAGGCTGAGAAGTAACTGAGCCTGCGCGAAGTTAAAAGGTTAGTAGTGGTGACGAAGAGGAGTCACCTATCTTCATCCCCACGACCCCCAACGACCACCACAAGGAGGCACCACGCAAGCGCAGTCCAGAGGAGTTTATGGAAATGACTTCTTGGAACTAATTTTAATACGAAGAGGGAAAGGTTATGCATATGTATAGGTGTATATGAGTATACAAAATGGAACTGTGTAAGTTATAGATGGCTTGGCGATATCGGCGCGCACGTTTGGAGGAGAAATCCCCCGTGTGCCCAGCGCTGCAATAAGGAATACCTGCTGAACAGTATACATTGTACTGTTAGGTTTTTCCTACCCAATCTTCGAATCACCTGGTCTGCTGCTTGTGCAGCAACGTGCAAACCAGCTATGGAACGGTCCAAAATTAATCTTTTTTCTTCTCTCCCCCCCCCCCCGCCCCATTTTCAGCTGGGTCAGCTCCCCAGTTCACATGCAACTGCACAAACACCTGGACTGATAGCAGGCAGGGGAAGGACTGGGGGAGGACTGAACAGGCAAGGGCAAAGCAAGACGACTTCTTTCTGAAGCCACGCCAGCTCACACTGGCTTAAAGCATTCATCAAAACTAGAGCCTGAGACAATCTCTCAGCTATCCATCCCACCTTCTCAGATTTCTCTTTGAAGTAACACTGTAGAGTTCTCCCCAGCTTGCTCCAAAACACAAAGACCTACCTTATCTGAAAAAGAAACCTTAAAACAAATAAGGAGCAAAAGCCTGCAGAATAATTCCTTTATAGTAACCCAAAATCTTCCAAAACTGATAACGCCTTCTTTGTTTTAAGTACATACACAATTCCTGTGCGAAAGTTCATCACGGCACTGCTCTGGTTTACCCACAGTAAGCACCCAGCTATACTTTTCGAAAAGTAGCATTACAGTGCTCAAATTAAACCAGAACAAAACCAAGTTCTGTAGATACAGAATGTTTTACATTTTCCATGCTAGAAGCCAAGCGTTACATCTTTGCTTTCATACCCATACTGAGCCTAATGCACTGGTATTAAGTGCTCCTCGGAGAATTATCTCAACAGACCTTTGCTGGGATGGGCGCGCAGCAGCTGCTGTGGCCAGCACTGGGACGCGGCCGAGTCTGCACAGAAACTCAGATGCTGCTTTCCTGCCAGTATCAGGGAACTTGATTTATCCATGCATAGGCATTATCTAACCTCGTACACTAAAACAGTGCCACTCATTTCGCAGAACATTTCTGACACTAGAGCCTCTGTTTTAAGTATAGCTTCAAAAAAAATGAGTTGCATCCCTGCCATTCTGAGGCTGCTGACTCCTTGATGGCTTTTGGTAGGAAGTACAATAATCAGATGTGTTAAATTTCCCATTCTCAAAGGCCTTTAAGATAATCGTATTGGCATGTGTCATGCAACACAATGACAGAATAAACCCTTCGGTATCAGATGCCCGCAGGCACATACCTGCAGAAACCCCTTTCATTACCTGAACTGGAAACCTGCCACCGTGCACCAAAGGGAGCCCTTGTCTTCAGAAAGCAGGCAGCACAGGAATACCTTTCACCTAACGGTGTATTCCTGTTGATCAGCAAACCTCAACTCGGCAGGCGGGAGAGCTCTCTGCCTTCCCACCCTCCCTCACGCCCACAGCACTCCGTCGGGTATCGCCAGGCATGATGGCTTCATGGATGTGGCCGGCTGTCTCCTGGGGCACGGACTGACCAACACGTTCAGAAGTGCTACCAAACTGTTAATTACTGGTCTTGCCTTTAATCAAACTTGTTTTGATTAATACATTGCAGTAACTCACGATAACTGCCCCGATCACCTGTCTTTGTTACAGAACTTCAACGCAGCATGGAGCTGAGAACAGGGCGCCTAGGACTAGTTACCAGCAGTGCTCGGAAGCCAGGACAACACGCCGCTTTGACACTGGCTGAACTCCTCAAAGCAGTCTGATTTAGTCATTTTCAGTAAAATAAATAGGAAAACATGGAGCTAAACTGATGCGCCGCATCGGTGGGTTGAAAAATCCTCAACCTATGTTCTCACTTTCAGAAATGCCTACGCTAAATAAAAAAAAAGACTTCTACATGTTCACTGTAGCAGAAACCTACACAAACCATAACAGCACAGAGGTGCACAGAATTTGTTTCTTATTAAAGAGAGTTATATTTTCTAAACTGGGCCTGCCCTACAGTTCATAAATAGCAGCTGATCCCAAATGAGTTACTAATAAAGCATTTTACCAAATGCAGAATAATACATCTTGCACAGGCTATGCTTTAAAGCACCACTGTAAGAGCATTCAAGGGAGGTTTATTTAGCAGTATGGGAGCAGAACATTCACATTACCTCCTTGGACACTTACCCAGGTATCTTGGGATATGATAACAGAGAGAAGCAACTGAGTGAGCATGTCTGAATTTACCAGCCTGTGGACAAGACACAATATGCAACCATGTCTTCACTTCTTCACAGCAATGCACAGTAGAGATTTCCTTAGGCTGGCACTGGCAGGGTGAGAAGATACCTTCACTGCCTGAGAGCACAACTGAACAGGGCTCAAGAACTAAAAAAAAAGAACTGCAAAAGCTTTTCTAACTGTAAAAATATCAAATACCAATTACAAACACCTTTCAGGGCTTGAGATAAGTGATGCATCATACTTCGAAATGGATACAATTCTCAACATGACACATTCCCCTTCAAGGACAAAATATGCTGGATTTTAAATTTAAAACAAATTTACATCTTGAAAAGTTGCCCCTAGAAAAAGATTAAATTTGGTCCTTGAACAAGTATAATACAGCACGTGGAGGGAGGAGTTTACATGGCAGGGAAGAAAGACAACACATCTCAGATTTTAAGGTAGCTAACTTTTCAGAAGGTTCAATTATGAGAATAAATCTTTGAGATTACCTATTGAGCGGGGAAAATACAGTCGCAGGCATTTGATACATTTTCTATTTTATCTACATGAAAGGGTGGGAAACAAATGCTTCCCTTTTGGAAGCGGTTTCTCCCAAGAAACTGAAAGGCATAGCCCAGAATGCTTCTAGACTGCGCCTCTGGACACTGGGTGTCTGTTCCCATTTTTGCCACTGCCCCACAAAAAACATTTCATCCTTCTTTATCATGCTTTTATAATGAAGACAACAGTTTCCCCTTCCTTGGTAAAATGCTCTGAAATCTTCTGATTATCTTACTATTACAATACACATTTTGACTCTGGGGTTCCCAAGTCTCTCCAAAAGGTCAGCGAAACAAGCTTTCAAATGTATTTCAGCTATAATCCCCTGGTAGGTAAGAACTTTATGGTCAACAATTATTTTTCAGACCATCTCCCTGCCTTTGAAAGACGCAAGCTACATCCTGTCTTCATGCCATATCCCGATCTAACTAGTGGGTTTATGATATGCAAGTCAACATCGAAATTTGTCCCCCTGTCCAAAAGATGCAAGAAGGGCGTAAGAGCTAAGTGACATCCTGAGCTCCTTGTAACAAAAAGAGATGCAATGCATATCAGACTCACTCCCTCCTTTCAAGTATGCCAGTCCTGATGTTCATGCCTCTGTTGTCCGAAACACAGCTAAGAAGCTCCTATAATAACTTTTAAATCCTTTATTCAGATTAATATTTTATTCGATTTTGCACGAATTTGCTCTAAAATCACTCCATAAATACACACATATCAATTCTCAGTGTTAAAAAATGCCAACTCCCTGATTATTCATCTTTATGAAGGGATCCTTAAGGAGCAAAAGGAAAACCCTTTAATAGGATAAGGAGCGTGGGGGGAGAGGAGGGTAGGAAGGGGCCAGAATACACAAACCGACAGCCTACTGAAAACTCAGGTCTTCAGGAAGCAATCTGCTGCAGCTCTCTCCTGGTCACGGATACTGCAGTTCTGTCGGCATTACTGTCAATATTTACCTCACTTCAGTAGGAACTCCCAAAGCATCGCAAGACAATGTTGCACAGCATCCGTTAGTGAACACACTGAAGTTAATTTACTTGCAAATGGCATTTCTCACGTTCTTAAAAGTTAACAACTTTCATTAAATGGTTTTAATCAAGATGGAAAATGAGCAGTATTTTCCTGAAGTGTCATTTTAAACTTTTATCCTTGTATTATCTTCTTTTCAATGCTGTAGCAGTGGCAAGCACTTATCTCGTGTCTCTCTCACGGCACAGAGACTGCTTATTATCAGTTTTTAAGAAGCTGTAAACTTATCTCAGCTGCCGGAATTCTTCACGAAAGAAAAAAAAAATCAGTAATGATGTACATATCATCTGCCTCTGGGAAAATAAAAACTGCCAGTGATATGCTGGGAAAGATCTCCTTAGACTCCTTTCACACAGTCTTTCAGTACTTTTATTGTAACCAAGCAGTGTAATTTCAAATAACGTTCTACAGCGTGCTGCCGGCAAGCTCTTAAAATACAGCTCTGCTCCGAACAGCAAGCGAGAATGCTATTGTGGGTCTCGTGTTTACAGCTGCTCACTGATTGTGTCGTATTTGCAAAGCTTTCAAGAAAAATGATCACTTTTTTCCCCTCACTGCTGAGACTTACAAATTCAGCCTAGGATTTTGATAACAAGCTCAGGGCAACACCAGAGCTAGTGAGCCTACAGAACTTGCTCCTCTTCATAATTTCGGCTAAAAATTCCAAGTGTTTTAGCCCATATACTTAGAAAAGCATATTCCAGGGTCTTAGCAAAATCTAATAGGAGAGTAATATGCAGAACAGGACTCCTACGCCGTGGGAGGCAGCATACTGCTGTATGAGGTATAGATGCACATGAGACACAAATGTATCTACTACACCCTGATGAGCAAGTCATTCTGCTTCCCTTCTGTGCCTCAGTTTCTCCAGCCAGAAGATGGGGATTGTAATACTGACCTTCTCCATAAAATGCTATAAATTCTACACCTCCATCACCAGGATCCCCAGCTAGAAGGGAGCAAACTGGAGATACAGTCCTGCTGCCAGAACTGTTTACATGATAGGTCACTATATTCACAGATGATAAATACATTAGTAAAAAAAATAAGAAACACACAGAAATAACCTGAGAGAAAGAAGCTGAACTAGGTATACACCCTCTCAAAGCCTGGCCGTCCACCTACAAAAGCTTCCACTTGTTTGCTCTTCTCCTGGCCCCATAGTTCCTGCGTTTCAGATTGCACAGCAACAACAGCTTCAAAAGGAGAACAGGCAGGGCTCGGCCCTGACCACCCGCTCGGCTTTTAACTCCCCTTGTGGAAGAAAATCCGACTTTTGTGCAAGTAAGGAAGAGGCTTTAGTCACCAGCCCTAAAAGATAATAGGTTTGGGGTTGGGTTTTTTTTAATTAATAAATAAATAACCAATGAGTGCCTGTCATTGCTTTGCCCATCAGAAAATGGATTGTTCTGGACTCTTAGCAGAGACAAATTCTCCATACAGAGCACTAGCCAAACACTCACACTGCCGAGTGGTAAGACAGTTCAGCTGCAGCCCTGAGCAAAGTGCCACCCACAAGTGTTCTACAGGGCACCCTAACCGGCGCGCCTCAGGGGAAACTGGCACTGCAGTCGATGCTGCTTGCCTTGACTTCAGCAAAGCTGAAGACACGGTCTGCCAAGCTGTTCTTAAAGCCAGATTGTTGAGACATCATGGTTTGGCTAGCTGGGCTAGAAGGTAAGCGTAAAATTGGCTGGACTGCCAAGTTTGAGGGGTGGTGGTTAATAATACAAAGTCCAACTAGCAGACAGGTACTCCAGGGAACCCTCAGAGGCAACACTGGCTCGATTAGCAATGAGCCAGCAAGGCAGAAGGCACCCTAGGCAGGCACGCAGATGACACCAAGCTGGGGCAGCAGTCAATACACCAGAAGGTGGGGCTGCCATTCAGAGGGATCTTAGCAAGCTGGAAAACCGGGCTGACAGGAGCTGTATCTGTCTTCGAACTTCTTGAAAAGTCCCACACCCGAGACAGAGTAACCCCTTGCTACAGCACGGGCTGTGACTGGCAAGCTAAGGAACAGCTGGCACAAAAGGAGCTGGAGGTCTCCACCGACAAGCTAAGCAGGAGCCTGCAGCATGCTTCTGCATCAAGAAAGGCCAAACATGTACCGAGCTGTATGGGCAAAAGTGTAGCCAGCAGTTGAGGGCAGTGGTTATTTCCCTCTGTTCAGTACCTACGAGGCTGCACCTGGAGAGCCATGTTCAGGTCTAGGTTCTTCAGTACAACAGCAGTAGTCTGGAGTGACTACAGTGGAAGGCCACTGAAATGGTTGAGGGCCTGGAGCATGTGATGTATGAGGACGAGCTGAGAGCTGGGCTTGGTCAGCCCTGAGAATAGGCGGCTTTAAGAGAGATCTAATGCTGTCTTAACTACCAAATGAGGGAGTAGAGAGATTATAGAGCCAAATTCTTCTCAGACACATACAGAACGAACAAAAGGCAACAGATGCAAGCTGCAGCAAGGGAAGATCTGATTAGATATTAGGAAAAAAGATTTTTGCCATGAAGGTAGTAAGACACTGCAATAGGGTGCCCAGAGAGAGTATGACATGTTCATTGCTAGAGACAAACACTCAACCGGAGTTAGGCCTCGGCAATCTACTGAGGATGTGAGCAGGAATTGGAGGGATGAGTTCCAGAGGCCTCTTCCAATCTAAATTACTCTACGATCCTACATAGGACACAGGCTTTCTTGGATTGTCTCCTCCGTATTTCCTCACCTTCAGATACATTGCCTGTATAAACGTTTCTCTGCATGCGCTGCAGCTTCTCTGACTGTTGGAGAGCTGGTGAAAAATGCTCTGTATTCTCTTTCCTCCCATCCTAGAACATGTCAGTAGGAAAGACTGTTGTGAAGAAACACTTCTGTCACGCAACTTTTTTTGCAGCTTCTTTTTTTGATGCTGTCCTCATGTTCTGGATACTATCTCTCAGCCAATGTTCTTGGCTCCTGATGGTGCTCCCAACTTCTCCAGTTGCAACAGGAGGAAAGCAACCAGTTCACAGCTCTGCTGGGAGAGCTGCCAACATTATCGGCAAAAACCAAGGACTGGAGCATTCTCTTGTTTCATCACTGAATGACTATGAGAAATAGCTGAGACACTGAAGCCACCAGTTCAAAGACTGAGGAATGAGTACAGCAGCAGCCAATACTTGAGTTGCTTTCTTCTGCCACTGTAAGAGTTTACAGTCTACATGAAAGATAATAAATATTAAACTGGACATTGGCAAAAGTATTTCGCAACTGAAAAAGTACGATCTGAGTATGTGCTGGAAATAATTATTGGCAATGAACTGGGTCCTCCAGATGTGACAAGAATGCAGTGATCTGGGTGTCCCTCAGAGACAGCAGCACAGATGCAGTCCATCTGTTCCATCATCTAGAAGACTGATCCTTTAAGGACCAGAAATTTTCATACAGAAAAGAAAATTCAGCTTAGATTCTGCAGAATTTAACAGCGCTCATGTGGGGAAACCAAACTTTCAACTCCAGATAAGTATGGAATAGAGTATTCTGTCATTTCAGGTACCAACTGAGACACAGCAGCTGAAACCTCCAGATGTTTCTTTAAAAGAAGACTTCTTCAGTAACGACTTACAATTATTTTACATTTCTTTCCACATTTCCCTGGAGATCAAGGATGGTCCACTAGTGATTTCAATGGCAAATTTCAAAAGAAATATTCTCAATTCAGACAGCCCAGCTTTTTTGCCCAACAGGAAAAGGCACAGAAAAGCAGAAAACCTTTGGAGCTGAATAGGCAGAACTTCATGACTCCGAAGGCATGGCTTCATTAGGGAGAGAAAAAAAAAAAAAAAAAAGTGTATTTTTAATGCAAGTTAGCTAGAAGGGGACAAAATGCTTGTAAAGCAAGGACACAGTGGTGCTTTCTCAGAAACTAGCGAGTTCAGGTAACCTCTCAAATTTTCTGCAGTCTAACTTGAAACACCAGCTCTTTGTTTGTCCTAGGCTTGTGCCACACATTACAGTACCTGAAATGACAATAACAACTTTGTTTCCCCTTGGAAACTGCAAGGCCAAAAGGCTCTCTACAAGCACAATAAAAAGTTAAAAGGACCAATTATAGAAAGAAAAACACTGTAAAACAGATAAGGTGAGAAATACTCCTGACAGTATCATAGAGGCAGTGTTTGGAGTTCTGGTTTTTATGCAGTAAAGGCTTTCACATTTCAGTTAGTACATGTCATCTTGCTGAATATGCGTTTTTACTGCACAATTTTCTCTTCATATTAAAAAGATTATAGTACATTATAGGTTAGATACAATTTTCTGTCCACACTAAAAGGACTTTTTTTCAGTCTATATATTTCCCCTCTTTCAAAAATTGCTTTCCATCACAAGTGGTTCATATAGGATAACATAACATATATTGTTCACCATTCCTCCCTGTTTACCAATACAAAAGGAATCTGAAGAGCATTCTGATTTCTCCTCCCTGTTGAGGCATAAGCTAAGACTTTATTTTTGGCAGACAAGCTGCTCCTTCATTGAAGAAACAGTTACATATCTCCGTTTAAAAATACTGATTAGCAAATCTCATAGCACTTTACCAACACATGCAGTCAAAACATCACTGAGACTACTGTGTTTCTCCCAAACTGGAAGGATGTTGAAAACTTAAATGATTCACTTACAGCTGATCTAAAGATGAGAGCTCCGCAATTTATGTTTTATTGTCAAATGTTTAAAGGATTAAATCTAAACAAAATACACAATACACAAGCTTCAAAGCACATGTTATCTTCAACATCTTATTTCCAATTAGCAAGTCAAAATAAAGAAGGCATAGGGAACATTTGGCTTCAAAAGCAGAGCTCTGGAAGAAATCAAGATTTTGGTTGTTTCGGGTCTCATTTAAGGCTGCTATTTTCCCAAACTGCTGAAACTGGATAAGATGGAAAGATTATTCTCTCTCTCAAAGGGGGGAAAACAGCAGACAGACCGCCATGTGATTGACTATTACATCATTCGTTCGTACAACAATACTGAGCCAGTCTGGCAGTTAAACTTAAAAGACATTTTCTTTTGCCTTCGAGGAAGGACATGGACTTACCATAAAGGCAGGCTAACAGTGAAAAGGTTAGAAAAGGCTCAGCTCACAATTTTACTTGGCATGAGATTACAAAATGCTAAAAACCTTTCATCGAGAAGCATTTCCAGTATGAAGTTTGTATATGAACACTATGTCATGCAAACAAAATCCTACTGACAAACATATGAAGAAATAAGACAGCTCTTGAGAAGTACTTTTGCCAATTTCACAAAGGCTTGTACTTCATTAGGATGTAAGAAATCATTATCAAGACCACTTTCAAGATACGAGGACAAGCCAGGTATGAGAATGAATCCTATTTTTCCAAAACACATTTGAAAGGTAATATTCTTTCTCTGATAGACCTTCACGTTGTTCTTATAACATCAAACACTGCAAGACAAAAAAAGCTGCATAAGACTTAACTCTATGATGCAGGTGGGCACAGTTTTAGAAGACCTCAAGCTAAAATAATCTTTGCAGATAGCAAGCACAGAAATGCCTGTAGGTCTCAACGCACTGGCTTTTATTCACCCGACTCTGCATTACTGATCTTCATTAAACTATTTAATAATACGAATTTGTCTTCTAAGGCATCATTCTTACTGTATTAAAATGCAAATACACAATCTTCAAAATTATTTTAATGGAGAGCATTTAATTTTCTAATTTCCTTTGAAGTATTGAAATGCAGAAAACATTAGCGATGGCTACAACCAGGAATATTTTTCAGTGACCGATCAAAAACCTTGACTATAATTGATCATGTTTACTACCAGGAATTACTTAAACAAGGCATCAGGCAATGCCTTCTTTTTTAAATTTTTTTTTTTTTCCTTTTTTTAAGGGGGGTGGGCGTGCAGGAAAGGAAGGGGAAGCATCTCCTCCACATCCCACACCACATCCAGCATATCCTCTGACAAAAGCCAGAGTGTGCTACACAGTGACCGGCTGTACCACACTTTCTCATTTAGCTGGTGTTTGCAACATATGAGCTCCCGTCAGGTCAAAACACCACGCAGTTATAATGCTGGTTTTGCTGATGTAACTGCCAAAATTCAGATGCAGAGATAAACCTCTGAATTAAGCAGAGAGCCAACCTAATCATTTCCTCTTTTAAACAAGCTTTAAGATTGTTAAATATTTATTTTCACAAGCATGCAAGGATCGCTGAAGGTCAAAGACATCAGAGGTGTGATCCCCTTCCTTATCGTCCCCACTTTGTGTTTATGTCATTGGGAGGAGGTGCCTCTGCCATCACACTTCCCTCCCCTCATCCATCACCCAGACCGCGTCCTGCCTTCGTTCCCCTCATTAGTTCCCATGCCTCTGCCACCACGTTTCCAAGCATCGCTCCCTCGCAGGGCTGCTGGTAAGTGAGCGCTGCCCCTCGTACTTTTACCCTGGTATAACTGATGCCTTCGTAGCTCTCCTGTCCCCTGCTTCTGTTTCTTTCCTTGTTTTACCTTTACCATGAGAACGTCTTACCAGTTCAGAAACCCCAAACTGGAACCTAATTACTCAGAGGACAGAACAAGCAATGAATCTTATTATTATTTTTATGCACAGACCACTATTGCATACATTAAAAACTGGCTCAGATGCTTCTGCTGTACGTATTTCTGCGTTGCACGAGGCCCGACGTGGTGACGGAGCACAGCACTGCCAAACAACAAACACTTCTTCCACCTGCCCGTAATGGAATTCAAGCCCACAGTGACAAAGGCTTCAGTGGACCTAATCCAGAAGCGTACGGAGTAACTCCTGTCCCTTCCTTTCAAAGGGGGACCATGATCACTGGTTTTATCCCAGCACAGAAAGGTATGATGAGCAAGGGCAAAGGAGCTCCGAAGTCAAAACAATCTAGGTGCAGCAGCTCTACCGAGCGCAAACCCCATGGTTTCCAGCAGTCGTACCCATCAATGTGCTTTGAGAAAGAACTGCCTAGAGAGAGGCTTGAAACACTCTGCTCTGTAAAGCCAAAAAGTATTTCTGCAGTCAAGTTTGAGAACAGGATTATTTTGACCTTTACTGTTCAAAATTTCCCTTAAATGAGGAAAACAAACAACAAAGCTATCAAAACGAGCAGAAACCTGTAATCTTGATAGGCCATCTTGTGACCCTGTCCCCCTCTCTATCTCTGCAGACACTTTGTTTAATGCTGCATTATGGAAAAGTTGACAATTTGAGCCACCTGCTGGGTACCAACATCCTGAGGGGAAAGAAGTTGATCACTCCGCCACACAAAAGCTGGCAAGAATTTTGTCAGTGAATTCAGTGGGGCAGGATCAGCTCTCCCCTCACCAGCACCAGAGGTCAAATATTATTTTATCCTGAGTTAGTAACAAGTTAACAGAAAAGCAGATTTTCTGAGTGTGCAGTTCTTAAACAAAACATCAGCCTGAACACACACACGCGAAATTACAGTCCTCCTGCTTCTTTTGGATGATATATTTAGAAATCCTATTAGCTGGAGAGATCAACATTCTTATCTGAATTTCCAGGATGCTGTAACATGCAAAATTAGAGCAGCTCTCTTAAGTGGGTCAATTATCACTACTGCACTTACAGCAGCTTTTCCCCTCCCTCCCTGCAGCATCCATAATGGGCATTTGGCACAAGGATTTAAACAGTGAGATGTTGAGTTGACACACACCACAATGTAAAGTTCCTTTCTCCTTTTATATTTTCAGAATCTTAAAGGAACAAAGAAAATCACCCAAGTACAGAATCTCCACATTAAAATTACTACAGTCTCCCTGAGGAAAGCTTCCCTGACTTTCAGCAGGATAAGGCTGCTCAGCAATCACACTATTTTCCTGCCACATCCGAGTCACGCGCAAGTAAGGTTTGTGGCGTTCCCCCTCTCCAGGGGACAAGCGGAGAACCTGAGGGCCACTAACCGTCTCCCCAGCCCTGTCCCCCAGGTGCAGGGCAGTACAACCCCTTCGAAAGCCTTCTGGCTATTTTCTTCTCAGAAGGGAATTCTCTTTAAAAGACACTGCAAATCAGCAGATACAAGTGGAACAATTCAAGCATCCAGCATCACTTCAGACACTACGAAGACATCCGTAGGGGACTGACAGATACGACACAGGACCCAGGGAAACACGGCTCTTCTGCAGTACAGCTGGAGGCCAGGCAAGATACCTGAGAGCGAGGTGGCCCCGAGCCCTCCTGCCTCGCTGCCCACTGCTGTCCGTCCCCCAGCGCAGGGCAGCAGCCAGGAGCAGCCCTCGCAGTCAGGGGACGCAGCGGGGAAGAGGACGGAGCCACACAACGGAGCGTACAACATCCACAAGCACATCGAGAGGAAAATTCGACTTTCCCAACGGGAAACATGAAACACCCACTTCTCTCAGCAACACACTTGTTTTATACACATCTCTCTATACAGCAAAAAAGTGAGAGGCGGTACTGCGAGTGAAGAATCATGTGATTCTCCTTTGCTCCATGGAAAAGGAGACTGGATATGCTGGCTTCAGGTCACGAGCCTTGCTGTCAAAATTCAGCAGTCCCAATCCTGGCTGGAGGAGAGGGCGACGGGGAGAAATTAAGTTGCAGAAATTAAATTTCTATTGCTGCACCTGGCTGCCCTCTTCCTGACATCCTCCCTGCATCTTCTTCTGTGGTGCTAATTCAGGATGATCCCACGAGCCAGGCATTACCAAACAGATGAACTATTTGGAAATAGATGCAAATAACATGGGGCAACATCAGCCGCACCCTATTTCAGGTGGCAATTCTTCATTAATAGATCGAAACTCTCCCAGGTAAAATCCATCCACTCAAAAGCATACCAATTTTAAAACTTCATTTTGAAATGAAGTGGACAAGGCTCTTCCAAGACTTCAAGTCCAAGCAAATGTTTCATTAGGAAGCATTTCTTTACCAAGAGGGTGGTCAAACCCTGGAACAGGCTTCCTAGAGAGGCAGTCGATGCCCCAAGGCTGTCAGTGTTTAAGAGGCATTTGCACAATGCCCTTAATAACGTGCTTTAACTGTTGGCCAGCCCTGAAGCAGTCAGGCAGCTGGACGCAATGGTTGCTGTAGCTCCCTTCCAACCACAAATATTCTGTTCAACTTCCTATGAAGTGAGATCTTGGCTCCTTTACCACACATGCACACAAAGTCTAGTGAAATGAAATAATGTACTTTTGTAAATATTGTATGTGTTTTTAACTGTGCATTTTAAAATCCATTTTTAATCTCGTCTGTCCTTGTCACACTCAACACTTGAACAAAACACATTTTGAATGCAATTGTATTTAATCAAAAGTAAAAGGTTGGTTACTAAAAAGAAACTCCTTAACCAAACAGAAATAGAAACTGGTTTTATTAACTTCCCTAACTACAGCTTTAAAATTTTGTTGATTAAAGTCTAATTTCAAAAGTTAACTTTTTAATTGGGAACACTAGAGCCTGCCGGCTCCAGGAAGTTTTAGTAGAGGTCAAAAGATTGCTGGAGATCTAATTTTTCATTTCTAATAAAAAAGGAAGTCTCGCCCTTTTCCTTGCAAAGACAGACCTTGAAGTGTTAGTAGGGAAACAAAGAACGTATCCATCAAAGGCTCTCATGGTGAGGTTACACAAAGCTTCCCAAGACAGTATGGAAGGCGACAGAGCCTGCTAATGCTGCAGAGGAAATTGGCTGAACATCTCTTGCAAGGACCAACAAGGGAGAAAAGGCTCAGTAGCTGCTGCCTAATCTCAAGATTAAAGAGACCAGTTTCTTACTCCATCACAGATTTTCTGGGTAACTTTAAACATGTCACTTAGCCTCAGTTCTGCACCTGGAAATGAAGATAAATACTCTCAACTTCCCTTACTGTGACACGAAAATAAACACATTAAAGCAGGAGGCATTCAAATAGCTTGGCAATACAGTACAAGAACTGCAGACAAATAGGAAACAACAAAGTACTGCCCCATTCAGTGAGGAGATGCCCCTTTTTTTTCCTAAATCCTTCTTGCCTGCTGGGATCCCGCAATGCCCTTGTGATCTTCCCTCAAACAAAAGGGAGGTTCATGGGGCAGAGGAAACAGGGGAGGAAAAGCGCCTTATGCTTTCCCACCCAGCACAAGTTTACATGTAAAAGACATCAAGGCACCAAACTTTCTCCCGTCAGCCTTCTGCTCCCAATGCTCAAATTTAAGAGGTTATTTTTCTCAGGCATTTAGCGGAAAGGTTCTGCAAACAGCTGCCTTGGACTGACCCCAGGAGGACCCCAGCTCTCTCCTCTGACTCCACACAAAGCCGCTGAAGACCACTGGAATAACGTTGGCAACCTCAGTGCCTGGAGCCTGGCCCAGCTCTAGGTGGTGGGAAGGGCTCAGCAAGCCCCTGGCATCGAGACTGATCAGCTTTACTGCAGGGGAAGAAACCTGCCCCAAATCTACCTACAGAGGCAAATGGAAGGATATTTACACAAGACAGCTGGTGAGGGAGCTTTGCAAGGACTCTTCTCATGTGGAAAAGGTTTTATTTACTACGCTCTAACAAGACAGGATTTGGTTTACAACTAAGGGTGTGTTTTCCAGTGAGCTTCAAAGGAAAAGAGTAAATAAATAAAATAAAAAGGTGCGTGTGGGGGGGATAAGGGACATTTACCATGTAAAATGTTGCTGTACAAAACCCCAGGTGGTAACGTTGGAAAATATTATAAACAAAATAGTGGACAGTTGTACAGTTTTTCTAACGGTTGTGTACATTAAAAAGGATTACAAACAGAATGAAACGTTCCTTGATTAAAACAAACTGATATCCCACCTGGAAAATCCTGGCCAGGCTCCCATTGTTCCTGAGTGACCCGAGGGCAGCCACGGGTTACAGGCGAGCCCGTAAGTCCCTCAAACACCCTGCCCAGCGCTTCCCAAGTTCTCTCTCTCAGGAACGGCAGGACCAGCTAAAGAGCCCTTTGTTTCCATTCAAACATACGTAGGAGTGGAAAAGCTGTTCAAAACATTAAAGAGAAACAACTGAGGACTGTTACTATTCCAAGAAACAAATTAAGAACCAGAGTCTGAAATGCCCAGAGCGCTGGCAGCGCCAGCTGAAGTCAGATGTCACTGGAAACGCTCAGCATCACTCAGCCCCTGGGAGGGGGACAACCCATTCCATCAAACCTGAGGATTCAAAAATCACTTTCTCCTTCAGATGTATATTTTGCATTGTACCTTTACTTCTGACACTGATAATACAGACACATTTTATAAACAGAATAATAAATTGAAGTTTTTATAGGTAGCTCATGAAAAGGATGAAACACCTCCTAAACTCAGCAAATAGCTAGTAAGCCATCTTCCCTTTAAAACATTAGCGCTGACAAGCAATAGAAGCAAGGCAAATGAAAAGCTATGTCAAAGTTGCTGCATTGTGGGGTTGTGTCAAATAAGCTAATAAAACCCACAAACTGATGTAAAATCAGTTCAGATCTCAACTAATATATTAAACTTCTAAAGAACTATAAATAAAGCCTGCACTTCAGATAAACTTTTATGTTCTCTTTAAGTTCTAGACTTATTTTTTCAGATTAAAAAAATCTATGTTACTAGACTATTTTGCATTTTTGCATTAATTAAACAACACGTGAGAACCAAGGAGAACTTAATGTTTTCCTATTTCAGGCTAAGGTTTATTCAGCCATAATTCAGACTGCACCAGTAGACTTGGCTGCAGTTTTCCTCGTATTTTCACAGAGGCTGGCTGGCGACATGTACATTATGAAAAAAGAAGAATAAGCAGATATCCATGTCAGATAAATACATTCCACTCCCTCAAACTGAACTCAATGCAGACACAATTAAATCCTGTTTTCTCTCTCCCCAGACACTTCCCACTCCTTTGGTTCTGCCACTGGAGAGAACACAACATTTCTTGCCATTTCAGCCCCTGGCTACATCCCACTGTACCTCCCCAGGCCACATACATATTTTGTTTCTCCTACCATAATAATTTTTAACAAATATGATGTCTATTTCAGAGACAAATCTGTTCCCAGCTAATCTTTCTTGCCTTCAAGACTTCCAATTCACTCCACTGACTCATTTGGGCCACCCAAAACCAAGGTGCTGTCTCTGAGCTTTGACGATGCTGCTGCCTGTCACTACTTCTTCCACATTATCTCTTTCCTCCAAAATACATTCACCAATCTTCAGTCTTTAACTTCCTTTTCTAAATTTCTCCCAAATTACTTCATAAGAGTTCTATAACCAACGCAATAACAATGAACACTTTAAACTCAGTAAATCTACTTAGCAGTGTATATAAATCTTGAAGTGTTAAAAATACTGGATGTCCTTTGTACAGTTCATTATACAGCGTATTTCTCATCTTTGCATGCCATCCTCTGCTGGCTTCTCCAGAAGACCAAAACCAACTGCAAGCTTATTACCCTGAACATGCATCTTCATTCTTGCTAAAGCATCTTGTCCCACGGCCATCCTCTACACCTGCTCTTGGTCCCTCTGGCCCAAAGGCTCTGAGAACACACCTGCCTCACGTAGCACATTTCTATATTGCCAGACCTAGGCTGGAAACAAATATAACATTCTGATAATGACCATCATAATTAATCTATGGAGGCTTCAGTGTATTCTCATTTCAAAGGTCAGCAATACACACCTGTGGCACTCAGCTTTTCAAGTTTCTAATGAAAGGATAAGATACCAGAAAAAGGACTTATATTTCAATGTTCAGAATTAGTAATTTATTTGGTGTTTGGTTTTCAAACTACACTGGATCTTCAATACTAAAAAAATGAAACAAAAACACAAACAGGAGAAGATAGGCAGAAGCTGAACTCGTTCTCCCAAAACAACACAGTTAAATTCGTAATATCAACTTCAAAATTAAGTTTATCTAATGGATTTTTAAAATGTCAGCACTCACAAAATTGAGCTGTACAGTCACGCACTACCCCTTCTTGATTCCCAGGTGGCACAGTAACCATGCAAATGAAGATGGAGTATTTTGTGGTATTGATATAGAAAGACATAGCCCACCTTTGCATTCTTATTCACACCCTGTTCCTAGTATTTTACATGAAATATGACACAGGATATTATCTCAATTTATTGAAAAAAGTAGGAAAATTCATTTAGCTATTTACAAAGTGTCAACCAGAGCGGTACATCTTGCACATGCTGAAATATTTTAAAGAATGATATGTCAAACAAGCAAAGCATTTCTTTTTGTTTGTTTGCTGGAAAAGTTAGCCACACCAGCTGCACAGATGGCTGCTACGTTACCATGTACCCACTTGCCTGTTACAGCTCATATTGCTTCCAATGCTTTTTCATCACTACCCGTGGGGAAAAATGGATTTGCATATTGTGGCTACACTATCATTCAGTACTATCAAATAACAACTGTAAATAAATTACTTTAAAAATGTGACATGGGCATAAAAAATATTGGCAATGCTTTTAAATCAACACTGTCCTTATGGTAAGGACAGAGTGATACCGTTCAAAGAGCACACAGAGATTTTACGTTAGAAGAGACTAGCGTAACAGGCAAGCCTTCCTTTGAATTCCATTACTCCTGCAAAACCACTTTCTTTTTTTAAGTATGTAAATGTAATGACCACACCACCATCACAAAGCACTAATTTTAGAATACTGAATATAGTTTCTGAAACTAAAAAAAATCAGCTCAATCTTAAAATGAAAGCTAAGCTGTTCAACTGCTAAAATATAGAATGAAAACAGCAATCTAGAAAAAGCATCAAATCAAATAGAATACTGATCATATGCACATACTGCTTTAACATAGAAAAGAATTAAAACTACACAGAAGACATTTACTTGAACTGTTTCCAAGCTGCAGCAACTGCAACACAACATAAGGTAAGAAAAAAAATATAAAAAACAAATAAATTTGGATGGCCATGAGTATTTAAAGCTTACACGAATTTAATTAAGTTCTACAAGACAAAAATCGGGATGGTGTAGAGGCAAGGAGCACTCGCAACTCCGGCCTGGGTGCAGTCCCATCTCCAGCCACTGAGTTCCTGTATGATCTTTGAGCAAATTTCAGAATTTATCACACCTTTTTCCCCAAAACTAAAACTGGAGTGATACTGTCCTTCCCACAAGGATTCAAAGAAGGAAATCCAAATATCTTATGGAAAACCCACTGTAACTCTAATCTGTTCTTTACTGCTGACAGTACAGGAGGCTTAGGGTTAATTTTAATTTGTTTAAAAAGAGGAAAAACAACAACAAAAAACCCCACACTATAAACAAGAAATCCCTAGCAAAGCACAAGAAAATTACTAGAAGAAAATGCTGAGAAAGCAGAAATTTAGAGTTATTGATGGAGGCAGAGTGACATTTATAGCTCCTTGTAAATACTAAGTATTGTACATTTAGAAAGGGAAAAATTTTACTTGAACTGCAGGAAAAACTCCCATTCACCAACAGTGACGAAGTTCGCTCCTAAACACTTACCTCTGCAAATCTGGAAACAAGGTCTAACTGGGATAGTTGACTTGCTAAAAGTATGTCTTCCTTTATTTTTTTTTTTTAAATTCAAAGGATACGAGGAGTTCCTTCTGTCCTACACACCAGGTAGAGACATGCGGCAATGACGTGGGTCATCTTTCTCCCCCGGGTTAGGTGCTTGCTCACAGCCATCTTGAAAAAATTAAAGGCAGTATCCAGACAATGCTGATTGAGTTGAAGCTGGTTTCCCAAGTGGTGAATCTGACGCTTCCCTAGAAAAATTAACAAGGAGATAAAAAAAAGCTTAACAACTTTGTAGTTAGTGTGCTTTGGGGTTGGGTTTTTTTTGGTGGGTTTTTTTAAAGACAAAATGGGGGTGGCAGATTTTGGATTTCATCTCTGTGTGAAATACAATAACCTCTCAAGTTTCAGCAACTATATAGCCTCAGCTCCTCAGGACAAAATAATGCCTCATTTCGGACTGCTAGAATTGAAATACATGCAATCAATGAGCTCTGGGAAACAAAGCTGCAAACACCAGCCCCATAGAGGACCCAAAGCAGCCAAGACTTCTCAGGCAAAAGATTATGCCCCCTGCTCCAAAGATCATCTGACAACTGGCACTTGGTCAGCTGCGTGTGAGCTTCTGAAAACTGGGGGTTGTGGCGTGTTTGACACTGACGTGCGAGCAGTGCAGACGTTTTGCTGCAGCTCTCTGAGAAGTGAAGTTTGCAGTTCCTCTGACCACAGCCGAAGCCCCCGCGGAAAGCAGCTCTGCTCCGGGCTGGCCCGCGATCACCGCCGGCGGGAGGCTCTTCCTTCCTCCAAACACTTTCGCACCCCAGCCTCTACTCAAGGCTTGGCTGCCAGACGGCCGAGATTTGTTTTCCTGAAGCCGCAAACTAACGTGCCTTCACCCTTAAATAAAACAATTAAAAAGAAAGGGTGTTTCGGATGATTCATGGCAGGAAGAGGTACAGCTGCTGGGACAGATGCAGGAAGCGAGGTCCGGTCCGTCCTCACAGCTCCGGCTTCGGAAGAGCGTGCCCAAAAGACAGCTTAAGAAAAAGATGGAGGAAGTCATGAGGAAAACAGAGCCCTGAAGTTCCTCAGCATACGGGGTCAGACAGCACATCAAGAAAAATCCTTTAATTCAATGTGCCGGGCAGATGTTTCCAGTACGTGTATTTACAGGAAATGCTCGTCTGGTCCCTTCGGAGATGTCAGGAGCAGCTTTGCTGAAGGGGGCACAGTGCCTGCTGCACGCCTCAGCCACCATCACTCACAGAAAGCGATGCCGACCATGCGACACTTAACAGAACAACATAGAATCATCGAATCATAGGTTGGAAAAGACCTCTAAGCTCATCAAGTCCAAATCTTAACTTTATGCAAACCCCTGCACCAGCATTACTAATAACATGGTGAAAATGCTTCACCTCCAAACAACCTTCTGCCAAAGACGCTGCTTCAGTTCGGCGTTAATAAAACGTCAGGGCGGACATGCAGCCAGGGCCAGCAAGACTCCGGCCAACAAGAGCTGCACAAAGCGACAGCTTCTCCTTCCTGGACAAGGGGCAGTTAGTGCCTCACCAATGAGATCTCCTTTCAGGCACGTTGGTCAACCAGGTGTAACATATTTGGATGCAGAAGTAAGAACGGAGGAAGGACACATCACCTTCCCCAGGAGGTGTGGGCACAATAAGCTACTCAAGAATAATCCAAAGCCCATTAAGACAATAGTTTTTCCACTGCCATCAGCAGGCCCTGGACTGGTGCTCATCAGCCTCAGTCTCTCAAATACGAAGACTGCATCTTCCCAAAACTGACAGGACGAGGGGTAATGGTTTTAAACTAAAACAGGGTAGGTTTAGGCTGGATGTAAGGAAGAAATTCTTTACAATGAGGGCTGTGAAACACTGGAACGGGTTGCCCAGAGAGGTAGTGGAGGCCCCATCCCTGGAAACATTCAAGACCAGGTTGGACAGGGCTCTGAGCAACCTGATCGAGTTAGCGGTGTCCCTGCTCGCTGCAGGGGGGTTGGACTAGATGACCTCTAGGGGTCCCTTCCAACCCAAAACCTTCCATGATTCTATGATTCTATGAAAATTAAGATACTAACTAGCACTCTTCCTCCCCTGAATTTTATTTCACACTCCACAACCTGTACGCTGAAGTGGGCTCAAGGCTTTTAATACCACAAAGACAGCATCAGTTTATTCTTGGGGGGGGGGGGGGGGGGGGGGAGGATAAAATTTACCTATCCTTGAGTCCTAAAACTCATTTCTGCAGTGGCAGCAAAGCAGGTTCCCTGACTGCTGCCCTCCTCAGCAAGTCCACATGGAGGACAGCGTGGATCAGCAAGGCTATGGAAAGCCACCTCTTCCTATCATCCAAGCTTCCTATTTTACCTGGTTGTATTTTGCTATGCATGGCGGCTGAGATGAAAACACAAAGAACTGTAGAGGTTTTACCCAGTACATGCACATGTACAACCATTTAAAAAAAACAAAATAGACATGTCCATGCCCATGCACTCCTCCCTCGGCTGCAGGGAGATCCAGACTGGAATCACTGTAGCAGCGAGTGCGCTGCGTAACCTCCAAGTAAGATGGTCCAATTCAATGTTCTCAAAGTCACAAAGGCAGCTGACCACAGAATCATAGAATGGTTTGGGTTGGAAGGGACCTTTAAAGATCATCTACTCCTGCCCTGCTGCCATGAGCAGGGACATCTTCAACTCAATCAGGTTGCTCAGAGCCCCGTCCACCCTGATCTTGAATGTTTCCAGGGGTGGGGCATCGACCACCTCTCTGGGGAACCAGTGCCAGTGTTTCACCACCCTCATCGTAAAAAATGTCTTCCTTATATCTAGTCTAAATCTCCCTTCTTTCAGTTTAAAGCAATTACCCCTTGTCCTATCACCACAGGCCCTTGTAAAAAGTCCCTCTCCAGCTCTCTTGTAGGTCCCCTTCAGGTACTGCAAAGCGGCTCTAGGGTCTCCCTGGAGCCTTCTCTTCTCCAGGCTGAACAGCCCCAACTCTCTCAGCCTTTCCTCACAGCAGAGGTGCTCCAGCCCTCATACCATTGCTGTGGCCTCCTCTGGCCCTGCTCCAACAGGTCCATGTCTGTCCTGTGCTGAGGGCTCCAGAGCTGGACGCAGGACTCCCGGGGGTGTCTCACCAGAGCAGAGCAGAGGGGCAGAATCCCCTGCCTTGCCCTGCTGCCCACGCTGCTGGGGATGCAGCCCAGGGGATGGTTGGTCTGCTGGGCTGTGAGCACAAATTGTCAGCTCATGTCCAGCTTTTCATCCACCGCCACCCCCAAGTCCTTCTTGGCAGGGCTGCTCTCAATCACTTCATCCCCCAGCCTGTATTGATAATAGGGGGTTTTCCAAACCCAGGTGCAGGACCCTGTACTTGGCCTTATTGAACCTCATGAGGTACACACAGGCCCACTTCTCAAGCTTGTCCAGGTCCCTCTGGATGGCATCCCATCCCTCAGACGTGTTGGCCGCACCACTCAGCTTGGTGTCAACTGCAAACTTGCCGAGGGTGCACTTGACCTCACTGTCTATGTCACTGATGAAGATATCAAACAGTACTGGTCCCAGTACAGACTCCTGAGGGACACCAGTTGTCACCGATCTCCATCTGGACATTGAGCCATTGACCACTACCTTCTGGATGTGACAATCCAACTAGTTCCTCATCCACCAAACAGTCTACCCATCAAATCCATATCTCTCCAATTTGGAGAGAAGGATGTTGTGAGGGACCATGTCAAAAGCCTTTCAATAGTTCAGACAGAAGACATCTGTAGGTCTTCCCTTGTCCACTGATGTAGCCACGCCATCATAGAAGGCCACTAGGTTGGTCAGGCAAGACCTGCCCTTGGTAAAGCCGTGCTGGCTGTCTTGAACCACCTCTCTGTCCTCCACATGCCTCAGCATAGCTTCTAGGAGAATCTGTTCCACGATCTTCCCAGGCACAGAGGTGAGGCTGACAGGTTGGTAGTTCCCAGGGTCCTCCTTTCTACCTTTTTTAAACATGGGCGCAATGTTTCCCTTTTTCCAGCCACTGGGGACTTCACCTGACTGCCCAGACTTTTCCAATATGATGGAGAGTGGCTTGGCAACTACACCAGCCAATTCCCTTGAGACACTGGGATGCATCTTGTCAGGTCCCATAGACTTACGTATGTTCAGGTTCCTCAGGTGGTCATGAACCTTATCTCTTACAGTGGGAGGGACTTCTTCTGATACCAAGAAACAATTTCAGGAGTTTTAAATGTTGTCTGAATTTTGCTTTTAAGCAAAACTTTCATAAAAACATGAAGAGAACAGTGGCACCTATGCCAAGGAAGAGCCACATGTTGGGATGCGGGGCCCACCTGGCTCCACAAGGACCAGGATGGTGCAGGCCAACAAGCAAGAAGAAGTGATGAGGAAGCTTCCCATGCCACCAGCACGGCAGCAGCTGATGTGCTTCTGGGCACACACCAGCGAACAGTCCAAATGAGCTGGAGACGCAGAGTAAGAACAGGACAAGCATCCATAAGACTTCTCCCCCAGCACTCCTCTGGCCCGTCCCCATCACAAAGTAATCCTTCTCCCAAGACAGCACTCTCATACAGGGCTCCACACCTCAGAGGGCACTTCAGAAACAAAGAAGTTACCAGAAGAGAAAAAAAATAACATTGGGGAAGATATTTGAAATTCATGTCTTTCATAAGCTATTTTTCCCACTGAGCTGGTCCCAGCCCCAAGCTACTATTAATATCGTCTGAGTATTTAACCTTTTCTTAATTTCAAATGAGCTCTTCATCCAGCATCAATATTTTAAGATACAGTTCCTTCAGGAGTGACCAGTCATTGTCTACTGACAAATACCAAAGAAATCTCAGAGCACAGAAAGGTGCTTTGTCCACCTAGGAAATGCTGTTTCTTTGAATGTTTTTCTCATCCTTCAGCAGACCAGTGAAGGCTTCAATTCTGTATGCTAGTACTCCCTCAAGCTGCTGTGTAGCATTATGTCAGTCATATAGTTTGTGGAAAAATAAGACAACTGTTACATTGCCACTGATCCCCAAAATGAACAACTTAACACAGGACAAGAAGCACCTTAGAAATTATGTTGTCTTGATGACTAACTTGGTTCTGTCCTTATCTGTTATGAGGGAGAAAGAAATGTACTGCTTATAGCATCATCTAAGATAAATATTTACATTCTGTAACCAGTCTCCTATTTACTGAAGAAAGATCAAAAGCTTTGTTGTTCCCCCACCACCCCCGCCCCTTGAATTTAACATGACAACACAATTCTATTTTCCTCGTATCTTATGTAACGCTAACAAAACAAAAAAATTGCTGGAAAAGTTAGCATTAGCAATCGTGCCTCCAGATTTCTCCACAGGGAACAAAAGACATCTTGTACTCCTTCTGGTTCCTTCACAGAATCAAGGAGCATCTCCAAGAAAAGGCAGGTATCAGCTGAACGGCTGTTGCCCCGTACTGCAGCAGGGCACCAAGCTGTCGCACAGTGCCCTCATCCCAGTCAGGTGACAACCAGAAGTATGTAATTTTGCGACTTCCAACCTTTTCCACCAATCTCACCAACCTGACATTTCCAGAGCTGAAAAATACATCTCCATAATATTTTATTTAACTATAAATACAGTGATTTAATCTGTTGGTATCTGAAGAGCAGATGTTCACACTTAGAGAAACTGGGCATAAGAAAATAACTGATCAAAATAAATTCTCTATCCAACGCTCCAGTTACTGTTGACAAACATGAACAGAGCCCAAATACCCATTCATACTGCCAGTCCTCAACATGAAAAGTCCTCATAACTGTGGAACAGTAGCCACAAACCTTGCCAAGCATTCGGACACCTTCTCACACGAGGGAGTGCTCCCCCAGCAGCACGGTCCACGCGGGGAGGAGCTGCAGAGAGCTGCAAGCTGCAGGGCTGGGAAGATGAGCAACTCCCTCCAGCAACCCTGTAACACTGCACTGCGTCTATCAGCCCTTGAACATACTCCCACTGCTCCTCGCCAGCTGGGTGGCATTTTATAACCTTCCATTTGCTGGTTATCTCCTGAGTGTCTCGTTCGTTTGCTTTAGACTACCAGCATGGCTTCCATCAGCCCTAAGGGCTGTCTAATGCCCTTTCTGCCAGTTTGACCATATGGTCCCAGTGTGCGGTGAGCCGGCCCATCTATCTGCAAGAATGCAACACGCCTTATGATCTCAGCCAAAACAGTGGGAATATTCAACCTTACAATGCAATTATTAGCAATCTGCTCAACACTGTCTTCACCAGATTACATCACAGTGTTACAAACTCATCAACTGAACTGAACTGCTGTCTTGGATGGAAAAGGAAAAAAGAAAAAGAAAAAGGGAAAAAAAAAGAAAAGGAAAGAACTGCCACACCTTTAAACCCTGCCATGCTCTGGGTTATAAAACAAAACTCAAGACACCAGCTTCCCGACTTTCTTACCCATTTTATCCAGCAAAACAGTTTTTCAACATGTTTGAGTGGGACGCTACTCTAAAAACTTGCAACTACTTTCTCAGTACTATAAAGGAATATTATCATGTGGAACAGTCAGAAATAAGTATTGCTTTTTTTTTCCCAAATTGCTAGGGAAAAACACAAGGCAGAGTATCTTTTTAAAAAGTCAGGACAAGCTCTTCAGCAAGGTTACAAAAAAATGTAACCTTGTAAACCTTGTACCCTCACCAGTAAAACAGTAAAATTACTCTCCTTGAAAGAGCAAAAGAACAAAAGTCTACACAACTAGAGAAATTTTGTGACGTGCAGGATGCACACCAGGCAGTTGCCATTTATTTCTCCAAGGCTCATCATACCATTGGGATGGAGGGGAAGGCAGGGGGAGAACAGAGACACAGAGAGAGCACAGGAAAAGCTTGCACTTCCATAAGCAACACAAAAAATCAAGTTCCCAGGCTACCAAGTAGTAAAGTTTATCACGCTCCTGAATCTGCATCTAAAAACAAAAGGCTCTTTTCAGTTTTCAGTTCCAAGCCTACTAAAAAACGTGTTTCTGCCCACCTACTGATGCAGGGAAATAAAGAAATAAATCAGCTTAGACAATGCTGATGAAGACTTAGGTAATGCTAGTCTAGCTCAGCTCGACAAATTCCTTAGCTCCGTGAATTTTGTATCTGTTTGAGTGATAAGGCTGGAAAGAAGAGTTACAGAGCAAGAAGTCTACACATAAAGCCAGCCATAGCCAGTTCTGTAGTTTGGGTAAAGGCCGAGAAGTAACTGAGCCTGCGCGAAGTTAAAAGGTTAGTAGCTTTGCTCTTTGGCGGTGCTAACCCCCGTGTGCCCAGCGCTGAATAAAACATACCTACTCTACAGTCGGAGGGTTGTGGAGTCTCATCTTTTCCACAAGTCACTACTCCCAGAGTGCTGAAAGAAACACCACCATCTTCTCAACTGACGCCAACCTCAGTGCTTTAAACTGGCTCATAAGACCCGACCTGACAAGTTCAGATAGGACTGCTGAATGTTACTATCCTTTTATTTCAGAAAATGACTACTCTTTGGATGGAGGAAACAGCTGTTATTACAAAACAAAAAAGAGTAGGCTAGAAATCACTGTCACGAAAACAGATTTGCAGAAAATCTTGGTAATATTAAATGCTTACACAAGAAGCAGTTGATAGCAAAACTGCAGCTTAAGTTATAATAGCAGCACAACAGAAAAAGGGAGAAAATCAGACCCATTCTTTACAAGCAATTTTCTTTCTTTTATGATCTCGTTACTACAGAAACATCTTGTTCTCTTCCCCTATTCAAGAGGAATCATACCTTTTTTTGGATCCCTTAAAAGTCAGTAATGTCAAGCAGCTACAGCAATATATTCCTCTCATCTGGTTTCTGCCTGCTCATCCGCAACCCTCCCCTCAGACCGACAGAGACTGCAGCACTGCTATTTCAAAGTAATCCTTTTCAGTACGAAGCATAAGTTTCCAGGGAAATAACAGGCAGTGCACAGCCAGAGCTTAAAAGAATTGTTATTACGACGCTACGCTGCACCATCAAACTCCAGGCATACAGATTTTCCCCCCCTTTCGGCAATTTTCTCGAGGGGCCCTGGAAACGCGCACTACCTGAATCAGGCAATGGAGTCATGTTAACAGCACTAATCCTCTTTTTGCTAAAAGGATTGTTATGGTAACAAACACTACATTCTATTAAAGGAAACATTTTGGATGGGTTTTGCCTGGTTATTCATTTCCAGAATTTGAATTACTTTACTGACTGAATTTTATGTGCAGATTTTATTCTGCATTTGGGTTCTCACTCCTTTTCTTTCTTTGAAAAGGCTCCCCAAAAGAACTCCCCAGAAAGGGAAAAAAGAGCAGGTTTTAGGTGTGGGCATCCCTGCACACTTTGTCATATCTTTCAATTTCAGCAAGCCCCAGCTCAAAGTCTGAATGAATTTCCCTGCTCTTTGCTCCATGCCAGGCTTCTGTGTTATTTGTATGACAAATAAGTAAAACAAACAGACAGAGCCATGAGAGGGAAAGTCCAGGAGCTTCAGCAGGGCTACTCGTAGGAAGGCTGGTCCCAGAAGCCTCATCAAGGGTAGAGTCCTGTGATCAAAGACAAGAAAATATTTCAAGCGCAAACAATGGGAGGCGGCAGGGAGGAAACCCAGGCGATGGCTGCGGCGATCACACCGGGCATTTCCAGCAACACGCACCACACCGGGAGGGAGAAGCAGCTTTATCTCTGCCAGCCTGTCGTGAAAAAGGCCAACGAACAGCAGAAGCAGCAGCACAGCAGGACGTTACAGCAGTGCTGACCCAGCACAGAAACAACTTTAATCTTCTTAAGGATAGTTGCGAGTTATTCCCAGTAACACCCAATTGCCTCCGACGAAAGTGATGAACGTGCTGGCCTCACTGCCACACTCTGCCTGGCTTCAGCCCAGTCCCAAACCCCCCCTTTGCCACCGCTGAATTATGGGTGCACGCCACTTACCCAGACCCATGCTCTTCCACACGGGAACTCCCCAGCTCCTCCACGGGACGTGTCAGTCCCGGGGCTGAGCGACCTGGAGCTCGTGCACGCTCGGTGCCCCTCCGCCTGATCCATCCCCCGGGGCCATGTCCCCTGGCAGACCCCCTTCAGGGACCGCCCAAGGGTACGCTCTGCTGCTGTTACCTCGGCAGCATAAAACAGTTCAGGGCCCTTTCCCTGTGATATTCCACCAGCACAACTGTTCGTGGGGATGCACAGAAAACCAAACCAGTAAACTGATCCTTGTTAAAAATAACCTTGTGAAATAAAAACAGAAGACTTAATCTAGACCTGTTTACTGAAGGATTGATGCCTCCATTTTATCTTCTTAGGGCCAGAACTGGACTATCTCAGCACAGAGACCTGTATTCAATTTCTCTGCCTGCTGACAACAATCCAGCCCATCCATTTTGCCTCCCACGAGAGCACCCCAACTGCCAGGTGCAGCTCCTCATCTCTCCTGGTAAAGCCCTTCCATCGCGTGTCAAACGTTCATTCACTCATTCAGCTAAAGAGGACCAGCATGTCTCTAACGGCTTAAAATTCCAGATAGTGGTCACTACTCCAACCACTTTGTAAATATTTGATACTAAGCTACTTTTCTTTCACCTAGAAAATCTGCTGTTAACATCTTTTCCCAGCACTTATCTGTACTTCTTTAAGTATTCATTCCCTCAGAGCTGGCCCTTGTATTCCATTAGCACCAAAGCAGGCCTGCAAAGCGCCCACGTAACTTCCCCCACCCCCCTCCTCAAGCACTTTTTCCATTCCCCGATTTTACGATACCACTCCCACATGGGCAGCCTCTTTGCATATACAGCAACTGGCTATTTGAATTAATTTGCCTTACCCACTCTGGAAAATCTGGCATCGTAAGCGGTTCCTCTGACTTTCTGCTTTCAGTTCCTGGAATTTTGCTTCCCTCACAGGTGGTACTTCTACTGCTGCCATTTCATTCCCATTATCCATCTAACTGCCACCCCCACTGCAGCAACAACAGACTAGAAGCCATAGGCTCTATTCATCAGCTGCACCTAACCTACTGCTAATCTTGCCTCACCATCCTTAGACAGCGGTTTCCTTGCTTCCCATCCTTGCTGAACTTTTTTGTTAATACAGCTGAAGAACCTCATGCTAATGAAGTTCTTATTGAACTTCAGTTCTGGCATCAAGAGTTGGAAAACCACAGCCCATGCCGACACAAAAAAAAAGCCAACAAAAAACCCAGTCTCTTGATTCACTAGCATCTGAAGTTATTGGATCACAACTGGTTTAAGGCAACCTAAAGTCCAAGCTGTTGCTGCAGATAGTGTTCCCACCTCTGGCACGACTTCCACGTGGCCACAGGCTGATACAGATGAGGGAACCTGCTCTGCTGAAAATCAGCCCAAACAGCAAAAAGTTAAATTTTCATTTGGACCAGTTCCCTCGTGTAACTCAACAAGCAGCCTCCCGAGCCCCAACGGCGGCAGAATGTGGCAGGGGTGAGGAGAAATGCTGTCAGCAGCAGCGTACACGTGGATCGACTTAAAGCACATGTGAGAATGCAGCCGAAATGGGTCAAAGAGATAAGAACACACCATCCCCACGCTTCCTCCTGCTTCCCCGCTACCGCTCCCAGCCATCGACACTCCTCTCTCGCCAGCGGGCTTACACAAAAGTCTGACTTACCACAGTTTAGACAAATACCAACATGTTCATTAGTTGTTTTGTCTATTAGAATGCTTCAGGTTAAGATTCATTTTGGAAGCAAGCAAACATGGACTTCTTTATATGCAGAAGTTTTGCCAACTGAATTTTTTTACTCACGTAAGGTTTGCAGCTGTTTCAAAGTTGAAACAGCTGGAAGGCTGCACTACTGGTAAGAACTGTGAGCACACGGGTGATTAATGTAGCATAACCCTTACCTATCTGACATTAAGGGAATTAGAAAGAAAAATGTAAGATACCAAGAACTTATAGGTAGCGGTAGCATGCAAGATTTCCTTCTGAAAGCACCATCACTTAGGCTTTGCTTTAGTCTTCCTCTGGTTTGTTTGGACAGTGACTTTTTTTTTTTAAATTACATTCTAAATGACAGTGCTGCTTAGAGATTTTTCTATATCTATACACATGTGAAGCTTTTTCCCCACACTTATCAATTACCAATTGTTACTCTTGTCACAACAAGAAATGAAACATTCCTGCTGTCACACAGCATTACTGCTGATCCAAGCACTATCTTCAACCGTCCAAAACCATTCCTACATCACTGCAAGAAAAAGATTTGCTCATGACATAATCTCAGTTTTGAAAAGATCACTTTTTTAAAGTTTAAAAAAACCGTAATTCTAGCAGTATTAGATCAGAACTTGTTTCACACCTACAAAGCAAAAAACATTTAACTAACAAGCAACTGTCATCAATCTACACAGCTAGAAAAATTAAAGAATACGGCACAACATAGGGAAAAAACAATATCTGTTGCCTATTGGTAAAAGTTATCAGAATACTTAAAACAAAAGAAAAATGAAGACTCGACACAAAAGGATCCATTGATGCAATGGAAAACTTTACAGACGCAAACAGCATATAAATCAGTGCAATGTTATCTGCTCGCTGACAGCAAGTTCTAGTGCCTTCCCTGCAGATCAGGGCTTTTGCAAGGCAAAGAAGAGTGAAAACTGACAGGAGCCATTTTTCAGCGTCTTGCAGACACCATGGAAGCAGACAGGAGCCCCAGGAGTCGAGGTGCTTCGCAGGGACGAGGACACAGGAGCTGAAGGCGTCCCCTGGCCAGAACTGCCACCGAGGCCAAGGGGACAGGCACAAGAGCAAAAGTAATTGAGTTACCGCAGCTGAACAATTACCACTTCTCAGCTGCGCTGCAGTGGCAATTAGCTAAGGGCACGCATACTAAGATTGTCTGAAAAAAAAAATTTAAAACAATCTTCCTGTTTAATCCACCTTCCCTGCTATAAAGCCAGTCCAGCCTCTCCCTTTCCCTGCCATGAGGCTCCTGCGTATCTCTGTGAATCTTCCCTACTTTCCTTGTCTACCTTTAACACCTTTTATAAACAAGTCTGAGAATTTACTTGTCCTCAGACACAGGCAGAACAATTTTCCTCCCCTAGAGTTCAGCCCTGCTCCTCTGCACGCCAGTTGTTCTGTCAAAATACAACTGTTAGGGGTAAGATATTGCCACTCTCCATCATCTGACTGTGTAGGCAGGAAAGACCTTACTGACAGAGACTAGTACCTTCTCTGCTCTCAGCCTGTACTTGACTTAAGGTTGCTGCTGCTTCTTCAGGACTGAAAAAGGCCTGTGAGCCCAAAGCCAATCTCAGGTTCTGGTGCTGGATTTTTTTTTTTTCTTTCCTTCGCCCCTAACTCTACGTGCAAATCTAACAAAGGGCACTCTCTCTCCACCCAGACCTTACCTGATCAACAGTCAAAGAAGACGTACAACACAGTAATTCCAACAGGAAAAAAATCTCATAAATATCAACTAATTGGCAAATCTCTTAAATCATTTCAAACAACAGAAATATGGTGAGAAGGCATCAAGGGAAAAAGGATGCAGAGAGAAGTAGTTGGGGGGTGAAGAAAAAGAGTCCGTTATTAAAGATATCAAAGGGATAAGAGATAAAACATGATCTAAAAATGGAAGCAGAAAGAGAGAAGCAGCAAAATCAAGCTGGGAAAGGCACAGAGACATTACAAAAGCAAGAAAGATTGTATTAGGTCAATACTTAGTTAAGGTATTTTTATATGAAGCTGACACGAGCGGTCAAATACTTCTTCCTTTATGCAGAGGGGATAAGAAACCTGGCAGTTAGGTAAGAGAGCATCAATCTTTATCCAGGCTGCAGCTAAAGAATGAAATTCTGCCCTTAGTTTGTACCTGGCAGCTGAGTCCGTCAGCTACAGATAACAAGTACGAATCTAAGGGGGCTGCTCTCCTTTGCCACTACAAAAGGCCTATTTAGATCAGAGCTACAACTGCTCCTGATAATTTCATCTGTGCACTGCCCATAGATGATGGAAGAAGTTAATAGACAGAGCTTCAGCCTCAACTGTTGCATTTCCTTTCTTTTTGAACTAAAAATAAGTGAAGGTTGCCACAAATCTCAGCTAAACAATGTAGTGAATCAGTGAAGCTATTTATCAAGCCAATCCCTTGTGCTATCTACTTCAGCTTGGAGCTGAAAGGAGATTTATGTTTAAAGAGAGAATGCACATATTTCAGCAACAGCCTTCTACTTCTTTAAACAATAACATTTATATAAGTCAGATGTACAGACTGCTCCAGTAAATAATTAAAACTACAATGCCATCTATGTATTTCTACAGAGCCAATGTGCCCCTCTTAGAAAATATTTAGCATATTTGAATAATCTCTATCTGTATCCATGTGACCTCTTCCATTTATACGAAGCTACTCTACATATGGGATGTCATCAGCAACTTATCTGTGAGGAGGGAATTGTCACTAGACTGTTCTCAGAAACCCTAATCACCCTAGAATTAAAGATGGAGAGCACGGGAGGGGGTAGGAGATGGGTGTTTAAAGACCCAGACATTGAACTTATAGCCTTCACCAAATTACCAAACGTGATTTGTTAAGAGAAGAGCAGGAGATCACTGGATTTCTGGAAGACAATGGAAGTTTAAGCCATAAATAGATATGCGTGAGTTCATGCCTAAGGACTAATAACAAGAAATTAAGGGAAAATTTCAGCATCATGTTAACGGGAACTTAACAACAAAACTCACTGGACCTCATAATAGTTTCCCAAGGGAACTGGTGGAAACTCCCACTGCTTGGAACATTTAAATCCAGGAAGGGCAAAACACAAGAAAAACGCATGATATGGAGTGATCCCATATATGAAAAATGGGCTAAGATGATTTACTACGCTTTTGCAAAGCTGTAAGTTTGCGACGCCGCTTTGCATGACAGAATCATTCTGTATCCTGAGTGTACAGAAGAGGGGAAAAATCCCCCACCCTTTCCTCCCCAAATAGCCGTCTCTGCCGACGCGGTACAACCACCTTCCAGCCTGCTCACAGTCCAGCAGCAGAACAATCCAGACCCATCATCAATCAGACAGACCAACCTGTAAAGCAAAGATTTGCCTCCTCAAGTTCCTCCCTCTGAAATTTTTTTGCCTAATCACTACTCCATTCTAGTTTTCCTAAATTAAATAAATTAAACATTGTATTAACACCACACCCCACAAAAAACAAACCTCGACATTTGTTCATGTAACAAAGCCTGAGAAATTTTGTTTGTAACCAAATCTTTAGATACCAACTTCCTTTGCTCCTCTAGATGATCCCCTTGCCTCCTGTGTGCCAGTCCACAGTAGTTAAAGAAAATTTAGAGTAAGCACAATTACATTTTTCTGTTCTTTATGTGCTAAACCTCAAAGATCAATTGCAACGGGGTTTCTTCTGTGCAGTATGACTCCAAGATAGGTTGTGAGATCATCCATTAAACATACATATCCAAGACTAGATGCATTATTAATTCATTTTCCCCTAGGTAATATGGCATGGTGAAAAATAGCTACTAGAGAACATACTGACTAAAGACTTAAACAGAAATCAGTGGATTTATGTGACGATTGCTATGCGGCAACCTAATGGATCTCATTAAAGGAGACATGGATTCTTCTCCCCTGATACTGTCACTGCTCCTACAGAGCAGACACTGATGTTCAACACAAGGAAGAATATTGATTGCAACATACCCCAGAAATAGTTCTTACACCAGTTGTGAGAATAATCTATCTGAATTTGATATTGTCTGAGGCTGACTACAAACAGGTCTCAACTTTATAGCACTTTTCCGATTAGTGACAGTGTTTAGAAAATCTCTTTTTCTTCAGTAAGTTGGCTATAAAACACAACCGGCCTCAGAGTTTCAGTTAGGCAGGTGCTGTGAACACCAAATTGAGTTTTTACTGTTGTCCTCTTTGACTTTGTGAAGCTGCAATCAAGCAAGCTGCCCTAAGGAACCACTTAACATCAGCATCATCTCAAACCCAACTAACATATTGCTTTGGTAGAGTCCATAGAGCAAATTTTATTTACTGACCTCTTTTAAGATCCAAAAGACTAAACAAACACTTCAATCAACTGCCTGCCTCAGATGTGTTTGTGCTACAAGCAGCTCGTCACTGAAGGCCTCAGAAGCTCTACTGCTCCATTAATCAACTTCAAGGACCACATTTTTCCTTCGCAAAACTATTCTAATCTGGCCCTTCCTCCTTCCTACCTTTTGTACTGTTTTGTTCCTTTCCTCTACAGCCTTCGGAAAAGCGGACAGGCAGGTGAAACTCTGCCTAGCTTTGTGCAAGATGACCTTACATCCACATATCCACAGCCCTGGCAACTACAATAGCAACAGGACACACTGAAGTTAACATTTCTGTATGGTCAAACACCACTCTACTACATCATCACGCAACATGAACTAGAGGTGTCGCTTTGTTTAATTCAGCTTTAATTATCATAAGGATTCAACTCCTATTGAAAGCCACATTCCTATAGATGGGAAGCTGAACTTGGCAGAACCAAACATTTCTGAGGGCCCCCAAATGAACTGTGGTTTTAGCTTCTGCTAACTCTGCCTCTTCTCTTTTGGAAATCATGGCACTCAAACTTCAACAACATTTTGTTCCAAGTGGCTGTTTTTGCATTGTCTCCCTCTTATGCTTTCCACAGACTAAATCAAGAATGGATGTCTGACATAAGGATCCTTCTTCTTAGCTTAATAGTGAGCAAATCCGCCACACACGATTCTCCGCGTTGAACCACAGAGGCAGGTGGCAGTCCTTCACTTCTGCTGCGAGATGCAGAGGAGACGAACCACTCCAAACGTACTCTTTGAAGACTTTTGTTTCCGTGTCACCACTTACACTCCCTTATGCTCATCTTTATCTTATGCTAAAGTTTTCTTAGGATTACATTTGGTATTTAATATTCAGTGTCACTGTAATCCCACAACTTGACTTACCCGGCATGATAATTCAGTGTTTGTCAGAAATCCACAAAAACCTCAAAGCTTGTTTTCTCTGTGTCAAAGAACTTGATCAACATCAAGTTTCCTTTTCTTCTTAAAGCTGCTATCAAACACTGCAATGATCTCAGAATTAAATTTGTTGTATGTGTCACATCAAAAAGGAAAGAGCAGAGCTGGGGGGGGGGGGACGGGACACCAAAACTACCCACACACACACACAGAAAGCTGTCTAGTCAATGGCAAAAAGAGCATGTGAACACCACTATAATCCTTCAGAAAAAACATTATTTCTATTCCCAGTTCTCCAGGATCTGAAATATGGTACAAACTACCCTTGAGGAGACCATCTGCCATCAATGCATGGTAGACTCACCATGGATCAAGAATGCAAAGAGACAGAAGTACGTTTATGATCCACAGGATGTCTAACAACTTTATTTTGACCAAAGCTGCAGATACCCAATTGCTCTTACGAAAGAAGCTGGCAGCAGGCAAGAGTTAACTTTTAGTATAGGGCCAGCTGGAATAACACAGACCACTCAGACAACAAACGTCACCTCACAAGCACCCTGGATTTGTTCCAAAACTCACTTGAAAAGTGGTATTCTTTCTTGACACGCTCAAGCACCAATTCAGCTTGCACCAGAAGCAGCACATTTTTTTTTCCTAGTGCATGTCAGGAGTCATAGTTTCTAAATCTACTTTGAGATGATTTTGAATAGTCTCAAGATACACATTTTCCCACAGTATCACTAGGCAAGCTTGTAAATTATTTTCCTTGTATTTAAACTTAAAAACAAAGATTTCATGCAGTTAAAAATGCCAGATTATTTCCCCCCACCTCCCATCTTCCAAAAGAAAGAAGCCTTTAGATATAGAAATACTTTTTTAAGGTGGAAAGGGACTGTATTTGCAAAGATACTCACCCACGTTAGTACTGCTATGAAATCACTTACAATATTTCAGCTGACATTCAATAATGTTATTTCTAGCTATTTCACTGAGCTCACAGAGCTATCACGGCCAGGGAAGTAAGCAAACATAACACCTGCTCAGATTTGGCAAGCTGCACGAGGCTCAGAATAACAAGGCAACCGCTCTAAAATCTCCCTCATTTACAGACGCTGATTTGCTGACGAGAGGAAGATAGCTGTGCTCACCTTCGGAAATGAGGATGAATTTGGATTAGCAAATACTGGGGATTCATCTCACATTTAAAATGGAGGCTGGTAGTTGAGGAGGAGTGAATGATAAACTAAGAGCTTTTACTGATTTACTGCTTTTTCATATAAAGTCTGTTTTCCTCTCTTCACTCCACAGCAAACCTAGGGCAAGAAGCAGAAGAGAACACACAAAAACCTCTGCCTGAAGACTAGGTACCACTGGAGCAGCTGGGGCTGTACTTCTCATCACTTCTATTTTCTAAAAGCATTTTCCTAATCTTTTAGTGATTAGAAGAAACCTTACTTTTTTCTAACAAATCAGGTAAAATATCAGAGGATGAAGTTACCAGAGACAGCTGAAAAGAGAAATCTGACACCCCCCATCCATCCCACCACCACCGCTTGCACCAGCTCCCAGTGCTCTGCCGATTTTGTGCTGAGCCACAAACCAAGGAAAAAAGAAAAAGCGGTCAGTTTTCTACAGGCATCAGCCAGAGCAAGGAAGAGAAGTGAGATGAGCACCGGCAAGAAGTACAACAGCAAGCCTTGAGAGCAGTTCATCAGTAACATGCAACTCCTCCAATCCGTCTAAGATGCTACAAAAAGTTTTGAAGCACAAGTTTACAGTTGTCCGTGTACTCCCTCAAAATGCACAGTACCCATACTCCACGAGCAAAGACATCAGTCTCCTAACCTGATTTAGAAAGTGTCTTTGCCCATGCAAAAGGATTTCTATGCAGTTGTATAAGCTTGAATGTATATGCACACATGCCCAAAGGAACAAAAAATATCCTTCTGCCCCAAGTGGCTCGGCAAAACTCTGAAAATAAGTACCAGGATGACTGCTATGGATGAGCACCCATGCTACCCCAGAGAGGGTGGCTGGAGACTCTACAGTGTTTGTGTCCCCTTTCAGACAAGAAATCATGCTTTCTAAAAAGGAAGAACACTGAAGATGGCTGTGTCTTATACATCAATATTGCAAGGACAGCAAACAACTGACCTTTGGGCTCAGGATGTCCTACACCACTGTCAAAAAAACTCCCTCAGACCAGACTTAATGACCAGTGTTTGGAGAGCAACCCATTCTCAGAAATTCATCCTAGACGGACTACAAAGCAAAGTGCAATCTACTAAACAGCTCCCTTTGCAGCAACGTGAAGTTCATGATTCCTACCATAAAAACGCATGGAATGCTTTCCGTGAATATTGATCTATAAAAGCAATCCAATAGCATATGTAAGGTACAATGTAAGTAATATCACATTATCTCTAATGAATGACAATCACAGAGAAGAACATGTCTGTCTAATTCCTGTACATTAACGCAGCTCTGTATATACCCCCAGCAACTGGCATTAAGATCCTAAACTGCTTTCTTAATATTATGCATTTCGTAACATACTACTCAAAAGTACTACTAATAAACTGCGTGGTTTTGGAACACATAAAGGAAGAATATATAGTTTTCTTCTAAAAATCCCATTCCTGACTGATTTTATTAAAAAATCATTTATATGCTCATTAGCATAATCTAATATCTCAAGGAGTCACATATTTGAATATAATTAGCCACTTATTTTGTTGCATTCAGTGCTAATGACCTTTCTTTGAAGAGAGATCCATGTTTGATTTTTCTGCTGTTCAAACTTAAGAGAAGTCTCTTTGGGTTGAAAACGCAGGAGTCCTCTGAATTGACTTTAAACAGCTAAGCAATCAATTACCTTGTCACTTAATTTATGCTGCGTTTGTTTGGGTCGGCTTTGTTGTAGCAGCATGAAGGCTTTATATCCAGGTGACTGAAGCCAGACTTCTAGGTACATATTTGGGATCCCAAACAATAACGCCAAGCAAACACGGCTCCCGCTGACATCCAGAGTAGGTCTAAACAGCATAGCTCAAAAACAGGTTTAAGCGTGCGGAAGCCAGCTCCTTGCCACACTGTTGACAGCCCTCACCCACATCGGAGCCCGGGTTCGAGGAGACCATGCTGTGCTTCTGTCTCTACTTTGGAAGTGTCACCTGTTTATAATTTCTATCAGAAAACAAAGTTAGAAAAAAAATTACCACGTAAGAAACAATATAATTCATTTTTCAAGTGTTACATTCAGGAAATTAGGTCTAAAATTCTAGCAACAATAATGCCTTCAAGAGGGGTATGCATTTGACAACTCCTGCCCCCTCTTGCAACTACTTAAACTTCCTTCATTTCTACCTACATGGTTGATGGTACTTAGGTTTAGCCTATGCAGACTAGTACTTAGTTGTCTTTATTGTCCAAAATGATTCAATTATTTGAGGGGGGGGGGGGGGGGGGGGGGGAAGAATCTTCATCTAAAGGAATAGTTTGCAACTTTAAACTCATTATTTCCCATTCCACAGTTTATACATAAATAGCCAATTCTGCAAAGCCTTAGGAAAAAGCAACTTTGTTTACAACTCTAATTACAACTGTAGAGGGAAAAAATAGTTTATTTTATACATATGATCTAAAGTTTTCTCTCAGTAAGAGTACTACATTTATTGAAGACATCAAAAAGAAGCTGTGCATTAGGAGCCTGGAGGTTGTTTTGTAAGCAGCCTCCTTCCAGAGCAGGCTGGAGTTCTTGCCCTTCAAAATGCGCAAGGTTAAATTAAATGTCATTCAGGGAACAGTCTGTGTTCAGCTTATGCGGAGACATTCTCCCACCTGCGACAGAAGATGCAGCACTTCCATGTTACCCTCCCTGGTGACTTAATGAGGGCCTTCACAAACTCCTCGCCCAGGAAGGAACCACGCAGGCTACAGGCCAGGTATGGTCCCACACACCCAGCTTTCAACCTCCTAAATTATCCCGTATACCGTTTTTACATCCGAGATGGTCATAAACTGTGTGTGGGAAATTCCACTCCGAGCAGCTAACCGAAGAGCAAGCCCAGAATTTTCAGGAAAAGCTCTACTTTAAAGACATGTTTAAATAAGGGAGTTCTCTTTCTCACCACTCCTCCCATGAAATTACAGTTGAATACCTGTGACAATGGCAGAATTCAAACTTATTTTCACAGAGCGTTGTAAGCAGTGTGTAACAGCACCACCTGGTGATCTCAGCTGTACGGTATTTTTAAGACATCCACTAAATTAAGGCATAGTAATCAGCACAGAAGAACAGATTTTAATCTTGGTTGTGTATAGTTTGGGATTTTTCAGTTGAAAATACATGCAATTTGTATTAGTAAATCGTAGCATTTTGTGATTCTGTTAAAAAACAAATCAAACTCCTCACAGCTAGCATCAGACGACTTCTACTGGGAAGCAGGGAAAGCTCTTGACATAGCAACAGCCAGTTTAGTAAAATTCAAATGTTTTAACGTACTAGGTTAATGAAATATTTGTTAAAAGGTTTGGTTAATAGTTCATACAGAAGAAAAGCCACCTCAGAATTAGCAACAGTCAAGCCTAGGTTATTAAAATCACTTGAAAAATCAAACTGGATGTCATGTATGCTGCATATCCTGAATTGATTAATATATAAACAGAAATAGCATTTTGGTCCTAATGCATTAAGAATTTTACTGCTGTTCCAGCGAAGTATCGCAGAACACCTAACACACATTGCTGGAAAAATCCTTAGGGATCCTGAAATGAAAAAGTACTCTCTAAAGATGTCACAAGCGACAAGAATTCTATTAGAGTTGATCATTTCTTCTTCATCACTCCTTTTTAAGTTATGACTAAATTAGCACAGCCTGCGCACTCCAGGGCGTGTGCTGGGAGGAGGGAGGGGGAGCAAACGGAAGATATAAAGGCCCGAGGCACTTCAAGCAGCGAGCATCCATCTGCTAGCAGCAGTCAATGAACAGAACATTTCTAAAAAGCTTCCCACTCATATTAAGTCAAGCCAAAAGAACAGAAAACACCTTCCTTCACTGTGACTGTGCAGGACTGAACGTAACAGGACAGTGGGCTATGCATATATTTTTTTAAAAAATTTTAAAAATGAGAGAAAAGCTCACAACGCGGTCCTGCATTCAGCCTCTCCTGCTGCAAACCTGGTTTAAGAGGCTCTGCTCATCTCTACGTCATCCATTCCCTCCTCCACTCTCTGGTGGCATGTGGAGGAGTGAAATGATCAAAGGGAAATAAGAAAAGAAAAAAAAAAGAGTTGGTTCTTTTTATTTTTTTATTTTGCTTGTGAAACCCAGATCTTTCTGCTGCTCCGGTAAACAGACGTATTGCCCAAGCTACGGCCCAGCATGTTTGGATGAAGGGAATGGGAAAGGGCAGCTGAGGGAAGGAAAAGGCAGGGATCAAACTGGCTTTGCTGTTAGAGATGGTTATTGTGGAACTGGACTCCGGAGCCACAGCTCTACGAGACGAAAGCCTCTGATGGCAACAGCACTCCAAGGAGTTCCCGACCCTTAACACCACATTCCCACCCGCACACCGCAGCACACCAGCTCTGCGGGCTGACAACTGCCTGCTGGGAGCACAGCAAACCCCAGCCCAGCAATCAGCCAGGTTAAAAGTGACTTGCGTATGTGCACAGAGTTGTTCTGCTTCAGGCTGGGACCTGGGCTTGGTTTTGAGTTTTTTGTTGGTTTCTTTTTTTGAGCAGGAGGCTGACACTGCTCAGTCTGCTGATGCACGTGCCAGCGTGGCTGTACTGGACACAGAACGCTCCCACTGAACACACATTTCATACCTAGTACAGAACCCTGTAGTTTCTATTCAGTTGGACCCAATACCTACATTTACATTTGGGTCTTCCACCACTGTACTGCATTTGCCTGAGAAAGCAGCGGCACTGAGCAGGAGCCAAAGCCTTTGCCTGAGTGACTTTTGAATAGCGTATGCAAGGGCAGGGCTCGTCCACCTGGGAGGACACATCACAAACTGGGAAGGCAACGAGGACGATCAAAGCTACGCGTGCCCTTCTGCACAAGGAACGCGGTGACCATGTCGTGGAGGAGCACTGCTCTGCTGCTGCTGCCTTGGCCACCGCTGGATGCCCGTGACAGATGCTGTGCCAGATGTGCCCGGGCAGGTGTTGTCACAGCCCTGCAACAGGAACACCACATGTCCGCACACCCTTTCACAGGCGCGCTGGAGCTGATGCCACCTGCATCCCACACCGGCACAGCCCTTCTTTTAAAAGCGATATACACAGGCACTGATTTTTTTCTGTTATTTGTTAAGCCTATAGAAGGTCCAGAATTCTCATTCTGTGGCCATTATTTAAGAAAAGCCATCCTCCAAGAAAACTGCAACAGCTCCACCACCAAACTGCATTTACAGACCATCAGGCTTAGGGAATGCCTCCCTGCACGGTCACATCACCAGCTCTGCAATTTATTTCATCGAGCAAAACAAGACGGCACTTTCAACACATGAAAAAGCAACCAGGAGCTATCAGAGAACACAGCATTAAGAAGCAACAACATTCCCCCCCTCAGGTTTTGAACCACAGCGCCTGTCAAATGACACAAACACTTCAAAACTCACGTTTCAGCGTTTTAAACACAGTCCTATGCCATGTAAGTGGCACACACATTTTCCATCATCAAAAAGCAGGAGCAGCAGCTACATGGAACTTAAACGTATGTTACCTGCAGTAGAAGGGGAGGAAGGAGGAGAGCGGCAATTGCCTATTTTCTGCCACACTGTACACAAAGGCAGACAGACCTATTAATATCCAAGTTCATCTCCTTGTGAATGGTACTATAAAAAGCGAATGTCTTAAAAAACATTAGCCCTCTAGGTAAACTGTCTTTAAGTAAAGGATTGCTCTCAAGAGAAATGACAGGTTCCAATTACCTACACAAGGCTGTAGGGAGATAAATCACCGTCAGTGAATTCCACAAACGTGATATATATTGTCCTACTCTATGTCACGCAGAAACTGTCATAGTTAACAGGGAGGAATTTTAAGATATGAGAGGCCAAAACTTCAATATCCAAGCATGAAATTTCACAAGCAAGCAGAATTTTTTAAGGTATTTCTTCTTTTGTTTGCCAAAACAAAGCAGAGATTTGTGCTTCCCTGGCACAACAGTTTTCTTTTCCACAGCCAACTAAGAAACTGAGACAGAGCAGAGACAGGAGAGGAGACAGAGCAAAGGAACCATGAAAGACACCTTTAACTCCAGAGTCACAAACAGGCCAATTCAAAGCAGCTAAACATGCGAATATTTTTTGTTATTAGTCAAGAGAAGTCATCTATTAACTCATTTGATTAAGACTTCGATTTTTTTCCTATATTTTTTCCAACTTCAAGGACAACCTTCAAAATTAAAAGAAGAAATAACAACAGAGGCCATCCTGAGTTCACATACAGACTCACCCAATAACTCCAAGCAATTTTTGAAGTCCCTTTTCTAATTTTTCCCTTTTCTGGCTAAGCAAACACAGACACAGAACAAGGAGGACCAGCAAAGCTTGACTCACATATTTCAACTGGATGGGATGCTGTGCTCAAAGTTTCAAGTTGTCCACCAGCCTCTTGGCAAAATCCTGTCATTACAGTACCTCCAGCAGATCCTCTACTCTTTACTTAAAGGATCCCAGAGCCTCTGCATTAGGAACACAACAGATCTCATTAAAGGAGATATGGATACTTCTGATACTGCCACTGTAAGGACAAGCAGCACATCAAAAGCATCCTGGAGACAGGTACTTTATTCATCATTCCCTATCAAAACACAAAGATGGCCAAGGCTTAAGACAATAAAAACTTTCACATCTGAACTCAGGTGGGAACTAAGTAATCAATGCATAATCAACAGGTTGTCCCAGAGCAGCTGATGAACTTCACTGGTCTTTTAACAAAGGTAACTGGAGATCATGAAGCATATGGTCTCATCAGCCAACTGAGAAAGAAGAGATTCTCCATATGCTGCAGGAGAAGCCCCAGTACCAGAAGGAACCCAGCCTCTTTGAATGCCTCTGAATCAAACTCCACGGGTCCCCAAGAGTAACAGGGAAACAGGCAAGGAAATACATTCTGCTGCTGCTTTTATCCAAATTCTTGGAATAACTTCTGCTGGCTGAAAAGTGGGTTTTCTGCTCATTTTTCTTAAGTGGTTTGTCTGTCTCTTCAAGACTTTGCTGGTTAGTGAAGTCGCCTGAAAACCCTGAAAGCTGAAGTTCTGAGAAAGGCGTGTAAGCTACTGAGACAGCCTGAAGGTCAGCCATCAGGGACTCCAGCACCTGGGCTGTGGCTTATGCTTCCGTGACTTTGCCTGTGTCAAAGCAGAGGACCAGGAAAGTCTGTAGCTACTAAGACTCAAGCAAGCCTCAAAAGCACAGAGGTCCAGCAAGCTGGAACACAAACACAACATTCCAGTAACACCAGAAAAGTTCCGTGTTGAATTGTTATAAGTAACAGTGATCACAAATGTGAAAGGGCAAACGGGTTGGGAAATTAACATTCCTTTTAAAATTGATTAAGATGTTAAGGTACCAAAGATTTAACATCCCAGGTCACAACTTCTCTGCTTTCCTGGCTCTGGAGCACATTTTGATCAGCGAGGAAGAGTAATGAAAGTCAAGAGACACTTGTGCAAGAAATAAATATATGAGTGTTATGGCTGGGATAACATCCATGTTTCAGCAGACACTGGAGAGGGTGGATCTACAAGACAGGAGGAGGGAAAGCTGTGAGTGGCCTCAAAGGGAGAAAGCTTTAACTTGTTAACATGCAAAAGGGCAGAGAAGTAGGATGCAACTCAGTAGTTCAGTTTTGGCCATGTTAAGTCTGTGTCAACAAGAAGATACACAAACACAGACACCAAAGCTCATCACCCTTATCTTCAGAGATGAGCATGTGAGCTTAGTCAATCTAGACTTCCTTTCAGTGAGTGAAGAGAAACAGACACTTAAGCGAATGAGTCATTTGACTTCCTTTCCGATTAAATTAATCACACTCTAAATCTGTCTGCCTCTATGCAGAGACCCTGAAAGCAGTTCACACATCTAAACTTTGCCAAACGAATCCCACCCTAGCTCAAGCCATGACATGGGACTAGATAGAAGAGTTATGTTGAGAATAAAGAAATTTACCAAAGAAAAAGGTTGCACTTGAAACAACAACAACAATAAAACAATAAAACACACACACAAAAAAACGTGCAAGATCATCCCAAATGAAGAGGGGAAGATGTTTCTTATTCTCCTTCAAGGAAAGAGAAAGTTAACACATCACATGGAAAGATGAAGGAAATGAATGAGACAGAAGTTGTTAATGATAACAAGGGACTCATAAGGGGACAAGGCAGCAGACAGATCAAAGAGGGTAAAACCGAGCAATGGTCTGGCTAGAAGAGGAAGTCTTTCAAAGCCCTAGCGAGTAAAGAAATTTAGGAGGATACAAGACAAACCCAGAAAAGGAGAACTTTAAGTAATGTTTAGTCTAAAAGACAACAAGAGAAAATCCAATGAGGTACTAACTGAAGGTGGAGATGGGACAATTAGGATTAGCTTCCATTCCAACAAAAATGAAGGCAAGAAGGACAAGAAAATGGCAGAGAGGCTAGACTAGAAGTTTCATTATGGTAACCAAAGCCAGAGACAGGAGTTGACACAGGAGGAAGAGTCAAAGAAAAGACTGCATCCAGCAAAGGAAACAATCCGGATGAATTCAAAGTCTATGCACGGCTGCAAAACTACAAATTCACTGAGAGGTGACAAATAGATGGTGGAACAGCTCACATGACTGGAGTCATGAGATGCATGGTTAAAGGCTTCACAAGAAGGACAGACAGGGAAGGTGACAGGGGACTCATTTTACACAAAGGAATAGCTTGAAAGTGTGAAAAACAAGTGGCAGATCAATAGAGAGTTAATGGCTCTGGATGAGAGGCAAGGTCAAAGGAAACACCGCCATAAGCACCTGCTATAGACCACCTGATCCTGCAAATAAAGCTTTCTTTAGACAACGGGAAGATGTCCTCGTTCTCCCAGTTAACTGTAACCACCCCAGCATCTGCTGGAAGGGACACAAGCAATACAGTGGACTTCTGGAGTGTCAGGAACAGGTCAAGCAGGAGAAGCATCGTGATACACCTACCATTCTCTAAACAGGAAGCAGTGGTGGAGAATGTAAAGTTTGATGGCAGGCTTGGTTACAGCAACCCAGAGATGAGATTTTAAGATCTTGACGGATGTGAGGAAGACAGGTAGCGTAATGACAACCCTGGATTTCAGAGAGCAGGCTTCAGTTTGTTCAGACAAGTGGTAAGCAGGACCCCTCGATGTACTGCTGTGAAGTCCAAAGGGGCCAGAAGGACTGGTCAGTGAAGTACAATCTCTTCAAAGCACAAGGACACTCCATACTGATCTGCAAGAAGTCGAGCAGACAGGGCACTGGGCAGCTTGGCTTTATAGCACGACATGACTCTCCTCGGTCTCTGTTGCAATGTCTGCTTTCAGGTCTCACAGGTCTCTCTACATCAGTTTGGAGGAAAGCAAGCATCACCCATGGTAGAGAAAAACTGAACAAGGGCTCAGTCACGCAAAATCTACACACACCAGTCAAGTGGATTAGATGGGATGCATCTAAGGATGCCAAAGGAGCTGGGAAAGAGAGGCATCTTTGCCAGCTTCAAAAACGTTGTAGGAATCGCGGGAGGTTCTCTACGACTAGACGGCAGCAAGCGTCAGGCTTTTCTTCCAGAGGGGGAAGTAGGACACTAGAGGCGAGTCAGCCTCCCTTCAGCCTGTTGGAAGGCTACGGAACAAATCTACCTGGAAACCACTTCCAGACACACAAAAGGTAAGAAGGTTACCAGGAACTCCCAGCACAGATAATGAGGGCAGTTTGTGCCTGACTGCAATAAAACCCACACTGCAGTGAACAGTAATCACCGCTCTTCCCGCAGCCCATTTCATCGTTCTTCCTTAGTACCCTGGCAGCCAAACTGAGGAGATGCAGCCTAGCCAGGTGAACTGCAAGCTGGGTGAGAAACTGGCCAGGTTCAAAGTGTAGCGGTCAGCACTTTAACCATCAGGCTTACAAGCGGGATTTATACTGAGGTCAATACTGTTAAATGCCTCATTAACAACATGGACAATGGGACAGAAGGCTCCCTTTACCAGTCTGCAGACATCATCACACTGGAACAGTGGTCAATACACTGATGGGGCAGAGCTGCAATTCAGAGGAATCTTAAAATGCTGCAGAAATCAGCTGACAGAAACCACATGAAGTTCAAGGAGCCAAATGCAATTTTTTTGGCACCTGGGCCAGAAGAACTGCAGGGCAACAATACAGGCTGGGGACTGTTTGGCTAGGGAGCAGCTTTGCTGACAAGGATCTAGATTCCTCACAGAAAAAAAGATGAACACGACTCGGCAGCACCCAATTGCAGTGATGAAGGCTAACTGCATCCTAGAGCTGCATTATTAAAACTCTAGCCAGCAGGTCAAGAGAAGTGATTATTATTCCTTGTTCAGCACTTGTGAGACTATATTTGGAGTACTTTGTCCAGTTCAGGACTCCTCTGCACAAGACAAGGCATTGACATATTGGAGCCAGTCCAGCAGAGAGCTACTAAGATGATTAGGAGACCGGAGCACACGGTGTGAGGCTGAGAGCTGAATTTGCTCAGTCTTAAGACAAGAAAGCTACGGGGGAGGTCTCATTGGTATCTTCAGCTACTCAGTGGGAGGTTATGAAGAAGATGGAGCCAGAATCGTCACAGATGCACAGCAGAAAGAGGCAAGAATTACATTTCATCAGAATAAGTTCTGACTAGATACAAGGAAAAAATTCTTCACTGTGAGGGTGGTCAAGCATTAGAGAGCAGATTGTCCAGGGAGACTGCACCATATCCTTCCCTGGGGATACCCAAAGCTCAGCTGCACTAGGCCCCGAGCAGCTTAATGCAACTTCAAAGCCACCACTTTGTGGACCTCTGGAGGTCCCTTCCAATCTAAATTATTCTGGGATTCTACTATCCTCTCCTCTCTTCTGGTTTCAGTTTTGCTAAGGAGTGTTCTCTTGTTGCTCTTCTTCGGATACTCCCGCTCTTCGTGTGTATAATATATTGTCCTGGTCTAATTCACGCTGTACAGTCCTGACAGGAAGTTGAGCCCTCCACAATCACTTGTAATAACACCAGCTATGAATTTAGTGATGACAACAAAGAGTAAAGAATTAAACAAATAGTTTAAATGTAAACAGTCAAAAATGCATTAGAGAACACCTTCAGAAATGCCTCCCCATTTAGCATTAAAATACCATTAGCTATGGTTCAGTATTTAAGAGGACTGAGGGAAAACACACACTCATTTAAAGAAATAATTAAAAACCCAGCACAACAGTTCAGAAATTGGATTAAGCTAGATGCAGCTGCAATCTTCATACTTAGTTTAAACCAAATTTGAATATCTGCAACTGAAGCTTTCAAGTTATAATCATGCCATTGACCTTCCTTCCCTTCTCCCTTTTCTTTTTGGCCACTGAAGACTATTGAAAGTATCAGAGCTCCAAGTCAAGAACAACTGCCTTGTAACTACGACTCTGACACGGATATAGTGAGAGCAGATTGCCTGCGAGGAAACAAGAATAAACCAGCTATTTAGAGAGATTATGTAACGCAGCACAGAGCTGCAAAATGAGATTTAAAGAGACAGAACTCTGCCTTTCAGCCCTGTAAGTAACCACAGAAGTTGGGCAATACTGTAGCAATTTGAAGTGGCTCAGACCACAGAGGAAGAAGTCTTGTCTGACTAGTATTTTATTCATAATTCTTGTTTCTCACAAAAACAGTACTGTCTGGCTATTTTGTCAAATCTTTGAAAACAAAGTTGAAATACCTCTTCACATCATCCCATAGATGTGCAGGTTTTTACCACAAAAATGAGCTCTATGTGAACAGATACGAACCATTCTGTGGACCTGAGCTCGTTGAACTTGCGGAGCTCGGCACGCTCAGTTAGCACAGTAGTGCACACTGAAAACCAAACTGATTATGAGCAAATACAACAGTATTAGATCTTTCCTGCATAAATATTTTAGCAAGTGTAAACAACACTCCAGCTTTTATAAGCAGCCAATTCCCAAACGAACACCCACAAACATCAGCTGGTTCAGCAAAGAAAGGCAGAGACTAGGAACTGCCATGCACGGCCGCATTCTAAATTGCAAGGAAGTGTACGGCAAAGGCATGTGGGACGAGGGAGACTAGTTCTGTGTATTAGACATTCTTACACAAACCTGGAAACCACAAAGCCTTCAGGGTTTGCCCACAGCTTTGTTTAGAGCACACATATATGTATACATATATGTATAAAAACCACCAGCGCACAACATAATGATTTTATAGAAGAGTCCAGAACGGTAGAGCAGTTGTTGATGGGAGATTTTACTTCTGCATTTCTTCACTTTAGAATGAAGGAAAAGAAAAAAACATTGTCATATTATTGCCTTAGGCATTCTCATGAAAAACTGTTTTTCATCTAATTCTAAACATCCTTTCATTAAAAGACTCAACAAATAGTAGCATCATATGTTCAGCCAACCCCAGCTGCTTTGCTAGTGATTAAGTAAGAGACAGCGAGCCCAGATCACCTCCCCTGGACAGACAGACATTACAGCTAGGAAGAAGTTGGCCCAAACTACACGGCGGAGGGAAGGGAAAGCAGGGGGAGGTCACCGTTTTTTAAAAAACAGCAAGTCCCTGCTCCACTGCTGGACTTTTCCCCGCATCATGTCAAGCCTGCAGGTTGCTGGCAAGCGGAGCAGGCACAGCGAGAGCCCTGCCAGCGCTCTCAGACCACACACACGCACGCTCTCTCTCAGCTGTTCTCCAACACACTGGGAACAACCTCCAGAGCAATCTGGGCTCCACCGCCCATTCCTGCTTTCCAGAGTCGGTTCTTCCCTTCGGCAACAGCCTGTGCAGAGCACCACGTAGGAGAAAACCACGTGCTTACGCTACAGAAGGTAGCAGGCAGCCTTGACGCAGGAGCCACCAGCCAGCCGCAGGAACGGGCCTCCTGAAGCGTGCTCACAAGCTGTGCTGCACCAGCGTCCCGACGGGAGCCAGTTTCAGCCGTTCATTTAGAAACACAAACGCAGTAGTACCAGCAATGAAATAAACCAGCAGCTGGGCATTTCTTCTGATCAGACAGCATAGCACCCCAAGGATAACTGTTCATTTTTAATACAGTCAGCTATCAGTGCTCTTCAGCTTCACTCAATGAACCTCATTCTTTAAAATTCATACCGTAAGTTCACTTACTTTGCTACACATTCAAGTATAAACACAATGGATATTAATATAATTTCACAAAAAAAAAAAAAAAGCCATGATCATGGGCACACAGTGACAGGGTGAGATTTTCTAAGTTCATTGCCATAGCTAAATTTGCAATTAAAAACTATATAAAGCTAAAAGCGTGATTAAATCCAGCAGACAACTAGCTCATTATACAGCAGCAGAAAAAAAAGCCTTTCAAACACCAATTGCTCTACCTGAAATATCAGCTGCTGTTGCCATGCCTGCGACTAAGCAAGAACATCACTTCACCCATTGAAAAGAACTTTCCGAGAGACAGATTGGCAGCATGACAAAAGCAGGTTGGCTTCAGAAATCACAGACCAAACAGTTTTGTCCTATGTAAAGCATAGCTACAAAAAGGAGAAGAAAACCTGTAAAAGCCTCAGACAGTTACAGGTAAAAAGACAAATTATTTGCCTGTTTCAGAACTGTGTGGGAGATAATTTCATTTCAAGCAACTACAGTTTCTTTTATCTGATGCTGATAGATTTCAGCCAAGTCAGCATCATTGTGTATGATTGTGGGGGGCCTCACGAGTCCAGTACGTGCAAAAGCTGTGGTGAAGGAGGACGCTCAGGCATATTCCCCAGCAAGCAGTCATCCAAGAAAGAAGCCAGGTTTAGATTCCAGAAAAACGCCTACATTGCCTTTAATTGTGATTACTGTTCAACATAACCAAAAGAGTTTTTGAAGGATTCAAACATTCCAAAAAGCAAGACAACAGCATCTTCTCCCCTCAACATTTTGCTTTTCTACAATTAAAAGACAAGGAACTGGGCAGACCTTACACACAACAAGCCAATTTATTTTTAAAACACCTGTTTTAAATTTTAAACCTGTTTAAAATTACAGTTTTGATTAAAGTGCCTTCATCCAAAGACAAACTTCACTAGCTGTAAAAGGTATTCCAGTGGTTTTATTCCACTGCTTTATACGGGTTACACTTTATACAGGCATTTTTAAAACTCGTAAGATAGTAACTTGCTCACATAAAGTTCAAGCTTTACTCTGCCGAACAAGCAGGGCTCGATGCTGTTCAGTACAAACAGCTGAATAAAACATTCTGTATATAAAACAACCTATATATAAATCAGTTGAATAACGCTGAGTAAAGCAATATGGCTATATTTCAAGAACAGATCAATCTTACCCTACATATACCTATGCAGGTGTAATATCAGACCAATCTTACCCTACATATACCTATGCAGGTATAATATCAGATCAATCTTACCCTATATATACCTGTGCAGGTATAATATCAGATCAATCTTACCCTATATATACCTGTGCAGACACAGTATCAGCCAAGATTTTCTGTGTTTGAGTTGCAAGGATAAGACTTCAATTGAGTCAAATACCTTTATTTAAAACATTCCCCAAAATGAGCACCGTATCAGTAAAACCCATCTACATTCCTTGGTTAATTACATGTCAGCTTCTGAGTCTTTGATATGACAGTCCATCAGCTGTCATCTTCAAGTCAAGAGACAGGACTATTAATTAGCCAAAAAATGACAACTGCTGTCCATTGATATGAGTAACAGCAATTGAAACTGGAAGACCATTCTGTTTCTGGAATAAACACTGGTTTTATCTATTCTCTTTTAAGAGTGTAGATTATGTAGATCTCAGTTAAAATGTATAGCATGTAATGAGAACATTTATTTAAATACTCTCTGGACACAAACCTTTTTTCCATTTTTCCCCTCTCTGTTCAACAGTCACATATTAAGGACATGATTACTGTGAAGCGTGCATAAATACATGCGTTATCTCACAGTTACACTGCATAAAAGCAAAAACATTTGAACAACTATACTTAAAAATAAACACGCATAAATCATTGCAAGAACCCTGAAAAAATATAAAATAAAAAGCCACAATAGGTTAACAGATAATAAACAGGTGCAATAGGCATGTCAACCTTGAAAAAGCCCTTTTAAACTATAATAGTATTGTCAGGTGCCATTACCCTTTGTCAGCCAGCTACCCGACCTCATAAATCAGGTATAACAGCCAAATGAGAGCACAATGTAAAACCAGCACTAGGCAGACTTGTCTACTGACTAATGAGTGGCCTGACAAGGTTTTGAGGTCCCATTCAAAACTAAAAATTAATTGTAATCCATCATATTAATTAAAAAAAAAAAAAGCCACAGCAACAAGATTCAAGCTTGCAAGTACCGTTCTGTAGAGTCTGTGCTCGTGACTCCTTTCCCAGATTGGCGTGGAATCCTCCTCCTAAAGTTGGTGTTTTGCCTGCACCTATCAGGAAAAAAGACAGACATGTCAAATGCAATAACTGAATTAATACATTAAAAAACTCATTGTGCCACTATATTCAGTGACTTTATAATTTACAAATATGCCAAATTACATCAAGAAGGGCAAGAGAAGTGCTTGAAGGGCTTAAGACACGAAGTACTAGCCCTGTGCAATCTATTTCTTCCTTGGGATACCATAAGAAATACACAGTTCCATAAGCTCCCCCATCTCAGCTCCAAAGCAAGCATAAAAATGTTGCAACCCCAATTTTAGGCAGAACATGAAAACCAAAATTGTAAAATATTGCTCCAAGTAAATGATGAAACAATTGCTTAGGTTTTTTTTTGTCTGAAGATTATTCAATACAGAATTTTAATAGCTAATTACTGGCACTACAGAACATAAAGCATGTCTAGCATTCAATAATGACTGTGTTGGCTACTACAGACATAACAATTACTTTCAAATAACTTCAGTTTAACATTAGGCGCACACAGTGAGACTTGGGTTACAAAAACGGGAGTCTGGAATGCTACATTTACACCCTGAAAGGCCTGAGACTGAAATAAATCAGAGCTGTAAATTAGCATAAAGTAGAGGCTCGTTTATGCATCCGTGCCAATGCTGAGGAGCCTGAACGCAGAGTCCTCTGGGAGTCAGTGGAACTACTCATACAAACCAATCTTGCAGAACAGGGGATTAAACTACCAAGCACAGAAACAGTCTCCCATTAAAGCAGGAATTTTTTGAAAAACAATCAGGCTACCTCAAGCAGGATATTCGAATCTACTGGCTTAGCAGCAAGTGAGACCAAAAAGCCAAATTGCACAGGACTGAAAAGTAATTTGTGAGTAATTAGACTTCTACTTAATTCCAGTAGTGTGTCCTTTAGAACACGGAAAAAAAGTCATCTTGTTCCCCATTATGCCTACAGTATTTCCTCAAGTTCTTGTAGCTATGTTTTCTCATCTTACACCAGTTCTCTAGAACAAATTAGAATAGCTTTGGGACAGAAACATACAGAGTGCAGTGCCACTTGAAAGCAGTTCAGGACATTTCTGCTACACACCCAAATAAGATACTTCTATAGCAGGTACACGTGGTGAGAAAGTGTGACCTAAATTGTTTACTCTCACTAGAGTTTCTTAGCCAGACTCCTCTCAGCTGCATATAATATACCTCTATGTTGAGTGGAAAAAAAAAATAACAAAACAGAAAAGCTACTGTTCCTGCAGTATTATTGTCTACAAGCCTTCGAAGCTTAATTTTCCATACAACCTTTAAATTAGGTTTCCAGTGCTATTCACAACAGCAAAGGACTTTCACTTCATTAGCAGATCCTTTCAACAAACACTAATCAGAAGCTCTCACGTAAATGCCCCAGAGCTTCAGTACTTCAGTTTAGCATCCTAGTTAGAGAGGAAAAATATTCCAGAGTGACCTCCTCACTGCATATAGGGGTAACGCTCCCAGCTCTGTGTTGGCTCCAGACTATCACAGACAGCAATGTGTCCTTGCCCTTCTTATAGGTAAAGTCTCGTATTTCCCCAAATGCTCCAAAACAAACTGATGAGGCAACACAGAGAGAGGCTACCAACCACCCTAGCACACGGAACATTTCTGGTGTACGCTTAATAAGAATGGATTATCTGGAAAAAACATATCAACAGTGGCAATAGTTTTATGTTCCTTTTCTTCAGTAGCAAATCTAACTTCAGCCATTCTGCCTCCTACCCTCCCTTCTTGTTGTTTTAATGTTCGTTTAGCACAGGCTGCCTCGCTCGTCCGAGTGGCAGCAGGCGAGCGTGCACTCGAGCATCAGCGCGGTGGAGGAGGCCACAAACCCCGGGCAAGGGCAGGAAGATGCAGGCGGGAGGCAGCCGGCTCACCCCACACTCCGGCAAAGGCACCATTGCCCCCCACACACCCCGTGCACAAAGGCTCCACTTTTCAGTCCCCTCTATCTTTGAACACATGAAAATACTGAACTCCATTGGACTATCACTGTCAGAACAGCTACATTACTCTTCTACAAGTTTCCCTGTTACTACTAAAAAGCTTGCGCATAAACATTCTTATGGTGGTGACAAGCAATACTATTAAAAAAATAATTTAACTTACTCAGAAGCTAAAATCCAGAAAGAACACAAACAAAACAAAATTAAATTGAGATTTCAGTGGTTTTGTTCTTTAAGATTCTTCTTCATTAGACATCAAGATACAACATTGAACATAAAAGTAATTTCTTTCCAAGCTATGGAGTCTGCAGCAGATACTAGCAGAGCTATCTGAAAGACAAATTCTGCTCTCAGAATTGATGTGCCCATTTCTCAGTGAGTTAACTGGCAAGACTGTACATCTCTAATTAGCATTTGGCTTTGAAAACTGACAGAAAACTAGTCTGTTGAACACTTACACTCTCAGAACTGCAAACTAACGTTGCCATTGACTATGAAGTCTCACCATCAGCTTTAATCTTTACAAGCACAATGCAAACCAAACTCATTAACGTAACTGTTCAGCTGGGTAATAAGAAGATAAATGCTTTAAAAAAAGAAAACTGTGAAATCATCAAATTCATTTGAAGACAAAAATCCCTACAAAGCTAGTCATTTAAAAAGTACAAAGGAAAGCAACAGCAACCGCTAGGCACAACCAAATTAACATCCCGGCTTAACTGCAATTTTTACATTTCTTGACCTTTTCCATTTTTCCCTCTACAACTTCAGAAGTGAATTAAACAGGCTTTTGGTTTTTCACATCCAGCTTTGAAGACATACAAAAATATATCTGAGAAGTATTTGGTGTCTTCAAGTACTGCCTGCCAAATGTTCAACATGAACACTAACATTTCCCTAAGCCAACTCAAGTACCCTCCTTCATGAGGTGGCAGCTACCAAGGTACCTTGTCATCTACCGACTATTTTTAGAAACTCACTCAGATTCTCAGCTTTGCATAACTGAAGCCTCCTCTCCTCTTCAAGTTAGCTTTGGACATTTACATGAAATTTTGGACAACGAAAGGTGTGGAGTGATGTGTTAGGCAGCTCAAAAGTACAGCTACTCAATTTTTTTGTGGTCCTCTCAGTCAGCTACAGTGCCCTGAGACACCAAGAGAAGAGAACTGAAGATGCAGGAGATCATACACCTGGAAACTTGATAATACTTGGTCAAAGATTATGTGGGTCCAGATCCAGCCCATAACCCTGCACTGCTCAAGCGCTGATCTACCGTCCCTGTCCCTCGAGCAGCCACAAGCAGCCGTCCTCGTGCCTGCTCCTTGCAGCACGGCCGCCGTGCACAGGGTCAGACCCAGGCACCCTGGCCGCCCTGGTTTGCTCCACTGACTCACTAACGAAGGAAGTCACACCACTTGGCTTCTCTGCACAAATGTTCCTGAAGCAGTAAAAGGATCAAGCAATGCTTGAAGTCTGTGGTAACCTTAAACAGCAACAAAAAGATGACAAATAGCAGGAACAGCACTTATCACATCCCTCCGCACAGAGGAGGCGAAGAGCAGCCGCTCAGGCATCTGCAGCTTAAAGGACACTTCTCCGAGAGCTAGTGACATGCTGAGTTCCAGTTTCAACGCCTGGAGAAGAAACAGATTCTGTCCCAGCATTACGGATTTTGTTTCCTCTACATAAATGAGCAAGTGAAGACAAGGAATGAAGCTGCTTGCAACTTGAACCGAAGTGTATCTGCTATTTGATAGGACCAGGCCTACCAAAATCCTTCCCTATGAAATTAAAACAAAAAACATCAGCCCTTTCTCCAGCACAAGGCAGGAGAAAAACCTTCAATTTAAAACCCATGTATTTACAGACCCAGCATAAAATCTAGGTCTGGTAAAGAAAGCAGACTGCATCACACCAACGGTCTCATAGTCAGGGTAGACTAGATAATATACTATAGAAAATTAATGAGCTTCCTACTTAAGTTAGATCATAAAAGTCAAAAGGAGAGTGAGTAAATATCCCATTAAAATTCATGACTACAGTAGCAAAATGATGTGTTTAAAGTTTTCCGAACACACAGAGCTACTGAAGTCTGTGACCAAAATAATTCTTTTCTCCGCCATTCTTACAGGGAAGCGAACAGATCCGCATGCACCACAGCCTGCTGAAATGCTACTGCTGAACAAACTCACATAGACAAACTTGTAACCTACTCCAGCAGAGCCAGCTATCTATGGGCTTATTTTCCTAACTACCAACCCAAGAGAGAAATCTGCTGTTGCATCCACCACGCCCGAGTTCAGGGCTCGAACAGTCTCTGAAACCAGCCTGCAGCCACGTTACGCACACGGGTCGGCGTTTCCACAGCTGACGGCAGCACACTCCGCAGCGCTTCCAGCCAGCGTTTGTTGCCATCACAAGGACAGCAAATAAAAGACTCAAGGCCACGAAAAACCCACGACACACTTGACACTGATGCAAGATTGCCACCTGGAGGGTTTCAGAAGAGAAGCAAAAAATTGTTCATCTCACTAACACGTACAGCGGATTATTATTTTTTGCATGAAGTAGATGCAAGTTTCCCCTTCTTCCTTCCCAACATGATTATGAATTAGTTTTGTAATGAAAAAACCTAGCACAAAGTAAAACAAGTAAATACTCTTCAGGATTTCCCTAAAAGGTCTGCAAATCCAGCATATCCATACTTGCTTCTGTGTTGCAAATTACATCATGACCACACTACGTAATTTAAAATTAACCATGAATTGGTGTCATCTCTAGAAATCTGGCCCACAAGTAAGACGAATTTTTCTGACATTATTTTCACTTTTCAGTAGCCAGAGTTTTCAAGTTCAGCATGTGTGTTACTGGCAGAACCCACTTCAGGACTGTTCGAGACTACACTATAAGAAATATTTTATATCATGGTTTGGTCTATCAATATATCCTACATGGAAATCAATTAACAACTACCAATTAAAAACAAAATCCCTACTTCTTCCACTTCTGTAATATTCAAAAATACAGAAGAATCCCTTACTGAACCTAACAACTGACCAGAAAAAAAACACAGAATCTGACACAAACACAGAGTTCATCTTCTTTACCAGCTGTCTCACTGGCACTTACTGTGACAGTAATTGTCCATCTTACAAAGTTCTAGAGGAAAAAAGGCATAGAAGATGAATGGCTAGTAAGCTTAGTTTAAATTTTATGAAAGCTTTTTCCTCCCTGTATCTAGTCCCTCTTCTTTCCAGCTTGCTGACCATAACTTTCCATTTCCACAAACCCCAAAAGACTGAAATACTTTGAGCAAGGCAAACCCCAGTCAAGTTCTGCACTTCAGATCAATGTAGCTCACACTCCTCCAAGTAAAAACATAAAGAGGTTTCTAAGGATAAAGTAGTGTATATATAAAATATTTCCGTAAGCTTCCACAGGCATTCCTGAAAAACTGAGTGTACCACAGCTTTACTAAAGAGAAGGCAGCATCAAATTTGTCACGTGTACACATTCAGCGTTTAAGGCAGTGTAAATGGGTCACTGTAGTAAGTTGCTTATAATTTACTTGCAACAAAAAAAAACTGTATTAGTAGGAAGAAACTTTCCCTTGATATTCCAGTATTTGAAGCAGCCTCCTTACAAATGCTGCGGAGCCTCCTACGCTAGAAGTTTTAACAAACACTTGTTGGTGTGTTAAGAGCTAGAAGTTCACAACATTCCTTTCTCCCTATGAGCAAAAAGCAAGCAGATAACTTTCCACAAGCAACACTCTTCCCATCAGCCTCAAATTAGTACCCTGCAAACTCCTGTACATTTGGAGGTCAAGAGTCTTAATGTATGTATGCTGTACAAGAGCCATGAGCTATACACGGTTTTGACTCAGTGTTGAAGCTGGACTAACGCTGTCAATGCCCCTGGCAGCCTCTCATTTCCATGGCTATTTCTGGAGAGTAGTCACCGTCCTAAAACCTCCTGGCTCAGCCACTAAGAGTAAGTTAGCACCTGTAACTGTAAAGCTCAAATAACATATGCCAGCATTTAAAGAAAAGAATATGCATTTTTAATTTAGTTTATTACATATTTTTTTAATCACAAGACACCAAAACAAATAGAAATCCCAAGCAACGAACCATAAAACAGTAAGCCTGTTTCAAGACAGTCTCGCTGCTCAGTCTGGCACAGACACAGCAGTGATGTTCATTCACCTCAGACCCCAAAGGCAGGGTAAGTCTTGGGGGGCAAGAACCCACTTTGGTGGCCAGCCTAAAAATCACTCCATCCTCAAATGCACATCATGAAAGCCTCAATGGAAGGGTTATGAAGTATCCTATAGGTATTTCCTGGAGTTGATAAATGTCCCTCGCTCCACCGACTTGTCTTCCCCACCCCACAGTTCTGTCGCCTCAGGCTATGGAGGCTGCGTTTCCTCTGTGGACACCGGGGTGGGCTGAGGCCAGGCGGGAGGTCAGCCTGCATGTGGGGCCAGGACCAGGCCCAGCAAGGGGACCCAAGATCAGACACAGCCCCAGGACAGCCGGGCTGAGGCCAGGCAGGACATGGACCAGCTTGGCCGGGCTGTGGAGAGCTGCAGCCCGGCCCTGCTGCAGCATCACTGGGGCAGGGGCTGATGTCCCCAGGGGTCTGACATGGGGTCCTGGGCCGTGGCCAGGGCTGAGGCAGCCCCAGAGAGATGCTGGTCAGGGACAGCAAGGGCCAGCAGTGCCTGGCGAGGCAGGACCTGCTGCTCCTCTGATCCTGCCACCGGACTGCACGCACGCAGAGGTCCCCAACACTTCTAAAGGGCAGGTTTGCAGACCACCTTATGGTTTGCGCCCAAGAAGCGTATCAGATGCTATCTTTCTCAACTTACTACCAAGCATTCAAAGGCAATTTCTGGACCAGAAGCAGCTGAGCTTCCCCAGACACAGTATGTTTCAGCATCAGCCCGCCTTGCAGTGCCCCTTTCTCGTGATATATTTTCTCAATTACATCATCCAGCTCACTGCTGCGCTGCCTGCACATCAGCTTTCTCAGATGGGACTGTTTTCTTCTCCTTTGATTAGTGTCAGAAGCCCTAGACTTCCACTTTCTCAGCTTCTTTAAACAAAAACCTGAAGGGAGATCTGGACTATCAATGTTTGCTCCGTGTTCAGCTTTCACCCTCTCACTCTCTTCAGCTTCGTATTCGATTTTCCTCGTCAACCTCAGGGAAAACATTTGTCAAAACAGTTTCTCCCAACAACTACTACAAGACAAGGGACTCCCACCCAGACACAGTGAAAGACTGATCAGAGGATTCACTGCCTTCAAACACGGCACACGACTCACAACTCGCTGTTCTACAAAAGCGGCAGTCACCAAACCGATGCAGACTGGAGCAGGGCTCTGCGGAGCTCCGTCTCCCAGGATGCAATTACAGTGCAAAGGAGAGGGAGAAACATAGCTCGCTCTTACACCCTGTGTTGCTGTACTTCACGCTGGGAGGTGTGCAAATGTTATGATTGACAGAAGCCTGTTAAGAACTTAGGTATGAAGAGAAAAAAACGCAAGATGTGTTCATTCCACTGAGCAGAATCAGGCATTTTAATTCAAATTGACAAATGTGACCAGAAGCCACAGAGAACAACCTCTTTTGGCTAGTTTGAGACAGTCTGAACTGGCTATTGATTATAAGGTGGACAGTTATTCTTCAAAACTAGACTCAGCCAGGAAAAGCACACACCTCAAACGTTTTCTGTGCAACTAACAGAGTTCCTTGGAGCCCAAATATGCATGACAACCCTTTTCCACTAGTATCTGACTTATCCAGGGTCAAACCAGTCAAGCTCAGAAACTCAATTTCAATGCACGTCCTTCACAAACCACAAGAGAATAACATGGCCAGCGTTAAGCGTTGAGGCTGGACTCTTCCCTGACCGTGACCACCTGCAACAGAACTAAGAATATAACTAACTGGACCAGCACGGGGCCTATCAAAGCTTTTGCTAGGCTGTGCTTTGTGAGGACTTTCCTCTCAGAAGATCAATAGAAAGATACACAGCAGCCCCCTCCTTCCAGAGCATGAAGAGGGTATTCCCTTGCTAGTGAAAGAACTTACCAGCTCATGACCCAGCAAGTGACCAGTACATCTAAGAGATGACTTGCCAGTCCCAGAGACAGACAGCATTAAAAAGAACTGTGGCATTAGGCTAACCTGCAAGCATATTCTCCATTACCATCATGACCATGGCAATGAAGAGCATTGGTGTGACTCTGCTGAGAAAGCTAGGTCATGCCCATCTCCAAAGGGCATCTCATCAGGACTGGGTTGGCCTAGCTCCCCCTTTGTGTATTTACATGAGCACGCTATCTCCTTTTACATGCCCCGACTACCACCAGGGAAGATTCCATGGTCCTTATTACAAAGCACTTCATGTGCAACTTGATAAACCTCACTCTAACTAAATCTTTGTCATGGAGCAAGGCCTCAGCGAGTTCGACCTTGATGATCTGGCCCTGTGCCCCTGACTGAGAAAGTAACAACTAAGGGGACATCTGCCAACCCAAACAAGGAAGGCATCCGGCTCGTGCAGGACACGTGAACAGTAGAACTCACCAATCAAGTTATGAACAAAGCCGCGTGCAACTAAGGCAGTGCCCTATCGGAGTGCTTCTGATAGCGCGTGAACAATAGCAAGTAGTATATAAGGGCAACTCTGTAAACAACAACGGTCTTTGGCTAGCACCCCGCCAGAGTCCGTGCCTTTCATCTCCACAAATGGCGCCCGAACAGGGACTGAATGCAGAAAATAGAGCATCCAGTGGAGAGCCCAGCTGAACTGAAGAAGAAGCAGGCAGCGGGTAAACCGAGAGCTGCAGTCTGGACAACAAAACACCTGGAAAAGAAGGTGAGCGGCTGGGGCTGTAACAACAGAATCACAGCTGTCCTCTGAGGAACAGGCTATAGTTCGTTTACTTAAGAATCTATTAGAGAAGCGTGGGATTTCTTATGAAGAGCCCACGCTCCGTTTGCTGCTCACCTGGCTTAAAAGCAAGGCCGTGGCAGCGGATTCGCAGACAGCATTTTTGATAGATACATGGACTAAGGCGGGGGAGCTTCTGTGGGATGCCACCACCAAAGGCGATGCTACCGCAGTAAGGATCCTGACAACCTGGCGCCTAGTTACTGACTCTCTGAAACAACTTAAGGCAGACCGTACTGCTCGGGCAGCTGCTGTTGTAGCGACGGCGCTGACGGCTGACTCCCCAGGGGAACTGGGTAGCTCAGAGAGAACGGCACCCCAGACGCAGACATCCCCCTCTGCTCCACTCTTAGACCAGCCAGTTCCAGTCTCACCATCCCCGGGGTCTTCCGGGGTTCGCAGAAGGCGAACCACAATCAGGCAGTAAACCACTCTTTGATCCGGGAGAGAGCGAGTCTCTTCCTTACGGCTCAGCTTTCACCGCGAATTATGACCCTTTAGCACACTGGCAGAGTGTGAGGCAAAAGGCGATAGCAGAAGGGGAGGTAAAGACCGCCACAGCTCTGGCATGTCCCGTAATTACTCCAAATCAGGGACCTAATGAGTGGCAACCACTGCAATGGGACCTTCTTAAGGAGTTAAGGAAGACTATTATGCAGCATGGTCTCACTTCGCCGTTTGCACAAAGTCTATTACAGTCTGTTTTGAAGGGTTATTTGTTGACTCCCTTTGATATCAAGTCATCGACAGACTTAATATTCACACCAACTTGGAGAGTACTGTGGTTATCGCACCGGAGAGGGATGTGTGAACATGCCGCTGGGCGACAACAAGGCGATCCACTGTTTGCTGCTGGAATTGCCCAACTTATGGGGGAGGCTCCGGTAGCGACGCCACAACTGCAGGCACAGCTCGCTCCAGAGATATTACGGCAGTCACCAGACTAAGCACTGCAGGCTATATTCAAGGTTCCCGATACTGGCAAGGCAGAGAAATCATTTACAACCATCAAGTAGGGGTCCAGTGAACCGTACATGCAATTTGTAGACAGATTACAGGACGCTATCAACAAACAGAAAATTCGGAGGCGAAGGAGGCTGTACTGATGAAATTGGCGTTAGAGAATGCTAATAAGGATTGTAAAAGGTTGTTGCGGGCTCTGCGAAACCCTTCTCTGGTAGAGATGACTGAGACGTGTAACCGTGTGGGGTCAGTCACGTATAAAAATGAGGCGTTTGCGGCTGCCCTGGCCACAGCCCTGCAGACAGGCAACCGAGCCTGTTCCCACTGTGGTCGGCCCGGTTATTTTAAGTGAAATTGTCCTGAGAGGGGCAGTCAGGTTTCGACACCATCATCCAGGGCCGCTCTTTCGTTGTTCGGAATATGTCCGCGATGCCGGAGAGGCAGACATCATGCTAGTCACTGCCGTTCTAAGTACGATGCAGATGGCAGGCCCTTGTCGGGCAACGGGAAGAGCAGCGCGAAGCGGGCGCGCTCCGATACCAATACCTCCAGCGCCCCAAGCAGGCCTGAGCCGGGGGAGACAGCAGCCTCAACAGGCTTGGCTCACCTCACAGCAAAAACCCCAGGAAGCGCTGGAGTGGATGTCACCACAGCCGCCAGCGTCACGATAACCGACGAGACCGTCCATAAGATTCCTCTTAGTATACGGGGACCTCTGGAGAACAACTTAAGTGCTTTATTGCTAGGCCGCTCCAGTACCACATCTCAGGGTCTTTTTGTACTCCCAGGAGTCGTAGACGCAGATTTTACAGGACAAGTATTGGCTATGCTGTGGACTCCATCTCCCCCTGAGCATGTACCCGCGGGAAGTCGAATTGCCCAGTTAATTCCCTTTCAGAGTGCAGTGCCAGAAGCGGAACAGACAACACGGGGAGATGGAGGGTTTGGGTCCACAGGTGAACCAGAAATTTTTTGGACTCAACAAATTCAACCGAGTCGGCCCACCTTAACCTGCCACTTGAGGAACGTGAATGCGAGTCCCGAGCAAGTCACACTTAAAGGGATGGTAGATACAAGGGCAGATGTAACCATCATTAGTGCCTCCCGATGGCCGCGGACCCGGGGGACAGTATCGGTTAACACAGGACTTATGGGCATTGGGGGCATGCCCAGCTCCCAACAAAGTGCTCATGTCATTCAAGGTATCAGACCGGAAGAGCAGGCAGCAAACATCCCCCCATTTGTTGTGGATGTCCCTCTCAGCTTGTGGGGGCAGGATGTCCTTTGCTCATGGGGAGTAACGATAGGCACCTCTGCTCAAAGTCAGCATTTTTAGAAGGGGCTGCTGCAACTCGGCCTACTACTCGTCTCACATGGCTCACTGAAAAACCCGTGTGGGTGGACCAGTGGCCCCTGTCATCAGAAAAGGCCGAAGCATTGAGAACACTAGTGGACGAACAACTACAGCAAGGACGCACTGTCCCTACCACTAGCCCATGGAATACACCTGTGTTTGTCATAAAGAAAAAGAGTGGTAAATGGAGACTGTTACACGACCTGCGACAAGTCAATGCAGTGATTGAGGACACGGGGGCACTGCAACCTGGCATGCCCTCTCCAACAGTGATTCCCCGAAACTGGGATATTATCGTCATGGACTTAAAAGACTGTTTTTTTACCATACCTCTTGCTCCTGAGGATGCATTGCGATTTGCCTTTTCATTACCATCAGTAAATCACCAAGAACCTACGCAACGGTACCACTGGACAGTACTACCTCAAGGAATGAAAAAATAGTCCCACTATCTGCCAAACATATGTAGCCAAAGCACTGTCTACAGTTCATCAACAATATCCAGATATCATCTGCTATCACTACATGGACGACATACTATTTGCAGGAAAAACACCTGAGGCACTGACACCGGTGATACAAGCTACCCTTGTTAGCCTCAAGGCATACAGCCTACAGTTAGCTCTTGCGAAAATACCGCATCAGGCTCCATGGAAGTACCTGGGATGGAAAATACTCGACCGTGCCATCGAGCCCCAAGCTGTAAAATTACAAACAGACATCAAAACACTGAACGACCTTCAAAAACTGTTGGGGTCTATTAACTGGTCATACAACACTTCCAGGAATCATAACAGAGGGTAACGCATGTGCGGACCATCTTGCAGCACCAGCATGGGCCGCACCAGTTCCAAATACCATTGAACAAGCCCGACTGTCACATACCTTTTTCCACCAATCAGCACAGATGTTACGTCTCCAGTTTCACCTGCCCTGGACTGTGGCGCGTGCTATTGCCCAAACATGTCCCGACTGTCACCAGGTTGCACCCTTGCAGCCTGCGGGAGTTAATCCCCACGGTCTGCAGGCGTTGCAACTCTGGCAAACCGATGTCACTCACATCCCTGAATTTGGGAGGCAGAAGTATGTTCATGTGTCTGTTGATACGTTTTCAGGGGCCATATGGGCTACGGCCGAAACGGAAGAGAGAAGTAAAGACATTCTCCGACACTGGAGGGGTGTATTTGCTGCCCTCGGTATCCCACATCAAATTAAGACAGATAATGGGCCTGGGTACATAAGTGCAAAAACTCAAGAATTCTTATCTAAATGGGGTGTAAAACATACAACGGGAATGCCACACTCCCCTCAAGGCCAAGGCATAGTGGAACGATCACATCAAACCCTTAAAATGGCCCTATAAAAACAAAAAGGGGGAATGATAGGGGAATCTCCGCAAACGCGCTGACAAAAGGCCCTATATCTCCTGAATCATCTAACAATCAGAGAACACAATCAAACGGTAAGTGAAGATCAAAAACCAGTTATATTGAAGCATTTCTTGTCCATTAATCCGACACATGGTATACCGTCGGAACAGAAGGCTCAGGTATGGGTGAAATCATTAGAAACGAGTAAGTGGGAGGGACCATTTGATCTGATAACTTGGGGTGGAGGATATGCTTGTGTTTCTACAGATAGAGGACTACGGTGGATCCAGGCTCGGTGCACCCGTCCTTATTTCCCCGCTGACGGCTGATGCATCATTGGTGTGGGGTCGATCCGTGGGAGCTATGCAAGATCAACCGATCACTTTTTGGAGAAACAGCCAGCGGAAACACCTCTCGCGCCGGGGTTTAGGGTACTCTGACCCTTAAACCTCTAGCTCTTGATTGGGAACATTCTGTGGAAGCGAGCAGGCGTTTAGAGGACCAACAGGAGACAGAAATCCCATGCCTCGCATGTCCATCTACCTGACACAGTTCGTGGACTCTCTGTGAACGTGTACTTTGCACGCGTCGTTGGTATTGTTACTCGCGATATCGGGAAGGACTGTGTAGGCTTTGTAAGAGAGATAGTCACGCGTCAGCTAGTGCGCAGATTATCAGGTTCCTATGTGGAAGAGCACGCTGCGTTCCGCAGGTGTGGGAGGTCTGGGAAAGTGACTGGGAAAAAACAGCTGGACAGTGCGAATGACGATTTGGTGGAAGAGAAAGGGAAAACAATGATGACTACAGGCCTTCTTATTGCGGTATATCTACTGGGAATAGGGGTAGCTAAAGCTGCTTTTAACACAAACGCATATGTAGAGCTTCTTAAGGCAGTAGTGAATTATACTAAAGTTAAGGATCGCTGGCTTTGTGGGACTGCTGACCAACTGGACTCCCCAGTCCTAGGTACCCCTTTGAGTAACTGGACGGATTTGGATCCATATAGCTTGCATAATACGTCTAAAATCTGTAGGCAAGGGGATGTGACCATGGAAGAAACTAATTTTGTGTTGACCCTGGCAAATGAGAGTGTGGCATTTATCAATTACAGCACAGAAGGCAAGAATCTAGGATCCTTCCACAAATCTAGTGGTAATTGGTCTGCGATGAAGTTAAAACTGCAACACAATTTCGACGTCCTTAGGCCAGATAAATACTCAGAAGGGGCGGGCACCCAGCAATGGGCAGATTATCTATTTGGCAGAGCAACAACGAATTACTAAATGCCAGCTGCAACCTGCCGGATGGATTCTGGTGGTTGTGTGGGTACTTGCGGGCTAGGAAGCAATTACCAAAGAACTGGACAGGGGAATGTACCACGGGAGTTCTGGCCCCTCCATTGCAGTTGTATAACCACACCGACATGCAGGGCATACTGAGAGGCACATGGAGGAGATTCTAAGCGAAAAGAAGCAAGAACTCAAACCCATTGATTCATTATAACACAAGATACCATAGTTTTGTTAGGATGCTCTTTCCCAGCTTAGACGTTCTGCAGCTAGAGCAAACAATTAGGAACATCTCAGCAGAGATGGAGGTAATTGCCAATAAGATGGCTGATGCGATACTAGGCCTGAAAGCCGAACTGGACTCAGTGAAAAAGGTAGTTCTTCAAAACAGAAAGGCCCTAAATATCTTGACCTCTCAAGCAGGTGGGGTCTGTACAATGACAAATGAGAGCTGTTGTAGCTTTGTGGACCATACAGGGCGAATTCTCACAGACGTGCAAGAAATATGGAATCATGCAAAAATTTTCCATGAGGTTGCAAGTAGCGCTGGAACACCTTGGCTGGACTATTTGTTGAGGAGCTGGGGAATCACAGGATGGATGCAGTCAATTGTTAAAACAGGGTTGTTAATGATAAGTATATTTTGCTGTATTATGCTTATTGTGCCATGCTTGCTAGGTTGTGTGAGAAACATGATTCAAAAAATGATGAATCAGGTAATGATGACAGAACAACAAAAAGGGGGAGATGTGGAGCAAGGCCTCAGCGAGTTCGACCTTGATGATCTGGCCCTGTGCCCCTCCCTGACTGAGAAAGTAACAACTAAGGGGACATCTGCCAACCCAAAAAAGGAAGGCATCCGGCTCGTGCAGGACGTGTGAACAGTAGAATTCACCAATCAAGTTATGAACAAAGCTGCATGCAACTAAGGCAGTGCCCTATCGGAGTGCTTCTGATAGCGCGTGAACAATCGCAAGTAGTATGCAAGGGCAACTCTGTAAACAATAACGGTCTTTGGCTAGCACCCCGCCAGAGTCCGTGCCTTTCATCTCCACACTCTGTCTTGCAGTCTGGACCTCTTGTCACAGACTCTCCCAATTGTAAATATCTCTACTACCAACTTCTCACAAGATCAGAAGAAATAGCTAAGCATTTTCAAGAGACAACATACCTATATAACTGCCAAAGTCAGAAGAGGAGTTTTGTGTTCACCACTTCCCAAAACACAAGCTGAAAAAAACCCCAGTATTAATATTTAGACATCCCTACACTTTCTGTTGCAAAACCATAGCCCCTTGATTCTTGGACCAGTTTTAAAAGAATGGCAAAAACCCTTAAAAGCATCTTTGTAGAGCTCAAAGAATATGACCTTCCTCTGAAGACTCAACAGAACAGCTACACAGACCGAAGCACTTCCCAGTCCAGTATCCTTCCTCTGAACAGTAAAGTCCATTAATGTACGTGCCTACAAGTGAGCACAAAACACAGGAGCAAAGCTTGTAGCGATATTGCTCTCATATAATCTCCCAGAGTCTAGAGATCTGTGGCTCAAGGATTTCCTGAGCTAGAAATAGTGTCTTTGCTTTAATGGCCATGGCACGTTATTATTCTGTTTGTTCAATCATTTTTGAACCCATGTAAACTTTTAACATCCACAAGTTAAGATTCCCAATTCATTTTTTTCTTAAAAAAATAAAACAAACTCTCTTGATGCTTCTGAACCTCCTACTTGCTACCTTTACAATAAGCTAGATGCTAGCTTTCTTAGCACTCCCTAGTTTTTGCATTATGTGATACCGAACAAGCACTCGTCCTTGCCACTTTATTCTACTGTATTTACAGACTTCTACTACGTCCCCATCCAATCATCTATTTTCCAGTCTGAAAAGGTTGAGTCTATTCAGTCATTTCTCACTTCGAAGCTCTTCAAGAAGCCCTCCTCTCGATCACCTTCTCTTCATCTCTGTCTCTTTTCTGGTTCTATTAGAGGTTTTCTGGAGGACAGCGAAGAAAACAAAGGAACAGACCAGAACTGCTGCAGTATTTAAGCTACAGAGAGTGCTGTGGACACCTAACAGCGACATGTGCTATCACATACTTTTCCTGGTAACTTCTAACATTCCTCTCCCCACCCCGTTTTTTTGTACTGTGAATGAACATTGAGCTAAATGTTTTTACGGAGTTATCCATTAAGACCTAGGGATCTCCTTCCCAAGTTAGACTAGCCAGTCCAGATTCTATCGTCCCACACGTGGAAGAAAAGAACAATCCTCCTTCTCACTGCAGCTTTCGATCCCATCTGCTGTCCTGCTACCCAGCTACTAAGAGCAACAGGTCATTCTACAGTCTTTACTATGCCAAATAACTCAGTGTTGCCAGAAAACCTCATTAACTCTCCTTTCACCTGTTCTCCAGATAATCTCCCCAGATGTCTGTGGAACTTAACTGCCATCTCCTTCAGGAGACTTATCATTTATTTCTAGCCTATGTTTCTTCTAATTTGAGTAGTTATTCTACTCTGCAAGGACTTCTCCTTACCCATGACAGCTCAGACTCTTTAAAAGCTTCTGGTGAAGGATCTTGCTGACCTCTCTTTGCAAATCCAACAATCTGCTTTGTCCACTTACCGACTCCTTCAGAAACCTCCAAAAGATCTGCAAGCCATGCCTTCACCTTGCCAAAAAACGTTCTTCCCTCATAGCCACCCACACATCCATCTATGTCATCCGTCGCTGCTTCTGCCCTTTTGCCCAGCAGGCTTACTAGCCTCATTTCCCCAATCTCACTAGAGTAGCAAAGCGAGATCTTTCAGTCATACTCAAGCACAAGCCCACACTTCCTCAGCACACTAATGCTCAGTTGTTAAAACTGTTTTGACACTGCAAACAGACAGACTCACGTACCTGCACTGGAAAACACTGGCCATACCAAACTCCTCTGTGAAAGGCATCAGTGCCGAGGCTGTGGCTTCCTACAAGAGGCACATCGATAGCTGAACGTAAATACTACCTGGGAAAACTTAACAGTGATCTCACACATTCTTCCAACCCCGAGAGGACAAAAGAAGGTATTTGCCATGTTTTATAGCGAGGTTGCTGGGCTCACTAGCAAGGACATGGCATAATCTAGACAGGCCACTTTGTATGAATAGAGAGTAGTGCAGGACTCTTCCTCCTTCAGCAAATAAACGCAAGGTTCTGAATCTTTAACATGCAGCTTGGCAAAATAAAAGGTTTTGCTAGATAGACCAAAGAGATGTCAGCAACTGTGTCTCAGTGCTTTACAATCCCTTTTTTCTTCTTTGTCATGAAGTTGAAATAAATTACAAATACAGGCATCTATAACTATTCGACAAATATCAGCAAGCAAACAGAAGCCCTTGTGGATCCTGGCAGGGTTTGGGGAATCTTGTTGCACAACTAGGAGCTCTGAACTCCATACACATCAAGAGCCACATTCGACTCCCAGCAACAAAGAACTCTCTGCAACAAAGAGCCGGACAGCCCTCACACCTTGCATCACCTCGACAACGGTCTCTGGGTCACCCAGCCCTACTGACCAAGAGCCAGGGTCCCAAAAACAGTAGCCCAGGCAACTCCAACACTGCAAACACTCCACACACTAGGGCTGCCCACAAACACCAGACCGCAGTCCAAGGAGCCTCAGCCTGAGCCATTTCATAGACAGAGGATCCCTTAGAGCCACAGACCTACAGAGGCTACAGAGGTGACAAGGAAATGGGTTAAAAATGGGTAACTGATGGAAACCGGCCTATGCAACCAGAAGAGTCACCGAGAGCTGCACCTTACCAGAAAATATTTATTTCAGCAAGTACATGTTTTCTGATTTAAAAGAAATATACATTCCACTGGAAATTCTCCAGCCAGCACAACACTCGGATACAAATTCTGTTTTGCTCACACAGGAAATCACAGAATCACAGAATGTTCGGGGTTGGAAGGGACCTTTGTGAGTCATCTAGTCCAACCCTCCTGCCGAAGCAGGGTCACCTACAGCAGGCTGCACAGGACCTTGTCCAGGCGGGTCTTGAATATCTCCAGAGAAGGAGACTCCACAACCTCCCTGGGCAGCCTGTTCCAGAGCTCAGTCACCTTCAGAGGGAAGAAGTTCTTCCTCGTGTTCAGACGGAACTTCCTCTGCTTCAGTTTGTGCCCACTGCCCCTTGTCCTGTCACTGGGCACTACTGAAAAGAGCTTGGCCCCATCCTCCTGACACCCACCCTTCAGATATTTGTAAGCATTTATAAGGTCCCCTCTCAGCCTTCTCTTCTTCAGGCTGAACAAGCCCAGCTCCCTCAGCCTTTCCTCATAGGAGAGATGCTCCAGTCCCCTCATCATCCTCATAGCCCTCCGCTGGACTCTCTCCAGTAGCTCCTCAACTTTCTTGAAGTGGGGAGCCCAGAACTGGACACAGTACTCCAGGTGGGGTCTCACTAGGGCAGTGTAGAGGGGAAGGAGAACCTCCCTTGTCCTGCTGGCCACACTCTTCTTGATGCACCCCAGGATTCCATTGGCTTTCTTGGCAGCCAGGGCACACTGCTGGCTCATGGTTAACCTGTCGTTCACCAGGACACCCAGGTCCCTCTCCGCAGAGCTGCTCTCCAGCAGGTCCACCCCAAGCCTGTACTGCTGCACGGGGTTGTTCCTCCCCAGGTGCAGGACCCTGCACTTGCCCTTGTTGAACCTCATCAGGTTCCTCTCTGCCCAACCTTCCAGCCTATCCAGGTCTCGCTGAATGGCAGCACAGCCTTCTGGTGTATCTACCTCACCTCTCAGTTTGGTGTCATCAGCAAACTTGCTGAGGGTACATTCTAACTCTTCATCCAGGTCGTTGATGAAGAAGTTAAACAAGACTGGGCCCAGTACTGACCCCTGCGGGACACCACTAGTTACCGGCCTCCAACTAGACTCAGCGTCGCTGACGACAACCCTCTGAGTTCTGCCACTCAGCCATTCAGGGCTTTTCTCCCCACTCCCAAGGACTTTACTCAGCGTCACACAAGCATAACAGACAAGCACACATCATGAAGACACTGTTACTGCAGCACAAGTACATCTTTCCAGATTAGCTTGTATCACTCAGTTTAAGTTAATTAAAAAAAAATTATTGACAATAAAAGCATCTGTTTTGGAACATAAAGAATTATACCAGCATAAACCACCCATATCCAAACTTCCTCAAAATATTTATTGCGTGAAATAGGGGCCCTACTCATCCTTGCAGTAACTTAGCAAATCTACGAACAGCATTGTTCTGAAAGTCCTGATCTATTGTTTCCACAAACAACATCTCACAAAAATACACACATTACCACACATGAGGCCTTGCTAGGAGATCACAGGATAACCACATGGTGAAGTCCCTGCAGCCGCACCTTGTGCCAGCCAGATAAATCCGCCATAAGCATGCTAGAACATGCTCCAATTACATCTTCCCTTTTACACACCTACCCATCCTCAGGGTGCTTCTCTGTCTTCATGGGTGCTTGAATTATTTTTTCCAGAGTAACACATGACAGGTAACTTAGCTATACAAGATCAAAGAATTCATGCACTAGCCATCAAAAAAAAAATATCAGCCAACAGCAGCATCTCAGGACTTGCACAAAAGGCAAAGGGTCCCCTAAAGGCACTTAGGAAAGTACTGTGCAACTCATCCAGAAGAAGAAAAAGCCTCAGTATGGTGAAGTTCTCTCTTTTCCTTTTGATTTTTTTTTTTGTAGGATAAAGGCATTCCAAAATGCACTCTAGTTTGCATGCCATCTGTCCTGCATAATTTGGGGTGGGAGGGAAAAAGCAGTACAAGCCCTTAAAAAATGTAGTCTCCACATCACCACAGGCAAAAGTGTACAAGAGCTGCTCATAAGCTATAAAAAAAAAAAAAAAAGTTAATTCCACCACCCCGAGCTGGAAGACAGGAGTGGCATCACACAAATCCTACTCTGCAGCAAACTCCTGAACTCCAATACGCAGTGCTGCCCTCTCCACCACAACTCCTCTTCCTTCCCCACAGCCACACAGTTCGTTGGGCCCCCTCGTTTCATTGCCAAGCTCCTTCCTATGCCTCTTGCTTATGTTTCTTTCTCATCACACACATTCCCCACACCCATCTTCCTTCTCTCCCCCTCCCAACATTATGTCATCTTCTCATGGCCCTTTTCCAGGCATACAGGCCTTCTCCTCCAGAGCAGTCATGCAAACACCCCAACCCACCTATTTACAGGAGGCTCTTGACCCTTCACTTCCAGCCTCCTTCTCCTCCTTCACACCACCTCCGTGCCCCCACGTACTCCCACGTACACCCATCAAGCACCCAACTCTCCTGTCTTCTAACCCAAACAGGACAAGGGGCAACAGGCACAAACTGAAGCAGAGGAAGTTCCAGCTGAACATGAGGAAGAATGTCTTTGCTTTGAGGGTGACGGAGCACTGGAACAGGCTGCCCAGCGAGGCTGTGGAGTCTCCTTCTCTGGAGATATTCAAACCCCACCTGGACGAGGTCCTGTGCAATCTGCTCTAGGTGACCCTGCTTTGGCAGGGGTTTGGACCAGATGGTCCCCCAAGGTCCCTTCCAACCCCTGCCACTCTGTGATTCTGTGAAATAATTTCATACACCTCTCCATTCCCCGCACACCCAGTCCTTCCTCGCAGAGCCCCAAGCCTTCTCTCATGCACCCACCCCATGCCAGGCAGAGCTCCAGCCCCTCGCGTACTCGCTCCCCTCACAGCGCATCTCTCCCACCTTGCACAGCTCTTCCTCCCCATTTGCCCCAGCCTCCCCCCGCCCTGTTTCTGCCCCACCTTGCGCAGTGCCCTGCCCTCCCCCCCCACACACCCACCATCTCCCACTTCCACTCTGTCCAGCACCAGCTCCCACACCCTGTCCCTCCTTTGCCCAACACCCTTCCCCACGCGCTGTGCCCCACGCACCAGCCCTGTACCTCCTTCTCCCGACACGTTGTCCTCAACCCCCAGGACCCACTCCCCCAGGCACCCCCCCCCAGCACCCTCGTCACCCCCATCCCCCCAACAGCCTCTCTACGTAACCACGGTGATAGAATCAGTTGACCATAAACATGAACAGTGCTGCTATGTCCCTGGTACAGCCCGACCCACCTGGACGTTAGGTCTGGGAACAGAGGGTCTCGTCTCTAGGTGACCACTAACGCGAACCCTAGCGGGTAATTGTGTTTTTGTCAAGAGAAACGATGGAGCGTGGTTCTGTGAAATGGGCTGAAGAAACTGAGCAGGTTTGCCAAGATTGAGAGCCCAGTAGGTAAAAGGTGATTCCGGCAGGGGGAGATGGCGACCACCGAGTCCCTGACCCCCTACTCAAGTGACACCACCTACCCAAAAAGGAACAACGGAAGAGGGTGACTGAGTCTGTGCAACAATTCAAGTAAGAAGCGAGAAAAGTTTACACCAATCGCCAAAGAATGCATGGATAAAATAAATATGTATATTTTTGATCTGTATAAACTGCACGGAAAAGGTATGAGGTATGCACGTTCGGTGGAATTATCCCCCGTGCTTCCAGCGCTGCAATAAAGAATGCTGCCTGTTAACACTACAGTGGTGCTACGAGGTTTTATTCACGGATTTTTGGTGACATCTACATACATTGCCCCTCAGTCACAGAATCATAGGTTGGAAAAGACCTCTAAGATCATCAAGTCCAATAGTCAACCCAACACCACCATGCCTGCTAAACCATGTCCCGAAGTGCCACATCTACACGTTCTTTGAACACCTCCAGGGATGGTGACTCCACCACTGCCCTGGGCAGCCAATTCCAATGTCTGACCACTCTTTCAGGAAAGAAATTTTTCCTAAGATCCAATCTAAACCTCCCCTGACGCAACTTGAGGCCGTTGCCTCTCGTCCTATAGCTGGTTACCTAGGAGAAGAGACCACCACCTACCTCACCACACCCTCCTTTCAGGTAGCTGTAGAGAGCAGTAAGGTCTCCCCTCAGCCTCCTCTTCTCCAGACTGAACAGCCCCAGCTCCCTCAGCCGCTCCCCATCGGACTTGTTCTCCAGACCCCTCACCAGCTTTGTTGCCCTTCTCTGGACACGCTCCAGCCCCTCAATGTCCTTCTCGTAGTGAGCGGCCCAACACTCAACACAGCACTCGGTCCCCTCACACCTTCTCCCCACGCACTGTCCCCCGGCCCCCCGGCCCCCTGCGCCCCCGCTCACCGTCCAGCGACACGAACTGCCCCACGGCGGAGGAGCCGCCGCCGCTGTTCTCCACGAACTGCACCTCGGAGACGATGATGTTGTCCTCCAGCACCGAGCCGCAGCCGGTGCACACCGCGTCCCCGCGAGCCGCGTCCACCTCGATCTCGGCGCAGCCGCACGCAGCGCACACCCGCCCGCCCGGCATCGCGGCCCGGGGCCCTGCGGGCGGCCCCGCCGCCGCCTCCCCGCCGCCACCTCCCCGCCCGGCCTCCGCGCAGGCCTCGCTCGCCGGGACCGGCAGGGGGAGGAGCGCGGCGGCGGCGGCCGTCTCCACCGGCTCTCGCGAGAATTCGAATGCCGCTCCCCTCCCCCCCCCCGGTGCGGCGCCGGCGGCGGGGCGGGGCTGGTTGCTACGGCTGCGCTGCGCTCCGCGCCGGGGTCTGCGCTTCGGTCTTCTCTCCCCAGCGCGCTGTGACGGGTCGAGGAGCCCGGTTTATGCGGCCCGATCCGGCGCCGCAGCGGGGCCCGACGGCTTGGAGCGACCGAACCCCCGCGGGGAGCTGCGGGCCCCGCTCCCCGGAGCGCGGTGAGGCGCGCGTTCCGCCATTTTGAGGCTCTGCGCTGCACCGCCCCGGGTGTCGCCGTTCTGTGGCCTGGGCCGGGGCAGGGTGACGGCTCTGCGGCGTGAGGCGAGCCTGGGGCTTCCCTCAGACCGGCCCCGGGGTTCATCCGCTTCACCACAGGCTTCGTGCCTGCCCTTACGTTAATACATCTGTGCCGTGGTTTCTGTGTGATAAAACAAGGGTGGCAACGCTTCCTTACCGCCAGTCTTCGTCCTTCCTCCCGGTTTAGGTGGTTTGATTTGTGGGGAAAAGAGTATCGCTAATAAGCTAAGTTTGCCCTGCACCTGCGTGGTACGTTATATTTGACACCTAGTAAAGCCTATAATAATTAAAAGTTGTGCAAAAATACATGGCCTATAGTGAAAAATAGGGCCTTGTGTTCTCCTCTCCCTTACACCAATTCTTGTGTTTCCTGAAAGTAAAATTGGGGCTACAACACTCATATTTGCATTTTGAAAGTATAATATTTGTTATGCTTCAACAATTGACTAATTCATCAATTTGATCAATCATTCTGTAACTACAGAGATAAAAGTTTTGTGAGGCATAACGAATCCGTTTCAGGAAAGCACTTGGAGCTCTGCATAACAAAGATGCCGTAAGGTTCACATCTGGTGCTTTGTAACCCTTTCAGTTATTGGTTCCTGAATCCAAGAACCCAGTTTTCATCCAAGAAAGTTACTGCTCACTTTCGCACTCAAATCACACGTGGTCAATGAGCGTGGGGTGACACAGATGGGAAGGAAGCGGATCAGAGTAGATTCTGTAGCTGGATGTTTGTGTACACTTCCATCTGCCGGCTTTTGAAATAGACAAGTCAGTTGATGCAGAAGCAGAAACTTTCACCTTCTTACAAACTCACCGCTGTCACTCTCTGCCTTCCACCAAATCACACAGATGCAGCCAAGTATCACACGCAGATCTCTACAAACTGACCGGAGAGCTGGCACAGAATGACTTGCTGTAGCACATCTGAGGCACGTTGGGGCCCATACTAAAGCTATATTTTTCCATCCAAAAAGCTGAGAATCTCATAGGTGTGAAATTACATCATATACCTAAAAACTTGCAGGTTCTGGGCTTTTGCAAAAGAAAAATAGGAATATCGTAACAGAGCTTGTGCCACCGTATACACAGCTTGGCTTATTTGTTACTGTCTTTTTTGTTCTGTTATCAGATATGTATTTGTGAAAATAAGAACTTTTGGTTCCTTCAGATTGCTTCTGCTTCTGGAGCTTGTTTCCTTCCCGAAGTTCCTCCTGGTGCTGGTGAAGCAATGAGTGCCACAGCAGCCAAGCATAATCTCACAACATCTTGTACCGTGTTGATAATGTCGGGGGAAAATTATATCCCTGATAGACAAATACTTTTAGCAATAACAGGAAGAGAAAAGCCCATGAAATATATAATTTTCCTCTCTCAGCAAATTCCCTTGAATATCAGAATATTTTCAGTAACAACTGTCAAGCCAGATCAGCTCATTTGTCATATACTGTGCCCCTGACAAAGGCCAGCATGAACACAAGAAATCCTGCAGCAATTAACTTGCCATTAAAAAGTTTCTTCTTAACTCATTTAGGTAGAGACTAATGTAGTCCTTAATTTTACATCCCTTCCAAAATTATTGAAGTTTTTATTGTTTAAGTGTTGCCAGCCTTTCCTAGGAGTCCCATACAAGTCTGGGGTTTTTCACTTTGAATGCGAGCAGCAGAGGGCCCTAGTGAGGGTATGATAGCGGCTGTGCAAAAAGCTCATTTAATGTCATACTAAAGAAGGAAGTGTGTTTAAATGTTTGTGTTCTTATAAGGTGAGATTAGCGCTGATGAAAGAAAATGGGTTCCCAGTCCTGAAGACTGAAGTTCTTTGCCTCCCACTCGTGAACGCATTCTTGTACAATATTCCTTAAATATTTCAAACATTTCTGTAAGATTATTTTCTACCAGCCAAAATGTAAGTAATTTTTCACCTCTAAGATCTTTGTACTTTCTACTTGCAAGAGGGTTAACTAAACTAACAAATAACATTCAGTCTGCTGAATTAATAACTCATAACTCAGTTCACTTAGGCTGACAAAATAATAACCTTTCAGTAAATTGTTTGAAGCCTGAGAGTAAGAGCTGATTGATTAAAAATTTGTAGGGACAAAACCCCATTCCCCACAATATTTTTCCCTTTTAGGTAAGAGGAGGAAAGGACCTGTTTTCTGTTATTTCACCTAGTCTCATATTTCATACCCCCTATTTTCACTCCTAAGTGTAACAAAAAGTGGCGATCAGGATGTCTGTTAGCCCAGACCGACTGATTTCCTTCCTGCTGTGTCTCCAGGAACCCTGAATATAACCCACCCGTGGGTGTGCATGTTTGACATTCAGTTGCTGAGGTTTCAAAGAAGAGGAACTGTTCTCATTTGCTTGAAAATTAGATTTTTTTTTTTATCCTACTGCTCACACAACAGTAGGAAGAATGCAAATGGGCTGTACAAACCCAGACTGGAGCGCGAGGGAATCCCACTCTGCTCCTGCAAATGCTGAACAGCACAGCAGGGAATATGCTAGAGCAAGGTGATGACACATTACCATACTTCCACAAGAGATGGATCCTCTTCTAGAAATATAATGACTTGAAGCAGATACTTAAGTGTCATATGTCAGAAAACCCAGACACTCTCTGGCTTTTTGGTCGTAGCTCAACCTTCTGGGTACTAAGCCTCCCAACACACAAGGCCATGTGGGAAATATTTTCAGTTAGAGGCACAAAGTTTAATCCCTCGACTTGATCAGCTGCTGTGAGCATCCTCCGCTCTCTGGCATTTCAGCTGGAATCGCCTCTCTTAAATCCAGGCCTAAAAGCGTTGCTGAAGTCGCTCAAGAAGTTTGAACATGCACGTAACTTAGGAGACAACACAAGCAGAGGAAGCCGTCTTTGGTTTTGGACTGTCCAAGATAAGGCATAAACTACGCCTTCAACCCCCAAATTTGCACACGGATTCTCTGGAGATGAACTCACAGGAATACTAGATAGAGGGGGAACACAGGAATTCTAAACGGATTCACCTTATCAGGTGACAGACAGCAAGTGCATACTCCTTTATTCCTCGGTGCCAGTCCAAACGCATTTGGCTGCACAAGTGATGAACACGAGGGGGCACCCAAGGAAAATTAAATCCTTGAGGAGCTGCAACGCTGCCGCAGGTTAGGCTGGTTTCCCATCTGGTTTACTTTTTAGGGTGGTTTTTTTGGTCTGTGTCTTTTCTCATGATTTCCTGACACTGTTTGCATGACGTTTGTCAATAAATGGTAATTTAAAAAGCTTTGGGGAAAAGATTCCGGGAATAAAAGATTTTGGCGTCTATTAAATCATGCAGTAAACCAGGTTAGCAAATGCTTGAACTTATCTCTGTGCAGTCACATCCCTGCTGTTCAGAGACAGCCCTGTGCAGCTGAGCCTTGATCCCTGAGTAAGCAGCAGAGACCCCATGGTTTTCCCAGTTACCTTCCCAGGATCCGTGCCTGGTATGATTCTTAGTGCGTGAAGACAGCAGAAAGCACAGATACCATGGCTTAGAAAATCCACCAAGAAATTAGCAGAGGGAAAGTCCAAGGATATTGAGTACAAAGATCCAGAAGCCACTGCCAGTTGAGGAGAAAATCAGCAAATCACTGGAAACTGTGAGCAGCCATTGTGTTCGGAACATCTCCCCATGTCAGCACACCGCTTGGAGATCCGCGGCTGATCAGTGAGTGCTTTTAGGAAGGATGTAAGCAAGGTAAAAATAGATGTGCCCTCCTAGTTTCTAGCAATCTGCGACTTCAGGAGTTCATCAGCCAAAGGCTCATACGCACTCGCAAACTTTTTATCTGTTTGTTGAATCAGTTTTTGATCTGTGTATTCTTTCAAGATCTGTAACATCCGGTGGCTTGGAGTTTATCACAATTTAGTTGGGCAGCAAGTGAAAAAGTTTTAAAATGGCCTAAATGTTTCAGTTGGTAATCCTGAGTCCGTGTGCTAGAGTGAGGGGTGAACAGTTGCTCCCGTCTCACCTCTTTCATGTCAGTTGGGATTTTTTAGTCCTGTTTTACAGCTTCTCTGGATGAGGACCCCTTCACAAGAGCTACTCTTCCTCCAGACAAGTCGTGCAATGCTAATCAGCCACAGTCTAAACACAAAATAATCTGTTCAGGGAAGTCATTTGAGAGGAAACCCTTTTTCTCACAGCATTGGTTATATTCTGCACTGAGTAACTAAAGGCCTCCATCACTTGGGGATGTAAGCACAGGCAAATATTCCTGTGAAAACACCACTCTGCTTGTCTGCAGCTCTTGTATTCTGAGACTTGTTTGTTCAAACATTAATGAATTCGTCAATCACCATCACAGAACCATTCCAGTCAGCTAACTGGAAATTGAACTGAAATGAGGAAATGCCTGGTTTTAAGTGCCATTTTTGTGTGCATACTTGATGAGTGGGTACTTTGGTGCAAATACATTTCCTATATAGACTGAAAATGAGGCTTTTGCTAAATGTTAATATTCATGTGCAAGGCAAAAAAAACCCCAAGAACATGACACTGGATGGATCTGCACACTCAAATACAGAAGCAAACTGCACATCTTACTCATAGTTTCATTTTTTTCCCGAATTTGGAACTACAAACCAGAAGTTCAGACCAGCAAGTGGGAAGCTGTAGAAGCACATCAAAAAGTAAATCAAAAGTGAATCTCCTTTAGTTTTGAAGAATACATTTGGAAAAGTAGTTGCGCAATACTGGATTATCTGCTAGCATCAAGGCAAATTCAATGCAGTTAAAAGATAATGCTATTAACTATGTCTGTAAAGTGCCTAAGATAGTGTTGGCCATTTACAAATTACACCTAACAAGTCATAAATAGCATTAGGAGAAAAGAGAGCCTCTTAAACAGGAGTTCACTAGCTACATTAGAGCAGGATATTAAAATCCTTCTGTCACCAGGAGGTATTAATAGTCCAAACTCTCTTTATTGGCATTTCATAGGCAGAAGTCTGCCATAATCAGAATGACTGTGCTAGCATCAAAGAAGAATATGCCAGTCAAGCGGTTTTTAAGACTATGAAACATCTGTGTGTCAACATAGTCAAAAGTGTGTGTTTATGTATGATAATGTCACGAATCCTTTGGCCATCAGGGACCCCCTTTCAGACTGAAACCTACAGAGACAGGAGAGAACATTGCTGCAGCCACATAGAAGCCTGTGCCTTTGCCAGAGCAGAAGAAAGTCTGGAAGCAGGGTAAGGGACCCAGTGTCCTCCTTCGCTCAGCCCGTTAGCACCAGGAAAAGGTGCAATGGAGCAAGCAGCTCGGATAAGTACAGGTTGTCCTGTAGGTGAGGCCAGTGCTTTCCTATTTGGGTCGTAAAAGACATCAAAGAATTCTCCTTTCAGTGAGCTGTGTGTCATCGCCTGCTTTTCTCCAGTGAGAGTCCCAGTACCCCAATATGCCAAAGTTAACCCAGTGCTAAAGAAACCATCAGGCAATGCTACAAGTTGTTGTTCACTATCTAAAGCTATGAGCAGGCTAAATAAAAACACTAGATTTTAGAGAAGCCACAGTAAATAATCCTGCTCTGCTGCTGGAAATTTTTCAAGAATTTGGCAGATTTCCTAGTTTGAATTAGTTGAATAAATTAGATGATTAACATTTTTCAGAGGTCAGCCATAAAAAATGCTTGGAGTAAATCAAACCGAGAATATGAGTTAGCCTATATTACAAAAGAAAAACAAAAAAAAAAGAAAAATAGAAAATCACTCATATCATTTAAATATTTTCTTTAATTGTGACATTATCGAAAGGGTAAAATCTGCCACAATCTTCAAAATGAGACATCTGTTATCAGTTTAGGTCTCAGTGCATCAATATTTTTTTAAATTAAAAAATAGTTCTAGTGCTGTGCAAGGCACATCTTTCCTTCCCCACTCTCACCCAAAGGTAGCAAGTCTCTTTTACACCTCTAGAAGCAAAACAGGATCCCTCCCCAAAACAATAAATCTGCCATTCTTCACAAAAAAAGGCCACAGCAGTAGTGCAAAGGGGGAATGCTGTAACCATGGTTGTGACGATCTCTGCTTTACCCAGAAAGGGTTGGGATCATCGCTGCTTTCCGCATTTTAGAGTGCACCCTCTTAGAGGGGAACTGGGAGCTGCAGCACCGATGGTCTGCCTGAGGGACAGGTCTGGAAATTGGTGCTACCCTGGGAGGATCAGTTGGTTCACATCTCTTCACTCTCTGTTTCAAGGTAATGCAGATTCAGGCTACCACCTCTTGCCATTTTTTAGTTCTCCTTCCCCATCTCATGGGATAAACACATATTTTTTTTCAGTTAATTAAAATCGTGAGTCTGATAGAACAATATGCCAGCAAGATCTGGAGGCTTTGGCTTGCCCTTCCATTGTCTGTGCTTCCATCAGACAGCTCACGCCAAGATTATAAAAAACCTGACCCAGGAGTTTACAGTCTGAAACCCAAATTGAACACAGCAGTCAGCAGATTATGTATTCCACTGAACAATGAGGACTTCAGTCCTTTTTTGAACCAAGCAATTTACATTACATGAATTATGTTTGTATCATGTTGCTGAGAATTACACAAAAGCTTTATTTTTTAAATGAGTACAGTAGACAACAATGTTGCCAATAATGCATGTTGTTAGTAAAGTGCATATATTAATAGCAGCATGAGAAGCATTTCAGAGAGCTCTAAGCATGTTCAATGCCGCACCCATATGTATGCAGCATTTCAGAAAATGTTAAGCTTTACTACTATATGATTTCCTTTGGAAGCAAAAGCTGGAAGAGGATGTTCCTATACATTTTTTGCCTCACATATTTTACATATATAGAGCCCCAACTGAAAGGGGCTTTATAGATGATGTCAGTAGAAAGGATGTCTAAAAAAAGAATAAAAATATAGTGTTGGCATTTCTAACAAATATCCTGTCTTTCCTTTGCAATATCTCCCAAGCTAAACAGCAAGAGTAGAACTTTATTCCTAATAAAGCTTTAGAGCTACTACCGTGACTTCTCATCCGTGCTACAGAAATACTCTCCAGATGACCAAAGATTTTGTAATTAAACAAGCTGCAACAAATATCCAGCTGAAACAGCAATTTAGTGGGCTCAGAGCAAAAACAAATTGTTTTTGTGGCATGTAAACTTATGAAGAGCCTTTCCCAACATATACTGTGACTAATAATCATCAGCCCATACAAAAATGTACAATAATGACATTTTAGCCACTCCCTCTGTGGTCACCTTTCATCTGCAACCATCATGTCTGCTAAAAACAGGATGAGAAATTGCAGCTAAAAAGTGAGATTTTATCAGCTTTCCCAGACAGAACCAAGTTGGGAAAAATAAGAAAGAGAAAACTTCCTCTCACAGTTTGAGGAATAAATGACCAAGTAATAAACATTCTAATTTAATAAGTGCATGTATCCTGCTAACAAATTTTCTTTTGAATAACATAACTGAAATGTTGTTGTGGTGCGTTTTTTGTTTGGGTTTGTTTGTTGTTTTTTTTTGCTAAAGAGTAAATCCCACAATTAAATTATAGGAATAATGGACAAAAATTGAGTGATGGCCACGTACAGAGTTTGAGCTGGGAAATCACAAGGTAAATGTTCTTTCTCCAGCCCAGAAATAAAATTCTAACCTGCCAATTTAGGTTCCCTCCACGCCCTTTTTCACTCAGTTGTAGTGCAACCAGCACTGGCCTGGGTTGACAATTCTCTTGAAAAGTCTACAAACCTTGAACAGCATTGCTGAAATCCCGCATTTCGGCTACAACATGCCTGGCAGTCGGGACAGAGCTGATGTAACTGGCTTCAGAGATCTATTCTCCACATCAACAGAGCTCTTGCTTTCCATCACTGACAGAGGGGGATGCTGGCATGCACCACCCACAAGGTGAGTGGAAGGGCATGGCTGGGATACCATGGGCCAGCTTACTCAAGGACCCTTGCATGTCTTCATCAGCCCAATCCAACCCATCAAATCCCATGAGATGAAGGTGAGACTTTTCAGCCAAACTCCTCTGCAGACGAGCTCATAGCGCATACCTGCAGTACCGCACCATGGGCTCTCTCCTTCTGCATGACTGCCTGCCTGCACCATGGTCCATGAGATGGCTACCTCTGCCCTGTGGGGTCTCAGAGAGAAAGCCAGACTAGGGGGGTGACATCTAACTCCATGCAGCTCTACTGAGTAGCTCATGCATTGTTTTCAGCCTGTCCTTTGTCACAGGACCATGACCCATCAGAGCCTCCCACTGTCCATGACTCTGCACTTTGGCCCTTCAGTGTCACATCATCCCACCTAATTGACATTCACTCCAGGGTGCAAGAGGTTTTGCATCATCTCTGTACTAGAAAAGGCGCCTGAGAGACCCAAATGACAAGAACTAGCCAGTTCTGAAGGAGGTCTGGAAGGGCAGCACATCACTCATCAGGATGTTAGCAGATATAGAACCCTCCAGCTGTGCTGTCTTCGGGGGCAGACTTCATCAGAAATGAAATCTTAATGTAAACAAATGACTACTTCTGAGTTCTTCCAGCCCAGCAGGCCACAACAGGTAAATATCTACTATCTCAGCATTCCAGCAACTATTAGAAATACCCACAGAGGTTTCAATCATGCTTAATAATTAAAAGTAGGGAAGGGAGTTTCAGGTATTGTGTTAATCAACAGGTGCTAAAGGAATATGACCTTCCTCAGAGGCAAAGTCAGGCATGACAGCCAATTTTTTCCGTGACATACTAGAAAGCGCAGAAATGCAATTAGCAAGATGATTTCCTTGCTTCAAGATTCAGTATTTTCACAAATGAGTCACCGATACATGCTTCAGATATTCCTATGCTAAAACTAGAGTATAAGTCACATGTATAAAATCCACTGTTGCCCCATAAGCTGCCCATGATAGCTCTTTCCAAATACTGACCTAGGGAATGTCTGGTATGTTCGGACTGATGTAAGAAGTCTGGATTTTATATTCATGATCTCAATTCATCAGCAGACAAATGTCAGGCAAATGGGCTTGTCTCAGCACTGATTTCAAGAGTTAAGGCAAATTCAGCAACAGACAAAACTTTGCTGATCCATTAGCAGAAGAAGCCAAACCTCATCAGAAGTATACGCTTCCAGTGCTTTAGTAAAGGGAAAGCATGGTTTTGTCAGACTGCATCTGAGTACACAACAGAGTTCATAACAGAACCTTCAAGATATGGAAGGAAAAACATTCATTAGTATGTGCAAGGAGCAGTGTAGAAGAGAGCTGTTATGGGTGCTCTGATGACTAAGATAAGGGTCTCGGATTCAGGAAAACTGGATACAACTGCAGGCTCTGACACAGACTTTATTTCTGACCTTGGGCTACCCACCAGATATTGCTGGCTCCAGAGTGGAGATATGGATGCTTAAAGCCCCTTATTCCTTGTTTGTTTGGCTTTCCTACATTGTTACATAGAGACATAGACCAAGAGAGAGATTTCTTGGACCGTGAAGGAAGGTAAAGATGAGGTGGAAGAATCCACTCAAAGAGAAATGCGACCTGATCCAAGAAACAAGCAAAGCACAGGTTTGGCAAGCCTGGGGCCCGAAGGAGAGGCTCCATCCACACAGAGGGCATGGTGGTGAGCTGGTGGGACAAGGATCGCTGTTGAGCGGTCAGGAGCATTAGTGCTGTGCCTGGGAGGAAGGCACAGGCTTCACCAGGCAAAGGCACGGCTGACAGCGTGGCACTGCGGCTGGCACACTGGGAAGGCACAGAGGGCAGGGAGAGCAGGGGGAAGGTTTTAAGAGGCCTCACATCAAGGAGATACTGATGAACAGAGAAGCCCACAGATCTGCCAACAGACTGAATGACAGTAGGGGCCATTTAAATACACAGCCAGTTCCTCAGGCCTGGCCCACACTCAAGAGATTAGTCAGACTAGCCTTTTCCATCTTCATTGCAAAAGAATCACGCTCAAAGCCATGAGAGCTAAAGCCTCGTACGGATACCGTTACATCAGCCAGGCAGCCTCTGCCGCTCTGCGTCCCTTCACACAGGGAGCGGGACTCAGACCTGCTGCTCAAAGCACTCTCCTGTGGATAGAGCTGTGTTTCTGCTAGGAGGGTTTGCCAAAACAGATAGGCTGGCAAAGCGGCTAAGGTTGTCAGAGCCAAACTCGTCTCCTTTTCCTTCAAATCAGAGCTACACCGATTTGCACCAGAGGAACAGCTGGCTCGGAAATCAAAATAGCTCATTAGTCAAGGGCATATTCGAAGGCTTGAATCATCTTTAGCAAAGGAAAGGGGTTCAGTGTCAGTGAGTTTGAGAGGGGACACAGGAAAGGGTAACTGACCTTTACAGAGAATGTCAGCACAGGGAACCAAGGCTTAATCCTCAAAAAGCTCTGAGGTATCACTCTCATCGGTGCCAGGAAATTTGTGTCCCTCTGAACACCACGCACACTTACCAACAGAGCATGCAGGCCCAGATGCTATGTGTGCCTTGATTATTGCATAATATTATTAAATAGGATTTTTTAAAACTATAAATGCTCTGCACAAATAAATTAAGCTTCCTTTTTCAGAAGCGAGACAAAAGACCAGCTCATTCCTTTGATGTAAATATTAACTAATGAGTATGTTAAATCACCTCTTTCCTGAAGAGAGTAAAATGCATGTTGCTGGACACAACTAATTTCCCTTTTGCCAAACTAGAATACCATCACTAGAGCATGAACTGAGTGAGCTGAGGAATTTGCTAAGCATGGGATACCTTGGGAAGTAACCATAAGCAGCAGAGTGCTAACAGCTTTGACTTGTAAGGATGAGAAGCTCTTGACATTGGTAGATCTCTGAGTTTCCTATAAACCTACTGGATTCCTTGTAAAACATTTTTAGTTACAGAATGTTCGGGATTGGAAGGGACCTCTGTGGGTCATCTAGTCCAACCCTCCTGCCGAGGCTGCACAGGACCTTGTCCAGGTGGGTCTTGAATATCTCCAGAGAAGGAGACTCCACAACCTCCCTGGGCAGCCTGTTCCAGGGCTCCATCACCCTCAGAGGGAAGAAGTTCTTCCTCATGGTCAGACGGAACTTCCTCTGCTTCAGTTTGTGCCCATTGCCCCTTGTCCTGTCACTGGGCACCACTGAAAAGAGTTTGGCCCCATCCTCCTGAGACCCACCCTTCAGATATTTATAAGCATTTAGAAGATCCCCTCTCAGCCTTCTCTTCTTCAGGCTGAACAAGCCCAGCTCCCTCAGCCTTTCCTCATAGGAGGGATGCTCCAGTCCCCTCGTCATCTTTGTAGCCCTCCGCTGGACTCTCTCCAGTAGCTCCTCATCTTTCTTGAACTGGGGAGCCCAGAACTGGACACAGTACTCCAGATGGGGCCTCACTAGGGCTGAGTAGAGGGGGAGGAGAACCTCCCTCGACCTGCTGGCCACAAAGTGGTCTTGGCAAAACCCCTAAGCCTTTATGGGGATGCCTTTGCTACTTGCCTTTCAGAGCTCCATCTTTCTTTCCATTCCTTTTCCAGGTGAGAGCAAGCCAAGAATCACCGAGCTCTTTGTGGTATACTGCCGCCATCGCTGGATGCTCTGCCACTGGCGGGGGCCGGCTCCCCCGTTTCGCTCACCACTACAAATGCCATTGCATTGAGAATTATTGATGTTGTTATGGAGGGTGCTATAGTTGTGCTATAAATAAACACAGTGCTAGTAAAAGACACTCAAGGATAAATAGCAAAGATGCTGCATTTTGAGAGACCAAAATAACTCCGTGCTGAGCACTGGAAGTACCTTCCGCCAACTGCCTTGTACCTGCTGTTACCAGCCAGGGTCCTTGCCTTCCCGTCAAAGGCAAAAAGCACGTGTGAATTCAAAAGCCACGGGGCTCCTCTCTGTCCCTCCAAGTCAGTGACTCTGAGCAGCTGGGACCTACTTGAAAGTACACTGTGAGTAGCAGTGCTTGGTCTCCAAAATCTGCCAACCCTCTCAGAGCTATGAAGATCCCAGGCAAAATATGAGCACCTGTATGGACTCTTCTCGCTCTCTTGCGACTGTGGGGTCTCTTTAGCAGCTGGCAGGTCCCCTTTTGGGAGTTTCAGCCATGCCAGGTGCTGTGCTCTGTACGCCCAGACGAGGTTTACACATCGTGCAAATGAACTAAAACATACAAATGGGTGATCTCACTGAGAAGCAGAAGCATGGCAGAAAGATTTGGGCTAAGCCAAGGAGCATATTTTGCCTGAATGTATCTCATCAATTTGGATGAGAAAGTCCACGGTGCATGGGAAAGCAAGGGAAGAGAAGGATGCGACAGGTCCAGAATGCCCATGTTTTGTTGCAGTGGGTATCTTTAGTGAGAGCCAGGGGTCAGTTCTGCAGACCGGACCAATTAAATACCAATTTGGTCCTAGACTAATGGGTACTGAAAGAGCCACACTCCAGGCGTGTGACTCCATTGATAGAAATTCATCAGGCATGAGCTTGGCTTGGATGATAACTCAGATGAGAACGTGAAACCGCAGAAAAGTATTCCGTCAAAATACAATATACAGACAAGTTTCTAATCTTTACTGGAAAGGTAAAACAATGTTTTGGCATCAATAACGGTGTTTGTAAATGTCCTCTTAACAGCTGAATTCTGTTCTTTTACACTACGAAGTTACATTCCACTGCTTCCTTTTTTGTTTGCTTATTCTGTTTTAAATTAGAACATTATGGAGCAATCCAAAACTCGGAGCAAATTTGTCTGTTTGTTCTCACTCGATAACTCTTTTGGTCTCCTGGGTATGGTAATGTTTATTTTGAAAGGAATCTTTCAGTGATCTTTGCTAAAAAAACAAACAAAAAAAAATAATAATGCAGAGAAAATTCTTTTCCTGCAGTGCTTATTACATTATATGTAAGCCCATGTAAGCAGTAAATGACTCTTGATATTAAAGCTAGATTTCTGGATTTTCACCTGACTTCCCTGCTTTGCTGCCAACCTTCTGTGCAGTGTCATACATCGGTTTTCCCTGCTTTGGAGAGAAATGTCCACTCTTGAGCTGTATTCTAGTCACAACATTCAGGAGTGTCTGACTGTGGAGCGAAGGTCTAAAACTAAAAAAGAATATAGTTGTACTCATGCCAAGTGCACAGTAACACAGCAATCAAGCCCTGTTTGGAAATTAACACTTAGAATTGCACAGAAACCTATTATTTTAATGCAGATATGATCTCAGCAAGGTTTCTCACATTTCCGTAGTCGCACAACTTCTGCTGAAAGATTGTATGTGGCACTTGACACCTGGACTTTCATCAGCCAATAGTTAGGACTTAACGTCAAGAAGAAGGGCTGTTCACAGAGATGGTATAAAATGTCTGCTTAATTGTGAACAGGCACATGCAGCTTTGTCCTGTTTAAAGTTACATCCTTACTGCAAAATTAAGCTCAGTTCTTTTAGGGTTTTGTTCCCCAAGATTTCATCATCCACATGGAGGCTTCAGAAACTCTCTGAGTTTTGGTTCAGGACATTCATGGCTCCATCTAGTCAGTCAGCAGGGGACAGAATGTCTCGCTGGTAGAGATACACAGTCTGCTGCTATGGGCCTGGAAAATCTGCTCACGCTTCCAGCCAGAAGTCTCCAGAGGATTAAACAGCCTCCAAGGCAGCCCTTCTGAAATAGTGTTGAAATAAAGAATGTTAACATGTCCAAAACACTGATTAAACCTAAATTAAACCTGAAGTACTTATGGTAGCCTTTCTGTGGGCGTGAACCTGCTGAACCAGTATCTGTGCAACATCTGAAGCGGCAGCCATTCAGGGACAAGGCAAAAGCATAACAAGAGAACCGAGGTCTTCTTGGGGTATGTTTGCACTGTGCCTGGAAGTGTGCACGGTGCAAGCTCCTAGGGTAGGTACCAAGAGATGTGAAGATACAGTAGCATAGGTGCTAGCCCACCCTAGCAACCTGAATATATGCCCAGGGATCTCAGAGAGCTTTTCTGCTGGTGACTAACCCCTGGCAAGACATTCACTGCACCCTACTGCTATTGTAACCTCTGCCAGCTTGGTAAAACAAGAACAGATCTGCTATCAGCTGCCAGAGTTGCTCACATTCATGTTGAAACAGTCTCAGAGAGGTCTCAGCCTACCCAGGACTCTTGGAGAGAGGTCTGTTAGGGACTCATCAAGTCTTTGGAGAGTGTTATACCAACACCCTGAGCACTAAGAGGTTCAGGACACGAAGTCCTGGAGTACCTAGAGCACACCCAGAGGGTGACAGATTAGAATGGAGCAGCAGAGCGCACTGTTTAAACCCTGCCAATACTCACAGCCAGAGGTTAGAGACCCTCCTGGCAGCTGCAGTCCCTGTACCACCACTTAGCCTCTCCTCTAGATTTTCATGTCTCATGGCCCATTCAGGGGCTGTGTGGCATTTAGGCCATACCACATTCAACAGTGCACAATTTAAGGCACATCTCCAGGGGACCTTCTGTTTATATTCTAGTGCCTGACAGCCCTCACTATGAAGAATTTTCTTCCTTATGCTAGCTGGACTACATCCCATCGGGTCCCATGGATTTGTATATGTCCAGTTTACTTAAGTGATCCCAACCGCGCCCTCTTCAACTGTGGGTAGTAACTCTCTCTTCCAAATTCTGCCATTAAACATGGATGCTTGGGAGCAGGCTCTGCCAGTAAAGACCGAGGCAAAGAAAATGTTGAGAACCTCAAACTTTTATCTTGACGTCCTTCATCATTAGATCACCTGCCCTATTCAGCAGTAGACGCACATTTTCTTGGTCTTCCTTTCAGTACTAATGCACCTGTATCAGCCCTTCCTGTTGCTATACACCGTGTCACCAGTATCAGCTCAAGCCAAGCTCTGGCCTTCTTAATTCCATCCCTGCATGCCTGTGTAGTTCTGCACTGCTCCTTCATTGCCTGCCCCTGATTCCCCCTATTACATGTTCTCTTTTTATATTTGAGTTCAGTCAGTAGTTCTCCATAAACCCCAGCTGGCCTCATGCACTGCCTGCTTAGCCTCCTGCATAACAGTATGGACCATTCTTGGGTTTTGATGAGATGGTCCTTGAAGATCACCTAACCCTCTGCATCCCTTTACTCTTCACAGCAATATCCCAAGGGAAGTTGCTTGCTAAACAACTCCCTAAACAAGCCCAAGTCTGTTCTCCTGAACCCGGGGTCATTGCTCCACTACTCAGCTTTTTCTGTTTTCTCATGATCTTAAATTCTATGACCTCTTGGTCTCTCCAAGGCTTCCATTAACCATCACAACCCCAGCCACTTCTTCCTTGTTTGGGAGCAACAAATTAATTGGAGCATCTCACTACTCACTCTGTTCAGCATTTGTGTCAAGAAATTGTCCCTGACCCACTGCAGAAGTCAGGATTGCTTGTGCCCTACTGTGTCGCCTGCCCAGCAGATTTCAGGTCAGTCAGTATATCCCATAAAATCCAGGGCTGGAAACAGTGACATTTCTTCCATTTGTCTAGAGAAGGCTTCATCTATTTTGTCTTCTTGACCAGGTGATCTGTAGCAGATGCCTACCACAATGTCACCTGTGTTGACCTTCCCTCTCATCCTGGCCCACAAGCTCCTGACGTGCCCATCACACAGTCCATAGCAGAACTCCATGCATCCGAGTGGCTCCTCTCTGTGCAGAGCAGAACCTCTTTGCACATCTCACCTTCCTCCTTCTAAAAAACACGCATCCATCCATCACAGCACTTCAGCTGTTGGAGCTCTTGTAGCCTCTAAGTACAAAGGAGCATGGGTGCGTCAATCCCCTGCCTATCCAGGTCTGCAATACTGTGTCTCCCAATTAATCAACATAGAGATCTGGGCACTGTCTTGAGATTACTTGATATGAACACCTAAATTAGATGGTGCACCTTCGTCTCTTGATTATTACGCTGAAAAATGCTAATAAAAGCCTTGGGGCAAGTCTTTAATCCACAATCCCCACACATCTCATTATAGTCAGAAACATGTCATACATATTCTTCCAGGCTCAGCAGAAAGAATAACTATGCTTTTCTGATATAGTAAAGGCAGATGAACAATGGAAACCCTCTCCCAAGGATCTATTTTCCATGGCAGGACTTCACAAAGTCAGGGACTTCCTTGCTTGCCCAGACCTGGTCATGGTTGATGGGCTCGTGTTGGCTTGATACAGGAGAGAAAAAAGCAAGGAGCCACATAGAGGAGGACCCTTTTGAGGTCAGATCTTGTTAGGACCAGCAGACTTGGGAATGTGTGTCAGAAACTACTTGTTTGTGTTTGTTTCTACTGTATTAAAGGAAAGGAAAAAATGCTCTCTTTATTCTTCTGTAAATAAAGAAGATCACATAGAGAAATACACTATGTTTATATTATCAGTGTCTCTTCCAGACAGAAGGTGACAGTATACTTACAGCCTGTTCTTTGAACCTTTCAATGCTCTCACAGGGAGGAAGAACAAGGGTAAGAACATCTTCACGTTCTGCGAGTTGCAGTTTGGCTTCTGTGCTGCAAGCTGTAAAAATCTCACTGCAAACATTTACAAATTAGTCTACAATTTAGGACCTGTAACCGGTACATGGTCCTTCCAATGCAGTTTGTTTACAAGACGAAGGCCTTAGTCCCAGCCAGAGCAGGAACACATAGAGACAACATTTGGAAGAAGCCTTGCTTAAAAAAATCCTGACAACCTCCCTTCCTACTGCAAATCATTGCCTGACCCAGTTTCCAGCGTGGCTGCTGCTCTCTTTCCCCCAGCACACCTGCAGGTAAAAGGCATCACAAGCAACACGCCGTCCCCAGGTGAGGAGCAATTGAGGTGCCGGTGCTGGCTGTCTCTACAAAGGAGCTGCTACTGGTCCTCCTTGGCTGGAGGGATGGCTGGTTGGTAGGTGCAGCTTTGGCTCTGGGAGGGCAAGGGAGATGAGCTACAGAACAAGCAGGAGCAGTAAGAAGCATCTTCAGAGCTCTGTCAAGGATTCATGGAGTCTTTTGCCTATCTGAGAGGGGAAAGAAGATGAATTAAAAAATATTCCCGCCTGCCGCTGGCAGAGAGGGGACACTGGCAGGATCAGGAAACATGATGGCACCTTTCACCACTGCAACACTCACTGAGTCCCCACTTGACTAGTAGGAACAAAGAGCCACATTCCTGTACGCATATGGGAGTGTTAGATCTCACTGGGGCTTAATGCTACTAAACTGCCTGTATGAGTACAAACAAAAATGGAAAAAACCTGTTATTCGCTGATTAAATGCTGCTTTTGTCCTAACAGGACAAGAAGAACAGGGCTGAACCAGAGGGACCAGAGACAAGGAACCTGCAAGACCTCCAGGTCCTGCCATGCTGGCTCATAGTGAAGCTCATAGCTGAGCCCTCCAGCCCTGCTACTACGTGGTTGCTGCCTTCGCAGGTTGCTGCTCCAAACCCACCTGCAACACGAGTAGAGTGGGCTTGATGGCTCTGCATTCATCTAGACCACGGCTCCCCTTGCTACGCTGCTATCTCTTTCCCAGCTGCAGCGCCTGAAAGCCTCAAGGGCAGGGAGGAGGGTTAATTAATTAATCTTTAGTTAATCATCAGGCAGATTTTTTTTTCTCTGTCTCTTTTTTCCATTTCTGAGTTGCGACATTTCTTGCCAGCTTTCTGCTTGGCGTGAATTCCTACAACAGAGCAACATAACTTCTGAAAATAGACACTCACACTGGAAAGCCTGACACACCCTATATGGAGCCTATGGGTGGCAGAACCATAACCAAAAGCCAGTCAAGACACCAGGCCACGCTAGCAGCATTCATTTAAGGCTTTGAGCAAAGCAGCCCTAAGAGAAAGAAAGTAAATGGGAACTCTGTAAACGCTGTTGCACAGAACGCCCCAGGCTCTTTTCATCACTGAGGGGCGTTTGAGTTTGTCCTCTTTCTGGTAACCCTAGCTTGGGCAAGTTATTCCAATATAGCTGGCACGTTCAGAACCCCTTTAAAAATAAAAATTCATTGAAATGGCCGACCTGCCGTGATTTCCTGATACAAAACTGCATGCAAAGCCTATGGGAAAAAAAGCCAGTAGTCGTAGGGTGCAAGCCTGAGCTCTGCCTGTCAGTAGCAAGGGTGGGTTTGTCAGGGTAAAATTCTCCTGGGCCAAATAACAGGAGACTGATAAATAAAGCTTGTCAACTGCCCTTTCTGACTCACTCTCTCCTGCTGGAAGGATGACTCACTGTCATGCGTGAGAGGCTGCCAGGTCTTGCTTACATGCTTAAACAAGCCACGGTTGTCTGTGTTAGACATCCATTACCTCAGAAGAAGCAGGCGCTTAGTGCTGAGAAGGCAGCCCTGGAAAAGACTCTGCTGACTAAAGGATCTGAACTTCAAGGTATTTCTCAATCCTTTCTGGAAAATTCAAGGTTGTTGTTAGATTACCACAGAAAACGTAGTCCCAAAGCCGTGGCTGAGAGCTTGGCTGACGATCACAGTGTTTTAAAACCAGGACTCGCTAGGACCATGAGATTTTACCCAGGAGATTCCCGCAGTGTGAGCCAGACAGTGTGTTCTAGGTGCAGACAGAAGTGGCTGAGACATGCCTGGTCCAGAGCTGCCTTTTGTCCAAGGAAAACGGCGTGCAAAAAGCAGTCACTTGTTCCTCGCTGTTTCATGGTGAGGAAATACCCCCACGGGGCTGCTCCACTTAAGGAGACTGTGAGAAACGTGCCTTGAATCTGGAGAGGGGCAAACGGAGCATGCTGAACATCCTCCCTCAGTCTGGGCAGCTCATCGACTGCTTCTGAGCAACACCAGTATCTGCCCAATGCTTCCTCCTCCCCGCAGCGACGCAGACCTTGCAGGTAAGTGACAGTGCACGGAAAGCTGGTTGCCACCCAGGAGCTTGGCTGCCTACGTGAGGGTGTGCTCCACCCTTCAGTCTTCTCCTGTCATCCCAGGCCCACCACAGGCCAAGCGTGCAACTCGGTGAAATCTCTGCCCCGGGCACTGCAGGGACGGTTTACAAATCCCAGTTATTAACGAATACCACAGGCTGCATTGCGCTGCAGGGCTGACGAGGCAAAGGACACTTCTCCCTCACGCTCTTTCTAAGGCCCCGTACAATGCCCATTTGCTTGGACGTGACAAAGCAAGGTGCTTTTGCAAGGACCAGTGTACTGGGATGTCAACCCACAGGTCAGAGTGGCACAGCTAGAGAGACAAAGCTGTACCCATCCTTTAGAGTACAGAGGACTCCTAATGCAGGAGCTGAAAGGTTTCTCCCGAGACCATGAGAAGGAAGGTGTGCTGTGGCCTCCCTCCACTCCAGGTATTAGCCAACATCTTGCTGCATCATTTGGTGGGGACGCCATGCTGCTGCAGGGCAGTGATACCACAGCCGCTTCGTGCATGTTCGGCCAGGTATGCGCCATCCAGCAGTTGCCCACGCAGCCAGGGAAGACAATTGCACATGCTTTGGCCCAGCCAAGCTCTCAGGAAACCTGCAACTAAAGCAGCATCTCAACGTCTCGTCACCATTTTTCAGACCATGCGAGCACTCACCTCCTTGCCCAAAATGAATGTATAGCCTAGAAATGTTAATTTTGGATAAAGAGTGTGCCATTCCACATTATGTATATGAGGAAGATATAGCAGTCTCACACACAGTTCTAAATATATCTTTTATATTTCTTCTCCTTTGGGAGAGAACATGTGTTTTCCATGCCACAAAATTTCTAAGGTGTTATTTTGAAATATTTTTGCTCTGTACCAAAACAGATGTCTAATGAAAAGCTTGAGAGAAACTGCAGGCCACAACAGCCTCATTCAATGGTAAAAGGACTCACCTGACACACGGAAAACAAGCCTAGGCCACAATGCTACTTAGGCGTTAATATAGCATGTGCCAGTCTAATTGAAGAGACTAAATAATAGCTGTGAATCTGCAGTTCAGGTGTCTGTCTCAGAACGGCAGTGCAGGGCCATCCTACATAAGCGATCTAGTCCCTGGACTATTGGTTACTCCAGAAGAAGTAAAGTTCTCATCATAATTGTGCTGCAAAATTTCATCCTTTTAAAAACTGAACCACACATTGCAAGGAAAAATTGTATTATTTTTATCCAGCGTGGACATTTTTTTCTGAAAAACTTCCAAACCAGCACTAACGTCTCAAATTTCTCCTCTTAACATGAAAATACTACCTCTGGTTTTTCTTCCACTGTTTAATCATCCATTACTTTTTTGTTGATTCTTATTGACTATGACAAAGTCAGGATTTCATCCTAAACTTTCTTCCTGATGCTAATGATTAGCACATACAGATAGTCTTACAGGTAAAATGATAGCGTTTCTTACCATGAGTTCATTTTGTTTCAAGATACTACCATCCCAACTGCATATTTTAAGTTTGAACATCTAAAATCTGCTTTCCCAATCATGTAAAATCAATGATAAAGTATATATATTATTAAAAAGATGAAATGAAATTAAGACTTGGTAGGTATTTTAAATAATAGCATTTCTCTTTGCTATGCTTATTTCACAATGAGTCATAAATTAGGCTAGCTATATCCAAGAACAATATGACAGATGATGGAAATAAAAAGATAAGTAGACTTAATATATTACATATTCCAGAGCAGCTTCCTTTAAAAGCAAAATTTCATCAACTTTTAGACTGTCATAAGTCATGTCTCCCAGTTGCTTTGCTAACTCTTTAGAAAAAGCGGGTTGACATTAAAATCAATAATCATATTAATCTGCAGGTATCAAAGCACTTCTGAGAGTAAGTCAGTAAAATAATCTCCTCGGAAATGGTGCAATGAAGCATTAAGATGAAGCAAAAATAGTTAGTGACAGAACCAGGAATTACAGTCCAGGTCACCCCGTGGAGGCCCTTGCGTGTTCAACTACCGCACCTCTGACAAATGAGTTGGGCTTCTTCAGCTGCAGTTTCCAAGCGATTTACTTAGCAATGTGAAACCACACCACTCCACACGAGAAGATACCACTTTGGCTAGTTGCTCTGATTACAGTCACCTTCTGCCATTGCTCTTGAGAGCATGGTGCTCTGACTTCTAAGCCTGTTTTGGGGACTTCTCAGAGGTGGCAATCTGAGATCATTTGTCAGGATGGAGAAACCACTCCTTATTCTTCCTTGTTCTTGTTCTTCCTCTTCCTTCTCCTCCTCCATCATCCCGTCAGGCATGCTCATAAAAGATTTTAACTCACTACAGTGAGCTCAAATGATGCCCACTCTGTTAGAAAACATCGAGTTAATCTGCTTGACACAATGAAGCAAAGCAAAACAGGAGAAAGGGGTACAGATTTGCACTGTTTCCTAGGTAAATCAGCAAGGAACCTTGCCTCCTTTAGCAGAGAATATCTGCTCTCCCCCAGGGAAAAACAAATAACCACGCTTATACCCTCAGCACCTTGCACGCCACATCATGTTTCTGTCTGGAGCGTGCGTGCACACAACATCAATCGCATACGTCCAAGCGAAGCTTAGCGCTCCCTGGAAAGGCTGGCCCTATTGCACATGAATTACATGACTCTCTGCGTCAGCTGCAATGCCGAGATGCTCAGGATGCACCCAGCTTCCAAGCAGGCACAAAACAATTACACGAGCGTTTGCAGCAAATTTCACAGTCTCAGGAAATATTGGACTTGGTGGCCACGTGTTGTAGATATGTCCAAAGATTTTGCATGTACAGTGCTGTAGCATTTATTAGATTGCCAGAACTCTGGAAGATCCAGACAAACGAAGGCAATTCTCAAATTCTAGTTTCCAGGCAGAAGAAGAAGACTTATGAGGCAGCCTTACATACACTTCAACAGAGCAAAACTGATTTACAGGAGTCTTGTTTACATGAGTTATCCCATTAAAAAGTAGTGTAGTGATACTGGTGTTAACCATGGCTGGATGAAAAATGGAATTAATCTCACATAGCGTACCCAGGCTTGAAAAATTTTGGTTTTATCATGAATCAGAAGAAAAGGTTCTATTTCTATGACAATTGAAATTATATTTTAAAAGTAAAATGTAGTAACAGAATGACTTTGTCGGAATAAAGTCCATCAGTAATGTCTGATGAGAACATTACTAAAAACTGAAAGTCAAGACGAAATAAGAAATTGGAATGAATTATGAGGGAAGAAAATAAACATCCCATTTTGATTTTGAGAAGTTTTGATTCATGTCTGTTCAAATTTATGTTAAAGCATATTTGCTTTCCCCAGAAAACTTCTGAGCTTTAACAAAGCGCTACAATGGGCAGTAGGTGCCTTGCCGTCAGTTAACCAAGATTGCTACCTCTGCACGTCTCAGGCTCTCTCAGATCTCTCAGGACCTACACTCCTGTTCCTCACTAATTCCCATGTAGACCAAATCCTCAGTCCAATGGCCCCTCTCCCAGTGAGGAAGAGCTAGCTGTCCAACATCCTTCCTCACAGCACTACCAGATCTGTTTATGCAGAGAAACAGCCCCTTACTTGGTAGTGAACAATTCGGAGAAGTCCGGCAGGCCGTCACACGCGCAAGGTCGAGGGTCTCTGCCCCGACAGTAGTGGTTCTGGGAGAGGTGTGGAGCACTGTCCTTCAGTAAGGGCAGCAGCGTGCTGAGCACTGGCAAGCGCTGGTGGAGCATGCTGTTTGTGGAAGGATGCTTGGCCTGGACTTTTCTTGAAAGACAAAAGCAGGTGTAGCCTCAGTGTATTTGGACAAGGCAGGTTCCCTAAGGACTCAGCAAGGTGTCAGATGAGTACCTCAGATACAGCAATCGCGCTCTATTTGCATCAGCAGTCTGGTCTCCTGCTTTCTGCAAGTCAACATTGTTCCTGTCTCTTAAGGCAGGATTGAACACATCGGAGGAAAGAAGCCTGCCGATTTCCTCCTGAATCACCTGGAAGTGCTTCCATCTGAACACAAGCCAAGCCACACAGCTGCAGAAGTTGTAGAAGCCCTAAACTGGAAACACAGATCCCCTTTTCACTGGGACAAGGCACAGAGTCCCACTGCATCCCAGAGTGCAGGCCAGCATGGCTCCACTAAAATGCCAGCAACCTTTTGGCATCAAACTTTACCATGCATGCATCAGTGCAGATTTGAAAGGGCTGGTTTTTTTAAAGGTATGCAGACAGGTGAGGCTAAAACCAGAGTTAGCTCAGATGGATTTCATCGTGCTCAACTCTGAACAATTTGGCTTAGTCTTGCTGCTAGAAATTAAGGAGATGATAACCTGAGATCACCACCCAGTTCCCCTCAGTAATCAATGGAAAGGGACTGATGGGATGAGTCATTCTGCGGGGGTTCCAATCACACTCATCTGTCTCAAGAGGCAACAATTCACCCTCTGGCTGAGCTTCTCTTTTCTGCAGTGGCTGTCAAGGTAGCCGAAGGGCATGGTCTGACTGGACAGCTATTGTTTGGGCAGCTGCAGGTAGACAAGATCATCCACACCCTGAATGACACCATTATGATCGCAGAAAATATTACCACCACATATGAACTCATCGCATCTCACCTCCGCATGTCTGCTCACTGATTAAAAAAACAAAATCTAGCTTTTCATTCCTGTTTAACGTTTGTGATCCCTGGCACGAGCTGAATCAATCTCCAACAAATCCAGTCTCTGCTGAGTCTGTTCTTGAAAAGTTGGCATCGCTGGGACTGCTGTGTGTCCTTGGAATTGAATACATACTTCCCCTTTTTCAATGAAAGGTTTCCCAATTTATGAAGTGTAAAGTATAATTTGGTCCCAGCTGTTTTATATTCATTTGCTGAAGCCCGGCTACATAGTGAGTCTCATAAATGGCTGATGGAGCTGTACGTTGCAGGCCAGAAGATCTTATTGGCATCTAGAAATGTCGCCAAGGGTAATGAAAATAAAAGAAGGCTGTAAAATTTCTCACCTACAGAGACAAAACTGTGAGGCCAATGATGAGAAGAAACATATAGACCAGACTTCCCAGAGGGACCTCAGGCTGTGGTGGGAACTGCCTGGGGTCCGAGAGCCACAAAGGGACTGAAACTCCCCAGCTGAGGCCTCCAAGGGGAAAAGGCTTGGGCTGAAGGGCAAAGAGATGGTATTTTACAGGGACACTTAGGCCCTAGAGGTAAAATTTTATTCTACGTACTGTGCCCTACAAGTATACTTCTGGGGGAACCAAAAAGCAAAGGAGCATTTGGACGTGCAAGGGAGGGACATGCTCTGGGCTGACATTCAGTCACACTCTCTGTTTATCTTTGTGTCTTTCTTACCTCAAAGAAGCTCCGATCTTTCTGCAACGTTGTTTTTCTCCTAAGGCAGTGAACAAGAGCACAAAATTAATAGCAGCAGTCGTCCTTTCAGTTCTCTGAACAGAGCATTGCATATGACTCATGGGGCCATGCCAAGCTGGCATTTCACCAGGGCAATAAAGTTGTTGCTGGTAGATCCTCATTACTAGCATGTGGAGACCCAGTGTCCAAAAGAAAGGTAGGACTTCTGCATTGCCTCAGAGGAGAAAATGCAAAATGCTGTATGGCTCAGATAATTAAATCTGACAGACAACAAAGCTGGATGTGATGAGCAGACAAGGCTCCCCTGCTATGCTATCTAGACTGAGCTCTCTGCATGGGCCCCTCAAAAGTGGTCAGCGCTGATCTAACCCAGTTCCCACTGAAGTCAATAAAAAACCTCTTCCTGACATCACTGGAAGAGCAACAGGCAGAGTTACTGAGGACACAAAGCCAAGCCAGTGCTAAGACAATAAATTTGAAAACCAGGAATGAGATGCCTGATGTATCTCCACGAAGAAATCCAAAACATGCCCAAGAATGACAAAGGGCCTTTGTTAAAGAAGCAGCAGTTTGCCCAGTGGAAGCCTGAGAGATGCTATCGCCACCCACTTGAGCCCGGGGATTCTCACATAAAGCCAAATGACTGCCCGTCATGGAAACGGCTGTTAAAGCAGAGCGTGATGCACACACCCCAGCAGCCACTCAGTTGTCCTGGAGATGGCACAACTCACCCTCATGGAAAGGAAAGCAAATTTTCCCTGCTAGCCTACAGATATAGCTCGGTCCTGCCAGATGCATGGGAAAGCCTGTTGCCACATCAACGTACCAACTCCTGACATGTCCCTTATCTTCCTGGTAACATCAAGGGTTCCACACATCCAGGATATCCCCAGCTACCATCACCCCAGAAACATCAATGCAGACCAGACCATGAAAATAATACCTTTCAGCCCTATAGGTCTATTTAGCGTCTTCTGACTTTTACTTTTTGATTTTTTGATCAAGAAGACCATGTATCTCCCTACCTGACACCCACCAGCCATAATCCTGCTGACACTTCACACATTTTGCAAGGGAAAAGAAGCTTGACTCTGCAAGCATGGTATGGCTGGTTGCCAAAGCAGAACTCCCGGAACAACTCTGATGCTTTCATTCCTTATGAATTCTGGTAAAGCCACGAATTCTGTCTTCAGAATACTGGAGTGGAGAAACCTAAGCCTAAATGTGAAACCCAGCTTCACCTTTTAACATTAGACAGCTCGTGCAGTGTCTTCGCACTAGTCCCTAGTTTACCAGAGAAACCTATGTGGATATCAGCAACAGAAAATAATGCTAATAATTAGATTCAAATAAGGCCAGGGGTCTCCACCCTTCTTTCTCCCAGTGCTTTCTTCCCTCAGGTGAGGTATTAAGCTAAGAGACCCGCTTGAAGTAAAGTTTCCTAAAGTAAGTGTTGAACTAGGAGGCACCTCCCATGTCTAGGGCACAGTTGCTAATTACCTAGGAAAATACAGAAGGGGTCAGGAAAACATCAAACTTGCAACAAGCTTCAGGACATGACTTGCAAGAAATGTGAAAAAGTGAGCAAAAAAAGCATCATGCCTTCTAGTAACACAGTGATATGGATTTCTCAGAGCCGTGAGGAGGACGGGATGAGTTCCTGCACGAAAGAGGAGGACAGCACAGCCCAGGGCAGAGAGCGCAGTAAGCGTGGGGTCTGGATGCAAGAGGGCAGTGGCTTCAGCCATCTACAGGAACCACTGCTGCGCACAGGGGCACATGGGGAAGGACACACAGCCTCCTGCGCTGTCTCGCAGCTCCTTCCGCCGCAGCCCTGACTCTAATTGCCCGTGGATGGAGGCAGCTTCAAGGATCGGTGAGGGCTGGCCCAACTGGCTTTGCGCCATTGCTGCGTGCAGTAGTTTTCCCATTATGACAAATGCCTATAAGAAAACTGGCACCACAAAAAGGTTGCACAATCCCCGTCAACTTAAAAGGAGAAAGCCAGACACACCTATTCCTCGGCGTTGGAGGCACAAAAGGACTAATGCTAACACACACAAATAACAGGTCTGGAGGAACTCTCTCAAATTCCAGTCTGGGATAGGATCAAGATTGGATTTTAATGCTGCATTTTACAAAGCATGTAAATTGTTAAGATGAAGATGTTCTCCCCCTAAGCCTCCCTTTTTAAACTTTCAGAGGAAACGTTTACATGAAGAATCAATAATTTCATATAACACAGTCATTTGGCAGATCTGGAAGGGAAAGCAGTTTACCAACATACTATAAGATTTCATTAAAATGTTGCTATGGTGAATTACAGTGAAAAGCTAAAGCTTCAACACCATCATGAACTCATAGCTGGGTTATAAGAAAATCTAGTAAAACTGGGGGCGGTACATTATCAATAGTTTCTCAGCTTTTTAATCTAAACATTTTTTGAGAAAAAATTCATCAGAAGTAACCCTCCCCACAGTTTCTATGTTGACAAAGGACCTTTCCCATCCAAAAACATGTGTGCTCAAAAAATTCCTCATCATCCTTTATAATTAAGAGTGTTAACCAGTTCTGTCCCTTAGCTCTTGTTTTTGGCAGTTCATATAATGGTCTGGGAGGATCCAGATAACATTTAGAGCTAAAGTGAGTCAACCTGGAAAATATTATACTTATATAATTGCAGTATGGTATGGGAAGTGCCATAGATTATAACATGCTCAGCATCAGCCTAATTTTGAAGGCAGCTGTAGTCAGCTACTGCCACCCTGCTATGAGTAACACAGTGAGGTCTCTCTTCGTACAGCACCTTACATCATGAAGGCTTTAAGACGCAGCTCTTTTCTAGCCTTCGTGTTCTCACAGCCTGGACACCAGCAGCCCAACCCACTGCCAGCCTCTAACCCACAGTGTGATGGAAATATTAAAGAACACAGTTCCTCGTTTCAGTTCTCTGTTCTCATTCCCGTGCTGGTGGTTTTTTGCTGCTAGACCTCTTGCTTGCCTCAGTGCTGCACATTCCCACCCACCAGACAATACGAGTGAGTGAAGAGGCAGCAGAGCTAACTAGCTGGGTATAGCAGCTAACTAACAGGCTGTTTTATCCAGCTGCATCCAGTTCTTGGACTCAGGTTACTTTCTGCAATAAGTTCCTCGTAATGAGCCTCGTGAGTGCCAACATTAGGGTGACCCAACAGATATAAGGAAATGCTGTCATGACCCTCCCTGTCCAACCAGCGAGACGGTTAGGAGGATTCCTCTGCTCAGCAGGAATCTGGGAGCAGGGACTTGGCAGAGACAGCTGCTCCCAGGAATGCCTGTTGAAATGCCGATGTGCCAGGATGCAGAGGGAACACATTCCCAATTCTCAGGGTCCAGCACCTTGTGGAACGGGGCTTGCTAAGATGAAAGCCCTGTTGGGACAGCGATTTCAGCCCCCCTTTGACTCCATCATTTCCCAGGTTACCTTCTCCTCTTGATTAGAAGGAAACCCAGGTTCCCGCACCCCAGCCAGGAGGAAGGTTGCCCAGAGCTGTGTTGCAGGAAGGCACGTGAATGTTTGTGACTCCTCTGGGGTACTGGCAGCAGTTTCACACCAACCAACCAAAAAAATTAGCCTGAAACTGCTCTGAGAAGATCCCATGGGACTGGGGTACTGGGTAGGGACTGACAGCTCTTTTCTACTGCTGGGGAAAGGAAACATTGTGCAGGAACATACTGGGCTGAGGAAAGAGTCCCTAACACTAGCACAGCATATGCTCTCTCTGTCATTAGGTTCTCCTTCCACTAACCATTTTTTTTGTGATGCTTAGTTGCCAGCCAGGGTTAAACCACAACAACTTCATCTCCTGTTAAAACTCCCCTCTTCTTGTCCTCATCATTCCCTTGGTTTCTCTTCCTTTTCAAACACCCTCCCATCCTCTCCTGCCTTCTCCAGTTTCTTTCTTAATTCCTATTACGGGTTTCTCTCCCCTTTCAGTTCATTGCTGGCACCACGGCAGCTAAAGAGTAGTCGGTCTCCGCCACTCTGAAAAAGCCAGGCACCATCTTTCCCACTGAGAGACAGGAGTCCTACACTTCCAAAGCCCAAGCACAGCCTCTTCTTGCCTCTGCTCCCTTCACTTGCTGCACTTCAGGAACATGGTCTTCCTCAGTTGCTAGAGTCGTCTTACGCTATCTCAGACTTGGCATAAGAGGCAATTTATGCAGAGATCAGGGGCAACAAGCAGGTACATAACCATTTTCTTTCAAGATTTAGTTAAGTGGAAGTGGCAGGGGTAGGATCCAGGACTGGCACTGCTTTTTGCCCTGCTGACTTTCATGTTGCACCCATTGAAGTTTCCTGCTCTGTATATCTAGCAAGGCTTCCGCATACCAGGGCTAGAGCTTTCCAGTCTGGTATGCAGGGCTCTGCTGCAGCTCACTGTGGCCAAATCAGTTGGCAACAGCTCACCAGAAACTCTTTTGGAGTCGGTTATGAGATGAGATAGAGCTGCAGGGAGATCAGGACACTTGTCTGTCTCGTGGTCACTTACCCTCTGTGACTCCTTCGCTCGCAAGACATTTATTACCCTGGGCATTCACTTGTGCCACCCACCAGAGGTCCTGGCCCTGGGCTGCGGAGGCCCTTGGCAGAGCGAGAGTCCCAAAGGGACAGGCTTACTTTGCACCAGGCACCCAGCGCTGCTGTGCCGTGCCTCGTCCGAGGATAAGCTTAGAGTACACCTTGGCAAGGTGAATCCTGGCCACTGCTAACTTCGCCAACACATCGTCCATTTCTTCCTTCTCCAAAAAAATCATAGTCCTGTTTAAAACAAAAAGGGAAAAAATTTCTCAGGGAAGGTGCTCTGGAGAGAAGGAATGCCGGAAAGAGTGACGGTTCCCGAGAACTGGTTTTCAGGCACACAGCCTGACGCGCTGCATGACAGCACCGTCAGGGGACACCTCTGCAGCAAGGCTGGGTTCAGGCACTCCCAGCGCAGCTCGGCAATGCCGGTGGGGCCGCAAAGCCTGAGGCTTGGGCCCAGGCAGTCTCTCTTGCCCCACACAACTTACAAGCTGCATGCCCACAGCCCGGCAGGTTGCCGTCTTTGATCCCGCGTGGCTTATAAACCCTTTTTGCAGCCTGCATAAAGACCCTGAAGATGCATTTAGATATCTGCAGGCGCAGGCTCCATCACTGGGCAGCCTGGAGCAGTGGGTCTGGCTCCTTCAGAGACAGCACTTACCCCTCTTCAAAAAGGCACATGAAGCGCTTTTGGGACTGCCTCTAAACAGGAATGGCTGACACCGCAAGCCTGTATTTTAAACCAACTCAGATCAAACGCTAAGGAAATGCCAAACCAAAGAGCTTTCTGCTTCCTCTGCTTCCCCTGTAATCCACCCGACTGTCTGCTGCTGCCCGGGAGCGCTGCCGGCCTATAAGTTACCAGTCTGCTTTCACGCTCAGGAGAGCTGGTTTTATCTGTCCTATCCCTGATGGCCTCCAGCTCTAAAGCTTCCTACACAACCCACCTTTAATAAATTAGGACAATTACTCTGGGGTTCTCAAGGGTAATTGCTAATAAAATTCAGCAGATTCTCCTCAAAAGACATGAAAGGGTTGGAAGCAGAAACAGACAGAAACTAAAGGGGAAAGAAAATGCAGGACAGAAATAATAGCCCTTGTTCCACTCATGTCTCATCCACCACTGCTGAGTTTTTGTTCTTAGAGTCACATATTTCAGAGGTGAATAGTCCCAGGCTGTCTCCGGTGGGGAAATGCCTCATGCCCGCTGCTTTGGAAAACTGGTCAGTTGTCTTTGAAGATAGTTACAAGATCTTCCTGAACCGAGAAAAAATCAGAAAAGCCTCAGGCTTGGATTTACAAAGAATCGGCACGGCATCAACAAAAGACAAAGTCACAAGAAGTCAAAGATATCCAGATTAATCCTGCCTTTCTGTGATAGGAACCCCTTCCAATACTTTCTTAATTTCAAAGAAAGTTTAATGCACAGAAGCAATGTCTTCTGAAGCCAGGACAGTCTTAGATGTTCTCTTGAGGTACTGTGGACACCAATACTTCTACACGGTCTAGGTTCGAGTCAGCTAAGAAGCTATTCAAACCATCAGGCCTGGCTCCCCGTCGACAAAAATAGTCCCAATGGATGAGTTAGGCATCTCTCATAGGCAGCCCAAATGGCAGGAACCCCAAAACACACCACCTAGGAGCAGGAATAACCAGCGTTGTTTTCTGTGTCACTAGGTTATCACACAGGGTCTACAAGAAGAGCAGCTTGAGGACTGCACAGCCGTTGGATGTGTCTGTCATATGGGAACATGAGGCTGATAAAGGACTAGGCGGGTCACCAAGCCCTGTCTCCAAGTCATCTGTCTGTCAGTTTAACTGGAAGAAAATTCTAGGTGTCACTAACGAGAAACCTGAAGTGGTACCGGCATGTCTTGCCTCCAGTCTGTCTCTACTTGTGGCACAAAGCCAGTATTACACAGGAAAGCAAAAAAGCCTCTGGAACTAAAATACACCTTGGAGGAAGGGGGAGGGAGTTTTCTTCCTGAGCAGGGCACTAGCAACAGCCCTGAGCTGGGGATTTATGCAGGATAGATATAGGAAAACAAAAGGCTATGCAATCTTCTTTCACATTCTCTGAAATACATCATCATATCACAAACCCAAGGGTTCTTATCACAAGTGTAATTTTATGTCATCATGATTCTATTACATAGTTATAAAATCTCTTTCACAAGCTCACGGAGCTCCACCTTCAGAAAAATGTCGTTTTCTTGCCTACCCCCGCTACTTCCTAGTGGAAGACCATTCCAGAACTCTTCTCCACAGGAGGCAAAAGACAGTCCCTGCTACATTTTATTTGAAATATAGCACACAACAAGTTTGGAATCAGACCAAGTGGATAACAGGGGAAATGGGCGGTCCTGAACAGGGAAAAAAGAGGCGATGTCAGAAAGCTCTTCACACTGTGATTAATACCTCTCTGCTCCTCCAAGTCACCTAAGATGCTAAAACAATAAAGGATGAACTTAAACATTAAATAGGACCTAAAATAGCCTTTTGTCATTTTATTTTCCTTCCTTGTATTTATACTTCAGTAGATCAATATCCTGAATTCCTGCTTCTGCACGGTAAGCGTCTCTTCTTTAAGCTTCTCCAATGTTACACTGCATGCAGGTAATCCTGAGAAGCAAGCCACTTCCCTTCAGGGGAGGTAATGAATCTAAATAAAACAGTATTGTAGAATATCCCTTTGGGAAGCTAAGAGTCAGCATATGTTTCCCACCAAAAGAGAGGCGTCACTGTGGGAGCACTGCTTGCCAGAGTACACTGAAAAGTCACTCCTGGCAGGGTTTATGCAGTGCTTATAGCTGGTGCCTACTAACCAGAGCCCCCTTGATCCAGGAAAAACAATCTTATATTGCAATAGGTCCAAACTCCTCTTTGTTTCAGTCTATTTCTGCATGTGCCACACCGGTAGATGATATGAGCCATACTGAGGTGTCATGGTCCATGGAGTGGCCTCCTTGTCCTTCACCAGCCAAGAGCGAGGGGATCATTTTGTGAATCGCAGCCCGGAGCACCTCAACTGCATCTACAGCCTTTGTGTACGAAGCTACAGTGACGGTTTTCTTTATGAATTATTCGTTGCACAATGAGAGAAACACCTGGCAATCTACAGATGTGGAATAAATCAATTCCTTAAGGCCAGCAGTCCTCCAACAGTTTTTTCTTCAATCCAGATGAATCAGCCCCTCTTTATATCAAGGCTTTATGAACTGTGAAGTAAGCAATCATTAGGTGTTTTAAGAAAATAGTCAATCAATTCTCAGAGACTATTACAGACTCCAGAAAATCATTGAAATTTCTTACAGTCATGGTTTGTAACTCTGTAATGCTTTCTCCCAAGGCATCTAACCCTCTAACACTGCAGCTCCGAAACTATTCCCCTGGCATCCCCACTTCCACTCTGCAAGGTAGAAAGTGTGGTCACACACCCTTACTTGCGAACTGCTTTCCTAGCGTATATTCCTCATGTTCTAACTTGTTTCTAACACCTAAGAGTCACCTGAACCTGCTTTGCAAAATATTTAGAAATGAAGTCTTAAAGCGATGTGACCCACAACACAAATTAACACCCAGCAGACTCAGCTGTGACTACCTGGTGCTCTGTACTGCAAGCAGAAATGACTGGATGTTTCCCAGTAACATTATTACTGGGAAATGGCATTAAGGGGTGGTAATTTGATCCAGGGCACTCATATAGATTTAATGTTGGTGGTAGTAGTAATGATCTAGTCAAAATGCAGGACTACCTTGAGGAGCAAAATTATTTGGTGACCCCATTGCAGCAGGACTGGATTCAGCCACCGTCTTGAAAGGGAGACGACGGTGATGCCATGCACGTGAACAACCGTGCACGCCACTCAGGGATAGGCTGGGGCAAAGCAGGGTTCAAACCCTCCCAGAAAATCTGTCTCTCTACATAGTGAGAAGACCGTATGTCCTGCAAAACACCGAGGACAAGGGGACAAGAGACATAAATGGTGAGACCAAGGGGGTCTTCTCCTTAGTATTCCATATATAGACTGGGCCAGTATAGCAAGCAGTCCTTGCTCATATGCAGAATCCCACTGATTCTGACATGAAAGACTGTCCTGTGATTCCAGATTTGCTGGAGCAAGCTTTATGTACTTACACCCCTGAAGTCTTGTACTTACGAAATCAAGGATTTGTATTGCTTTTCCAAGGCAATTTTTTCCAGGTAAAAAGACAGGTAGACAAGCAGGGCCATGAGGAACTCATCTAGTTTCTCATTCCTAAATGGAAGGTAGAGAGGTCATTGTGAAGTCTGCAGATTTGCAGATATGGACACCACCAGACCACTATGAAAAAGAAGAAAGCCTCTCCTCAAGGGCCTGCATTATACCAAATATTAGCTATATGGCTGAGACCTATTCGTAGCAAGCACTCCAACCCACACTAAGACTTTGAAGGCTTTTAGAGAATTACTAACAGAGTCCAGTAAACACACTGAAGAGTGGATTGGGTTGGGTATTACCAGACATAACTCCAAGAAGCATGTTTTCTTCACTGAACATGCTGGAAGAGCGGCATTCACATTCAAAGGAAAAGGGGGACAACTCAGACACCTCTCCCCTTCTGAAGGGACAGCATGGCTAAGGTTCAACAAGGTCTACAGATATATTCCTAAGTCAAAGGCAACGGAGCCACTGCATGGCCCTGGTGATCTCAGGGATATGCCTCTGAGATATAACGCTCCGCCTGATGCCTCCTGACTTTTAGCCGACAGAGAAGTCACGCTGATAAGTGAGAGCAGCCAATAACAAGCCCTGTAGCTCTGACGGGATCAGCAGCAGCACAGGAAGGCAGCCCAGATCCCCAGGCTGGTGCACGCCGTGTTGCAGACGCGCTGGCTAACACGGAATTTAACTTAGGGTAAGATGGAGAACAGCCTTCAGGATAGTCAGGCCCAAGTTCTGGGCTTCCTTTAGGTAACAGAGTGGAAGGCTTTCAAACAGGTGATAGGATTATTTCTCTGCACGTGTCGAGGACAAAATGCATTTGGTATTGCTCTCCACTGAACCCCACAGATGAGAGATTTTAAACCTCTGATATTTCACCTTCTACTTCTCATACACCCTGGTCCTTCCACTGCCAGCTACGCACGCATAATTCTCAAAACAAGCTCTAAATGACATACTTCATAACTGCAGTAAATGATAGCATGTGATGTGACATTTGCTTCTTTCAAAAGCAAAGCAGCATCTGAAAACATACAGAGAAGAAAATCAATGATTCCTCCAAAAAAATTCTGGTGTTAGTAGAAATAGCTCTCTAACTTGCATGGGCGATGCCTTGCTGATACGAAATCCCAGCAGTTACTGACATTTGACATCATCCAACGTCACGTGTTCATGTTGCACCCACTTGGACAGCTGATGCAATTTTCCTTCTTTGTCAGCCAGCCTTCTTTCAGGGAGCGTCGCACTGCAGTCATCTCGGAAGATGCTAGTGGTTGACCAATACATAACATTGAAGGATACAGTGTTAATTCCAGTCTAAGAATATTACGATTATCTACCTGGCATGTAATCTCTTCATTGCACTCAGTTTCAAAAGGACAGGCAGTGAAATGTGTTTGGCAGGTATCCTGAACTAACTTTCAACTATTACAACCACAAAACAGTCTGGGGATGTTGAGAGAAACAGGACATTTCACCTCTAAGGTTGCGTCTGAAGTTGCTCGTTTAGTTGCTAATATAATAAATTGCAACTATGTTATTTAGATCAAAGAGGTTTTAAGTAATGGATGAAAGTCAGCTATACCATGTTGTGAATTTATAAAATTAATAATAATAGTAATAATAATACATTAATCTTTGAAGTGCCTCACAGAGATGAATTAATTACCTCACAATACTCCTTAGAGTAGATGAGAATTGCTACCTCGTTCTGAGAGATCTGGAAACAGCAACACAGATGCTGAATGACTTTACCAAAGTCATACCAGGCGAGTGCCTGAGCTAGCATTCCATGCCAGGCATGTCTGGCTCTGTTTTTACGTTCAGACCACTCATCCACCCTGCTGAAACGACAGCTGGCTGCCTGTTTCACGTGTTTTGTTCAGACATGACCCTCACACAATGGATGGGAATATTCCCACCCAAATGTTCTTGTTTCTTTTTGAGCTCGGCAAGTCAAACTGAAATACCTCTTTAGCATCTTGACACGCATTTCCTGAAAGTGAGGCTTTTTTCCTTCCTTAAGGTTTTCCTCAGCTGCTGGATTGGAGCTGAAATACAGAGTAAGAGCATGCAGCAGTATGAGTTTAAATTACTAGCAGCAGCACAAAGAGGTCAACATCCCATGATACAAAGGCATATCTGTTTTGGCCTTTAACTGACAGTAAGAAAGCATCATGTTGTGGCGAGGTCAACATGCGACATTGCTTTCAAGAAGAGAGAAGAAAAGCATAAAGGGGCTTCCCCGGATCCTCCCGCTCTGTCTCCTGCCACCATATGCACTGCCCCGTGTAAACCCTTCAAGAAATCAGTGTCTCAAGTGGCTTTAGGAAGGTTTAAAATGTAAACTGCTCCAGTCCAGATTTTTTCTTTGAGATCGCTGAGGGCAGAGACAGGCAGAGGTCACTGGGGAGCTCACGCCTCTCCCTGGAGAGCTACCAGGCAGAGTCAGCAGCGTTCCCAAGCCCAGCAGAGAAGTTGGCCGGAGCTGCTGAGACATAGACCATGAAAGGTTCCTGCAGTAGTTGTGTGACCAGGGGAGAGGTGAGCAACCTGGCTCCACTGTGACAAAGGCATGGAAAACGCCCGGCAGGGCAGCAGGCAGCAGCGGGCAGCGTGGGACTGACCCACCACCGGCACACTCCCTACCCTGCGCTTCAGCAGAGAGCAGGGGGGATGTAGCTTGCATGTTGGAGCTTTTTGCCCCAGTAGTTGAAATGAGAACGTCTCAATCCACAGCTGCCATAGAAATTCAAAGCATAGCTACGTGCACTTTGTCCCCTGCAGAACTATGGTTTCCCTAGAGGTCTGCAGTCCTCTGGTGCTCACCATTGCACAGGGTCGTACGTAACGCCAGTGACAGGCAACGTCAGTCTGTGGATTCAACAGACCTCCACCGATAGGCACCTGGGGTGGCCTCTGGCCCTCACGCCCAGCACTGCTGCTCCGGTGCCTGGTGCACCTTTCTGACACATGGCAGGACTTGCCACACACTTTTAGCCATCCCTCTGCAGTGGGTTCAGCTTGAGAGCAGTATGGAGTAAATGCATATTTCTGATTTTCTCCATGAACATGATGCCACCAAGCAGCAGTTAAGGAGCTCCAGTCTCAACTGCAAAAAAAAAAAAAAAAAAAAAAGTAAGAATTTGCCCTGCAGTTGATGTTCGGGTAAAGTAACATTAGACTCTGATTTTACCTTACTTGGAACTGCTGTATCAAGGCCTAAACCTGCATAATTTGAAACTAAACATCATTCATTTACCTTGCAAATTCAAGTGTGTTAGTATCATCTTTCCAGTACCACACGCCTGGAGTTAGTTTTATTGTCTGCAAGAAAACAGAATACAAAGTATGCATCATAAATCCACACTCAGGTTCTCAGCCGAGCTCAGTAAAATACTTCTAACGCAAGCACGGTGCATATGAGCCACTTCTTGTCTTTCTTAACTCCGCTTTTCACGCAGATGTTTGTTCGTGAGTTAGTTGAACAGAAGTTGTCTGAGATTAAAGGTTGACAGCATGAGAAAGAAAAATGGGTAGCTGTCCTTCTTTATGTCTTCCAGGTTATGAATAAATAATTGAAAGTTTGCTATGGAACATCAGTTCTTTGATTGCCAGTGAATCAATAAAGATGGAGAATTCAAATGGAGCCACACATTAAACAACACATCGCTTTTTTTTTTTTTTTTAGTACTTATGTAATTGTAGAGACTAAGTATCAGGAGAAAGGAAACCTTTGTTTAAAAATAGAATATGTTATGCACTTTGAGAATTTTAAATAAACACCAGATAGACCCTTCAGTGGACACTGGACAAAACCACTAGTAACAGCATTTCACAGTATCCTTGTATTAAAAAAAAAATCCATACAAAAAAAAATTCCTGGAAATAAATAAGATTTATCAATCCCTTTCTTAATTAACAAGAGAGACTTACAAACCCTTCACTATTATCTGCAGGTCACCTTTAAAGCACAATGACTCTTGTTGCTGAAACCCTTCTGCCTACAAAGTTAAAGCGAGTGAGACATTCAGACCTTCTGTGACTTTTTGCCAGGTACCATTCGGCCAGCCAGCCGCAAGGCTCTCACAAATTCTTGCTCAATCGAATTTCTTCGTTGCGTGCTGGGTACGGGACACCGGAGTAACTTCATGCCAGCAGCCCGTGCGATGGTTAGACCACAGAGATGAGTGTTAGGAAACCATGGCTCTAATCTTTTGACAAAAAGGGGTTATTTCAGCTTGTCTGTTTCAGTCTTCGGTTCCAGCTTTCTCATGCTGGTTTACAACTCTCAGAAGAAAAAGGCCGTGCAAATGCCACGCCTTTATGTTACACACAAGGGATTACGAACCGTGAAAGACAAACAGAAAAGGTGGTACAGCAGAGCAAAGCCTCCCAACACATCACAGGAGGGAGAAAATACAACTCCCGTGTTGTCAAAATACCTCTCAGCTGCTTCTCAGTAACACAAATGGCTGAATGACTGCCCAGCCACCCTGCTCCCACCCTGTGAGACCTCCTGTGGGCCCTGGGACCTGCTGCAGAGGCAAGCATGCAGAGCAGCAACAAGGTGGAGCTGGGAAAGGTGTGGAGACTCACAGACAGCATGGCGCTTGCCTGGGACACTGCTGGGAGCTGGGGCAGGCACTGTGTACAGCAGTATCCTGGTGACAGCCTGCTGTCCCCTGGGAGCCATGGATCCCGCACGCAAACCCCCTCCAGCCTGCACTGTGGACTGGGACTCACGCTTTGTGTCCTCTGCTCCTGCCCAGCGCTGCTGAACAGCTTCCCCGGGTAATGTTTTAGTCCAAACGGGGAAATTAAGTGTTTTTTGCATGCAATAACATCTCTGCAGCCACTCACCTGGGCTTACTCCATTCTCCAACGGTCGGGAGATGCAGAGGTTTTCCCAGTTACTGGCCCAGGACTGGCAGCAGTGAAGGCAACTGCGCCCGGTCACTCTGATGGGCACTGATGTCTGTACAGCACTGTGAATGTTAAACATACTTCAGCTTCGGGCTTTACAAGGTTTAAAAGTGTACCTACCAGGTCACAAACCTCCTGGGACATGACCTAGGTCCCGATGCGAGCAATCAGCTCAAGATTTGCAAGTCGCCCCTGGAAATAATTCCCGTACATTAAGGCAGGTTGCTTAAGGACATGATTTTGAGGGAGGGATTTTGACCTTTGAGATATTGTGAAGCATTGTTTTCGCAAGGAGAAAATCTCTCATACCAGTCATTCACAGTGCAACACTGTTGTGTATAACTGGTACTGCTTAGATCACACCCAAAATTCGTACAAGTTGTATTAACAATAGCATTTTTTGCCAAAAAAAGTCAGTTCCCCATGAAGGGTGAGGTTTTGCGTTACAGCTAAGCCAACCTAATAGCTAGTTGTTGATGGCAGAGGCGTTCTTGCTCCCATCAAAGTTTTCCCATCATTTATCTTTGTGTTGATTCTGTATCTTCTCTGTCCCTAGAGCAAGGCAACTCCCTAAACTGTCAAAAATAGTCACCCAACAAAAATAAACAAGAAGCTTTTGGCTGAGTTAGCATTTTACAGCAGTTCATGGTGGAGTCAGAGAAGGGCCAGCAGAGATGCAGATAAAGATAAGGGGATGGGAAAGAGCACACCTCTCAATAGATCAGGTCAGCTAAAAGGTGAAAACCAGCCACAATCTAGGAAAATTTTGCTAGTGCAGCTGCACTAGGCCTGTATGTACTTTGGAGGGATTAAAATCCCTGACCTAAGACTCTTAGATAGGTCAGTTCAGTAAGACAGAAGGAACACTTCCTATGCTTTCAGCTCTTAAAGATGGTGTCATTCATTTTTGCAATAGTTTCTAGCTAGGGAAAATACTCCTGAAAGCACTACTGAGATGTTCATGACCACGTGGAAGAACACGTGGACAATACAATGCGAGGAAAGAAAATTTCCATAAAACAACCTGCCCCTAACTTCCGTCCGTTTCCATAGCCTTCCAAAACTGCATCTCTTCTCCTGCAAGTACTCTGTAAAGGTGTCTCTCTGCAAACACAATCAGTCCATGGACAGCTAAGCAAGAATCTCAAATCAGCCTGAAAATACAGCTCTGGCTCTGTTCTCTACAGCCATCTCTTTTCTTTTTTTTTCTTTTTTAAATACAACCACTTTGTGTATGTTGTGTTTCCAGTTGCTATTGCAGGCTGCCAAGTACCCATGACTTGGCAGGCAAGTTACATATTTAAACGGATGAGAGAAGCAGGTTTGGGAACGACCTCAGATCTCACCCACGGCAGCCAGGCAGCACTATAGAAATAGGCTCCCCATCAGGGGAAAGTGGGAGGTACGGAACTGATGGCTCATCGACTCATTTTTACAGAGCCGGACTGTCACCAGGCTCAGGAGACCGTCGGCTTATCTTGGCTCCAGTCAAATTCATGTCAAAAGAACTGGGAAAAGTAAAGGACCTGTTGCAGATAGTCTGGTCTCCTGTGTTAGCGTTCATGGCGCTGCAGGCAGGTGAGACAAGCCTTTGGCTGTACTAGAGTTAGGAGAAAATTGGCTCAAGAGGCCCAGATGAAAGATGGGGAGAAACCAGGAGTGAGAACTACCTACAGGGAGAACAACTGTGAATGTAAAGACTGGGACTGAGAGCTAAAGACAGAGCTGGCTACGCAGGCCGGGAAAGCCTGGGCATCAGTGCAGCAGACAGGTAACTAGGGGAAAAAGAAGACAATCTGGAAGAGATTTGTGGAGAGTGGGACGGAATTGACTCTGGCCAAGCACAGGGGCCAGGACAGACAACAGTGTTAGGAGGAACCCCGAGACTGACTGAGTTGCCAGAGCAGGAGACTTGGGATGCTCAGGAGCAGCACTGTACAACCCTTAACCAAGTGCTTGCTGGAGATCAGTTCAGCCCAGGTATTGCACGAGCTAAGGGTGCAGAGGTGAGCACCAAACATCCCACCCATGCTGATGGCCCCCGTGGGTATCAGTCTGGGAAAAAAAAAATTAAAAGCCTGGCATTGTATAGTGAAGGAGATTAGTGGTTGTTGGATCCCTGCTTCAGCTGTTGCAAGAGTTGGAAGCTGCAAAATGAGTGAGCCAGAAGATTATAAGAAGTGAAATTAAGGCGTAATGGTTGAAGCAGCTGAAGGCTACGTAGGAAACTGATTTCCATATGGGCTTCAGTCACAGAATGCCAGGCAAATCACACCAACCTGCAGTTAACCCTAATGACCATTATTTTCATGCTCTTCTCTCTCTGAGCAAACAGCCTGGCTTCATGGAAATCTGCAGTACAGGACAAGACACCCACAGCTGTGACCGACGCCATCAGGAGCTCTACTTTGAACAGTCCAACAAGTGTATAATACTAATCTGTCTGAAAAAACAGTTCCTTGGCATTTCCAGTAGAAGAACTCGTAACAGACAGATGGTATTTGACTTCTGTTGTTTTGTTTTATCACCTTCTCTCTGTGAGAACTATACACATCTCAGGGGTGAAAACTAAATGTTTCATGTTGCGAAGTACTCAAGATGCAATGGTGATAAGATCCACAGGCAACATCCTAAGGGGTAATTCTTCTCTGGAGCTGAGGCTGGAGAGCACACAGTAAATAAGGTGTATATTGAACTGGGATATATTACTTTCTTAGAGTATATGCTGCCTGTTGTGTGTACTGACTGAGGCAGGTGCCCTACAAAAGAAAATAACATTTTAGAAACCTGTTATTGTGCAATTAAAAACTGGGTTGTGATGCATAAGCACAAAGAAAGAAGAAACAGGCTTGCTCTGACAGTCGTAATTCTGAACAAGTGACCTTGCAGCCTTAATAGGCTTCTTTCCATGTTGTTTCTTGTGGTGTTTGTGTGTCTGTGTGCATCCCAGTAGCTGAGAACACTCAACAGTACGCATATGTACCCATTCTTTAGGTATATCTAATGTTTAATTTGGATATCACACCCAGAAAATAAACACATGCATAAACTCAACAAAAATATCACTGACTCACCATACAGACATTCACCTCTTTTTCTGCCTCGTCTCTTCTCGCTATGTCAAGTCCCTGTCTCCCATACCATAGAATCACAGAATGGTAGGGGTTGGAAGGGACGTCTGTGGGTCATCTAGTCCAACCCTCCTGCCAAAGCAGGGTCACCTACAGCAGGCTGCACAGGACCTTGTCCAGGCAGGTCTTGAATATCTCCAGAGAAGGAGAATCCACAACCTCCCTGGGCAGCCTGTTCCAGGGCTCCGTCACCCTCAGAGGGAAGAAGTTCTTCCTCATGTTCAGACCGAACTTCCTCTGCTTCAGTTTGTGCCCATTGCCCCTTGTCCTGTCTCTGGGCACCACTGAGAAGAGTTTGGCCCCATCTTCCTGACACCCAACCTTCAGATATTTATAAGGTCCCCTCTCAGTCTTCTCTTCTTCAGGCTGAACAAGCCCAGCTCCCTCAGCCTTTCCTCATAGGAGAGATGCTCCAGTCCCCTCATCATCCTCGTAGCCCTCCACTGGACTCTCTCCAGTAGCTCCTCATCTTTCTTGAAGTGGGGAGCCCAGAACTGGACACAGTATTAATACCCACCGTATTAATTTCCTCCTCTCTTCCCAGGGGCAGTAAAATGTCAGCCCTGGTTTCTCTAGGAGTACTAGACTCTGTGTGCACACACTATGGTTTGTATTAGACGCACAAGTACAGAATTCAATTTCACAGTAGCTAATACTTAGTCCGTGACTATGCCGTTTACCTGCAAAGTACTTCTGCCTGCTCATTAAAAACAGGATCATACTATATGAATGGAATAAATACTGTCCTTAGGCATAATACTATGAGCACTGATGTGTTTTTTCACTGCAGATTTGTGCAAAATTGAGGCTCCTAATTCTTTGTTTTCAGCAACTGTCACTGTTTTCACATCATAACACTGCTGTACTTCAGCCCCATTCCTCAAGCCACCCAAAGCAAAGGGCAGTTAGATAGCTGCTCCGTAACTTCTGGAGAGGTACCGCGTCCCCTCACGTCCTCATCTTCCTGGGACGCCAGCATCAGCCTTGCCCCGGATTCAGAGTGCTGTGGCCCGGCTACCTGCCGCATTCAGGGGCGACTGCATCCACAGAGGCAAACTGGCTCAAGGTGTTTGACAGGCAAAGGCAGAATCAGCCACCGAGTCCAGACCAAAGGTCTAAAGAAAACCAGGAGGCAACGATTGCCCAGCGCCGCTTACGGGAACACAGGCTGCTTTTGGAAAGCCAGAAAAACCAGCTGCACATTCTTTTACTGAAATCCTCACGCAATCACTCCCTCTGCGTGGTTTTATCAGATGAGATTACTGAACATTTGCAGTTGTCAGCTATTTTCACGCAGCTAGGCATTTGCCTTGTGCTCCCAACAATCAACCTTTTGTTATTAACATGCCTCTAACAGAAAGGAAGAAGTATTTAAATGAACCTCATACTCAATAGGTATTTTCAACATTTTGATTCTATATTCTGAGGTGCTCAGAAATCTATGGAGCTTAACAAAAACGTCATAGCCTAGTTTCTAGTTCTTCTGTAGGATATAATAACCATCTCCCTGCTATAGAATAAGGAGGAAAAAAAAGTGAAAATTTAATATAGATGCACTATAGACAAGATCTTCTCTATTCAATTCTGTCAGCTTTGAAGGTACTTAATGCAGAGAACTTTACTTTTGGTTTTTTAGCTTATTACAGAGACTTTTTAGCTTCTTAGAATTTTTAGTTATCTTCCACTTGTAGTGCTGGATTAGGACTAAGGACTCGCTAGCATCAGTTGTCTTTAACCAGGCTGTGCCAGTCCATCTGCGAACATGTTGTGAATGAGGTCTGCGGCAGGAAAATAAGGAGTCTGCCAAATAAGAAATAAACGTGCTTTAAAAAGAAACAGGTTTACGTTTTTAGATACAGCCTGGCAAAAAAACACGCTGCTTTCAGCTATGACATGTGATTGCTAGACTGTCAGTTCAGCCGTGCAAAGGCTCTTACAGGGATTGACAGAAAATATTTCATGGTGCTTGCCAGTGAATAGCAAGGCAATCGAGAACCCTAAACCCATGGGGTTTTCTATAGAGTCCTGCCTGAAATACATAGCATTGGCACTTCTGGAAGGGGTTTTGTCTCCTTAATCCCATTCAAAACAGATTTTTAACTGCTGACCTGCAGATGACAAGATCCAGGTCCAGATGACCTCCTCATCTGGAGCAGTGACATTCTGAACTGCTCCAACAGAGAGGGTACAGGTGCTGCTAACTGCTACCTAAGCACGAGGAAGAATGACCTCATGCTCCTTGGTCCAGGATGCAGCAGCGATCTGTCACCTTGCATACAGGCCAACACACAAAGCCCAGCTCCTGAATGGTGGGAGAGAATATCTTCAGCAATGGAAAAGGAACAAAAATTTCCTATACAGCTCTTGGTTTTCCTTAACATAAAGATTATAAAAAAATGTGGTGGCTCTTAGAGGGAATTTATCCCCTCTCTAAAATTCCTGGCTGGTGCTGTTATTGGGAGGACAAGAGGAACCAGCTTCGCTGTGTCTCCACCCTACTGATGCAGGAGAGAGTAAAGGCAAATGGGTCATGCAAGGGTGGATCAGGGGGGTTTAATACTGCTGCTTCATATGTGGAAGCGAAATATGTTGTTGCATCTGGAAATGCTGGCCTGCCCAACTATATAATCACCACGCTGCTGCAAGCAAAAATCTACTCCAAAGGCAGGTCTACGCTATAGGCTTCTGCCTGCATAAATATGTGGATGAGAGTGGCGGAGAGATGTGATACCTGACCCACATAGGTGTGCGAAAGAAGCTTTACTAGCATAACTTGTTTCGCTGGAGGGCAGGGAGGGGTGATAACTTTCCTGGGATGAGCAACTACAGACAATTTTGCTGCTGTAAGAGCATCCGCATGCTTTGCTGGTTTAACATCAGAGGATTCCCATGTGCCAAGGTACAGTGTCCCTGACGGAGGCAGAGATTAGACCACCACGTGCTTTGTAAAGGGACACAGTAAGGGAAACTCATGCCAGGCACAGGGCAAAGGAGCAGAAATGTGGAACACCTTTTAAATAAGTAGAGCTTGAAATGCTATTACATTACAACGCCCTGACAAGACTGGAAAAAGGAACTTTAAGTATGCATGCTGGGTGTAAGCGCATGCTTTTTAATGTGGTGCTTTGCATTTAATGTAAGTGCCAAGACTGGAAATGTGAATTCCCTGAACGTTTGTCCCTTTTCTTCCTGTTCCTCGTATGGATCCGTGTCATCAGGGAAGACAAAATTTACGGTGCAGTCCTGAGAGGTCACATCTCCTTCAGAGCTGTCCCCCTTTGGCTGTGCCCCACCATGCCCCAAACCTTCAAGGAGAACCTTTCAAATAAATGACAGGCAGCTCCCAAGAGAAAGGCTGCCCAGCCTGCAGGGCCCCACACGGTGCCTCTGGAGAGATAAAAGGCAGGCTGCCGGGACATATTCATTCCTGTCTTTAAGATGGCATCGCAAGGGGACGCGCAGGGCTGCAGCCTGTCTGCTAAGGCCTCTATGAAGGACTTCAAAGAGACACTCCGGAGGCAGCTGGGCATGGGCTGACTCACCCGGCCGAGTCTGCCTTCCAGCTCCCGAGGGGGCTGCCCTCACACGGCTCTCTCGTCCTCAGCTCCCTCCGAGGGCTCTCACACCGCACGTGATTTTAGCGATGCTTTCGGCTTCGTCTTTTTTGGGATTTTCCCTCTCCCCTGCAAAGCGGCGTTGGGGAATTGCAGGGCGACCTGCGTCGCACACAGAAGTGATGGCTTTGCATTGCTACACACCTGGCTGCACCATGAGGGAGGTGCTACGGCACTTAAGGGTTTTCATCTGGGTGATTAAATTCTCCAGCATTAATGCTGTGGGTGTTCCTCTATATAAAATAATACCATCCATATAAACTCGATCAGCAAATACAAGGAGCCATCAGAAGTCAGCACTGTAGTCACCCAAGTGCTATGAAGTTACAACTACTTTATCTCCTTCTTACGGGCTTGCTCTTTTGCCGAGCCCTGTTGAAGAATAAGCAAAGTTCAGAAACCCAGGCCCATGATTTTGGCAGAAAGAGTTGGCTTTCCCTGTGAGTCAGGACAGAACAAAGGAAGAGAGACACTGAGCGTGGAAGCAATGAAACTGCAGATTTTAGACAAGATTATTTTGCTAACTTTGCCAAACTCCTTTGAAACATGCAACTACTTCCCAGAACTACATGTACACGCTAAATACACCTATTTGCAAAATAAGGAACAGCATTTTCCCCTCTGACATTTATTTTCTTTAAGAAACTGGGGGGAAATATGTGGACCCATTGGAGTCAGTGGTATGCCTCCACTAACTTAAATAGGACCAGAATTTTGCTCTATAGTAATTACAATACGCTGAAAATCAGCTTGAAGTTATTCTTTGTTTTCTAAACCAAGTGAATGAATGCAAGGAATCTCAACTCTTTTTCCAATCACGTAAGTCAGCAGAAGTTTCTTGTTCTTTACATATCCCCCCCCCACAGTCTACCTGTGTCCATACTAAAAACAAAAAATCCCCTTCCTAGGAAAAAAACAAATACAATTACTCCAGTGTCCACCTGCTCATGTCCTCAGCCCCTGGAGTATTTCAAGCATCTGGACGGGTCCTTCACATCTGTGGCCCCTGTTACTCCCTGCCAGCCCCACTGCTGGCCTGGGCACCGCGCAGCAGCGGCCAAGGTGAGAGAAAGGCCAGGCTATAGCACAGGCACGTGACAACCGATCTGCTGTGCGCGTCCGGCTGCATTAGCTCGGCAATACACTTAAACGTTTGGGAGAAACAACAAAAAAATTGTGTTTAATAACTGGGAAGCGACACTGAGGAATGCACACCAAGGGCTGAAAAGTAAAGGAAACTATGCGGCAAGGGCAATTACCAGTCAGTTAACAGAAAAAATAGTTAACCTGCGTTTACAATAAACATGGGTGTGCCTAATCCTTATTGTCATCCCATAACAGGGGGATTTTGGTTAGGAAGAGTGTATCTGACAAAGCATTGCAGTTTGCAGCAACAGCTTTTCACTTACAGATGAGCTACTGCTATTCACAAACATATTTACCTATTAGTTCCTAGAAAAAAAGAAATTAAAGTCATGGTATCTTCTCAGAGGTCTCATGTTACAGCCTGGAAATCAAGAGGCCGATCCCCAGGAAAATGCTGCGTACACAGGCACTAGAAGCCCCGACCCCGACTACGTGCAGCCCTTTGGGGTTTCACTGGCTGCTGCAGCAGCCATAACCGACGTCACAGGTCTCCCCATGACGGCATTTACCTACGAACCGCTCAGCAAACTCGCAGTGGGTTTGAACAGTTTGTGCCAACAGCGACGAAACCAGCTTTTTACAAGCCTTGCATTCCCCCGTGGCGACTGTAACCCCGTTCTGCAGCCAGTGAAGAGAAATACGCAGTCGCCGCCCTGGCAAAGCAGCCGAGAGAAGTAACGCAGTAAGCCGGACCCTTACTAAACACTAAACAAGCGTATTTTCATCCGCCCTCTCGTCACAAAAAGTTTTTTCTACATTATTTTTTTTTATACATGTCACCTGAAAGTTTAAGGAATCGAAGTCCTACGAGTTCTTTGCAGCGCAGGGAGCCCACGGGGCAGCGCCTGCTTTTTTTCCCAGCACGCCAACGTTCCCCCTTACTAACAAGCAACCAAACAAAAACACGGCAGACGATTCCCCTCAGCTGCCCACTGCTCTGCGGTTTTTTCCCTTAAAGGAGAAGCCAGTCCAAAATGTGCGTGTCATCCGGCTCCTCCATTAGAGCTCATTAATTGGCAGCTCCTCGGACTCTAAACACTGCGCGTTTTTGCTTTCCGAAACAAGCAAAGAGCTCTGGAGACAGTTTGTAGTAAAGCCAGACAAGTTTAACTACTACACATTTTGCCTATTCTGTTAAGTTCGACATCCCAGCTCCTTACTCGGCGCCCCCAGTTCTCGGGACCCTTCGCAGCTGTACTTTTGATCGTTTTAAGGGGGGGGGGGGGGGGGGGGGGAGGAAACAAACAAACCACATTCAGTAAAGTATTGAAAGCTCAGCTTGCACACTAGCAACCCAGTAATAACTCAGCCATTTATATAGCTGGCCGCAAACCGGTCTCTATTTTATCCAGCCCAGCCGCCTGCCAAGCAGGACTACTTTTATTGTACTTGTTTCCCCGCTGTTCTATTTCAGCAGCACAAACACGATAAGCTGCCTTGCGTTTCCACTGCCGGAGCGGCTGGGCACCGCAGCCCGAAACCACAAGTTACAGATGAGGAGCAGGTCCTGCCCGAAAACACCACCCCAGCTTGGGGAAACTTTCTTCCCCCACCGCAGCGGGGCCAGGGGTCACACTCACACCAGCCCCCAGGGTTTGGGGTCCCCACCACCACCAGCACTCCCCCCCCCACCCCAGGCCCCGCACGAGCCCACTTCCCGGGCTGGGCCCCTTCCAGCGAGCCACCACCCTGTCACGCTGTCGGGCACGCAGCCGCCACTTACCCATCCTCAGCTCCAACCACCTTCCTGGGGGCTCAGCACAGAGCTCGGAGCCACAGGCAGCACCGGGAAGGTCTTCTTCACCCTCCCCCCACCCCCCCCGCTGCCCCTTCACATAGAGGAGGAGGATAGGTTTATGCTTTAAAATGTTTTATTTATTACCAAAATTTCCAGAAGCCAAATTTGGCACTTTTTTTAATCTTCCATAAAGATTTTCATGCATAACTTGAAACTTGCCAACTGCAACAGTCGAGCGGTTACCTTAGAAGAGACACTTGAACAGAGACAAACATCCAGAGTACAAACTGCTGTATCTGAATTAACAAAACTTCTCTATTACTAACCTTATAGAGCAGGACGTGCCTTCCCTTTTATCAAAATCAAGCTGACAGATTTGCCTTTATACACACCCAACAGAACAAACTGTTATCCGCAACGATGTTTTCCTTAAACGTTAGAAAAAAAAAAATACAAAGCAAAGAATGGAGTGACTGTCCATAAACCAGTCTGTACTTCAGTCCTCTTTAATCTACTTCTTCGATGGTGGGGCCGCCGGAGCCACCCGCCCCAGCTCCTCCATCTCCCTGGTATAATTTTGTGACGATCGGGTTGCAGAGTTTCTCCAGCTCTTTCTGCTTGTGCTCATACTCTTCCTTCTCGGCCATCTGGTTGCGATCGAGCCATGAGACCACCTCCCGGCACTTGTCGAGCACTCTCTGCTTGTCCTGGTCACTGATCTTTCCCTTCAGTTTATCATCCTCCACTGTCTGCTTCATGTTGTAAGTGTAGGACTCAAGGGAGTTCTTGGCTGCCACCCGATCTCGGTTAGCTTCATCCTCCGCTTTGTATTTCTCTGCTTCTTGCACCATACGGTCGATATCATCCTTGCTAAGGCGACCCTTGTCATTGGTGATGGTGATCTTGTTCTCCTTACCCGTGCTCTTGTCCACGGCGCTGACGTTCAGGATACCATTGGCATCGATGTCAAAAGTGACTTCAATCTGGGGGACTCCACGGGGCGCTGGCGGGATGCCCGTTAGGTCAAACTTCCCCAGCAAGTTGTTGTCCTTCGTCATGGCCCTCTCGCCCTCGTACACCTGGACCAGGACGCTACTCTGGTTGTCCGAGTAGGTGGTGAAGGTCTGAGTTTGTTTGGTGGGAATGGTGGTGTTGCGCTTGATGAGAGCGGTCATCACTCCACCAGCCGTCTCGATGCCCAGGGACAGAGGGGTGACATCCAGCAGCAGCAGATCCTGCACATTCTCCGACTTGTCTCCCATGAGGATAGCTGCTTGCACGGCAGCGCCGTAAGCAACAGCCTCATCGGGGTTGATGCTCTTGTTGAGCTCTTTGCCATTGAAGAAGTCCTGTAGCAGCTTTTGGATCTTGGGGATACGAGTGGAGCCACCCACCAGCACTATCTCCTGGATCTGGCCCTTGTCTAGCTTGGCATCACGCAGAGCCTTCTCCACCGGCTCCAAGGTGCCACGGAAGAGATCAGCATTGAGCTCCTCAAAGCGGGCACGAGTAATGGAGGTGTAGAAGTCAATACCCTCGTAGAGGGAGTCAATCTCAATGCTAGCTTGTGTGGAAGAGCTGAGGGTGCGCTTCGCCCTCTCACAAGCCGTACGCAGTCGCCTCACTGCTCGCTTGTTGCCAGCAATGTCGCGCTTGTGCTTACGCTTGAATTCTTCCACAAAATGGTTCACCATGCGGTTGTCAAAGTCCTCCCCACCCAGATGGGTGTCACCAGCTGTGGACTTCACCTCAAAGATTCCATCCTCAATGGTGAGGATGGACACATCGAAAGTGCCCCCTCCCAAGTCAAAGATGAGTACATTCTTCTCTCCAGCCCGGGTACCTTTCTTGTCCAAGCCATAAGCTATAGCAGCTGCTGTGGGCTCGTTGATAATACGCATCACGTTAAGCCCAGTGATAGTGCCGGCGTCTTTGGTGGCCTGACGCTGGGAGTCATTGAAGTAAGCCGGCACTGTGATGACAGCGTTCTGCACTTTGCGCCCCAGATAGGCCTCAGCAATCTCCTTCATCTTGGTAAGGACCATGGAGCTGATCTCCTCCGGGAAGAAGGTCTTCATCTCACCCTTGTACTCCACCTGCACCTTGGGCTTGCCACCCTCGTTCACCACGCGGAAGGGCCAGTGCTTCATGTCGGCCTGCACTGTGGGGTCATCGTACTTGCGGCCGATGAGGCGCTTGGCATCGAAGATGGTGTTGGTAGGGTTCATCGCCACCTGGTTCTTGGCAGCGTCGCCAATGAGGCGCTCGGTGTCAGTGAAGGCCACGTAGCTGGGCGTGGTGCGGTTGCCCTGGTCGTTGGCGATGATCTCCACTTTGCCATGCTGGAAGACCCCCACGCAGGAGTACGTGGTGCCCAGGTCGATGCCGATCGCTGGCCCTTTGCCAGACATGATGACAGGCTTCCTCCGATCAGCTGCTCGCTCGCGTCTCCCGTCTCCCTCCGCCCGCTCCGCTTCCCGCTCCCGTCTGCGGCGCGATGTGCCAGCCCGGCGCCGCCGCCGTCCGCTTTATAGCCGGCTCCCCGCCTTCTGGAACCTGCCAGAACGCTGCTGGCCAGTCGAGACGCCCGCCTGCCGCCACTGGCCAATCGCCTCCGTCAGTCGCCGGAGAGCACCCGCCCCCCGCACTCTGGCCAATCGGAACCGTGGCGCCCACCCGTCAGCCCGACCCCTCCCCCTTGTACCGCCGCCAGACCGGACTTCTTCCTGTTTTTTCTCGATCCGTCTCGGATTGCAGCGTGCGCCACCGCCCTCGGCCAATCACCGCTCGCGCTCCTTATTCGCCCCGCCCCGCGCCCGCAACTCTGCTAGAAAGTTCCAGTGGGCGTTAGACGCCGTGTCGGGGATTGACGTCAGCGTTACCCAATGGGGATCGGGCAGCCGGGTGAGGGGCCGGTGCGGAGGGCTGGGCGGGGTGGTCGCTGTGCGGGCGCTGCGCCGGCACGTAGCGCGCGAGCGGGTGGGCGGTGAGGCGGCGGGGCCGCGCTTGGCTCGCCGCCTGCCCCCGGAGTTGGTGACTGCGGGAGGCTCGGTGCCGCGCGGCGTGGCGGCGGGCTGGGAGTTTACCCTTATTTGGTCGCAAGGCGGCAGAAGTTCAGCCCTCACGCGTCCCTAGCCTCCCCCCCCCCCCCCCCCCCCGCCTCGTCAGGGAGAAACGGCCGCCGCCAGCCCCCTCCCGCCGCCCGCGGCGACCCCCGCCCTGAGGGAAGTTCTCCTCAGCGCCTGTGACTTCGCACCACCCCCCCATTTCCCCGGCGCGGGGAAAGTCCCGCGGCGAGCAGAGGCCGAGGCAGCTTGTAGCCTTATTTCGGCTGAACCTGGCAGGCTGACAGCGCTCCCTCCGCACGGCCCCTCCGGGCCGCTTCCCCCGCCCCCCCCCCCCCCCCGCGGCCTCGGCCGGGCCTGCGGCCCGCTGCCGCCATGGCTGCCGGGAGGGCGGGCGGCCTGCCCCGCTGCCGGCGGGCTCGGCGCCCGGCTGTCCCCTCCGAAGGCGGCAGCCGGGGGCTTGGGGGGCCGTGTGGCTGCCTTTGCCCGCCGGCGTGGGGACCGCTCTTGAAACGCCTCCGAATTCTTTGTCTGTTGCGCTAATTGGAAATGTCGTCACGCCCGGGTTGTAGCGAAGGCTGCAAAGCTATCAAGTCAGGGCGAGGAAAGCACTTTGATGAGAATCGCACTAAATGTGAAAATCTGTTGTGGTTCTGCCAAATTACTCCTCCTTACTTGGAAGACGAACGCTTCAAAATATTGCAGTTCTAGTAAGGAGAGCAAAATACCATGCTGAGATCTTTTTTCCTCAGAGACTTAGTGTGTAGCTCCTCATCGATAGCGACTTCAGAAGTGTGGCCACAAGTCTGCTACCCATAGACTTGACGTGTTACGTGAGAGAACGACTAAATACGCTGTCTGCTAAAATCGTCTTTTGTTAATTTTGTCCCCAGCCTTCAGCATTATGCTATGGCAGCCCTCACAGAAAACGTTACAGCTTTTCCCAGAATGATTTGTGTTCACGCAGTGTGTACAGATACTCCAGCTCCCGTCCAAAAAGATCCCTGTTTCAGCTTCAAAGCCTTTTCACCAGACGTGAGGATTCCACCTCTTCTGTGTAGTATGTATGTTATGTAGTTTTCAGACAGAAGAGCTTCAATTTCTGACAATAAATATGGTACATGCTTCAATAAATATTATTTTTCCACAGATCGTGGTCTTTTTTCCACGTGGGTTTCTGCCCTTGGAGAAATCCCAAAGGAGTCAGTGGAAAATGGAGACCGTCAGCTCTGCCTGCTTCCAACAGGAGCTGCTCTATGTACCGTACGCGTGTTTCTTTGCTGGGAAGGGTGCCGGTTTCTCCTGTAGTTAGACCAGTGACTGATTCATCACTGAACTATCTCTTCCTGTAATTCACTGCTACTTCATTCAGCTGATTGTATCATATGGAGCAGGGAGAAATTCCAGAGCAGTACAGAGAGAGTTGGTTGATAAATTCGGTTTCAGCTGAAAAGTTGATGTTATTTGTATCCTTGTGAGGACTGTCCCTTAGGAGCAGTAGTAGTAGACGAGAACCCTGTTTTGGTAGCTGCAGTACAAACTCACATCCTGCTATTTCCGAGTAAAAAGAGGATTCCTGCCTCAAAAACAGATGTACAGAAACAGGAGATGGAGAGAACAAACGGACCAAGAACTAACATAACAATACTCATTAGCACAATAAGCAGTCTACAGTGAAATTAATTTGATATCTCTTTTAAGTGTAGCTGTACTGAAACAGGTTTTGTCAGATTTAGAAGTAACATTTCATTAATTTGGTCCAAAGCTTTTAGCTGTATGTTTTATCAGCCCAGGCACAAAATATGTACAACAGCTCCCAACAAAACTTGTCTGGAGTTTCTTTGGCCCAGTAACTAGTAAGGCCCTGCTATGGTTGTGCCGATAACCTGCTAAAGAGGTGTTGGCATTGACTGGATTACTGCTTACCCTGATAGTATAGAATTATAGAATGGTAGGGGTTGGAAGGGACCTCTGGAGATCATCTAGTTCAATGGTACTCCCTATTTATATAGTACTAGTACTCCCTATTTATTTCATCATTTGAATTGTTGTTTTGCTGTAGTAAATTTGGGGAAAAGATCTTGGAGGAATCTATGAGCATACCATTTTAATGGTGTAAATGACACAGTTGTGGACATTCTCAGGAAAAATCCAAAGGTCTGTAGACTCAGGCTACCAAATATTTCATTTAGCCTGTTGCAGAAGTATTTCTTTTCTAGCCGAGCACATAAGTGCTATTTTCTTCTTGTACGACGATATGTATAGGTCTGAGCTGCTTTTTGAGTTTTTGTTCCTAATCAGAAGTTCACATGCTGTTCTTGCCATCGTCTCTCCTTTCTTACCGATGTCCTTTGAGAAAGTCCAGTCTAACTGGAGGGAGCAAACTCTGAAACCTCATTAGACTTTTTCTCTCTTCTCAGCAGAAGCCTGCTTTTTGTCAGCAGTTCTCTAAGACTTGCAACACAATTTGTGAACCAACTCATCTATGCAGTCATCCTCTCCTATGGGAAGAGCTACATGAATTTCTTTTATGTTGCTTCATATGCAGTCATGTTATAGGTGAGCTGAACAGACTGGTTCAGAAATTAAAGAGTGAGCTTTATGGTGAGGACTTCAGCACAGGTTTGATTTTCCCTTTAACAAAACATTCGCTTGAATTGCTAAGCCTGAATCGCTAAGCTGTATTTTCTGAGTAACTTCCAGAACAGCACGTCAGCGTGTCTGGAAGTAGCAGGCCTCTTTCTGATCTATTTATTTGTGTTTAGGATCGATCATGCACCCATGTCTCCTGTTTGGCAGCATTATGCCGTATGCTGTAGGCTATTCTCCTTTACACCACCCAGCCAGAAGTGAAGATATTTAGATTTCTTTGGTGAAGCAAGAGCTCAGTATCTGGAGCAGAACTGAGATCTCAACCCTTATCTTTATCATGATAAAAGGAAGATTTTCCCCCCCACACACATATTTCATAAGGCAACATAGTATAAAAACAGGAGTGAACACAAGTTACAGTTCAACAGACATCAGCCACTTGGATCATTAAAATGACAGAATTGAAATGCAATGGTCTGCTCAGGACCTTAAATTCTGGTATCTGTTTCCCGAGTTTCCATTTCCCTAGTAAAACTATCCAGAAAATTGCATAAATCAGAATGTATTGGTGAGGATAAATGATTTTATAATACAGCAATGAGTCTGGAGAAGTATAAGCAACAGCTGTTCTAAGAACAAATACTACTTTGTCATAACACCTTTTCATCACTGAAATTCATCTCATTTGTTTGTGAAATGTATGTCTAGTAATTAGAATTCCGACAAGAACTACCAGTGTATGAAATGCCAACAGATTCTACCAGCAAGGTGCTGTTGTGTTAAAAATCACAGTGCATGTGGGGGGAACTTTGTAATTTTTTGCATTATTTTGTTTTTATATACCTCCGCTTTCACACAGAGATGCTCCTTGTTCATTTGAAAGGCAGCCACAATACACGATCTTTCTTAAATAAGTGTTCCTTTGTTATTCACAAAAACAAAATTAAGTTCTGCAAATCAGTATAGCGTGTTTTTGGCGAATTACGCAAATGCATGATCAGTAATATGGAAATATCCAGAATGGCAGAATATAGGGCACAGTAATTTGGTATTGCCAAACCAGAAGTTCAAAAATCGTGAGTCAGATCTCCTGAAATTATAAACCTAGTTTAAAATTATGAGTTTAAAAAACACACATGGCTTTATTCACCTTCTGGCTTCTTAATCTTTCGTGTAAATTCAGATTACACTTTTAGGATTTTTCCATGTAATTTGCAGAGCCAAATTTTTTTAATAAGTAAAATAGCTGATTATGCCATCTCACAACTAGAAACAGGCTGCCTCAGATTGATTAGACTCAATAAAATCATGGAAGTTGTCAACACTGATTAAACTAATGCTTACTGTTTGAAGGAGTAATTATTTTATAAGTAAGTGGTTTTAAAGCACATTTATTTACATAGACTTCTGACAGTTTTGCTGAGGCATGATTAAAAGCCGAGTTTAGTATCACTAGTGCTAACTAGATAAACTGGTGCGCTGTGCATTTTAGGCAGTCAGTTCTTTACTTCCCTGTAACTGCAGCCTCCTTTTCTTCCAGCCAGTGCCAGCTCCACAGTAATAAGTAAGGGATTTTAAAGCAGGTAGTTTGCAAGTGATCATAGAATCAGATCAGAAAAGAACCTCAGCAGGTCATTTAGTGTGATTTTGTGTCCAACCAAAATCTCCTTTCATGCAATTTAAGGCAATTATTTCTATTCCTATTGATTGTGGATATAAGAAAATGTTACTCCATTTTTCTTTGCAACCAGCTTTTATATCTGTGAAAATCATCGTATTTCCACTCTACCATCTCTTCTGTAAGATGACCTAAAATCATTCAATTTGTGCTCAAAGGCAAAATTTTCTCGGCTTCTAGACATTCTCATTGCTTCTTCCTGGATTCTCTGCGTGCAACTTGTATCTTCTTTTTCAACTGCCATGATCAAAACTGGAGACATTACTGGCTCACACTTTAGCAGTTCTGAAGGACCAGGTTATACTCCAGTCTAGACGTTTCAGTCTTTACCTTTATTTGCAACAGCATGATGTTGCAGACTAATTTTCAGAATTTCATCCAAAATAACACATCAGTTCTTTTCACTTGCAATTAAGCAGCTGTTCCTTTACTTGCACAGCTAATGATTCCAGCTTGCACTTGTTCCTGCTAAGTAACATCTTACATTTTCAGATCATGTCTGCACCTTGCCAGAATTATTTTTAATTCTAATCTTATCTTCTAGTATACTTGAAGTCAAACTCTGCTTGGTCTTGTTTGAAGATATTAAAAGGATACTCTATATGGTCCAGGGGGTGAATAAATGAGAACAGAAAATTTTGTCTAGAACTGCTGTGAATGGGGTTAAGCAACATTCTGTAATTATTGGCAGTAACTGTAAAGCTGGAAAACGATGGTAAGTCTTAAACAAGGGAAATTGTGTACTGTAAACACAGGCAGCAAAGACCAATACTTCATACTCAGAGATAAATATAATTTGATTGATCTCTCAGATTCACTGAAATGCTTAGTGTGAAGAATTTTTTATAATAATTGAACTGTAGCAGTCCTATAAATTTCTCATTCCTACTATTATTTCATTTTTACTCATCTCAGTTTTCCCTCTGTCATTCTTAGCAGGTGAATGGGAAAAACACAGGAACAGATGAAGCAGGTGGTAACTGGAACGTCATGCTGTTGCCGGACTGTTGTTAACTCGGGTATAAGATGGAATTAAATGAGAATAATAAACAGATTTGTAAGAATATTTTATTAAAGATACTGTATCAAAGCACAGAATAAGCTTTAAAGATGATGAAAACTAGCCTGGAATGTCTTCACTGATACTCTACATAGACTACAAATAATTGCTAAGTTACAGAACAGTCACAGCCTGTTCTAGATGTCCTACGTTTAGTATAATATTGAAGGCCTGTCTTTAGGTGATGTTATAAACATATTTCCCTCCTCTCCTCTGCTTCGGGGTGGTTCTACTGTGAAGGTCCTTCCTGTTCCCTATGTAAAGGACATCCCATTTTCTATTAGATTTCCCAGTTGTATTGTGCCTTCCCCCTGCAGAGCCCCCAGTGGTATCTGGCTTTGCCCAGATATTCACCATCTTCCCCTTTGTTCCAGCACAGCCACTGGGACAGAAATGTCGGCATTCCACTATTCGCACGGAAAGCTTTTAAAATGCCTCTATTAATGTTTGAGATGTTATGGGTTAATAGAGCCGACACCTTCAACATCTATATGCTGAAATGTTTGGGGCTATGTAATTAGATTTAGCAACTACATTCAAAGATATCTGAACATCTTTTCTTGCATTTGTATAGCAATTTTACAAACTCAAAAAGAGTGAAGCAAGCACAGACACATGCCCTGTACAAGCTGCAATACAGACAGTATTTTACACACTTCATAACAACAATAATGAAAATGATGTCAATTATAAATAAAATTATAGACAGACTCTTCTTAAGATAACAGTTATACTGAACAATGAAACATCCCTTTATAGTCACGAGTAGAATTAGTGAGATGCGTTAACTACAGCAGAATATAGATCAGCATGTTTAGTCTGCTTACAGGTCTCCATCTGATCCTCTGTTGTCTCGGAAGAAAAAGAAATGAGTATTTTTTTCATCCATGCTGGCCCTGATTTGAAACATTTACTACCTTGTTTTTTTGGTTAGGTTTTTTTTTCCCCCCATTAATTTAGCTGGAAACATTGGATTCCTAAAATGCTCAAATCTGAACATGAATGCCTGATTCTCCTCTTCAAGCCAGCTTTTGCAAGGCTTACATCCAGAACAAGGTGCACCCTGTGCCCTGTGAAGAATATTTCGCATTTACTCTTCTCCTTGTTGGTAAACATTTTTCACCATTCTTGTAATAAGACCAGAACACCATTTCTTTACTCTCCACATACAAGCACTGTGCTCCATGGAAGGTCCTCTTCAGCTTGCAAATGATGATCACGGCAGCAGGGGGAATCAGGTCAGCTGGATCTTTCTCACCATCCTGTCCTTCCTCAGGGACCCTCTGTCCTCAGTTTTTAAGATTTTTTCTTTCACCTTGTACTCCAGATTAATTTTTTTTTTCTCAACACTTGATAGTTTAGCATTGTAACTGTCTGAAAATACATAAGTTACACTTATAATGTTTGAACTAAAAAATCTAAACAGTTTTTGACAAACTCTAAGAAGCCTCATTTTAGAAAAGGAGCACTCCAGCATGTGAACAGCAAATTCCACAAACCCATTTCAGTGCAGGCCTTAACACCTGGCATCTGCCTCTTTTGGCTGTCTGCTCCATGAAAGGAGACTGCAAATCTGTCTTTAACAGGTGTAAATAATAGTCACAAGGAAGTAAGTTTTATAATACAGAGAAGAGTCCAGAACAACTTTTACTGCATGTTCTAATTTGAGTGCTTTGGTGCCTTTTGCGACTGCTGCAGTATGTCAAAAAGCAAAGGTGGTGCCAATTCAGATCTGGCACACGCGGTTCTGAGTTTTTATGAAATCTTTTGCCGACCAGTTCGTCCTCATGTCTTCTTCAAACCTGGTTCTCTCAGTTGTTCAGAAGCTTAGAAGTCCCTATTTCACTACTGCCATGCAGAAAAGAAATGCAAGAAAAATATTAAAAGTCAGAAGCCCACACGCCAGAACTATATTTGCTAGCATGATGTGGTCCCTCCCACCTCGCTATGGTGTGGTTTTGCTCTAAATACCCATCCTTCAGTTATATTCAGAGCACCCACCACAGTCAGGAACTCCGTTTAAAAGCCACACGGTTCATTTCTCTCAGTGCATACCCCACCAAAACACAACCTTAAACAATGTTTTGATCTCGTTTCAGAAACTTTTGTTTCTTTCTTTCTCCTTTGCCTTCCCTTGTCAAAACAGTTAAAAGATTTGCTGAAGAAAAACTTAGCTTCCCAAGCCTCCCAGAAGTTATTTTTGATACTGTATGTGTTACTTTCCAGCAGTGGTTTATGGCTTGGCACAGTGGATGCTCAAAAAATTGCACGAGTATGATTTCCTCTCAGCCTGGACTTCTCATAGCTTGGAACACCCCCACCCTGGAATACTTCTTACTGCTCTGTGTTTGCCTCTGTCTTTTGTTGGGTTTTTTCCCTTGCCTGACGCAGAGGTAACTATTACATATTTACTTAACCCCACTCCCCAACTTCTTATTTTAGGTTAAATGCAGATCAATTTTATAAATATTTACAATTCTTGTAAGTCTCTTTCACCCAAACTAATTTATGACAAATATGAGCAGCTTTGTATCCGACACGAACAGTCAAGAAATTGGGAACATGTGGATGTAACTTTTAAAGACAATCCTCAGGGTTTTTTTTCTTGGTAGACTGACTTCTTTCTCTGGATATGTAAATCACATTGTACAAAGTATACAATTGTCCCGCTTCTGGCTAATTCACACTTGATGTTTCTGTACACACTAAGGCAGCCCTGGACCAAGTGGCTGTGTCTGGACTGCAGAGCAGGAAAGGCTCCAAGGCTGCACGTGAAGCCAGATTTATCAGCTGTCTGCATTACTTACCTGCTAGAGCATCCTCAAGGCCAGCTCAGGGCTGAATCTCCTGGCACACCTTTGAGAGAAAAGCCTCGAGAGAGGTGCTGCACACCTCTGTGCACATTATAGGATGCCCCGTGTGACAAGCGGTGAGGCCCTCACCGCATCTGCCAGGCCCAGAAATGCCTGTGTATCTGCCCTCTGTGCCACGTCACAGACTTGATGGTGGGCAAAAAAGCAATCTAGGACAAATGGCTTTTGTTTCATGCCAGGAGGGCGATGTGAACATGGGGAAGCAGGTCTTGGCCAAACTTCTGGCTTCAAAGTACTGCTGGTTGTAGCAGCAAGTCCATGTGTCTCCCTAATTACATTCTTCAGACCTTGGAGGGGAATTCATTGGACTGATGCTGTTATCTCAAAGTAGCTCTTATTTGACTGGCTCAAGTCACGAAATGCCTTTGTTTGTAAACTAACAAAGGAGAAAAAAAGGTCTTCTAACTACAGTATGCACGTGAACATTTTTTTTCCCTAGGCAACATTAGTGTTTAACACTGCTGTTTATTAAGATGCCAGCTTGCATTTTACAGTTAAAGATCTCTCTTATTTACAGATCATACACAGCTCACGCAGCATGACTGAGCTTCTTTACACTGCCACCCTCAAATACACCGCCTATGCTGTGTGGGACCACCTCTGAGTGTGGGAAGGTGGGTTGCCTGTGTGTATTAAATTACATTTTTCCGATGAGACTGCAAAAATACTGTTAATCAGTGCCAACTGTGGTGGTGTGGTGTACATACAGAACGGTGAACACCAGAGAACTGCTGGCATTAGTAATAGCTTTTAGCCCACAGTAAGCTAGATTAGAGGTAAAATGTTGTGCCCTCCTCCCAGACTCTAAAATCCTCTAGCTACCCTAAAAACAGAAGCTGATTTAGCAATGCACCGCTGCAAGAGGATCTGCTTCACTCTTCACACAGTAAACTCTGCTCAACTGTGGAAACGTTTGAGCTTTTTTAACAGAAACACGCACCTTTCCCGTTAGCCACCAGATGGAGCCCATACCTCCCCAGCACACAAACCCCTGAGCAGCTGCAACGTTAAAGCCCTTCAGAGATGTTACAAAGGATGCAGTTTCTTCCACTTAATAAAAGTCAGAGGAAGTCTGTGATTAGCTGGATGTTTACAAATAAAACGAGGATCTGGAGATAGATCAAAGGTAACTCTCCAGATTTGGCACGGTATCAGATTCCTGTACTAATAGCATCTGCATGGGTTTTACTGTTACATTAAGTGGTTGAACTTGGCGTATCTCATCACGTATTAATAATGCTTTTTTAATGCTTGGCGCACTTACTAGAAGTCTGAAGATTCAGCCAGCTAAGGACCTGAGAAAACCAAAAAAACCCGAACAGCCCTCAGGTAACAAGATCTTCCAGGCTCCATTCAAAAGAGAAGCGCCTGCTGGGTTCTTTCTCACCCTGCTTTCTGCAATGTGAAGAGAATCAAGGAGCAAAGGTAAGCACTGTTCCAAAATCCGAAAGATGTAGTACTTAGAGCTTAGTAAACAGAAGCAGTAGTGCTCAAAGCCTGTTCTCTAATGATCTAAGTAGCTCAGATGGTCCAATCAGACCATATGTGCTTTCCCCCCCGAGGAGTCTATAGCTCATGCAGGATCTCGGCGACTTTGGCACAGCCCCAGTGACTGGGGAGAAAAGCAGATCTGAGATAAAAAGATTGTGGTGTGTGAAATAGACTGAGTTAATGTATATGTATTTTAAGGGACATCTTTGTTTTGACTCTGTGTAACAAACCAACATAGCTTGTGAGGTCTGGAAGGCCACAGACTATTCCTGCTTTCATAGTAGTGCTCTGTTTGAAGCTAGTATTTCTGTTTGGGGTCTAAGCCACACTGAACTTGATCAAATAAACATTCTCCAAAGGAAACTGCCTTTGAACTGTTTAACTCTTTGCACAGCAAACTAAAGCTGAAAGAACCGTAACACTTACTGTAAGATTTCTTGTGTCTTAATTGACTTATTTTCCAGTTTTTAAGTTACTGTTCATCAGGACCTCTGTCTTTTCTGGCAGAACTGACCACGTTAGCAACAGCCACCAAAATCTAAGTGAAACACAACCCGTCCAAAAGCAGACTAGGTGGGGCTAATCCTCATACTTCCAGGCATGCAGACTGTGCCAGTGTCATGTTTTACAGTGTATGTAAGTGTACACAAATTATATTTCATCTACCTGATAGCAATGCAGCTCCAAGAGCCACACTCTCTCCTGGGCTGCGGGACGTACTAAGACAATTTCTTCATCAGTTCCAAGGGATCCTACCCTGTATTTCCTGCTTCTGCAATACTACTATATCTGTCCTTTACCTGAAGGGGAGATAATTCTAGATTTCATCTCTTAAAATGTTTCCACTTTGTATAAATAATTAAATAACCAACTGCTAGAAACCAGAACCTCAGTAGTTTGGTAGTTGAGACTCTACCAGTAGGAACCCCATAGGCAGGGAGGAAACAGAGGCATCATCTTTAGCATCCTGAATAAATGCTCTGACGACGACTTGTGTAAACGCAAGGAGCGTAACCGATACCAGAAGTCTGGTGTATCTATTGCCAAAACCAAAAGTAATCTATGGTATTCAGCGAACTCTATTTTTAGCCAGCGTATCTGCGTTTCCACAAATTTTCATGGTCTTGGGGCTTTTCCCATGGAGAGAAGGACATTGTATTAATTCTCCCATTCATTGCCTGGGGAGTCAGAAGCAGAAGTCCCTCTGGGGACCATACCCAATGTAGTGGGATGGTTACCTAAAAAAGGAGAGAATAGGTATTATTGAGTTATGCAGGTTCAATTGAACATGCGAGAACTATTTAAAAAGGCAAGTTCTTAGCCCTAGTCATTGCTTTAGAACAGGAAGAAAGCACACCTTCCCATTTCAAAAAACAGAAGGCAAACAGAAGAGCCAAAAGGATGAATTTTTAAAATAGCAACCTTGTCATCAGGGGAGATGAGGGAGAAGAGACGGGGAAAGACCAATTTTTGCCTCTTTCATGTTGGCAACGCTGCTGCTGCAGAGACTTTGGCAACAGCTGACACTGGTGGCACTTTGCCTGACAGGCAGGTTGAGAAACTAAGGATTTGCAGACAGTCCTGATTTCCAGTGGATTTCCCACAATCCACACAGCTTCCAGAATCTGGAAGCCTTTGAGGAATGCTCTTTTCTCATTCCCTGTCAGGAGCCTTGGGATGTCTACAGAACCACAAGACATTCCTAGCTGAGAACATTTCTTACTTGCAACCAAAAAAAAAGTGCACCCCAAAATCTCACTGATGCAAATCACAGAAGGGTTTGAGCGGAAAACAGCAGCAGCATCAGGACTTTGTCAGAGGGAAGTTCTTGAACAGCTCTGAAAGGGCTAAATTTTGTTTTCTCCCACAGGAAATGCTAGATGCAGCATTGTTTTTGTGGTTGTAGCTGCAGCAAGATTTAGTATAGTTTTAGTTTACCAGAAAGCACAGGGAAGGATTACACCTTCTTGTTTCCTTGCGTGAGAATTAAAAATACTGACCACTTCTGAAATTCTGTGCCACGCTAGCTACGCAAAGCAGTCAGTCAGTCAAAATCTGGCCTTGGATGATCTGCTGATTTCTCACCTTGTAATTTCATTACGTTCCCTTGAATACATTAATATGAAACTTTGAAAACATAATTTCAACTACTTATATATAGGGAATGTGCACAGACTACTGAAAACAGTTTCTCTAAAAGCATGATGCACAATATTGTTTTCCTATGACTTAAATTAAAAAAAAAAACCTTACAAGACATTTGAGGGCAAAAATGACCCAAAAAAAGATCTGATAGCATTTCTCTTGTAAAGTTGGCACTGGTTATTCAAGTACATGAAAAGGAACATGGGCTGTTTGTTTCAGGGCTGAGTATTTATAGTCATGATGAACCAACTCTTGAGTCATGAGCTCTGTTGCCCTGTAACAAATTAAGATTTGTCTTTCTACATGAAAAAATAAAATCACAATTAATTCCAGAATGATAGAAGTGACTGTAAAAGTGGCAGAAGACACTTCATTTATAAAATGTGTCCTGGTTTTTGGCATCTTCCCCCTTCACAATCTCAGCCTACTAACACGTCTCCACAATACACTGCACAGCAGTATTTTAGGAGTTTTTTGGAAGTTGGAAGAAAACAAAGAAAACTGGTTTATAGCTGAGAACTACAGAAATGTCAGCTTTTAAAAACACATTCCTAATTTCTAGCCTTCAGCAGACTTTGTAAAGTCAAATTAGTCACGCTTCATCTTGTAGGTCTTCAAGTCTGTGACAAGCATCAAACCAACTGAGAATTAGGGAAGTCAGAACATTTGATTTTTAACCCTTTCAGATTAGGAAGCAGTTCAAAGTCAGAAGCAGGCACACAGGGACAGCAACCAACACTGCCAGCATCTCCTTAACTTACACAAGGGATTATCCCGCGCTTTCAATATTAGACCAACAGTGAGACGACCGCCTCCCCGTACTGCGACGCCCAGGAAAGCGCACGTTGTGAGCGGCGAAGGGCACGGGGCAGCAGGCGAGCGGGGGCCCAGCTGCCGAGCGCACAGGCAGCACAGCTGCATCTGGGCCCACAGCTGGAGGGCACGAAGGCCAGAGGAGGGTGGGAGCCATTCCTGGTGTTTGGCCAGACAAGGGGCCAGGCTCGTTCCCGGCCTCGGGCCAGGACAACCACACGAACCCAGCGGCGTGGAGCAGTACATGGTCCATTTCAAGAGACTAAGAAAGCTCCAGAGCATATTTGAGGGGTGAGCTGAACACAGGAAGGTTTCCAGTACTCATAAAGAGGGCAGATAGCATAGAAGTGTCTCATTTGTATGTAAGCAGCTGGGCTGCCTTTCTTCCTTATCAGGAAATGGGAGAGGAAAGTAGAGTTCAGCTTCCACGAGGATGCTTGGGGGAGACAGAGACCAAGTTAAGCTTGGGACGTACAGCTCATTTAAGCGAACAAGCCCCCTCCCAGGCACTCATTTCTCCTCTTGTGCCACCCCTTCTATTGTGCTAGCACAAGATCTGACACAGAGCTGAGAGGGAAGCACAGCGGGGAACTGGTCCAGCCAAAAAATAGCCCTACGGGGAATATAAAAAAAAAAGCCTGTTGTTTCATTCAGTTCATTGTGAAGCTACATAAATATGTGCTTTCTGACAATGGAGAGGGTGGCACACGCGGGACATGAGAGCTGAAACTAGGTGGGGAGGAGGAAGGGGCTGGCAGGGCTCAAGGCAGCACTGCCTTCAGGAGCATGCTTACGTCCTCACCAATAGTTGATGGTTTAGCACTAGTGTGTTCAAATACAATAGCATAGTCAAAGTATTCACTTTTATAACAATGTATTTTTAATATATTCTCCAGGGCAGTACAGTTTCTGTCTTCAGCTTTGAATAAAAAACATGCTGAATTGTATTTTCTCCATTAACTAAAAAATAGAGAAGTTCCCTTAAAAATGCATAAATTCTTAGAATTCTGTGATATTCTAACATATTCAAACCAAGATTTCCCCACAGACCTGTTCGCTACAAATATCATTATACACAAATGTAAATACTCTTCAAATTAGTAAGTTGCCAATAAGCATTTACAAGCATATATATGTATTTTAACATTTGAAATGTCTCCTCTGAAACCGAAAAAGAAGCTCGACAGCTTTGTGGTATTTTAAAGCTCATTCCAGGTCTTCACGAATTCTCTCTTTTTAACCTTCAGTAAATCCTGAAAGCTAAAAGCTAGGCTGGCTACTTAAATTATTTTCAGAGTCGCAGCCCACACCACTGCCAAAATGAGGAAAACAACAGAACAGAGGCAGGTCCTCCAAAAATAAGAATAGCAAATCACTTAAAAATACAAATCAGAGCACCCAGCAAGTCTTTTTCTTTCTGGCTACGCCTTGTGCAATGTGGTACGCTTACACCTCCACTCGCAAAGATCCTGAAGTGCTTGTACACTCTAACAGTCCACGTAGCACAGTAAGGAGATGCAAAGGAACTATGTTATGATGGTTGAGAAGAACAAATTTGTTAGAGGAAACAGAACTCTAAATTAAGTATTTTTGCTTCTCCTTCACTATCTTTCGAGTAACAGCAAGACTTCTAGGATATCGTGACTGCAGCTGGGGTTTATTCAGGCTTGCTTTAGTTCTGTCTCCACAGTAAGTAATTTTTGCCACGGTAGGAGCACTGAAACACCATCATTTCACGCTCCTGCAGATGTTGTCCTGTTCTTGGGAGAACACCCCTGTCCCCAGGAGTGACCAGCCCCAGGCTACCTCAGCACCCACCTCTTCAGCCCGCTCACAGCTGCCAAATGCCCCGTCACTCCAGGCTTTGTCTTCAATAGTCCCATGCTCTTCCCCTGCATGGTTGCACAGCTCACTATAAACACTCTCCCCACCTATTTGCAAGCCAGGCTGTCTTGTTTATGCCTTAGTAACCTTTGATTTGTTCTCCTGTACTCCCCTTGATCACTTTTTGGGCTACTTCAGTCATTCTGGTTTTCTCTGCCTACAAAGGAGTAAATCCACTCCTAAACTCCCCTGCTGTGCAATTCACGCTCCTTTTGAGCCTTAGTCTGGACATTCACACATGTGAACTTCAAGGCCCTGGGTTCTGTTTCACAAGAACAGGAAAAAACATTCATTCAAGTTCAGCTGGAAAGGCTTAACAAACTTTCCTTTGAAAGGCTACTACAACACAGCTGAAAACTGAAAAACAAAGGTACTCCAGGGTGTTTATAAAGTTAAGATAGCAGTAAAGACCATCATTCCCAGTTTCTCTGTTTAACTCCTGTGGTTGGCAGGTCTAGTTACACTAGGAAGCACCTTCTTTCGTGAAACATTTTGGGGTCAAGTTCAGACCAACACATTGCTCCTGACCCTGAGCCGGGGTCTCCATAAATCACCCTTAGCCCTTCACTGTATTCAGGAATGATCTCTTTAGTTCGCAGAGGTCACCTCCTCCTTTTCAACAAGGTCTTTAGCTGTGTCACTGCAGTCCCTCCAGCACAGGGGCTGGCTGTACAGGGTATGCAATCCATGCTCCGAGTTTGTGCTGTAGTGAGCTCATCACTCGGCAGCTCTCCCAGCCAAGCTGAGTCATCCTCACCCCGGTCCCACGACGTCTGCAGGACATTTTATCCACTCCTCCAGCCGCCCCCTCCATGCCACCTTTGGGATTTGCTTCCCACTGCACAGCTCTAATCCTGCTCCCCCCAGCCTTCGCCACTCCTTCCCACTCAGGATCTCTTCTCCCGCTCCCCCAGCGCCACAAGACTCTTCTGCCAGCTCCCCCAGTTCTCCCTCGCTTCCCTCGGCTGCTTTTCCCAGTCCAGCCGTAGCTGATACTGTAAGGGATAATCTGCATGTCAGAGAATTGCTGTGTGCAGTGTATAAACTCCCCCCCCACCTCTTCCACTACAGCACTTGACTACCTACTTGAGCACTAAGATGCTCATTATAGTTCAATATTTTGTCTTTTGAACAGTCTTACAATCACCTTAGCACCGATTCCAGTGCTAGAAAGTGTTAAACTACCCATCCCGCTGCTTCTCTGAACTCCTACACGCTGAGCTTCAGTCTGGCTTGGGATGGGGAACGTGGAATAAATCCTAAGCAGGGGGAAGCTCTGAATTAACTGAAATGCTGCAGTGCCTTCATGTCCCTGGTCTTTTTGGCCTCAGTGTTATTCAGGACTTGGTTGGCTTCAGCATCACGCAAGAAAACGCAGGACTGAGCAGTTACAGCCAAAGGCTAAGGGCCGAACTAGACCCAAAGCAGTCGGTGCCCTGGGAGCCAGCTGCCAGCTCAGGCCTAGGGTCTGGTGGCAGGGTCTTCCTCCACCACTGCAGAAATGCATGTGCCTACCAACCAAGAGAAACTCTAGTGCGCATTTAAAACTGAACAAATGTGAGGCAACTCATACTAGTTACAGTGGAAATTCTGAACTGTATTAATTTCTCTGAACAGTCTAACATTAAAACTCACTACCCCTCACAATCCCCAAGAAACAAGGAATCAAAACTCAACTCTGACAGTGACAAGCACATGAAAGCCCTGCACCAGACCCTCAGCTCCTGCCTCCGATTCTCAACCCCACCACCAGCACATGAGGTGACAGAATAGAGTATTTCAGCTGGAAGGCACCCGCAACGATCCAGTCCGACCGCCTTAACTGCTGATCTAAACTGCTTTCCTCCCTCCACGGCTCAGTGGGAAACAGCATTACTGCCCTCTGACACAATGAGATCTGCTGGGAGAAAGCACTGCTAGGTTTTATTCTGTAATAGTTTTCTCCACCGTGACATACTAGGATCCTTTCCTCCCCCCCAATGAAAATCACGCACTTCACAAACGTTTAGACAGCTGGTGCCGAAGAGTCAAAGCCAGTCCTCCTCTGAAAGGCCAGACTGCCTCACTGAATTCATGTCAGCTGGCACTTAGCAGGGTTTTTAAATTCAATTCAATTACGAGACAAGCTACGCAGATTAGGGCTATACTAGAATCAGAAAGGAATCTTAAAAGGCATAAAACGTCTTCACGTTTATTAAGCAAACTCTGCAGTCTTTTCTTGTTATATTCTTGTTGAAAAACAGAACATTCAGAAAGTATAACGAAAACAAGCAACAAAACCACTACGGCTCACGTGAGCCGCACTCCCCCGTCCCTCCCCGCCCAAGCAACGGGCCTATCTGCGCACCCATCCCGCTTCCAGCTTTCCAACGCAAGCAGCAAGGCACCGCTCACAGCCAGGCTGAGAAAGGCAGCCGCCCAGGCAGAGCGCCATTCCGCACGCCTGGCACTGCCCCGCAGCCACTCGGCCCTGGCGCGTCGGAAGGAGCAGGTTACACACACCCGCGCAGGGACGGACAGACAACGGAAGGCCAGCGTCAGTCGTACAGTCCTGCTAGGACTCCAAGCCTGGAAAACAGCCGCTCTGCTGGGAACTCCTCGGTTATCCCGGCAGTCGTTAACTCCCTTCCCCTCTGCGCAGACCGCTCCCAGTCTGCGAGGTTTCACTCAGCCTACGCGCTCTCGCCCCCGGGATGCCCGTTCCGACAAAGCCAAGAAGCAGAGGACCGGGACAGCCAGCTCTGCCCTCACAGTGGAGTCTGAGAGCAACGGATTATTCCTTGGCACTGGGGTTTTTTTTCATTTTGAAAATTAATTTGGGGATTATGAACAATTATGCTCTTGCACATTAATCGCTGTGATCTAAAATTTTCACATGAAGAAACAACACGTGGAAATATTAAAGCACTCATCTTACGGACGTGGATCCGAGAACTGTTTAATAGCAGTCAGTGAAGGGGTAACATTGTGCTTTTAATCTACAGTTTAAAAATAATGATTTGTATATCTACTTAGTAAAACAATAAAATTAAGAACAGAAACTGATATTAGGAAACAGTGAAAATGTAATAATTAAACACACGATGCTTTTCAAAGCTATATACTTAATGAGCCTAAATAGACACCTATGGTTAGGAGGGTCTTAAAAAAAAAAATAAAAAAAGAGACTTATTTTCAATTTTTTTTTTCTTTCTCAATTTTTGTCTACTATACTGTATGCCTTGCTTTGGTGTTCTCTCTGCTGCCACCTTAATGCTTTAACAGTATGTTTACACTTATGTTCTTTTCAAATGCTTGGCATTATAGTGAGATCTCATATCTTTCCTCAAATTAAATTTTGCTCCACATACTCCACATGTATACAGATGAACATCCATGTGCTGCTCCAGTTGCTCATTATTTGGGAATATCTGAAAGCAGACCTGGCATATAGTCTCTCCAGCTGATAAGTGAGATATCATATGCCGTACATGGTCATGTTTTCGGAAGTTTCCTTGATCACAAATGGAACAGACATACCTGGCCATGCCTTTGTGCATATCATTGTGGAGCCGCAACTGGCGCTCTCTTAAGAACTGCTTCCCACATGTCTGACAAACAAACTGTTTTTCCTTGGTATGAACGGTATAGTGTTCCCGCAAGTGGCAGCGCTGATAAAATCCTTTCCCACAAAGATTGCAGAAATGCTTACGTCTGTGATCCCTCTCGTTCTCTTCCATCATGGAGTTCTTGAACAGATCTTGCTCCAGGCAGTTCGACATATGTTCAACCACTAGGTTTTCGGTTTCAAAACGCTGACCACAATTAGGGCATCGGAAAGGACAGGCAGAATGCTTGTATAACTGTTTTTTTTGAAGGCTGTTCATTTGGAAGTGACTGTCCCTGAAGTCCTCCAGCATCTCTGCAAACATCATGTCCCTTATTTCCGACTGCTCCTCGGGGTTTTCTTCCAAGTCCATTTTCTCCTCAGAATTCCTGATACCGTTCATGGTCAGATCCTGGGGTTCTCCACAGGTCTGGGCATGGTCCTGTAACTGCTTGCCTTTGACCAGTATTTGACCACACTTGCCACAAGCACATATATTTTCTATGTGTTTGGATAAATAATGAGAGGACAAATCTTCCTCGGTGATTGTCAGCCCACAAAGTTCACAGGGAGCGTTCTCCACATCTTCCTGCACTGACGGAGCCTTCCTGTTAAGGTGCCGTGGACTTTTCAAACACTTTCTTTCATCCTCATCCATGGATAAACGCGGTTTTAAAGTCTTCCGAGCATTTCTCTTCTCTCTGATCTCTTCCTCGACATAGTATCTGTAAAGCGGCTCTTCCTGTTCATCATCTAAGTCATCGTTGTCGGAGGACTCATTGCAGTCTTTATCTGTCACTTTAATAATATTAAAATCCTTCAGCTCATCTGCAGGATTGTCCTCTGGTTCCATCTTGATGATAATCCTCTTCCTCTCAGAGGCTCTGCTGCCTTCTTCACCTGATGTCTCAGAGGCAACCGTGCTGCTTTTTCTGCTTGTGACGTTCGACACGGGAGACGAAGAATCATCCGCAGCTTGGCTCGAGTCCCCCTTGTATTTTTCCGTTTGTGTGGAGATTATTTTAGAAGTAGAGTCCTTTTCGTTAAAGTCCAGTTTTTCAGCACTGTAGTACCTGGCGCTTTGGTAAGAATGCCTGTTAGTGCACGTTAACACGTGCTCATCCAGCAGCTTTTCACAGCTGAAACTAAACCCGCAGCTGTCGCAGGTGAAGCTCCTCCCAAAACGGCGCGAGTGGGACACGCGCTCTTTCGCGTGAGAGAATTTGGACGTGGTGCTCTTTTTGCAGACATCAAACAGTTGTTCGGGGAAGCTGCTTAGCTGCAAAGCTTCTTCATCAGGCTCTTTGTTATGGGATGTATTTACTGTTGAACTTGGCGGCTCCATGCCCCACCTGTTTGCTTCGCTGCCATTTCTAGCAAGCGTGTCTTCATACATTCTCACGCCAAATATCATTTTACTATTCTGGGTGCTAGAAGCAGAAGACGAACATTTTAAACTAGATGAGTCTGTATCCTGTATATCTTCCAGACATTCAGGTACGTTATATAGCTGTAAGTAGTTCATGGCCACTTTAAATTGCTCGAAATTGGCAGGGGCTGTCATAATTTTTCCTAAATACATGAACTGTAAAATAAGATCAAAGCATTCTGCGCTAATCTTCATGTTGCTTAGATTCAGCTGGGCTGTAGTGTGTTGATGGTTCATAAAAAACATCCTAAAATAGGAGCTGCACGCAGCAAGAACTGCTTTATGTGCTTGAAAATAAATATCATCGATAGCGATGCAGCAGTCGCACAGAAAGCCCCACTCTCTTTGGTTGTTTAGCTGCTGAAGGACGTAGTTGCTGTGGCTGGTTCTTGCCATCTTGTACTTCAATTACAGCCCTGCACAAAGAAGAAGACATCTGTTAAACCATGAGCACAAAAAGCAAAACGTCCTTAAATGTAGGGAGGAACTGCCATCTTTTTCTTCTCTCCATCTTCCTATTCTCACACTGTTGGTGGTACAGCTTCCCGTCTGGAGATCTTTCCTGGTAACTGCTACCAGTATTGATGCCAGTGAAAACATCCATAGTTCCACGTCCTCACCACTAGACTCACAAGACCAGTAAACTAATCAACATAACCACCACACATGTCAATCAGAGCAACGCTGCTGGAATATAATTTAGCAAATGTATTTTAAAGTCCTACAGCCAAGATTTTCAGATACGAATTCTGAACGCAGAACTTCAAAAGCTTCACCGGGCAGACTTCTGTGAGATGGCCCTAGGACAACACCTATACCACGTAAGCTGACTGCAAGAAACCACTCCTCAGTCTCAACTTGCCTTCTTCACCTGTCAGTCCAACGGACATATGATGCAACACATACTGGAAACCAGGCCAAGTCAAACTGGTCTTTCCCTCCCCATTAAAGGCAACCGAGAAGACCTATCAGTGGAGCATCCACACCAGCTACATCCACACGCTTTTCACTCTTCAGGGCAGCTCCGGGACAGTCTCAACCTTCTCTGCGAGGCATCCGGCAAATGAGGAACTGCGAGCGTGTTCTCGGGAGCAGCGGGCAGCCCGGCTGCCATGGCACACCCCACGTATGAGCCCGCCGCGGAGGGCGACCAGGCGAGCTGCGCAGGAAGTGGTGCGCACCGCCGCGCCGCCAACGGCTCCCAGCCCACGCGCCCAGCAAGGCAACCCACACACGCACACGGGAGACCAGACAGAGAAGAACCCAGCAATGGAGAACTGCGAAAGCCAGCGAGCCGGAGCCGCGGCGAAACGAAGCCTCGACAAAGACGAGAGGGAAAGGTCTGCGAGTGGCGAGAGCTGCTTTGAGTGAAAGGACTGATTTGTCCTCAAGAGAAAACATAATGGTTTACGTTAGCAAAAACGTCCAGGAAAATGTATTGTACACAGGAGGTGGCCATTTGATTTGCAGAAGATAAACTTCACCAAGCATGGCCTGATCCAGCGCTAGTCATGACTCACTTTGGGAAACCTTTACGGATACACGTAACGCGTACTAACTGCACAGGGCAGGGGGGGAAACCAAAAGAAGGCACAAAGAATGGCCTAACTGAAAAACCTAAAGCAATAACGAGCGTTCTTAACATTTTGAAAGGTTATTGCAATGTAAGTAACTATGAGAGATTTGTACAAATACAGCACGGGCTAGCAAACAACATATATTAAATAGCATTTCATGACTCAGTAAAATACACGGATTGATTTGCAACCATTCTTTCAACTGTCCAAGATTTAGACAAAATACACACAATAATGCTCCCCATTTCTTCTTCTTCCCCCGACAGCTTACATCTCCTAGAGGCTGGGAAACAGGTGGAGAAATTAAATTCCACAATTAGTGTTGAATTTGCAAGTCGTAGGCGTTTCTGGGCTTGTTCAGTAGCAAACCTAACATTAAGTCACCGTTCTTCTTCATTCCGCGAAGGAGTGCCACGGAAGAAACGCACTCAGGCTCTCTAGACGAAAGCAAGCTCACCGTGCCCAGCAACATTCCCTACTGCCCATTCACACAGCAGTACTGATGGACCACCACCAGCACAAGACCCTGTCTGGCAACAGGAACCTTGAGATTTGGGTTGAACTACACCGACAACGAGCATCTGAATGGCAGCTGCTCCTCTCCTCTCCGCCCAATCCTCCACACCCAAAACTCCAGGTGAGCACCCTGCCATAGTAATTCTCTGCCCAGTTTGGCCCAGCAATGTCCACTGCAGAAATACAACTTGTCGCATGAAATTAATGTAATGGCTTTCTTACTAACTCGCAAAAGGGTGGCTTTGAGTCTCTGAATCAGAGAGAGAACCTCCAAGACAACTTCATGTCTTTTCTGCAGACGATTCATTACTAAGTCACTGTGACTTCAGGTGTTTGTGTGAAAAACAGCAAAGCTCTCAACATCAAGTAATAATAAAAGGGCACTTCATATTCTTCCAAGTGCTAACGTGTTTTGGATTTGAGGTAATTCATTAGATACTTAAATATCCTTCAGCATACTGTATCAAGTATTAAGAACAACAGCTGCATAATGACAGAGAATTGACTTCAACTTCCGTATCAGAAGAGTGAAAACCAACAAGAAAGTGAGAAGATGCAGTCTGCGGCACCAGTGGCCTCTTGGTGTAACTGCTATCAAAATAAGAACAGGCTCAGGACAGCTGCTTTTCGAAGTATCTTCCAACAGCAGAACAGCAGTACAAGCCTGTAGCAAAAAAAGAAGGTCACAAACTATCCGCACACACCCGCAGACCGGGACACTTCCCCACGGCTGGAACAAGCCGGCAGCCACTGCAGCGATGGCACACAAACTCATCGTTTCTAAGTTTCCTTCTTCTTTGCAAAAGGTGAAATGTATTTCCCGTCCTGACACGGGAACTCTTGCAGAGCTTTCAGCACTATCCTGACACACGATGACAACAACCCACTGGCAGTGCCTACCTCCTACCACCGCTCCGGAAAAAAAACAGCCCGAGCATGAGGCCACCGGACCAGGATGGCAAGGTGCTCAGATACGCACCTGGCCTCTATCGCAGCACTACTACAGGTAGGTATTAAAATACAGAGTGTTTGAAGTTATTTATGGCAATGAAAGCACTGGCATCCTCCCTCTGGGTGCTGTATTAACCTGCTGTACGTAGCTACGTATTTACAGCTGCCAACACTTCCCACTGTGAGAGCCGGTGTTGGGCTATTTAAAACTTTGACACATTTCAACCAGCAAAGGCAAAACCTTCCTTCTGAATTGTCTGCTTTGGGCTGCTATCTTCTTTTTCCTCTCCACAGAAAATTTCAGCCAAAACAGTTCCATAAATGAGGCTAAGAAAAAGGTTTCATATAAGGAGATTATTATTTTTTACTTTAAACATAAAAAAAGTTTCTCTTCCAAAATCTTTTTAGAGAGACTTCATATGGGAGAAGGTGCTAGGTCTGGGATATGTTGTCACAAGATAAATATCTGCCTGAATTTGGCTAAGCTATAAGCATCAGGGGGAGAAGATAAAAATTATCAGTTTGTTCACCCTTGAGACTTTTGTTAGTTACTGGAATCTCAGATTGCAGCCTTGCTGAGACCATTTCATCCTCCTGCAGCTCCTTCGCACACAGGGGCCTGCCTGCACCATCCCACCCGGGATGAAGTCGCCCTTTGGCGCAGGGCTCTGCCATGGTCTTAAACTACAAGAGGGTAAGTTCAGGCCCCATACAAGGAAGACCTTTGTTACGATGGGGGTGGTGACACACTGGCACTGGTTGCCCAGAGAGGTGGTCGATGCCCCATCCCTGGAAACATTCAAGGTCAGGTTGGACAGGGCTCTGAGCAACCTGGTCTAGCTGAAGATGTCCCTGATCACTGCAGGGGTGCTGGGCTAGATGGCCTTTAAAGGCCCCCTCCAGCCCGAGGCATTCCATGATTCCTTGTGCCACCCTCACAAAGTCAGGGACCGGCAGCAGGGCGTGCTGCAGACTGCTCCCCACCACAGCTTGCCGCTGGGTTTTAGCATCCCTCCTGCCACCTGGGTGGAAAAGACGCCCGGTTCTGGCTGATGAGCGCCAGACCCAGGAGCGGACTTAGTGAAATGCAGGGAGGCTGGGAACTGTAAGGGAGGGAAAACCTCTGGAAACTGGGAGGGTGGCGAGAGGCAGGCTGGGAGTGGAGTGCTGAGCCGAGAGGAGGGGACTGGGATTAAGAAGCACCAGTGGGAATTAAAACTGGGTGCAGTGAGGGTCTAAACGGTGGAGGGAAGTTGCCTGGGCAAGGGGCTGGGAAGAGCCAAGCTGCAGGGGCCAGGGCAGAAGGGGTAAAAAACCAGACATGCTTTTGCTGCGGAATGAGGGGAAAACAATTACAGCCTTCACCCTGTCAGAGCTGGAACTGAACCCTGAATTCCCAATTCTGCCATCCCTTTGCCATCTGCAAATACCATGGGCTTGCTGACAAACTCACTCCCTTCTAGAGCAAGCTCTCAGAAAATGATCATCTACCATTATTTTGTTACTTTAATTACTAAAATGGCAGAGATCTGCATTTATCACCCAAGTGGGTGGTTCAATGCTGCAAACTATTTTTGACATGTGCTTTGGAAAAAAAGCAGGCATTGGAATAAAAACAGGTCCTTTTTACAGAAAACCCAATGTTTCAAAGTGTATACACAAGAAATGCTGTAACTAATGCAGGCTTAATTCAGCTGCCATTGATGTGTATATACACTGTAACAGTCCTCTAGCCCTCCTCTTAGCAGAGGCTCCCTTCCTCACTCAGCACATCCTCTGGATCTCTACGGGGATGGATCTGAGCAGCAACAACACAAGACCCCTGCTCACTTGGCACAGCGTTCGGAGGACGTGGAGTGAACGAGACAGGGGGACAAAAAGGAAAATCTCAGGGCAACGAACGCCGCCTTGGAGAACAGCATCCCACCACTGTCAGTGCCAGCACAGGTCATTTCAACCTTTTATTTTTTCTTTCCCAAGTCTGGCTTGCATTTTTTGGATGCCCAATTTATTCATACAGGGAAACCCCATCGGCAGCAACTGAGGCCAACGGGAGCAATCCTCTGTATGTATTAATCACTGACTTATCTTGGAAAATTAAAGCTTTACACAGGCAAGTTTGTCAATCCAAAATTTTTAAGTGTTCCTGATCCTCTCTGACTCTTTTCTACTTCAGAAAGAGAAGAAATGCCAGCCACTTGCCCGACGGACTAGCACACTGCCTTTGGGAAACACCCAAATACTGCTGTCACAAACACCACAGCAAAGTCCATGACGAACGCAAGTAACTCCAGCAATGATCGGTTTCTGCAGTAAGCACAGCAACGGGCCACTCCGCAAGCAACAGTGAACAATGCCGAGGTGTTCTGAAAAAATGTGCTATAAAAGCATCTGATCCGAAAATGAAAAGTGAAGATACTTGAGTCAGGTAATTTTCACTCAGAGTGAATTTCACTCAGTGCAAACTCAGAGTCTCCGTACGCATTTTTTTTTCCCCGGTAAATGTTTGTTTTCACACTGACATGCTTTGATTCAAGCTTTGTTTGTCAGCCACCAGATTTTTTCGTTTCTTCTGAGTCACCACTCAGATACTATTATTATTCTGATGTGACCATGACAAGGTAAGCTGCACTATTACACTAACCAAATACACTGTTTATAAGTCTGCTAACAAGAAAGAACAGATATTTACTATAGCTCCAAGTTTTTTGCCATTTCCTCACATTTAAAATTTTCTGAGATGTTTTAAAACTAAAGAAGTAAAAAAAGTCCTCAAGCAAAGAACTGGCAAAGTTCTTTTGCTAACTTCTCTGTCTTTAAAAAAGCCATACCACAAGGTTCAGAATTTAGGAGTCTTTCGGCTCCTAAAATTAGTAGGTGGTTTTCAAAACCCAGCATTTCCACTGCTGAGCAGGCAAAAATGGAGTGCTTACATGCTGAGTTACTGGCTGCTTTTCTTTGGAAACCAAGAGCAGGCTGGACAAAAGTACAACAAATGAGTGGAGAATTTGGTGCTAATAGAAAACGAGACTGGAAAACCTCAAGAAAACAACACCCAGTTACCCAAAGAAACAAGCGCGTGGGCAGCAGAAAGCAAACTCCCCATCACAGCCTGACACCGCATCCCACCCTGGCACAGGTTCCCAGGAACTCTCCTCCCTAAAGAGCTGATTTGCCTCTGTGGGTCAGATCCACCAAAGAATCCGGATTCCGAAATGACAGCATCTGGATGCTCAGGAGAAAACCCTACACGACGTGTCCAGAGCAATCTCAATTTAGAATCACGTGGAGAAATTCTCCACGTGATTCTAAATTCTTCGGCGTTCAGCTAGCACATCGACCACGGAGCTGTCGACGGGCTAGAACTTCTATCTAGACACACTCAAGAGGAAGCCACCGAGATTGCTCTGATACTGTAGAGTCCAAGAAAGTGCCTCAGTTCACACAAACATTGCAAAAACAGCAAAGAACTTGGGGCCAGGAGACCACCGTCCACCTCAACAGCAGGTATGGATAAGATGCAGTTTGCATTGCAAGCACAGCCTTGATCATAAATTAAAACAATTATGGGAATTCCACGTACTGCCTGGGAAAATCTAATTAAGCTCCATTATTCAGGCTCCGAAGGACCGAAGCTGTAATTTATCCTCCTCCCGTAGCCCTTCCAACCCGCTGCCTTCGGGCGCGCTAGATATGAAGCCGTTTCCAATGATGTAGATACTCATCTCCAGACACATCCTGATGGCTGAATCAACTCATTTTAAACAGACCTGTGGCCAACGTACAGAGAGACTTGGGCTAGAGCTGAACCCGGGAAAGGTCAGATGCTCCACAAAGCCCCCACCCACGAGCTGTCGGAGCCTCTCCATCCCTCCTCAGCAGGCAGTTCTCTGCTGATTCAGCATCCGTGTCCACAAACAAGCAACAGCCATCAAAATTTAGCAAGTTATGGTTCTCCGCTGCTAAGTGAGAATTAGTTATTAAGTTCTTAGGTAAGAACACTCCTCAGAAGACAAGGAATAAGCTGGCAGAAAAGCATGAGTGAATAAATTAGGAAAAGGGAGTTTGCACTAAAGCCCCATCTCAACTTCAAACAACTGCAGATCAGATCGATGGAGCAAAAGTATGGGAGAGAGCTTATGCAGTCTTTTAAAGTAACTTGCTAGCCACCAAGGATTACTCTAGAAAGTCAGAGTTATCTCTTATCTGACACTTTTACAGTTGTAAAAAGCTGTCAGGCAACACGGTAATGATACATTTAAAAGAATCAATTAGTGGGGAAAAAAATTATGACACCCCACTTTTGCCTTGCAGCTGGAAGATGAGCCTTTTTATCTCAGCTCTCTGATTTACCCTAACTTTCAACTCCATGAGCCACCTTGGCAGTTTAGCCATCTCTTAAGACCCTCGAATGAAGATACATCTCTGCCTTCCAGGAAAGCACCCTTGGCTAAATACAAGTCCTACTTTGGCGTAACAACTTGCTGGATACACACAAATGAAGCACAGCAACTTGCAACACACAGGGCAGACTACAGATCTGGTTGACTCTTTCTGGTCTTAAATGCTTCACATTTTACTTGCAGCACATTAAAAAAATAAAATAAAGCTGCTAAGGCCTCCATCCAACAATGTTTAATATGGGGGAGAAAAAAGGGCATCAGCCAGCTGATTCTAGAGAGTTTTGCAATGGCACAGCATTCACGAATCAAAAATTACCAGACAAATTTAAGGATGTAAACGGTCTTCATGCAAATTATGTCAGCGGCTGTGCCCACACGCTGTGTCTGCAGCAGAACCCTCCGGGTGACGGTGTCGACCGTGCACAAGCAGAGGCAGGGCAGGACAACCCAACCGCCGGGCAACCACTGGCCAGACCGAAAGATGCACACGGGGCTTCTCACACCACGTGCGCCTGAGGTCCGGAAGGGCTCTAGTGAGAGGTCCAGCTGCAACAACCAAGAGAAAGGACACCAGGATTTTTATCAGGAAACTGTCATCATCCCAATTTCGAGCAGCTATTTTGTTTGCATACAGCAGATAAGTAACTCCTATGGCTTTGTCCATCACAGATTTCCAGGGCTCTCCACTGTCAGCAGCAATGGAAATCTGTAAAAGAAGCAATTAACCTGACACATTCCAGTGAGAAAGCATCTGAAAACCCAAGCTACTGGTTGATATGAGCACTCTGAACATAACTGCTGCAAATTCCTGTGCCAGTGACAACATGGCACGAAGAAAAGACTGGCGCAAGCAGAGCCGAAGGCTGCGATCTCATTCCACACAAAACTTTCCAGCTACCAGGAAGAAGGGGCTTCTGTTACTTCCCCGAGCTCCCCACGGAGCACCAGCCCACGTCTTCATCGCCCACATCCCCCTGCAGCCACCCCTCGCCCATTCAAACCCGCCCGGGGCCCAACCGCTCCCTGCTACCTCCAACAGCAGCAGAGTGCAGTCACACGGCTCGTTACTCCCCGAGTTTTCTGGCCAGTCACCCAAAAATCTCTCCCGCAATCTTGTCAACTCGCTACACTGCTGCCCGGGAAAACCTCTGCCAGCGCTGCAACCGCTCGCGCCTGGCCGGTTTTCCCCACGGCCATATGGCCTCAACGCCTCTCCCCCGCTCGCCATGAAAGCTCGAGCTGTAATTCGGTGAAAACGAGAAGCCCGCGTCCCCCCCTGCTCATGGCCGCCGTGTGGGTTTTTTCCAAGGGCTGTAACGAGGAATGTTAAACAAACACCTTTAATTAAAGGCATGTTTGTTTAATGTAATTAAACGCCTAAGGAACACCACACCGTTGCAGCCCTGGATAGTTTCACAGTAAGCGCTGTGCCTCGCGATCCTCCGGCGCAAGGGAACCAACGCAAGCGAACCGCAGCATCCGGCAGCCAGCGTCCCAGCACTGCACCGCGTCCCGCCCGGGCCACCCGCTCACCCGTGCCTACGTGTCAAGAGGAGCCCGCGCTCACCGGCCCGTCAGCCCACAAACAGGCCCAGCTCGGGAATCAGAGTTACAAAAAAAAAACCCTGAACAAAAAAAAAAAGGAATAAAACCCCAGCCCAAACCCACAGCGTCTTCAGTCCCCTTTCCTCCGCTCTTTTAACTACCTTTCTGTCCGAGAGGGAAGGAGCAGTCCTCCGAGGAGCGGGACTCCCGACGCGGGTCCCGGAGCGACGCGGGGCTGGCTTTTACGTGACAAAACGACTCCCCCTCCCCGCCGCACGCAGGCCTCCCGCCCGCGGCCCCGCTCGGCTCCCCGCCCAGCGACCGCAACTCGCTCCAAGTTCGGAGGGCGGGTTTGGCTTTCATTAAAAGAAGAATAAAATAAAGAAAGAGACGGCGGCGCTCGGATGGGCCGGCGGGGGGACGGGGCTGGGCGGCGACAGCGGCGCTAGGGACGTTCGGCGCGGGTCGCGGCCCCGCAGCAGGGTGGGCAGCGGTGTCAGTGTGTGTGTACCCTCACGCCCCTGCACCTCCCTAGGCCGCGTCTCGTCCTCCCGCGCCGGCGCCCCGCCGAGCGCCTCGGCATCTCCCCGCCCGCTTCCGCAGGGCCCCGCCGCCGCACCCCCCCCCCCCCCGTCCCCCCCGCAGGTGGAGCGCAACCGCCGCGGCCCCCGCGCAGCGCCCCGCGAGAGCCGCGCCGGGCCCGCCGCCGCCCGGCCCCCGCGCAGCCCGGGAGGCGCCGCGCCGCGCCAGGCCGCCGGGCGCAAGGTCACCGCGTCGGCCGCTCGCCAGGGACCGGCCGCGGCTGGAAAGCCCCTACCTGGCAGCGCCGCTCTCCCCCGCGCCACTATGGCGGGCCGCGCCGCGCCGCGCCGGGCCATGCCGCCTCCGCCTCCGCCCGGCACTTCCCACCTCCCGCCGCCGGCGGAGCTGCGGCCGCCGCGCCGCCTCCCGCCTCCCCCCTCCCCAGCGCCCGCCGGCGGCCCCCGGGGAAGGGCGCGGAGGGGCGCGCAGCCCCGCTTACCCGCGGCGCGGGGAGAGCCGGCGGCCGCTGAGGGGGAGCTGCCCGCGCCGCTCCCGCCGCTGCTGCTGCTGCTGCCGCCGCGGCTGCAACAAAGGACTTCCGCCCCGCCGCGCCTGCCGCCGCCGCAGCGCCGGCTCCGCCGCCACCGCACCGAGCCGGACCCCTCCCCTCGGCGGCCGGCGGCTCCCGGCCCCGCCGCTGCCAGCGCTGCTGCGCCGCCGCCAATGCCGGGCCCGGCGGGCGGCTCCCTGCCGCGCTCCCCTCTCCTCCCATGCCGCCGGGGAGGCGGCGCGCCCGCCGCGCCGGGACCGGGCTGCCGCTGCCGCCGCCCCCTCCCCGTCTGCCGCAAGCCCGGCCCCTCCGCCCCCCCCCCCGCCGAAGCCCCCCGAAGCCCGGGGGGGTCCCGGCTGTCCCGTCCCGCTCCGCTCCGCTCCCCTCCTCCTCGCCTTGTCCCCCCCGACCGGCCGCGACCGGCGGTGACGAGGAAGTCCGCTTACCCGCGCCGGTGCCCGGCGGCCGAGCGCTGCCTCCCGCCCGTGACAGTTTGATTTCGAATCGCGAGAAAAACGACTGCCAGCTGCACCAGAAACTATTGCCTTCCCTCCCGGAGCCGCACGCCGCGGCCGCCGCCACGCTTCGGCACAGATCCCGGCGACCGAGCCTCTGTTTTTCCCCCCTCTTTTCTTTTTTCCCTCCCTAGCAGCTTTCCCAGGCCCGCTTCCCACCGCTCGCCGGGCCTCTCCTGGCCCGACAGCACCCGGCTCCCCTGAACCGGCCGGTGGGGTTCCCCGACGCCACGGCTGCCCCTCGCCACTGGCCACGGGGCTGCGAGCAGGCATCGGCCGGGCGACGCTTTCCTCCCGCTCCCGCCGCTCGACTTTTCCACCCCCAAAGTGACACTTGTCGCTGGGCGCCGGCATCGGGAGCGTTTGATCCGCACAGCTCCTTCCTTCGGACGCTGTTTCCGGAGACGCCATCGGTTTTATGTTCGCCGCAACCGTTCAAGACCCCGCTTCAAACCGTTAAGGTCGGAAAAGACCTCCAAGAACATCACGTCCAACCCTCCTGGCTCCAGACAAGCCAAAGGGAAAAATGTAGCTGCAGCGAAGTTAAAAGATTTGACTGCAAATCCGAAGACGGGAGAAGTTAACGCAAATTAAAAGAATCAAAACCCAATGCCACGATGTTGAAATGTGCCGGCGGTGGCCCCTGCCCCAGTGACCCCCGAGGTTCTCCTCGGCACCCCTCCGCTGCGAAAGCAAAGGGACAGCCCCAGTTAACAGAACCCCAGTTTCCCAGTGGGATGTGGCCCCTTCCTCCCGGGCCTGCCTGGGGATTTTCTGACGCTGCTGAACCAAAGCGGAGCTTTCAAACTGTGCCTCAGAAAGCCCCTCGCTCTCCCCCTCGCTGCGCGGCAGCCTTGGCTCAGAGGTGCGGCGCCCGCAGCAGTCCCAAGGGTAAAAAATAAACCCTCCGCGGCTGCGAGGCACCAGCGCCCGCGGAAGGCGGAGGGACCCCCGCCGTGCAGCTCCTTCGTCGCGGGTTTTCCTGTTTTATCGGAAGTTGAATAAACAGCCTCCTTGGCCGACACAGCCGTGGCTTTCAAATCACACAGAAAAGGCTTTTTTTCTCGCGGTCCAAGGGTCTTTTTCTCTGGAGCCCCTTGCTCACCTCGGGGCAACAGAAGCCAAGAGCACCCGTGCGGGTCCCAGGCAGCCCCTCGCCGCGTCCCAGCCCTCCCACACGCGTCACGCGGGGAGCGGGATGGGGCACAGGGCAGCCCCCCTTCGGCACAGGCCAGCGCCCCCCTCCCACGCCTCTCTAATTAATTTTTTTACTAGTATTATTTTCTAGCCAGAGAGGAGGAGTGAGCGTAATCGGCATCATGAAGATAGCCGGGATGGTGGCCCGGCCTCTCGTCTGAGCCATCAGCGTGGGCTGTACCCGTCGGCATCTGCCAGGGCGCGCGGCATCGCTGCCCGTGCGCTGCGGCGAAACACCAAGCTTCGTTTCTCACCGTCGCTGCCGCCGTTTTGTCTCCAGCTTCTCTGAAGCTCTTCAAAGTCCTCTTTGGACTGGAGTCAACCTAAATAACGTGTAAATAATTAATCATTTAAATAAATAACATGCCATCTGCAAATAGCGACTCGCTCTGTACATGGGTTAATAAATATGTTAAATAACGCAGGACGGAGTACGAAGCCTGGAGCCGCCTGGTGCTGACCTTCCTGGGGAAGACAAGCGGCGACCAACACCGGTAGCAGCCGCAGGACTGCAGCTCCGTCGACCCGCTGCGGCGCAAGCACGGGAGGGAAAGAGGGTCCCCGAGCCCAGCGAGCTTCTTATTTAAAACAGAAGAAATAAAACACAGGCTGACGGAAAGAAAAACAAAAATAGAAAGCTGTACTCGTCAGTGGGACAAACCCTGCACGGAGCACAACGCTTCGGGGCCTACGGTTCATGTTCTCCGGGCCCATCTCCATCCTCCGCCCCGGCCTGGGCCGCGTACGCTGCTGGATGCCGGTGGGACAGGGGCATTCTTTGTCTTAAAGATTGGGGAACAGCCCGGTTAAAATCTGCAGCGACGTGAATATGCAGCAGGAAAGCGAACTGGAAAGTAGCGAGGGACACGAGAAAAGCGAGAGGGATGCTCCAAGGCGCCGCATGCCTTCCGCAGAGCCAGGAGAGACGCCGCCGAGGAGGCGGGCGTCACAGATCTGTGAAACCGCACCAAAAACGGGGCGAAAGCACACCAAACGGCCGTTTCCACTGCCTTTTCCTGCCAAAAAACCACCCGCGGGCACCAGATGGACCTGGCGGCAGCGGGAGGCCGCGGGGACTGGGGGAGCAGCTTGGTCTAGAGGAAGATGTCCCTGCTCACGGCAGGGGGGTTGGAACTAGGTGATCTTTAAGGTCCCTTCCAACCCAAACCTTTCTATGTTTCTATGATTCTATTCTGTGTTCGGACAGCAAAGCGGTAAAACCCACGGGAAGTGCCCAGTGAAGGGCTGGCTGCGGAGCGCTGGGGGGGGGGCAGCCGCCCTCGCCCCCCGTCACCCCCGGTTCAACCACCGGTCAGGGACCGAGGGTGGCCTGGGGGAGAAGCGGCGCGTCTGCAGGGCCCACCGGCGGCTGAGGGACGCGCTTGGGCCGCGGGCGTCGGCGAGGCAGCCCCACCCTGCCTCCACCTCACAGAGTCCCAGCGTGGCAGGGGCGGGAAGGGACCTCTGTGGGTCACCCGGTCCAACCCCCCCCCGCCGAAGCAGGGTCACCCACAGCAGGCTGCACAGGTCCGCGTCCAGGCGGGGTCTGAAGATCCCCAGAGCAGGAGACTCCACAACCGAGGGGGCTCGGCAGATCCCCCCAGGATCGCACCGGGCGACCCGAGCAGCCAAACCCCCCCAAGCCTGGGGTGAGCTCTCTGCAGGCGCCTCAGCAGCCCTCCCCCCCCTCAGACCAACCGCCGTCCCGCGGCTGAGCGCGGCCCCCCCCGGCCCCCCCCCCGCACACGGCGCGGGGGCGGCGGGAGGAAGCGCGGGGCGGCAGCGCCCCCCCCATCGCCGGGCGGGCGGCGGGGCCCAGCCGGCCTCAGCGCGGCGCTTCCGGGCGCAGGGGAGCCGCGGGGGCCGGGCCGGGGGGGTTGGGGACGGGACAGGACGCTCCCGACGGTCCGCGCTGCCGCTCCCCCCAACCCCGCGCCGTAATTTTCATCCGAAACGGCGAATATCGGCGTTTCTTCGCCAGGCGGCCCGGGCCCCGCGCAGCGGGGGCTCTGCTGGGCGGCGCGGGGCTGGCTGCGTGAGCGGGGGGACGCACGGCCCGAGGCCGGAGCTGCGGAGGCGGGCGGGGGGTCGAGGTCCGCGCCGGCGCACGGGTGAGCGTGGACAGGTCCCGGGCGGGTTTCGGGGCTCGGGTTTGGAGGCCGGCGGCGGTACCGGCGGGAGGAATTATTAACTCACGGGGAGCCCGTCGCGGTTCGGCGGTGGGCAGCCGCCGTGCGAGGCGTCGGGAGCTCCGGGGTTCTCGGGGTTCCGCTCCCGGTGCGGTGAGCGCCGGGCTCTGCTCGCAGGCACGCCATGGACGCGGCCGGCCACAGCGTCCTGCTCCTGCAGCAGCTCAACATGCAGCGGGAGTTCGGCTTCCTCTGCGACTGCACGGTTGCCATTGGAGATGTTTACTTCAAAGCCCACAGAGCGGTGCTCGCTGCTTTCTCCAACTACTTCAAGATGATATTTATTCACCAGACGAGGTAAGGACGCGCAGCTCTCCTCCTGCCCGTTAACTGCTCTGCTCAGCTTCCTGCGTTTTCCCCTTTCTGAAGGGGTTGCAGCCTAAAGGAGCGTGAGTGGGGGTGTTAGAGGGCCTCAGGGTATTTTCCTAACCCAACAACGCCTCGGCTCTCTAAACGTTCCCAGTCCAGAATGTGCCGTCCTTTAAAACCACCCTCTTAGTCAGCACACGCCAGCATCAGGCCCTGTGTTTGGAGGCTGAGATGTTTGCGTGACCAGAGAAAATAAACATCCCGCGTCCTCCTGCAGTGAGGACCTCGCAGGTTTGCAGTGTGGGGATCGCCAGGTACCTCCCGCCCGTACGCAGCCTGTCCATGGCTTTGCCTTAGCTTGTAGGTGAGCTTGCTGGGTGGGGCTGTCCTTCTGGTGGGACCGTGGGCTTGGAGCAATCAAGAAGCTGTAGCCTTATCACAGTTCTGCACTTCAGGCTCTTGCAGATAAGGGGCTGAGATCATCGATTTATTTCAAGCTGCTGTTCAGATGCTTCACCCGGCCGGGTCAGGAGCGGTTCTGCAGGTGTAATGACGGCGGTGCCGAGGTCTAATCTCGCCTCTGAGCTGGAGCTTGCTGCTTGTCATCAATTAAACCCTTCTTCACTTTCCTTCCTTTTCAAGGGTCCTGGCCCCAGCACCTTTGCGGGACGGTCGTTAGCCGTCGGCAGCGTAGCCCTTCGGCTGGAAGTGAGGAGATCGGTGAACTTCCTTTCTGATAGATGCTGTTTACTGACACTCAAGTGCAAAGCTCATAAAGATTACACAGTGGCGGCGGCTGAATTTATTGCTTAAACACACAAATATTCTGTGCCTGGCGTTACTGGAGTGGCACACACCGGCACCGTGTAGCTTGCATGGCATCGCCGCGGTGCCGTGCGGCGGCGGGCTCTGCGTGCGAGTGACGGCGCGACCGGGGCTGGCCGCTCTCGCCGCCGTCCCTGGCTGCGGTTGTGCGCATGGCCCTGGTAATCGCAGGGACAAACACACGCTCGGGCACTCTGCTGCGCAAACAGGGCACGTGGGTTTGTGCGGGTCCCGGCGGGGAGCGCTGCCCGCTGTGAGCCGGGAGGCAGGCAGCCGCGCGCACGCTCGGACAGCAAGCGGTGGAGCGCCTGAACGGGCAGGCGATGGATCAGGACCGTAGTTTGGAGCCTTGTATGTACTCACTAATCTGTCTTTGTTTCAGTGAATGCATAAAGATTCAACCTACAGACATCCAGCCTGACGTCTTTAGTTACTTGCTGCACATCATGTACACCGGGAAGGGGCCGAAGCAGACCGTCAGCCAGAGCCGGCTGGAGGAGGGCATCCGCTTTCTCCACGCAGACCACCTCTCCCATATCGCCATCGAGATGAACCAAGTGTTCTCCCCAGAGCCGGTCCAGTCTTCAAACCTGTACGGCATCCAGATCTCGACCACACACAAACCGGCGAAGGAACGCCTGGGAGCGAAGGAGAGCCTGCCCAAGGCGGGCAGCGGGTCTGCTGCCCAGGGCGATCACCCGCAGCTGCAGCTCTCTCTGGCCATCGGCCTGGACGACAGCTCCCTGGACCAGCAGGTCGCTCGCCCCTCCACTCAGCCCACTGCTCTCGCCAAGCCAGCAGAAGACCATCCAAAGCTCTCAGTCTCCGTCAAGCAGGAGAGGTGCGACTCGGAGCCCGCGGTGTCCCAGCGCTGCACCCCTCCTTCTCCGGAGGTCGCAGGCCCCGTCTTTGCCAAGGCCAGCCTCAGGGTGCACTTGTGTCACTACTGCGGGGAGCGTTTCGACTCCCGGGGCGGGCTGCGGCAGCACTTGCACACCCACGTCTCGGGCTCGCTGCCCTTTGGCGTGCCGGCCTCCATCCTGGAGAGCAGTGACCTGGGCGAGGTGCAGCCTCTGGCCGAGGACAGGGAGGCTGGGGATGTCCACCGACTCGGGGCCTTCCTCCTCAAGGAGGATGAGCATCAGCTGGAGCACCTGAGCTGCGGCGACCTGGAGCCTCTGCAGATCGGCCAGCTCTCCCTGATCTCCAAGGACCACGAACCGGTGGAGTTGAACTGCAACTTTTCTTTCTCGAGAAAGAGAAAAATCAGTTGCACCGTCTGTGGCCGCATGTTCTTCCGGAAGAGCCAGCTGCTCGAGCACATGTACTCGCACAGGGGGAAACAGCACAAATATGGCCGCTGCCAGCGGCTGGAGGGCCCTGCAACCCCCAGGTTTCGTCCTTACTGTGACAGTGAGAGCGTGAGGAAAAGCTCTGGTTTGTCCCAAGACCACTTGGATGAATGTATACTGGAGTCGGATCTCATCCAAGAAAGCGTGGATACGATCCTGGTCGAGTAGCTCTCTCCCTGTGTAGCCTTTAGATGCTGAAACTGGGTATTTTGGCCTTTTCCACCTAGTGAGCAGCTGCTCTCTGGAGCTGATTTTCTTCAACCACCATTCCTGTCACCTCTAACTGTGAAGAACTGCCTACTTCGATTCGTGTACTTGCTTTTTTACTTCTCTAACTTTTAATCCGATTCCCATCTAAGTCCTTCTTGGAAGCCTCCGTGTAACTCAGTTCTATTTTTCGTAAATGTAAAATTACTCCTGCTCTGCTTTACTGCGGTGAAGAATGTATGGCTGGGTGTGAGGTTTGAACATCATCTAATACGCTGCGCGGTGCCTAGGACTGTTTGTATCCTGTAGAATTGCTCTTCTGAAACTAGATGGAGGGAAATGTAGTGGGGAATGTGTGTTGTGTTTCCCAATCAGTTTGTTTTTAATTACAATAAATATCTCAAGGAGATGAATCCTGAAGTTTGTGTTGTGTAACTGCAGTTAATAAATCTCTGCATAAATACCTGGGGGAGCCGTGAGGCTCCTCTTCTCAAGGGAACTGGTGGTGTTGGTGTAGGGGTGGCAGCCCTCACTTTGACAGGCCCTGGAGTCCCCGTCAGTACAATCTTTTAAATTTACTTTTAAACTCAAGGGATTTGCATGTATTTTTCCTCATCCCTACTCCTCCCTCGTCAACCGCTACTGCATGAGCAGAGACAAATTTTGATGCCCCTCTAGGACCACATGCCCTTGTTGGACCATCTTCTCTGCAAGAAGGAGTGAAAGCTGCAGAGAAGTGTCCTCTCCTCTCCGAGAAGGGGCACATCCTAACCAAAGTCTTTACAGGATTAAATGCCATACATGGGTTTTCTCAATGAAAATGATTTCTGACTAGAAACAGCTTGGAGCAAACACATTCTTGAATATTACAATCTCCGTATTTACTAAGAGCAAATACGTAATGTGTTACTTCTCTGCTTGTGGAGCCACCATAAAATGGTGAAATGCAAGCTTTTTGCCTTTCATTTATCGTTACTTTGTATCTGAAGAATAATATCCAAGAGGGGTTTAAAATTGTATGTGTGCCTCTTGGATTTGTATTTTGTCCCTCTGTGGTTTTTCACCTGATACACCCCAGGCTTCCTACGGGATGCTCTCCAACCCATCCCTCAGGAGATGCTCTGAATCAGAAGGCCCCAACGAGGCACACGAAGTTCTTTCTTACAGCACGGAGGTTTCTTCTTCAGCGAAGAGCAAACGCCTTGCAAGCTGCTCCCGTAATCTCATTACCCAGTTTTTGAGAAGCTGGAGGCTCCCTGCCAGTCCGGGTGGAGTTGAGTCATTGCTCTCGCAAAGGGGGAGCCAGAACAATGGTGAGAACGGTTTATTGTCAAAATGCCCGCTCCAGAGCTCTTTGTGGCCAGGACCCTTGAGCTGTCTTCTTTGAAGCTGTCCTGGAGCAAGAGCTGCAATTCCGTCGCTGCCGAATTAAAAGACCATCTGAGGTCTTTGTGAGGGCGGCTGCTGCTTCTCCTGGGCAGGGAGCTGCACACTCCGGGGGATGGACTGGCCGCTGAGGGCTGCCAAATTGTGTCTTAAGACAAAGGGGGAAAAGCAAACAGCCTCTGAGCCTGCCCGGATGGTGTTACAAAATGCGCGCTGCGGTTTGGTGTGTGCTCGCCCGAAAGCTCCTCTCGCTGTGTGCACCCATCAGAGCCGCTCTGGTGTGAATGCGTTTTAACTCTGCTTAACAAGCCTTTCTTTAAGACAAACAAACAAACAAACAAAACCCTGCCGACATCCAGGCGTGCGAGTGCCACGTCAGAGCACGGAGCGCTTCGCATGGGGCAGTTCCTAGAACAGAGCCTGCTGGGGCTCTCCGGGGCTCTCCCACCCAGCACAGACTGCTTCTAACTGGGGCAAATGCCCGCCGGTTTCCACCGACCTCTATTTCCACATAGAGGGTAAAAAATAAAAAATAAAAATGGTATTTTGTAGGCATTCCCTATTTGTGTGTGACGCTTTATGCTGGCTTCTCCGCGTGCTGCTTCCTCCACTCGGGTTTTTACATTTCCAGCAGAGAGGAGTGTCTGCTGGGTCAGGTATAGCTGCGCAGAAGAGCTAAAAGCAAGTTTTCGGGCTATGCAGTCAGCAGATGAGCACCTGGGAGCTTCGAGCAGCTGCCTGACTCTGCCTGAACTCACTGATGTTGGAAGGCAAACGGCCCTGGATGCCTCTTAGAGCTCAGGGCCAGGGACAGCAGGGGGGACAGCAGGCAGCAGCGCCCAAAGGCGTCCCTGGGACACGCTGCTCTCTGCGGGTTTGTGGGGAGGACTGTTTTGTTCACTTCTTGGCCATTTAAAGGGAGCTTTAATAAAAACTACGAACTCAGGCGGAAGATCCAAACGTCGCTCAGCTATACAGGCGTACGTGTGGTAGGAGTGACGCCACTGCACTGACTGCGAATGCATCGGTAAAGCTGAAACCACACCGAAATCAGCACTGTTTTAAGGGCTGTGTGTGCAGTATGTCTTTGAAAAGTTACAACTGTAAGCAACTTTTTTTAATTGCCACACCCCTTTTTAGGGTGCACTTTGGTCAAGCTTTGCAGTGCTGAACATCTGTGACATCAAACATCTGCAAAAGGCATTTTTTGCATCATTTGCAATACAAGAAGTGCGCTTTCAGCAGTTTTCTACTGCAAGCATTAAAGTCCTGTTACAATTAAAGCGGCAGAAAAAACTTGAGAGACAGAAGTCGTCAGCTCCGAGTTATGTTAACTTGAAAACATGATTCTCTCTAAGTATTATGAATAGAAAATAATTTTAGAAGACGGTTACATTTGCTAAGCAAGGGCAGCAGCTGCTCCTGGATACATCACAGCAAGTTTCATTACTGTGTGTAGAAGACACTCGAGACACTGAGCGCTTCACCTCTGTGCTGGTGCATGCTGGAAAATCCGCCTGACTTGCACAGCTGGGCTTGGCAAATATTCATTTCTTGTGGGATTTTTTCATGAAAACATAAAAGCACTTGTCATGATGTCTAATCATACTGGTGATTCCTTCCAGAAACCTGGGACTGGTTGATAGATGCACATGGGCTCAGGCAAAGAAAGCCCCAGGGTGATGCCACTTGCAGCCTGGAAGTCTCTAACACCTCCAGGGGATCCCCACAGCTTTGCCCTCTGCTGTGAGGGGCTCCCAGCATCAGGGGTGCGGAGCTGACGAACCCCAGGCACCAAAGTGCCTGGTCTTTGGGCTCTGCAGCTCATGTTTTTGTGAAAACATGGGGAGATTGGGGCTCAAACCGCTGCCAAAGCCCCATAGCATGAGCAGACTCCTCGGCCAGCTCACGTTAACCTCTGAAATGCTAGTAAGTGCTGCAGTGACTCCCAACACTTTCACATGCAGCTGGGAGCTGGCCTGAAGATGCTGCCTGTGGGTTAGCTGGCTCAACCACCAAAGCATGCTCAACAATTTCGAGATAGGTATTTTGAAATATTTTTAGTGGTCTGATGCTGAACGGGCCGGGTCCAACAGGAGCTATGTTTCTTGGGCTGCTTAGGGTGCAGTAAAGGGTGTAGAATAAAAGGTATTTATCCCTTTTTGCAGCATGGGGTCTAATTAATTTGCTGAGAAACTTGCCTTTCACCGGCTCCAGTGCTGGCTGGAGATGCCCTTTGGTAGCACTTGTGCAATGAAAGCGCGAGGCTGAACTTCTGCATTACCAGTGCCAGAGGAGCAAGACTTTGATGCCTGTTACTTGCACAAATAATCCTTAAAAAGCAACCCATCCCCTCTCCACATTCACCTGCAAATGTTCGGATTTTACCTTTCCACCTTGAATTTTTGGGTGGCTGGGGCAGAGCAATGCGGGCACTTGCCTGCTGGCTGCCCACGAGGTGATGCTGACGGCCAGGCCGCGCTCGCCTCAGCTCCACGTGGGATAAAAAACCCCTTCAGCTCGTTTTACTTTCTGCACGGGCTGAGGTTATAACACGGGTCTTCAGCCGTCTGCCTACACACACCAGCCGTCCGGGCAGGCTCTCGGCTGGCACGTTGTCTGTCGAACGGCTGCAAACCCGGGCAGGGGGTCTGGAGGGGCTGACAGCCCGGCCGTGGGCGCGGTGCCCCTCACCGGAGGGGTTTGGGACATTTGTACACACTGAGAAGGTTAAAAAGGGAAAAGTTTGCTGTCAGGATGTCGACCTAAAGCAGTGAGCGTTGCCGTTGAAAATAAAACCATGAAGTACCGCTAGCGCGAGCTTTCTAGAAAGAGTGTAATGCTGACGCGGAATAGCTTTCTCCTGTTTTGGAGGCAGGAGGTACAAACCCCGTGTAGGAGAAGTCTTCAGAAGTGTGAGAAGTGGTCTCAGCATTTGCAATTCGGCGTCACTGAACGGGACCGTGAGCTATCCATGACCAAGGCGGGAGGTTTCTTCTTGGCTTTTCAGAGCCCTCCCACGGCAACCTGCCAGCAGCTGGTCGCACCGTACCGCCGCAGTCATCTGCAGCTTCACTGGTTAAGAAAACCCAGCCTTTTCTTTCCCCCTGTTGCCATGGTATGTCCTAAAGGACTGCAACTGAGTGGGCTTCCCACCAGTCCAGCACGAGGAAAATACATTCCGAGCAGTAAGAAATCAGGAGGAAAAAGGTGATGAGGATGGATCTACCCTAAATTACATGCCAGTTAAATGTTTGCAACTGGAGCAGTGATAGGAGTGAATTCCTGGAGATGCAATCGCAGCATTTGCAGGATTTGCATGTTTCATTAAGAAAAAGTAACGACACGACTTCAAAAGCAGCACTAACTATTCCAAACCAGACGCTCACGCTCAGAACCAAGGCGCAGCAGAGCTCAGCGCCTTGCCTGCTGAAATGGGCCAGCTTTCACCCGAGCTTCGATGCCCCTGGGGAGCTTTGCCGAGCTCAGGGCAGCACGGCAGCCCACGCCTGGCTCTACCCTCCCGCGATGCGCAGGGCAACGCTGCGACAGGCTCCCAGCAGCACTCTGGTGAATTCTAGTCCGTGCTAACCCACCTGTTACTGGGACAAACAGTGTAAGGAGGGGTGTGTAAAACCTTCTCTCCCTCCCGGCGCTGGAGTTGCCACCCGACAGCAGCAGGACGCAAAGCCGGCTATCGGCAGCGGGGCAGGGAGCCGCGAGCCATCGAGGGCGATGCCGGGGAAGAGACCTCACGGCAGGCAGAAGCTTGGTGTCACCCGTCGAGCCAGGCCGGTGCCGAAAGCGGTGCCGTGCCGGGGGTGGAGGCTGATGCTCAGCGTCACCCCCTTTCCCTGCAGCCACCCTGGGAGGGACCCACTCCGGCAGCGGTCGCCTCCGCCACCCCGCAGCCACGCCGGACCCGGCAGAGCAGGCGCCGAGGCTTGTCATTAGGGGCCGAGCATCCCCCGCCAGGCTCTGTTTACCCCGGCGGTGCGGTTGCGAGTCGCTTACTCATCGCTTTAATGAGCAGGGTGCGGGCGCGCGTTCCGGTTGTGCCTGTTGCGCACGCCTGCCGGCCCCCAGCCCGCTGCGTCGGGCCCGCGGGCTCCCGGCTGCTCTGCAAACCTCGGGGAGACTCAGGGCGAGAGGCTTGCAGCGCTTCGGCCTTCCCCGCTTTGCTCCGGCCGGCAAACTGAGTGCAAGCTCCGTCGCAGGGTGGCTGGGCTGCGACGAGCGATGTGATGGAGCGATGCGATGAGCGATGCGATGGAGCAATGCGATGGAGCGATGCGATGGAGCGATGTGACGAGCGATGGAGCGAAGCGCAACGTCCACCCGCGCTGCAAGGCGAACACCCGACGCCTTCGTGCGGCGCGAGTCTGGGAGAACTTTCGGCAGGCAGAAAGCGAGGGGCTGAGGCTGCTGGCAGGAGCAGGGGGACGCACCGCTCCTCCTCCCCGGAGAGGACGCTCCAAAGCATCCCACCCAGCCGCCACCTCACCAGTCTCGCATCGCGCGGGGCTGTCACGGCACCGAGCCCTGACGCATCGGCACCCTCAGCCTCGCGTCTCCATCAAAACGGCAAGCAGCGAGAGCAAGCGTGACACGAATCGCTGTCGTTAGATGGCAGAGACGACATCCCTCACAAGATTAAAATCCGCTCTCTGGGATAGCAGCAGAGCGGTGCTCGGCGTGTCCGTGCACCGGTGGGGACTCGGTGCTGGAAAGGACACCGGGACCTGCAGCAGGGACCCTGCCGGGCGCCCGCCTTGGCGAGGAGGGGTCTCCTCTTCCCGAACAGAGAGCTTTGGAAGGACGATCTCTGCCAAGCCTAACTCACGAGCTGACGGGGTGACTGCCAGTCAGCGCGAGCTGCAGATGATACTTTCATCTCAGCAATTTGAATTGCAAAATGTGTTTTCTTAGTGTCTTCTCCCTTTTTGTATCCAGCATGTTTGTCAGTTTTTATGTAACAAAAACTATTTTAGAACGCCGGGTTTGGGTGGTTTAGCTGAAATCCGCTTTCCAGCTAAATGGACTTTCACCCCACTGCAGGAAAATCCCATCGTTAGCACAGAAGAACCGCGCCTTTCACAATTCTCTGCAAAAAGAAAGAAATGTGAAAGTTGTGCCTCCTAAAAAATGTTAACCTATATTGTTGCTTAAATAACTGTACAAGAAATAACATTTTCCTATTAGGTTTTTTAAAAGAATCACATTTAATGTTAAGATTTTATCTGGTTGCAAAGGAAAGTATTTCATTATTTTAATAGCAGTCAACAAGGGCTAACAAGAACCATTTCTCTGGGAAATAAAACTGCAGATGTAAAATAATATTAAAGCAAATTATTTAAATCAATCTGGTCTCCTGGAGGATTTCATTGTTTTGAGTGGCTCCTGTTGAAACCCTGTACCTGTCAGACAGGCAATGTCAGGGCTTCACTGCCCCTAACATGTGGGTCCATCAGCAGGGTTCAGCTTCCATCCATCCATCCATCCATCCATCCATCCATCCATCCATCCATCCATCCATCCATCCATCCATCCATCCGTCTGTCCATCCATCCATCCATCCATCTGTCCGTCCATCCATCCATCCATCCATATCCCCACCCCCCCACCCCCCCACGCACAGACCAGGACTCCCATGTATTTCATGACTTTACTCAACTTCTTACATGCATATGTAAAAACAGCTCTTGGGTTTTCATTTTTAAACATCAGCACACATAGGAAAAAGCCCATTATTTACACAGGGACAGCATCTTCAGTTCAAACGCTCGACTCCTGGCTGCTGTAGACGTGGTCCTTTGAAGCATACGGAGCTGCAGTGACCTTCAGCAGCTGGAGATCCGGCTTAAGCAGCCCACGCATTTCTAATGCACTGTTGGTGTCCCAGGCCAGGAAAGAAAACGCAGTATTTGTTCATGCCCTTGTAACCGGGGTGATAGAATCAGTTGACCATAAACATGAACAGTGCTGCTATGTTCCTGGTACAGCCCGACCCACCTGGACATCAGGTCTGGGAACAGAGGGTCTCGTCTCTAGGTGACCACTAACGCGAACCCTAGCGGGTAATTGTGTTTTTGTCAAGAGAAACGATGGAGCGTGGTTCTGTGAAATGGGCTGAAGAAACTGAGCAGGTTTGCCAAGATTGAGAGCCCAGTAGGTAAAAGGTGATTCCAGCAGGGGGAGATGGCGACCACCGAGTCCCTGACCCCCTACTCAAGTGACACCACCTACCCAAAAAGGAACAACGGAAGAGGGTGACTGAGTCTGCGCAACAATTCAAGTAAGAAGCGAGAAAAGTTTACACCAATCGCCAAAGAGAATAATACTGAATATGCATGAATAAAATAAATATGTATATTTTTGATCTATATAAACTGCACGGAAAAGGTATGAGGTATGCACGTTCGGTGGAATTATCCCCGTGCATCCAGCGCTGCAGTAAAGAATGCTGCCTGTTAACACTACAGTGGTGCTACGAGGTTTTATTCCCAGATTGTCGGTCACACCCTCATTGACTAAAAGCAATTTCCACATGGACCTTTCCAGCGGGTATATTTGTTTTCTGCTGGGCTCAGTGTTGACACAACAAAAAAGCTTTTTATCCCTCTGGAAGCCTTCCTGGGAATGAGTTATACTGCTTAAATACTCGTTGCTGGTAATATAAAAAAGCTGAGGGAAATGAAAATACTCCAAATGACACGGCGAAGCAGGGCTAGGGGACTTGTTGGATGCAAAGCCAAACAGTCCCCGCTGTGAGGAGCACTGGGAACATCTGGGAGAAAAGCAGCAACACAGGCGGTGGGGTGAGCAGAAGAACCAAATAATTCATTAAGATGCTGCTGCAAAGAAACCACTTCCATCATACAGAGGGGCCCCAAGCAAGGAACTCCTGGGTCAGGATCCAGGTGGCCCAAAAGCAATCTGAATGGGGCTATATGAAACCAAGGCTATGTATTACTCCAGTTCATTTCAGCTGCCGGTGAGGAACCCGGTCCTGAAGCCAGGCCACCCTTTGGTGCTCAGGCACAACCAGGCAGTCACGTCCTCACAGCTCTCCTGGTCCGGTTCTCCTTCGCAATAGTAAATTTATCATTCCTTCCCTGAAAGAATAAATGTTTTATTAACATTCAACTCTCTAATCATAATGAAGGAGAGTGTTAATTAAGTCATTAGCAGCTGCTACAAGTCTATATTTTGTTCTGTAAACCTGAAAGAATAAATAGCATTAATACTATTAAAAATTTAGAACTTTTTTCTATATTTTTGTCATGTTACAAAGTATCTCAAAAAATTACATCGATGTTAAGCAAAAAAAAAAAAAAAATCGGGCATGGGACCCCTTTGAGCTGTAACAGAAAGCACTGAAGCACCGACCCTGCTGCTCCCTGTCCCGAGGTGCCAGCCCCGCCGCGGACCCCGTCAGCACCAAACCATTCCTGGACATCGGAACCCAGAGCCTTGGGAGCAGAAAGCACGAACCGGCAGCTGGTGGGGAAAACCAGACCCTCCACGCGGGATCCAGAGGAGCCATCGCGCTCCGTGCGCAGCCAGGTTTGAGCCCCGGCAGCCTGCAGAGCCTCCAACATTTTCCTCTGGCGGTACGGGGCACCGGACAGGGAATGACCTGTCGGGCAGCAGGATGGCTTCTCCGAGCCCCTGGAGATCCGCGATCCCTCACAAACAGCTCGCAGCAGTCCCCGGGCAGCCGGGACTCTGCGAATGGCAACGACTGGCCAGCAACCGCAAGGAAACCTTATAAAAAAGCACCGGAGGAGCAAGCCTCCAGAGATTTTAGGTCTCTGATTTAAGATTTCTTTCTGCTCACCGTATGGCTGCCTGAAAAAGCTGGATACAGCGGAGTGCCACTGTGAATTTATCCCTGCCTGTATAAAATCTCCCCATACCTGTGCACTCAGTCACGAGGCAAGAAAACAACAGGTACATTCAACTTTAATGAAATAATCATCAGTTATCTGTACAGCTACAACCGAGGGGAAAACCAGCTACAGAAAGGATGCGAACACAAGCCCGGACGCAGAGCAGCAGCCCTCCAGCATCTCTGCTGTTCTCCTCCCGCTTCTGCAGACGTGTTTCCCCTAAAAGGCAACACTGAAATCCACGGAATCCTCCCGAAGCTGCTCGGCCGGCTGACAGAAGAGGGCAGCCTGGCCCTGCGGGGTCAGCTGGTGTTTCTCGACCAGAGCCCGGCCACCCTCCTCGGCAGCACCCACCGCTGCGGCGCCCAGCGTCACCCCCTGCAACCCCACCAGCAACCCCCAGTATGGCTTGTCTCACGGCGCTGCAGCAGCTCCAAAGGTACCTAGAAAAGTCCTTGGAAAGTCCTTAAAAAGTCCCTTTCAAAACTATGGCAAAACACCCCGAAGGGCCAGGATGAAGTACAAAGCCGTTAAAATTGTACAGAATGGATTATCGGTATGTGATAACATCAAATAAATTCACAGAAAAAGAAGACACTTTTTTTTTTTAACACCCTCTGATTTTTCCCAAGTTTTACTTGCACAGAAGCAAGCTGTGGCGCTCGCTGCTCGCAGCCCCCTCGTAACAACAGAGACGCTTTCTCAAAGCCCAAAACGTGACTGCGCACCGGGCGCGAGGAAAGTTCGCAGCCCTTGTGTTTGCCCAGGAATCCAAATCTGACGCCGGGAAGGGGAATCGCAGCGTGCCGCCTCTGGTCAGTGCGTAACTGCCAAGCGAGGCTGCGATTTCCGTATCGGCTGAGAAATCCTCAGGAGAATTTTCTCAGAAGAACAGGCTGACTTGCCTGCAGCCGTACACAAATCCCGGCCGCGCAGATGCCGTCCCGAATTATTCCAAGCTCCTTTCTCCTGGAGGGCTGGCAGCTGGAGGCGATGCTCGCGCACACACACCGTGCTGGTGCAAACCCCCTCGGAGCAGGGCAGTTCGTGGGCTCTGACAGCGAGCGGCCTGCCCAGGCGTTCTACGGCCACGTCCCCAGGCCCTCACGTCTGGGTTTTTTTCCCCCTCCCGAGGAGGACTTCGGTACGATCTCTCTGGCATTTCCCCGCCGGTTTCAGAGCAAGCAACATGGCGTCCCGCAACCAGCCAGCGCCCGGCGGCAGCGAGCCGGGGGTAGGGCACGTTTCCCGGGGGATGCTCCAGGCAGGCTCCGCAGCGAGCGGGGGGCTGTGTGGGATGGGCAGCCGCCAGCACCCCGAGACGCCGGCAGCACCCAGACCAAACCTCCTCCCCGCTCAAAGCAACTCCGGCGCCGGCAGCACCTTGCAGCTACCCGAACCACGCCAGCGCCCAGGCAAGAGCTGACTGCCAACACGCGTGTGGCTCGCTGCTATTTATATCACACAGCACAAACACGCTACACCCGAGGACAGCTTCACCACGCCGCCGCGGGTCGGGCGGAGGAAGGCGAAGGAAGGAGCGGGGCTGCCTGCAGCGGGCACGCTCCCGCCCAGCCCGTGCCGCTGCGAATTTTGCTCTGTTGAGCTTAACGGTGGGAGAACGGCCCCGCCGGCAAACGAAGCAACGTGGTTTTCTCGGCGTTTGCGCAGCCCCGGGGTCAGCAAGGCGAGCGGCTGATGCTGTGCTTTAACATGTCTGGAAGTGCACTGGCTGCTTGCGACGGGGGAAGAGGCCGAATGAAAAACGCCGCTCGCCGCAACCCTCCGGCTTCGTGCGACGAGACAGCAGGGGTGACCGTGGCTTCTGGCCTCTGTACGCAGTGAGTACCTGTTTGCAATACCAAACACTGGCCTGAGCCTGTCTGGCACTGACGTCTTCGTGCCAGCGCCGCAGTCACTTCACGCTCCCTTGTCTCCGCCAAACCCCAGGACAAGCTCCAGCCGCGTCCGATGTGCCCCGAATCCAGCCCAGCAGCGGGTCGGGCGCTCGCCGCCTCTCAGGACCTTTCACTAAACACACGGATGAAGAGCAGGGAAACCCAGCACGAGGAGGGCAGAAACGCGGCCTCGACGCAGGGATGCCAATAAATGAAAACACAGTCGCTGCGGCACCCGCATTTTTCTGCAGCCGTGGCCGACGGCGCTGTCGGAAGCCCCAGCCCCGGGGGACATGGTGCACGTCGCAGGCTCTGCCCCACATCCCAGGATCCGTTTCACACAGACACACAACTGAACGGGCATGCAGAATGAACTACACCTCGGCCCCGGGAGCCCTTCGAGATTTTCCCCCCGGCCCCGTGGCCAAATGGAGCTTTAAATCACTCCCTGTACTCTTTATTTTAGGGGGATTGCTGCCGTCACAGAAAGCTGTTGTGTTTATTCTGTTCCAGGGCCATTTCGCTGACCAGCTGCTCTATGGACGACTGAATGGCCGCCTTCACGAGGGAAGACGCCGTTTCTACGAGGAGCAATTCGTACTGCTCCCCAGTTCTGTGCCCCTGGTCACCGGCACCCTTCTCCTCCGCCGCGGGACCGCCGCCAGCCTCCGGGCCCTCTTTTTTACCAAAATCAAAGCTCCCGCTTGATTTTTTATTCCCTTTTTGCTTATTTCGGTGCAAAACCGGGGACGGCTCGTAGGCCTGGTCAGAGTCGGTGTGGTCGGAGTCCTCAGCTTCAGTGACGGTGATGACGATGCCGACGCCGATGCCCCCGCCAACGCCCGCGTTTGCTTCTGACGTCACCTGATGGCTGGAGCAGCCCTGCACGCTCGCTGCATCGTCTTTCAACGCCGGCTGACTCAAATCCACGACCGTCTCTTCGGCCTTGCACTCCTCAGGAAGATTTATGCCCTTTCTGGCTTCACCCCCTCCAGGCAGCTCTGTATGGATACTGGGGATTTCCGGCACCTCGGTGGTTTCAGGGGCGCAGTTGGGTTGACCCTTGGAAACGGGCGCTTCAGGAGCAGCTTCCCCGCCTTCCGCGTGGATGGGGGTTTGGGGCAGGCTCCCCTCCTGCCGTTTTTCCTGGGCTGTTTCATTACCCGTCTCCGAATCGGTTATCTCCAGCTGAGCGGTGCTCTCCGTACGTCCATCTGGCTCAGGTGCGGGCTCTGTCAAGGGCTCGCTCTTCCCAGCAGAGTCAGTGCTTTCTTTCGCCGTACCCTGGTCCTCCTCTGCAGACACCGGGCTGAAGGACTCAGACTTGTCCGTCGGGGCCAAATCCTCTGGCTCTTCACTAGCTTTGTTCAAAATGCCCGCCACCTCGTTTGCTTGAACACCACCGTCTGACTCCTCCACCGCTTCACCAGGGCTGGGTTTTTTCTTGCCTCTGGAGAACCGCACGCAGGGCATCTTCACCCCAGAACTCGCCCGTTTTTTCGGGACGCCTTGTGCGCCGCCCTCCTCAGCATCCGTCTCCAGCTGCACTTGGGAATCACACGGCGCCTGCTTCCGCGAGGAGGGTTTTTGCCTTCTCCGAGGTCTTGCCAGGTTTTTGATGGCTGCCCAGGCTCCTCTGGAGGAGCGCGGTTGATCAGGAGCTTTCTCCTCCCCTCGGTCAGCGCTGACACGTTGGCTTTTCTCCTCTGAGGCTCCCTCGCACGCATCCTTCACGGTCAGCCCCTTCTTACAGGACTTCTTCCGCTTCTTAAAACAGAGCATGGAGGGTTTTTCTGCCTGTTCCTCCGACGGGGAGCACGCCGCCCCTGTGCTCTGAGTCTCCACCTCTCTTGGGTTCTCCATTTGAATTTCCTTGGCTGCCTTCGCCATCTTTGCTCTCCTTTGTTTCTGTTATATGATTTTCTTGACGGATGCTTCAGACACCAGAACTGCAGAGATGCTTAAAGTGCATTTTATTCCTCAAATTGTTTTCAAAACAACATTAGTCGCTTTTTAACAAGCGGATGTGGCAACGAAGAGAAGTTCTGCTGGAGCTATCGCGTCCGCTTTATAACTCCCACATTGTCTCCTTACTCACTTTATCACCTCTCTGAGGAATCCCAGGTAGACGTGAAGGTGAACAAGCTTCTCCTCGGCTCCGCTGGCCGTGTCACTCTCGCCTCTGGGACGGCCCACTCCAGCTTGCGCTTGGTCTAATAGCACGACTATTTAATTGCCAGTCAGCCATCACTTTTTTTTTTTCTCCCCCAAAAGATGACAAATCAAGGCAAGAGTTAACAATTTTTATTCACCCCACAGACCTGGAAAGAACTTGTGCTTCCTGAGCCATCTGTAATTCCACATCGCACAAGGAGCTTGACTGAAGCATCAGTAAAACCAGCGGCGGCCAGTGGCTGTTTCCTGCCCCCCAGTGCCAAGGTGGGACGCTGCTTTGTCTCGGCTTTGCTTTCTGCTTCAGTGCCCCTCGCAGGCTCTGTGGGGTTTGCGGCGAAGCCCGGCCGACGCTTCCGTCCTTTATCTGCAACACAGCAAGCAAACGGTAAGACGCGAAGGGCGATTCTTGCTTTTGAAAAAGTATCTAAAAGTGGTTTTTAAAGAAAATGTTTCATTTTGGGAGGCAGACCAGGGCTGGGGAAAGCAGTTCTCCGTCTGGATGCACCACGGAAGGATTTTCCACTAATCAGCACCAATACCCAAAGGCAAAATAAGGCCACCAAGGCGTCAACCCAGCGCTGTTCCACCACAGAAAACACTATTTTGTGTGGCAAAAGGCGAGTATATTTTTTTGATTGCCCTTATTATGGCGAATCTCTATTACACACGCACATGCATGCATTTACTTCTCCTATGGTTAGCGAGATCTTTTCCCCACGGCTCCGTATGCACTCATACATCGTTCCAGCTAGGGAAATGACACCCTGAGACAGCAGATATTTTTACCTTTAACGCACCACACGACAACATGCAGAAGCACAGAACCCAGCAAGGCGGCTGGCGGAATACAAAGCCGCATCACGTGGCGAGCGGGGCGCTTATCGATACTACGTGCGTGCCTCCCATGGCAACCCCAATTAACACCGCACGCGTTCACCCGCTGCATGACACCGTCAGGTATCTGGCACCCACTTCAATAAATAAATAACAAAAAAAGCGGCGCCTGAAAGCGGCCCGTTTTGGGGTAGCGAGACGCGAAGCCGCGTTGCCGCCAAGGGACGAACTTCCCAGGAGCGGCTCGGTGGCCCCGGGCCCGCTGCTTCGGGGGGGGGGGGGGGGGGGGAGCCCAGCGGGGGAGCTGGGGGGGGGGGGAGGGGCGGGTGCCATTAAATTTCATTTTCATTTTCCGAGGGGAAAAGGAGCGGGGCCGGCAGAGCCGCGTGTGAGGGAGGGAGCGGCCGGAGCTGCCACCGCCCCCCGGGAAGTTCGGGGGCCGTTCGCGGGAGCCCCCCGCACCGCTGCCACCCCAGCACCCCCCCGCCAGCCGAACCCCTCCGAGGACAGCACGGGGGGGGGGTGGTTCTCGGGCAGCGACCGCGGAGCCCGGCCCGGGGCAGCCCACGCGTGTCGTGTCCCCCCCCCCCCCGCGGCGCTGCCCGCCCTCCCCCGCCCTGCCCCGCACCCTCACCCGCACCCTCACCTGCTGCCCGGCCCGGCCCCGCTCCGCTCCCCGCGGCTGCGCTGCCACCGCCTCCCGCCGCGGCCGCGCCCCCCGGGCCGGCGGGGAGGGCTCTGCCGGCAGCCCCCCGCCCCCTGCCGCCAGCCCCGGGCCCCTCCGCCGGCGGGGAGACGCCTCCCCCCGCCCCGCTCTTCGTGCAGCGCTCCATCCCTCCCTCACCCCCCCCCCCCACGGGACAGCACCCCTCCCCGGGGGGCAGGACCCCTCCCCGGGGGGCTGCACCCCCAGCAGCAGCCGCGCAAGCCCCCAGCCCACGCTCCCGGCCAAGGCCTTCGCCGGGGTTCTCACCTCGGTGTTCCCCCCCCCTCCCGGCCCCGGCTGCGGGGGTCGAAGGGGGTCTGGCTCCCGGCGGTCGGTTTCTTTCGGTCCCGCCGGAAGCCTCGGCGGCTTTGAGCACGGTTCGGGTGGCTGCAGGAGCTCCACCTTCGGAGGGGGTGGGAAGGACAGGCGGGTTTAAACTAATCCTTGCCCAAAATACCCGAGAAAGTGCCTCTTATCCATAGGAGCCTTTTTTCTCCGAAGCAGCCAAGAGCTGACTTTTTTAAAGTCACGTCTCCAGCTGCTATGATTGATGGGAGGGCCTCCAGAGAAAGGACTGCCAAGCGCCGCTGATGAACTACACGAAACCACGGTGCGAGCAGCCTGCCCGTCCCCATCTCCGCGGGGAGCTGCCCGACGCCCACAAACCCTTTCGGGGCCTTTAACCACTTCGCGCCGTCTTCGCGCGCGGGAAGCCAGGCGAAGCAGCACAGCACCTGCTGAATCCGCCAGCGGCTTCCAGCGCGGGCCCAGCCTCACGGACACACACAGCTCCCCCTCCCTAGCTTCTCCGCGGAAAAAAAGGTGCAAAACAGGTCCCCTCGGCTGAAACGTCAGCCAGCAGGGCAGAAACGCGGAGCACGCAGCCGCCGGGAAGTGCCTGCTTAGAAGCTCCCTTCTGAGCTGCACTTGCTCACGTTCACTCAGGATAATCCCCTTCATCTGGAAACGGCTTCTCTCCCCGGGCTGCACCGTGGGTTCTAATGACAACCTACTCCAGCAAGGCCCCTCGGTGCGGGGAGCTTGCCCCTCGTCGCGGCCGGAGGCAGGAGGGAGGGAAGTGGGCAGTGGTAACGAGGATGGCCAACGCGCTGCCTCGGGGGTGGCGAGGAGCAGGCAGGTTCTCATCGCTCCCACTCAGAAACCTCGCGTGGAATTCGGTTATCCCTGCCACCCCGGGGGGAAGGCGGCAGCACCGAGGGCTGCGGTGCAAGGGAAACGAACAGCAGGGTCTGCAGCAAGCAGAGGGTCCGGTCAGAAGATGGGTAAGCTTGAGAGAAGATCCCAGCCCAGCTGCAGGCTCCCGCTTTCTTTCTGGGCCCGCGCTGAAGCGCTGGCGACGTGCAGCAAGCCAGCCAAGCAACGCTTTCTCCCTTTTCTTTTGTCCCTAATGTTAGTCAAAAAACAAACAAACAAACAAAAAATCCGTGTTATTCCTTGCATGACATGATGCAGGACTCCCATTACAGCAGAGCTGGCGGAACCAATGGCCCCAACACCAGCTAAGGGCTCTGGGCCCACAAATAGCCCACCAAGAACAAATTTGTACATAATTAGTTTGTTCTCTAAGCAACGGGAAGAGAAGACAACCTTCTACTATTTAGTTAGAAGAGATTAAGTGTCCTTGGTGTCCTATCTGATAGGACAAGAACTAGCTGGCACAGCCAGCTGCAAAGGAGAGAATTAAAAACTGCAACCTCCTTGTGTGTCAGGCCCACAAGACCTCTAGAGCAGGGACGCTGGAAAGCTCACATCCCGGTGGGCTGCAAGGGCCTCATAGAAAAGCTTCCCCACCAACCCCTGGTGACGTCTGGGGCTATTTCTTGGCCCTCACGCCTTGTTGCCACCAGTCCCGCCGGGCGCAGCAAGCCCGTGAGCTGCTGCCCTGCCTCGCTGCAGGCGGTGGGCTAGCAGCCCCTCGAACCGTCTCTCTCCAGCACATGTCTATGATCTCACGCTAAACTCAAAGGAGGCTAATCTTAGCATAAATTTGCACTTATCCCATCTTTCATAAGCATAACATGAAGGTGTAATGCAGAGCGCTCGCAGGAAAGCAGTGTAGCACGGAAGATTAAACGTAGGAGCTGACAGCAGGCTTGGCAGCAGCGGCTCCGGCACCGTGCTCCAGGGGAAGGCTTGGCCGAGGGGCCGCAGCCCGCTCCCCTCCGACCCCCTGCCAGCCGCCCGTGCCTGCTCTGGCAAACCTGGCTGCCAAAAGCTCCTCAGCTGAGTACTGTCAAAAAGAAACATTTAGGAGGCTGTGAGTGTATCTCAAATGATTTAAGCTATTCTGTCTTCACTACAGCTCAAGCTGTCCTGTCTTTGCCTCTGTGACAACCAGGTAATTTTTAGATAATTATTCTCCCCTCTTGAGTAACTTGAGAGATACAGATGTCTCTCTCCTCTCCATGTACATACAGCATCTGTGCACTACAGATGTGCCCTTACGTTGGTGCACACCTACATCCCGATTCTCCTAATTCCCACCAAAATTGGAAAGTTTTTGGATTCAGTTCTGATGCAAGCAGATGGGCCTTGCAAGTCTTAATTCAGATCTTCTGCAGTCAACTGCAAGTATCTCAAATTCACAGAATAATTCAGGTAGTTTATTTCCTACAGATGACAGGCATCATCCAGGAAAGGAAACAAGATTAAATGCGCACACACAGTGGTGCATTGCAGGCAACTTACTACTGCAATAATCGCTTCTACTTGTCAATACTAGGATCGCTGCTGCATGCAGTTCATCACAGAATTAAGTTCTATTTCAATAATCTCAGTGCATACATTAAAACCCAAAAAGCATTTAAGTATTTACCAGTTTATTTGTATTAGTTAAAAAATTGGCAGCCACTATATTTTTATGTTACAAAATGATTTTTGGCCTGCTGACAAAACCTGCTACGAGCGACTTGATGACTCCTCATGTTGTCTCTGTTCACCAAAAAGGTTCCTTAGGCAACAAGGCTCACCAACGGTGTAACTGTACTTAGCATTGAGCATAAAATGCTTCAAAAGACACATCTGGTAGAAGCCACAGATACAGGCCAGAGATCCAGTCCCTACAGATCTGATATCCAGAGGTTCAGTTTCCATTAACAGCAGAACATGGCAGTCACAGCTGGGCTTTCCAAAAGGGAAACCTGATGTGGCTTAGGTGCCTGCAGGAATCATCCACAGCAGAAGCCAGGGCAAGCCCTTCTGGAGAGAGATGAGAAGCGAAGGGGATTCCTCCTTGTTTTCTCTTTCAGATGACACTGGTGCAGCTTCAGAGCACAGAGGTTTCTCCCTCAGTGGGAGAAATTGAACATTGAATTCAGCAGGGCAATTAAGAATATGAAGTGTACAAGACTTTCAAAGACAATATATGCTACAAAAACCCTATGGTTAAGTCAATTAAATCTCAAGACTGTTCCAAACAGCTCCAGCTTTAGGATTTTTAATTATTAAAATCACGTCACTGAATCAAGAGAGGTCACTAAACCCAAGCTTCTGCGTTCTGCTTCAGCTAGGATTATGAAGCAGGAGGTTTGTAGGGGCAGTATGATTTATATCCTCAGTGTCAACTAGCTTGGAACACAGCAGTTTAAAAATCGTCACAGATTAAAAGTGGTTGATTCTTTAGCACTCCTCCTTCCAGTCACTTTTTGCACTATATTCTCAGTCATATTTTGTTTTGACTTAAAAGAAGTAAAGGCATAATTCCATTTACATGACTCATCAGGTGTTCTTCTGGGAGCTAAAAAGGAAAATAAATTTAATTACTATTATATAGTACCGCAGGCAACTTTCAGGCTCAATTATAATCAAATGTCACTGGGAAACATATGGCATAATATGAGATTGGCTTAACTCCATTATCTGAAGATGAGAAATAAAGCCCAAACATTGAAAGCTTTGTAACCTAAAGAATGCACCTACCTTTGGTTAACAGTTCTGTTCAAAAGAGCCCCTTGACTTCTCCTGACACTGGGTCCAAGTCTATATCATAGAAACAGGGTCTTGTAGGAAGTCCTGGCATAGTGGTCATCTGGACAACAAAAGATCAACTGTTAAAATGGAAGCAGCATAGTTTCGTGCAGAAGATCTGATACTTCATCCCTGCTGGAGACTACGAAGGCACCAGCTGATGCAGCTCCTCGCACACGTACGTACTAGTTGGATGATGGTCGTTCATCATTTGGAAGCATACCGCAAAAATCAGGAACTCCCAGCTCAGTAGATACATTGGACTTTTTTTTTTTCAACAATCAAAGGATTTTAGTTTGCCTTCTGCCTCTGCCAGCGACTGACCCCAAGATTTGGCAAAGTACTTAAACCTCCAGCCGACCAGTTAACTGTTGGGAGGAGTGTTCATAGATTTTTGCCGCGGTGAGACAGTAATTGCTTGTGGCAGTTTCCCAGTCATCAAAATGAGTATGCATGTTTTAATACCACTTTGCCAACTGTAAATTCTCAGTTGATTGAAATTCTTGAAGACTGTAAAGCTAGAAGTGTTAAATAATTAGGAATAAGTACTGTTGAGAAGAGAGTTTAATTTTTTTTTTAAACTGGAATAAAGCTTAAATAGAGATGGAGAGGTCAGTTCTCCTGATGGGAACTTCTCCGAGGCGTGCAAGTCAGAAGGGCTGTGCAGCAGCAGAACTGAAGCTAGCAAAACAGCTGCCAGCACCATGCCTGCCTCAGGCCAGTCCTCTCCAGTTGTCCCACTGCCGAGTGCCCACTTTCAGAGCTGCTGAATGCAAGGCCAGTGGGGACTACGCTTGGCCTGATTTACTAACACAGCTGACAGGATTTCCCCCTCCCTAACTCAGCGTTTAGCCCAGCAGCACACGTAGGCTAACGTGGATGCTCTACAGAGTTGGGCAACTCGTGACCATGCCCGGTAGTCTGTGCCAGTGGTTATTCACCCCACAAATAAAAATTCAAGGTCTCATCTTCTACAGGCATCATCTGGCTTCAGCCTTCCCAATCAGTATTGTTATGCCTGTCTCCATCAGATTAAAGATGTCTTTGGCAACCTGGTATTTTCTCTCTGAGCAAGTATTTTGCACGATAATCAAATTACCTCCCAGTCTTCCTTTTGATAATAAGCTAAGCAGCAAGGAGGCAAAGCTCTGCTGGTTAGGTGTTTTCTGCAGTTCTCAAAACTGTTCGGGGAGCTTTTGGAGTCCCACCCCATTTTCCTAAGCCAACACCAGTCCCCTGTGTAACATACCACTGCAGGTCTTGCATGGCTTATGCGGAGGTAAGAATCACTTCAAGCCTACTCTTTGTAATGAATTCTCTAGGACCACACTAGCTTTTTGTCAGAGCTGGTTCTTTTCCAGACACAGAATAGGGGGGCTACAAACAAGACCCCCATTCCTTGTCTTTGGGTTTAGTTGTATGAGTATTTTGCTCTCAAGAGCCAAGGTATTAAGAGATTCAAAGTGCCTGGAAGGGTTTTCCTGTTTTCACCACAGTCACTGCCAGTCTCTGGTCATGCAGAGCAAGAAACTTCCTATTTATTTACGTATCACCGAAGAATCATAGAGCTTTGCACAGGTCTCCACCTACAGATTCACAGGGCCACAGCAGGAGCCAAGACATGACATTCAATAGAGTAGGAGGGGCCACATTGCTGAAAGTGGGCCTGACTTTATTATTTCTTGCACTTTATACTTTGAAAGGAACAGTCAATTTTCCTCCCTTCCCACCCATAGGGCAGCCCACAGTGGCTACTCTGCTATCTATTACTTAAGTCTGCTTAAACCCTGAATTTCTATGCAGTACAGGATAATTTCCATCCAGGTTACTAACGCTCTGTACAAGTGTCTACAATGCTTAATGCACTCAGCTATTTTCAGAGCTGAAGAAATTAACTTTTCCTCCATCATCCTCCTCTCCCTTCAATACCACACAGAATCATCATAGAATGGTTTGGGTTGGAAAGGACCTCACAGATCATCCAGTCCCAACCCCCTGCCATGGGCAGGGACCCCTTCCACCAGAGCAGGGTGCTTCAAGCCCTGCCCAGCCTGGCCTTGAGCACTGCCAGGGAGGGGGCAGCCACAGCTTCTCTGGGCAACCTGGGCCAGGGCCTCACCAGCCTCAGAGTAAGGAATTTCTTTCTTAGATCTAGTCTAAACGTACCCTCTTTCAGTTTAAAGCCATTACCCCATGTCCCATCCCTGGACGTGCTGAAAAAGAACACAGGACAACTCACAGTATTTACTTACATGAAAAAAAATAGACCACATGGATATGACCAATCCCCTTGTAAGATTTCAAATAAAAACAAAACTAAGAATGTATTATTTATTGCACTTTTGGAACTTCCAAAAAAAACACCATTTAGGAACTAAAAAAGCAGAGCTGAATAAATAATCTGTTTTCAACGCACCAGCAGCACCACTAAAGTAACCCAACGATTTATTTCACTTTCATTATCTTTCATGCTCAAAGTTAAATCTAGGTAATCTTTGAAATTATATTTCCTTTAAAACCTCAAAGTATTTCGTTAAAGCACAACACCTTCAGCTTTGAGCCAGAAAGGGAAAAACCGAAAACTCAGAAGGTGAGGAAAAAAAAAACCAAACCATGACATACCTTTGTGACTAACTTCAGATAACAAGAATACGCATGCACTGGTGATTAATTTCACCTCATATTTCTCATAAAAGCTTCTGCATAGAGCCACATACTTGCTGCATTTTCAGCTCACAGTTCAATGGCTGCTGCCAAAAAATTATTCTGAGGCTAACGCACCTCCTGCTGAATGGGTTTAAAACAGTGATCTGATCCAAAATGCTCTGGATTGTTTCTCAATGGACATCCCTTCCCTGGCTTTGTAGACGCCACAGAAGAGCAATCTTCATGTCCCTAACCAGAAGACTTACTGTTAATTCTGGCAGAATTAACATCATGATTTACTACACGTCCAAGAAAACATTAGGAATCTGGGAAGGGAGCAGAAAGGAAAGAGTCCAACTTCACGGAACTGAAGACATCAGAAAAAGAGCCAAAATGTTAGTTGTCATGTCTGAAAACATATTTCTCTTGTGTAGCTCATTAATGCTGTGTACCCTTTCCTTCTCCACTGCTTATTAAAAAAAAAAAAAAATTGTTTGGATTAAATCTTGGCTTGCAAAAAAATGTCATTAATAACTGGAACAAGCATCCTATCTTTCATTTTATCCCAAAACACACATTATCGTTTAAGAAGACTGATAAGCCAGACTTTAATCACGATGTGCTTATTTTATTTATGTTGGGTAATCTGGAAACTATTACCTACATCTTTTTATCTTTTTTTCTTTTTTTTTTTTTAAAGAATTATAACAAAAAGATATCCAATATTTGGCTTTAGCTAGCATTTGAAGGAAAAAGTGATCCAACTCTTAAATTAGAAAATTTCATCATCTGAGTTATGCACCTCTAATGCTTTTGGAAGCTTAGTAAAAAACAAATATGTTGCCATGAATACTTCCGAAAAAGGTTTTGGCCCCCAAAACAAGAAAAAGCTTGCTCCAGCTGCTTCAACGCCTAAAATAATCTAACAAGGTACTTAACATCTGCCCAGAAGAGATTCCCCAGATAAGATTTCCAGTGGATCCTTTCATCCTAACCCTCTTTCTTTGGAGGCAAACCTGATCATTAGCTCATTTTGCAGGTAGCTCCTCTTTCTGCCAGGCAATTCATACCCAAGCTATTCCAGCATCCTGTTTCCACTGTAGCTACTCTCTCTCTCCTCTCAGCTGACATTATGCCAATCATGTCAAAAAACAGAAACTAAAAACTCAAGGGCATAGTGAAATGAGTTGCTGGAACTGATGCAGGCTGAACAGCAAACAGATGGTCAGTAAAACCATGAGCATCAAACGGGAGGGGAGACTGACAAATGATCAGCAGTAGGGGTCAGCTTCACTTTGGAGGTGTCTCACCACAAGTTGTTTGCTTTGTAAGCTTTGGAGGAGTTGTCTTGTTCTACCCTGATCTGCAGGTGTACACACTTCACCTGCAATACTGCAAAGTGCTTTCATCAGGAATGCAAAGTCACAACGGCAACTAGGTGGTCCAAGGATTTCTCCCACCCCCTCTACCAGACTGTAGTTCCCAAAACTCATTAGCTACAGAGCTCACAGTTTCCTCAAAATCCCAGAAGACAGAGATGAGGGATCCGAGTAGTACACTGGGGCTTGCTAAGCATTCCAGTGCTCAGATGGTCTATTTTAGTTTCCCTCTTCCCCCTGGAAAAAAACCCTAGTAAGGACATCTAATACACTGGACTGTTAAAACAGCATCTGTAAATGACAAGGACTCTCCTAATTTTGGATGCTTTTTGGAACTGCCTACTGAAATGCACATGAAGTTTTTTTCCATGCCCCACAGTTGAGGGTTTCACTCAACCACGTACCGTTCCTACTAGTGGATATAGGAATCCAGCACCAACACTGGCCCGAATGTCTCGGATTGGCAGAATAAAACCCGTAGGTGCTCCTTTTTGTTCTGGGTCATGAGACAATGATAAATGAGTTTTAGCCATGCAGATTGGCAGGTTTCCAAATCCCTGGGAAAGGCAATGAAAAAAGACAGAAAGAAAGAGGAGAGAGATAAATGAAAAATCAGTAACTTTTCCTGTACACAAATCTAATTGTTCTATTTGGCCATCCTCTGCAGACAACAGACATTTTATCAGGACATTTTACTCCTTAACAACTGCTTCACACACAGCCTGTCAGATCTGTCAACCACTCTGCATTCCCATTCCTTCTCTCTCCAACTCTCTCCCTGCCCTCTGTTAAGTATTAAAGAATGAACCATCATGACCCCAAGCACATCAAATTGGGGAACAAATTTCATTAACGGTATGGAAGTGTTAAGATACACAACCTTGATAGCTAACTTACTTTCTACTCTCTTCTCAAAATATTAAACAGCTCAAAACTAAAGTTCTTGTTCGACCGATGGGAGTTAATTAGAAATGTTTGATCAATATAATTGCAGGTCATGAGGAAATAGCAATTACACGGCTATGGTATTTTGATAGACAGAATATACAAGAAACATGAAAGCGAGAAACTATGTCAGTAGTAAATGGACTGCAAAAGCAAAATTATTTGAGCACACTGTAAACAAAGAATGGCTAGTTCTCACATTGCTCTTCTCTTCAAAGCCTTTACAGACCTTCATTAATGCAGAAGCAGGTAAATTCACAAGACTGTTATGCTAGAGAATAGTAAAAGCAACACAACAACGAGAAAGCATCTAATTCAACAGCCAGATGCCTGGTTCAAAACTTACAAAAGAAGACTTTTTTTCCACAAGAGGTATTATATCACCTGTGGAACTCTTTCCCCAACACAAATGCAACTGCCAATAATCCATATAGGTTCAAAAAGTGATTAGACAACTCAGTGGAACAAGATTTAAAAAAAAATGAATTAGAGACTATTTAGCACCAGTCTGACTACTTGTAGTCCCCTAATTCCCATATTGCTGAAGGACTGGAGAGTACGGTAGAGAAAGATCACTGAATCCTCCTGCTCTTCTCTCCCCATACACTATCACAGATGTGCTACTGGGCCAGGTGAGTTCTCTCTTCTCCACTACAAGCCAGGGCCAATTTCTCTCTCCCCATACCACCTCCCCTCCTCCTGTTCCGTTGTGGCTGCCCCCTCCCTGGCAGTGTTCAAGGCCAGGTTGGATGGGACTTAGAGCAACCTGGTCTAGTGGAAGGTGTCCCTGCCCATGGGATGATTCTATGATTCTCTGCCACAGCAGCATCCAACAAGTCCTGGACAAGGACATGATTTGAGAGATTATTTCCTTCATACACTGTTTGAACACCACTATTCAATACGAACATTTTAAAGGAAAAACACCACTGGTAACAGTTGACGTGGAAAACTCACCTGCTTAGTGTACAAGGTGACTTTCTCCTGTGCTTCTGGAAGCAGCTCGATGTCACTTGCCCCATAGATCTGCTGTGCAATAAGCCTGATCTTATCTATAACAGGGAGCTAGGGGAAAAAAAAAAAAAAAGACAGGCAAGTCAGTGTGGCCAGACTACAAAGAGCCACAGCATGGCAGCAGCTTCACAACCCTTCACACGTGTTGTGCAACGCCCATCTGCAGAAATGAGAGCTGTTCCCATTTGCTGTAGAACAAAGCTATACAGTAATCTGAGGGTTTTCAGAACAGGTTTCATTTATCTTGTTGCAGTAGTTTCTCTTGGTAAGAGGGCAAAACTAGTTCACTACAGTCAGAAACAAAAAGATACACAACATTATTTCTTATAAGCTGTGCTTGAATGTTAATTACCCCTGTTGCAAAAGAGACATCTTTATTCTTTCTCAAGCCTAAGTCAAAAAGCGGACAAAATAATTTGAGGGAATGCAAGTTAATGGTTAAATAAAAGCACAAATAGAACAGGTTAAAGAAGAAAAAATAAAAGCATCTGTTGAAGAGCTAAAATAGATACAATGACATAGCTCTATACCTCATTAGGTTCTTGAATAGGTGCTTGCTACTAAGGGAGGGTTCAGGCCATAACCTGGGAACTAACAGTGACTTCATTACTTCCAAGTCATGTCACATTTTCTCAAGTACAAAGTCATTAGAAATACACACACACGCTCTTAACCTCAGCCTCTAGTGTGACTCCATAAGCCTTACTTGCAGAGAAAAAAAAAGTTGTTAAAAATGGACAAATTCCCCTCCTGAGCAACAAGCGCTCCCAGAAGCTCTGTGGTAAGGTGACAGGTTTGGTCAGGCTTGTGCCAGTCCATGCTCTGACAGGCATGCATGTCTCAAGTTCAAGAATTAAACTTCCCCCTACCCTGGAACACGGCTGCCATGGTAGAAAACTGTTTGTCATCTCTCGCAGAATCACAACAGCATCTTCCAGTGTCAAAGTAAATAGCATTTCACTTGGTAGTCAAAACAACAATAACTGCCTAACTAGGTCTTTGAGACTGGTGGAATACATGTGGTGTTCTAAGTCCAAATTTCTTCAGAGCTTCCGAGACAGCCTTTAGCTACTGAAACCAACTGATCTCCACCTTGTAAACACAGTACCTCTGTAATAGTGCAAGATCTTACCTCCACACTATAGAGGAACCTGAAGTTGCTGGGTGTCTCCGACGCTCTCTGAACAGCTTGGGCCAGTGCAACTGCTCCTTTACCTCCCTCTGCCCAGTGCGTGCACTCCACAGCATCGAACGCTCCTGCCTCCTTTGCCAGTTGTACTACAAGGGCCAGTTCAGCCTTTGTATCTGTTCTGTAAGGAGAAAAAATTTGCGCATTTGTACCAGAATGCACACTGTTTAACTGTTTGTTCTAGCCATTTTTCACTCTTTGTTAAAATCTGTCCAAAAAAATCACAGAGTCCAGCCATCAGGAAGCTGCTGAGGGGTTATCCACCACAGCCTTCCCCGCCTCGGTGAAGGAAGCTACTCCACAGAGGAACAGACAGTAACAGCTAGCTCTGCGAACTACATGCAGAAACCCACGACTACTGACAGAGCAGGGTTCCAGGCTTTCTGTCATATCTGTCTTGTATCAACAATGCAACTCCTGTTTCCAGAAGCAAACTCAAAAAGGCATTAGTATTGTCAATTTAGAGGTGCTGTACCATGGGCACACAAGAAGCCAAAACTCGTAATTTCTCTAAATCGGCCAATACGCATTTACTTCAGATGAAGAATCCTTAGCTGGCTACTCGGCTTCAACCAGGATCAGCTTTAACACACCAGTTCAAAGCCCTTTTGCTTCCATAAAAAGACCACACACAGATTCTACTTCCTGTGCAGTACAACAGGCAGAGCCCAAAACGCTTCTTAGCGGAGCATAACTACTCCACACAGCAGCCCACTGCACGCAGTGCGGTTGACAGCACAGGCAACTCGCTATCTACTATGAGCTTAGATTCCACACTGTCACAGGCACCTTATGTCCACAGTTATTTGGCCAGTTGGTGTGTAAGTGACGGCAGATAATACTCACTGATCATAAAATCCTAAACTAATTTAAACTAAGGAATGCATTTGAAATGACTAAATAGAGATCCCCTATTTATTCAGCATCTTCCAACACTGTAAAATGCTGCAAACAATACAATGATAGTACTGAAAACAAGAGTATGTGTTAAACATAAGCCTATAAAGCACCACAATTTTATTCCCATGCATCACTCCCATCTCCCAGCTCACTTACTTGAAAGCATTGACAGCCACTACTACTGGGACACCAAACATCCGTGCATTTTGGATTTGCTTGTTCAGGTTACTGCAGCCTTTTGCCAACAGTTGAAGATCCTGCAAAGAAGACAGCAAGCAGGAAGCACATTTTATTTTTAACTTTTGTTCCAAATCCACTATGTCCACAGCTAATGATAAAAATGTCCAAATGGGAATCAAACCACAAAGGCAAATCCCCAGTGCTGTTTTCCAGACCGATGCATGGTCTTGGATGGAAGACAGGAAAAGCAATGACTACTTCTAATGATCACTGCTTTCAGCTGTCAAGCTGAGGTAAGAAAAAAACCCCACTTTTTATCTTTTTTTTTTGTTATTCTTAGCAAGTCAATACCCGTGCTCATTAACTCCCCACAACAAAGCCTTGTTTTCCTCTCTGACACACTCCTCTCTATGTATTAAATATCATTAGCAGCGAATTTCATGACACTTGTTTGAAGTCTGTGGCAACAGCTTTCGGTTTACAGATATTTACATTTTGCAGCATCAGAGACTATTCATGGAAATTCAGACATTTCAACCCTTCCTATGCAAAGAATAATCCATACGGAAGCTCCACAAGCGAAAAACCAGCAGCAGTGTAAAGCAAGCCAGACCAGTTATCCCGGTGTACACAACCATTCAAGGCACAAGGATAGAAGCTGGGACTTTAGTTCACTTTCCTCTCTGCAAAGCAGGCAGGAAAATAAAAACAGAAACTGCTGCTGCTAAGAGAGTAATTAGAGAGAGACACTCTGAATACTTTCAGAGACAATATTTCAGCCAAGAAATTACTCCATACTGAGAGGGTCAGCATACACAGAGCAGATATTACTATGAAAAATTGAGCACACAGACAATTGCATGAGCTCAGGAGAAACGAAAAGGCTCTGAATACTGTCTAGGTCAAGTACAATAAATGCTTGAAAGAGTAGAGCCAAAGTAACATTATAAAAAAATAAAAAAAGAACATTACAGCTAGTATACGGAAGCATTTCCCTGGCAGCTAAAGAAATGACACACACTAGCTATCCAGGCATGCCCTGCACGACAATTTTGTGTCCTGACCACAGTTAGTTGGTCACCTGTCACAACAGCTAAAGAAGGTTACCTCTTCCATGTACTCCTTCGGTAAAGGTACCCCAGCAGTGACCTGGGAAAAAAGGGAAAGAAAGAAAAAAGATGGAACACCATAAGATTTTTATCCATGACAGCAATTTGTGCTTGATTCTTATTAAATGGCATCAAGTTACAACGTTCTACTCCAGGCAGATCCTTTTTTTTTTTTTACGGAAAAAATACAACGAAAAGAAAAGATTGCAAGATGAACTCACAATACAACAAACGACTGACTGTGGTAACATCACAAGTGCCCCAGCTTACAACCACTTCACAAGCACTTCATCAGGATAATAACACAAGCAGGTATGTACCTGTAACACACTACAGTGAAGCAGCTTACAAGCAACAGGGATATACGGATTCCTTTTACAACTGTGAATCTCAAGACAATCACAAGCGGATGAAACCCTACAGGGCTTTAAGCGACTGGATCAGAACAACAGTAGCAGCCCCCCAGGCCTAAAGAAAACCTTGCCTATTACTTACTGCAGGCCCTCCTCCATGCATTTTCAGAGCTCGGACAGTAGCAACCAACACCACCACGTGAGGCCGGAGACCAGAATAGCGGCACTTAATATTAAAGAATTTCTCCATGCCTATGTCTGCACCAAATCCTGCTTCTGTAACTAGAGTAGGAATTAAAAGAAAGGAAGCTTGTGAGAGGTTGCTGGGTGGAGAAATCATGCTCTGATTACATAACTCAGAAGCTTCTTCCAAGACAAAAAAGCCAAAGACAGTCATGACAAAAAAGGCAGATCCCTCCCTGCAAAATGAACAAACAAAAAGCAAACAGAAAAACACGCCACACACTTACCAACAAATCCCTCTTTACCCACCAGCTTCAGTGCTATTTTGTCTGCCAACACCGAAGAATTCCCATGTGCAATGTTGGCAAAAGGACCAGCATGAACAAACACTGGTGTTCCCTAGAAAGGAAAGGGTGGAGCGAGTGGGAGAGAGAAAAAAAAAAATCAGAGGGCACAATCTAGCAAATCTTCAGCATTTCAGGAGCTAAGTAGTACAGCACTTGAAAGTAAAGAAAAATGCTTTTAGAAGACAGATCTTAAAGCCTTCTGATCAAACATCTGTTATCAGTAATAAGGACTACAGGGCAAACAGGATTATAGTAATCTGCACAAGTGGAGATATTAATCCTCTTAGGAAAAGCATGGCTAAATCCCAGCAACTCTTCGCCATTCTCCTGCACCCGCACCATTTAGATTCCCAAAACACTTCCTGGCATTAAAGACAACTGAGTAGAGACACAGCAAAGTTTAGTGCATTTCCTTGGGATCATCCCACGTGCCAATGGCAGACCCAGAAAGAAGCCAGCCTTCTCCCCTAGCCCCGAACCTTAGGTAGGAAACCACAGTAAACCTCCAACTCTCAGCCGAGCAAGGCCCATGCCGATTGTGATGAGTGAACTAAAACAGTTGCTTCTTGGCTCACAGAATGCACATACAGCAAATCATCCGTGCTCACCTCTAGTGTCTGCATGAGGTTTGGTTTAACAGCATCTTTCATCAAGACAGCCAGAGCACCAGTCACTCCCTAAAAGATAAAAAGGGCAATCAGTTACCAGGTGCACCGAGACCTTCAGACAGTTCCCATGCAGTGCCAAGGCTCTGTTTAGTGCTGGTGAGCTTTCAGGACCCAAACCAGAATCAACAGTTGCTCTAGATATAACTAAATCCAGTCAGGGCAAGGCAGAATAACGACCTTTACATCCTTGTGAGAGGATCTGTGATTTCTGCTGGGGGCAGCCTCTCGGTAGTGACCTTGCTTGGCCACCACTTTGTAGTGAAGGCATAAAGAACAACTGTTTCTACCCTATACCGAGGTTAGTAACAATAGCAGTAAGAGAGTAACCCTTAGGTACGTATGGACCACGCTCACCACCCTGGTATCTCAACTGCAGCATTACCATCTGTCTTTTGTAGCATCTAAACACACTAAAAAGTCTAAAGTTACACATATGCCAATGTTCTTGGGTTTTGCAGGTAGATTTGTCTTGGACTTTTTTCCATCCTCATTTCAGCAACTAAGCTCTACATATGTGCCTTAAAAGTGGCTACATCCTGGTTAAGTATCTTGTGCAGAAATAACTTTTAAAGTGAACCTCTGTGCTCATGAGAGAAAGACCAGGCTGACATCATGAAAGGCAAACACTGGAGGCCACGTCTCCTCTGAGGTGCAGCAACATACATTCTGCTCCCTGCAAAGTGAAAGCTTGTGATTTTGTCCACAGCTGCTCTGGGAAGAGAAAAGGAGGGTTTCGTCACCCTTGTGACTGACACAGTCCAGTAGAAACCAAACTGGTCATTACCCAGCACTTACAAAAGTAATGAGAATTGCTTCATGGATACCGAGACAAATGTTCACAGCAGTTCTAAACACCTTGAACCACGATTTCTTTTTCTTCCCCTTCAATTTCAGTTGGATTGTAGCACTGAATTATAGGAAAGATTTTTTTTTTTAAAGACATTCACTGCTTTGTTTCATTAGTTTCAATCTTGCCACCTGAAAGCTTATTTAACATTTAATGGATAAGCTTTAAACTTCAGTCATCTCAAGAATAATGAAAACTACAGAGTAAAATTTCCATGGTGACATTTCAGGCCTGTGTCACTCAGTGGCACTTCAACACACCCCATCTCTAAAAACCTGTAGTCAGTTCTTGATTCCACATTTCTTCCCAGTTTCTTTGTGCTTCCTGCTAGCATGCGCATGACACTGGTTCTACCACAGCAGAAGGACCCAGACATGTTACTGTGCTGGTCTGGTGTCTGCAATCACCATGTTTCTGCCTGCATGAGAAATATGTAACACTGTCTTCATGATGCAAGCCAATGGTCACCATCAGTGCAAACATTTAACATTCAAGAGAACCTGCTGGACAGGTCCGATACCATCCTCCATTCAGCAGTTGCAATGGATAAATTGAAATATAATTAGATTTAAAAAAAAAAAAAGGTAAAAAAATCTTGAGAGGAAAGACTTCTATCACCTGGACTCTACACAAAACAACGACCTACCCAAGCATCATCTGCCTCCACTGCTGATGGGCAGCAGGACAGACTCCTGTTTTCCAGAAGAGGGTTTAACTCAGGTACTCCAGGTTAAACTGGCAGCGTGCCAGCAGTAGGAATTTAAATCTCAAAGCTGCCTACAGAACTTTGGCACACATCCTCTCTCATTCCCAACAAATGTCTCACGTAAGGACTTTTACAGATAAATAGCTCCCAGCGTAGCCCTTTTCCTGTAAGCCCAGAGTCAGGCCACACTGCTAATCTACTGTTTCTTAGGCTTACCCCAGGAGGAAGTAAAACAAACAAAAAAAATCCCCCAAACACACAAGAAAACAAAAAAACCCACAGCAAAATAGCAAGAGCTGGGTAAGCATGCTGTGTCCCACCTTGCTGGAAACACAGGTCAGGATACCCACTCTGTAGATTCTTCTACCCCACAGGAAAGGTTCATTCCGAAAACGCAAGCCAAACCTCACTAACACCACATCATGCAAATTTGTAACACTCTTGTCTTTTGTAAAGCACGCTATGAAATATCTATTCTATGGGACAACAGTAAGCATCAGTATCACAGAGTCACAGCGTGGCACGGGTTGGAACGGACCTCTGAGGATCAGCCAGTCCAACCCCCCTGCCAAAGCAGGGTTGCCTACAGCAGGCTGCACAGGGCCATGTCCACACGGATTTGGAGTATCTCCAGAGAAGGAGACTCCACAACCCCTTGTGCAGCCTGTTCCAGTGCTCTGTCACCCTGAAAGCAAAGAAATTCTTCCTCATGTTCAGATGAAACTTCTTATGCCTCATTTTGTGCCCGCTGCCCCTTGTCCTGTCGCTGGGCACCATTGAGAAGAGTCTGGCCCCATCCGCTTGACACCCACCCTTAAGATATTTACAGGCATTTATAAGGTCCCCTCGCAGCCTTCTCTTCTTCAGGCTAAACAAGCCCAGCTCCCTCAGCCTTTCCTTGTAGAAGAGATGCTCCAGTCCCCTCATCATCTCCATAGCCCTCATGTCTGCATTGACCAGTGCAACAGTCCTGAGCATGTTCTCTGTCCTGAGGCCAAGTGGTAGGGCTCAGTTCCCCTTTCCTTCTCCACACAGGGTTGCTATCTTCAAAGCATTTATTAGAAGAACTGTCTGGGGCGCAGACTATTCGCCTGAAAACATGCTGAAGTATCATTTGGGAGAGTGCTAGCTGACACACTCCACAAGCATGCCAAGAACTGTATTAATAATTATTACATGTACAGCTGCAAGACAGGGCTGCAGCTTTCAACTGCAGCTTAGGACGGCTTTACATACTGCTAATTGACATCATCAGTGCTACTATATTCCTCATTTCATGCAGCGGAAATAAGGGGATTGAGTCCCTCATCAAAGGCTGCCTCATGGAGACCTTGCACTTTTTGCAAGGCTTTGGCTTTTATAGAATTCACAGTTTCCCAGAATAAGATATTTCATCATCTGCAATTAAATTTGCACAAGGCTTTGCTCCTGCTCAATGTTTTCCTCACTCCAGGGACCCAGAGAAACAGGCTGGCCAGCAGGATGCATTTTGAGTTCTTCCTATTTGTAAATATGCTTTTTATCTAGAAGCCACCATGTATTTCCCCATTAATTCCTATGGTGCCAGCTTCAACCTGACACACAGCCCATCACACAAGACCCTCTGTCCCTGTCCAGGTCACATGCACACACACACTCTCTGGGTAAGGTGCTAGCCACACTAAAGTAAAAAATCCTCATTAACTCCAGAGGCTAAGTTTTCATCTTTGATTTTCCATATGGTAAGCTCTTTTCTGTACAGAACCGTCTCTACCCTTTTCAATCCAGGGACGTTCAGAAATAATAGGAAAAAGTTGGTACTTAAGAACTGAATGATTCTCTTACAAGGTCATCTGCTGTAACTGGTTCTCCTCTCTTGCTCGAAGCGACTACCATTCTGCCCAGTCGCATTTTCATATCATCCAACCCGTCAGAGAGCGCTAGAACTGCCATGATTTCACTGCTCACCGTGATGTCAAACTGAGCCTGCAAGAGATGAATAAAGAACGTGAACTGATCAAGATTCCCTAGCAAGCAATCCTCACCTCTGTTACATCCTTGAAACAAGGCCAATCATCACCACCATGACAACAAAAACCAAAACAAACAACCAGACAAACAAATGTAAAAGCAATCCAAAAGATTACTCTCCGAGCATACTTCATTTAATTTAGCTATTTTAAACTGGATTTTTCTCTGCAAAACTAAGTAAAAACTACTTATTCCATTAGTATTACGTGACCTTCTCCTGACATATATATTAGTGATTCATTTAAGAATACTTAACACTAACAAATTATATTTCTGAAGACTGAGCTTACTAACTCATCTGACTATCACTAAGCAGTACAGGAACCGACAAAAAAAAAAAAAAAAGCAGATTCTATAGGAAATGAAGGATAGAATTCATCTGACATCACACAGACACCTCCAGCAAAGCTACACACCCTAGGGAATTTCAAGTCAATAGAAAGGCTTTTTGGAACACAATTCATTTGAACTATTAATTTGACAGTTACTTAAGGGATGAGAGAAGTCACAGCCCAGATTGCCTATTTTACTCTATTGATTATGTAATGAATCTAGACGACAAATTCAGATACTGTGTCTAGTTTCGGCCAGATACATCCCACCCAAAGCATCTGCAGTGATGAAGATTAGCCACTGCCATGCAGCATGTTTACAGAGGGCATTTGTGTACCACTGCTATTACGCCAGCCACCTCGGTTTGGGAAACCAACAATCAGGAAAGAACAAGGAAGGAGGAGACAGACAATAAAACTAAACACTGCACTGGCAGTGAATTTAACTGCTTGGGTGAAGGGACTTTCTGCTTTCTCTTTAATAAGGTACTGGTAAAAGATGGAAATATCTGGAGTTACAGAAACTTGCTTTACGACCACATTTTTCAAAGTACTTTTTAAAACATGCAAGAAAAGGGAACAATTACCGTTCGTGAGAAGCCTTTTTCTGTTGGAGATTGTCCAATAGTGATTTTCCTAAGGAACCTGTCATTTGTATCCAGTACTGTGAGGAATGCAGAGAGAATGAGAAGTCACGTTGCAAGTCATAAGTCAAATCTATGCCCTATGACAAACACTCAGCTAGATGACCACTGAACAGAGGATGGCGGTTTGAGATACCACCCTCTCCTAAAGAATGGCAAGTGCTGCTCACTGTGATTCTTCCCCACAACAGAACTGTAACAAAGCTAAGATGCCCAGAACCACATGCAGACCCTGCGCTGCACCCAGAGGCAGTCTACCTCCCTCTGCATGCATTAACCACAAGCCCAAAGCCTCTCTGAAAAGCAGAGCTCCCAGTATTATTCCAATTTCTTTTCCACCATCATTAGTCAATGTGAAATCAGGGAATTATCACAGCCAAAAAGAAATAAAATTATTATTTTCTAGGTTAAGTGATAAAACGGTCAGATTCTACTACTTTGTGACACACAGCCCCATTAACTCAAATTACCTTGGAAACACAAACTATCAAATACTGGCTTAAATTTGCTGTTTCTTACTATCTGCTTGAAAAATTCTAGGTATTTTATAAAATATTTCCCATGAGGCTGATTACTTTAGCCCCATTACAGGTTATGAAGAAAATTTTGGAGAATACATTGCACACTGCATTTTAATAAAAAGAATCAATACTCTTGAGGTCTACATCAGAAAAAAAGTTCCTTATCTGAAATTTCTTTTGCTAGTGAAACATTAAATCTGCCAGACCAGAGACTGATCATACCTTCAGGTATCTTTAAAAACCTTTTAAAAATCTGGCCTTTATTTGCTATTAGTCCCCAACAGCAAATAACGAGCAGACTAAAGCAGAGTTTAATCCCAGAGCAGAACCCTCTCCTTGCTCACAGTGCTTTCTCAAGTCAGGTAAAACGGCTGTTTGGCCACAGCTGCCAAACTCACCTCTCTCAGTGACTGACAAATCCAGAAACACAAATTTGCACCAATTAGTGAAGCCTGCTCTGAATTCACAAAGATTAGGATTCAAGCCCCTGCATCTGACCCTTTAGCAATGGGATCCCAGCTGCAGGCATCTGTCGCACCAAACACTCAGGAGGAGAGGCCAGCCTTGCCCTCTTTCCCATTTTCCCAGTAAACACGGTTCCCGCTGCACTTCCAAACCTCTCTTCTGATACAGGTTTTGTTTCTTAATAATTCTCTAATAGCTCTTGTACCTCTTTGCCATGTTATGGTGCCTGGGTCAATGTCCAGTCTCACAAATAAGTTTACTTCTTCCTTTGTCAAAGCCGTAGGATCAGTTTTGTTAATGCCCAATTTCTATGGGAGGAAAGGACAAATGAAAGGAAAAAAGGTATAATGAAAAGATTAACAGAAATGAACCTTTCACCAGAGCAATAAGCCTTCACCAGCAGCATCTGCATATTCAGAAAAAAGGAGGGGCTGCCTTTCTGGTACCCCTTCTCGCAGACCCCACGACAACATAAGATGATCCATATCAGTGTATACGTGGAAGCAGAGCTTGCCGCTGGCCAGCTAGTAAAGGACAAGGCAGCCAACAGAGCTCATTAGGGCAGGTTGTCACCGAGCTTTGTGTGAGGCATCTACAGAAAGAGTAAGAGAGAGGCAGCTCTGCAGCTCCTTACACGCCTTGTTCTAATCATTAGTTTCACATGCTTACATCCATTTCTCATTAGTTTGCCTAGGGTCACTGCACACAGCCATCCGTGTTTAAAGACGCTGCTTTCAGCATGCTGGTTAAGCAGCACAAAGGAGGAATTAAACAATTCAGTCACAAGGCTGTCAGCATCCCACAAAGCTGATCTTGAACATACTGAGAGGATGGGCAGTTTGCCAAGTTGTTTAATTGAGAGAAGAATTATCTCAAGAAGCCTGATACAAGTGCAAGCTTAGGAATGAGGAAAACGATTGAGTTGACTTATGAACGAGCAAGCTTTTTGTAATTAACTAGACAGCTAAGTTGTATTTTTTGCCTGAAAAACAACAGGGAAGAACAAAGTCTGTTCTCTTCCTCTTCAAGCACATCATTTAGAAAAACAAATAAATAAATAAGATAAAATAAATATAATCTCTTTCTGGAGTATTAGCATCCTGTTCACATCTCGACATTTACTAAGCAGGAGATTGGTTAGGGTAGAGTTCCGTCAGCAACACCAAGCAATATGACATAGCTTCTCTGCTCAGCATTGGAACCAAACCACACATTCTCTAATGGTTGAGACATTACAGCCAGTTCATAAATCAGTTTTTAGCTTTCTACATAGTCTGACTATTGCTCCTGACCTCCAGATGCACAACTGATCCAGCCTGAATAATGTAGGAACAGGTTTGTTCTTGGAATGAACTTAGCAGGCCCCAGCCTGTCCTCCCAGCCAGAAAGTCCAAGCCCAGTGCAAAACTATTCCTCTGTTCATCCTCATTTTTCAAGAAGTCAGGGACACTTGCTAGCTCACATTAATTTCTGAGGATCAGAGAAGCTGTGGTCCGCCCAGGGACTGTCACTCAATGACAGAGCTACTCATCTAACTGGAAATTCTATTTTGAGGGAGAGGACGAGTGGGGGATGTAGGGGACATGTATTTTTTCCATTCTTCCCTATTTGTCAATTCTGGATAAGACAAAAAAATTCTGTGTTCTCTTTTGGCTGAATTTTATAAATTGCCTTTTTTTGTGCTGTATTATCTACACAGCTGTCACATAGGAACTATTAATTTCTAGCTGTAACTGGGGGTAAGGTACAGAGATTGATTCAGGTCCTTTCTTAAACTGCATTAAGGATACTGAATTGACACTATTAATAAAGGGCACTAATCCCTCTGCCTCTTCCCACTGTGTTACTCATACAGCTTATGACAAAGAGAGTTACATCAACTATTCTTCCCCTTGAGGCTGCATCTCACTGTTTGCACTGGACAAAGGGCTACCACACTTCTGCATTTTATGTAAAAAATAAATGCCAGCAGAATGACCTACAGGACAACATGAGGGTTTCTGTAACCTATCTCTGCCTGCATAAACAATGAGTAAGTGGAACAGAATCAGAAATCAATGCGAAACCAGTGAACTTACCTGTAGTCTTCGGATCTGAATATCTGAGAACTTCCTAACACCACTGACAGAAGGCACCAAACGGTTGTAGAGAGCCTTGCAGAATGAAAATAAGAAGTCAGTTAGCACTGCTGGCCAGGATGTTTTGGGTGTGCCAAAGTGGGCTGGGCTCAAATGCATCATAAGAAAGGATCATACCTGGTCGGTCTGGGTTAGCTCATGGAATATACGTGCATCGACAGCAGCAGCGACCAGGTTGTTGGCTGCAGTGATAGCATGGATGTCACCAGTGAGGTGAAGGTTAAACTAGAGGACACAAAACATATCAGTTACCTCATCCTGCTGCAATTATCATTTATTTCAATTCATCGTAGACAGATGGAAAGAGAAGTATTAATAGCAATGTAAAAGTGGGTGAGGGTGGAGGAGGAGAGATTGCTCACTGCAGCATGTGGAAGAGACGAAAGAATTTCTCTAAAACAGAAAAATGCCTCCCCCACATTTAAGTCATGTTACAAACTTCCAGAACGAAGCTTCCGAATAAAAACATTTTTTTTTTTCAGAACAGTTTTCACAGACTCCTTGACACCCAAGAAGACCATGGTACGGCACATCTGCATTGCTCCTCCCTCACCTTCCTTCTGACCCACTCTCATTATTCGCACAACAGGTTTCACACACACATTAGCTGAAGCTGCTGCTGCTCCCACAAAGATATCTGATCTAAACTGAAACTAGCAACGTTGGGTAGCGCTAGCAGTAGAGCTGTGGTTGCACAGAGCTCTGCATAAGCTAACCACTCAAACTCACAGTGTCGTAGGCAGAACTTGTAGACCACGTACTACTCAGTGACACTGCTAGTAAGTTTTCTTGGTTCTAGCTCATTAAAAGATAGTTTGAGTGGGTTTGTCTACGTGAGTTATCTGGCTGCACTGTAGCTATACTGACTAATGGCTTGGGATATATAGCTCACGTGACAAACTTGCATTATGGCAGGGGAGTCAAAGGTGTGGTTAAAACAGCCATTTTCCTCTGCAGCAGAGCAGCAAAGGAGGAAGAAGAAAAGCGGACATTCGAAAGTTGACAGCAGACCTTACGATACTATTCTGCTGAAGCCTTGCTACAGTGGTCTTAAAAAACAGGCAGCTGTAATGGGTTCACGCAGCAAGGTTTTGGTAGCGGAAGGGCTACAGCTTCTGTGAGAAGCTGTCAGAAGCTTCCCCTTTGTCCGACAGAGCCAATGCCAGCTGGCTCCAAGATGGACACTGCTGGCCAAGGCCAAGCCCGTCAGCGATGGTGGTAGTGCCTCTGGGATAACATATTTAAGAAGGGGAAAAAGTTGCTGTGCAACAGCAACTGTAGCTGGAGAGAGGATTGAGAATATGTGAAACACCCCTGCAGACCCCAAGGTCAGTGCAGAAGGAGGGGAGGAGGTGCTCCAGGCACCGGAGCAGAGGTTCCCCTGCAGCCCATGGAGCAGACCATGGTGAGGCAGGCTGTTCCCCTGCAGCCCATGGAGGTCCATGGTGGAGCAGATCTCCACCTGCAGCTCAGGGAGGACCTGGAGCAGGAGCTCACAGCAGGACCTGCAGACCCGTGGAGAGAGGAGCCCATGGTGGAACAGATTTGCTGGCAGGACTTTTGACCCTGTGGGAGACCCACGCTGGAGCAGCCTGCTCCTGAAGGACTGCACCCTGTGGGAAAGACCCACACTGGGGCAGCTTGTGGAGAACCGTCTCCCATGGAAGAGACCCCACGCTGGAGCAGGGGGAGCGTGAGGAGTCCTCCCCGAGAAGGAAGGAGCCACAGAGCCAACATGTGATGAACTGACCGTAACCCCCATTCCCCATTCCCCTGTGCCACTTGGGGGGGGGGGAGGAGATGGAGAATTCAGGAGTAAAGTTGAGCCTGGGAAGAAGTGAGGGGAGGGAGGAAGGTGTTTGAAGACTTGTTTTTTATTTTCTCATTATCTTACTCTGATTTTGATTGCTAATAAATTCAACTAATTTCCCCAAATCAAGTCTGTTTCGCACATGATGGTGATTGCTGAGTGGTCTCTCCCCATCCTTATCTTGATCCATGAGCCTTTTGTTGTATTTCCTCTCCCCTGTCCAGCTGAGGAGGGGGAGTAGTAAAGTGGCTTTGGTGGGCATCTGGCATCCAGACAGAGTCAACCCACCACAACAGCTAAAAGCAGAATGAGTTTAGTCACACACTGATTATAAATCCTAATTAGCAAATGCTTATTGTTTTGTCACTCTACATATATGCAAAAAGAAGCAACTATTACTACCTTGGCTCTGCAGTATGAACTCAAAAGTTTTTCATTTGCTAATCTTTTCCTAGGATGAAAGCCGCATGCAGAAATATGCAATGATGTGTCAAGGTCATCACTGCAACTAGTGACTCCAGATACTTTGATTTTACGAGACATATATCGATTAAAACACCCCCCACAAAACCATGTGGATTTAAACCATGTGGGTCATACTTAAAGAAAGTCCTTTCAGCCGGTTTGGTTCCAAGAGTGGGGCCGTTTCCCACTGCTGCACACAGTCAAGTATTTTGGTTTGTCTCATTAACACTTCCAAATAGGAGGAGATTACTTTTCCTGTCACATCTATCACTCACACATGTTCTCAGCACCTCACTAAATCAATATTCTGCCTGCGTAACATTTTTATCTTTTATGGACTTGCTGCATCAATTGGAACAAACAGCCCTTTCGATCATTTCTGCTTTTCTTCCTAGAATTGTCCTGTGTCAATCTACAGTGCACAAGACAAAGGCAGAATTATACAGGCAATTACTTTGAAAGTTGAGAGAAGCACGAGAGCACATGCTACACG